>NW_027454154.1:162500-762500 GCF_040206685.1 Ascaphus truei | reverse complement strand
ACCAGCCATAATGTTGTGAGAGTGAAATTATGTCTAAGTCCAGCTTTGGTACATTAGAAGCAACTCTGAAACTTAACCTAAGCGTTTTTCGAAGCTACTTTTTGGCTAACTTCTTATAGGAAGGTCTAGGAGCTCTGAAAATGAACGTGCGCGTCTTTCACTCTTCCCGAGGGACTTAGAAGAATTTTGTGATATTTTTTATTAAAATGGTGTATAAGGGTATATATATAAATATATTTTATGCACTGTATATGAGCTGGCGATTTCTAAGTCTGTGGTTCCGAGAGGGGGTAACCAGGCTCACTAATAAAGGTCAAGCCACTTGGCTGCCAGAATGCCCTGCTTCAGCACAGACCAGAAAGGCATTGTGATAAGCGTATCCCCGGTATAGTCAGGGGTTAATGGGAGTCGTCCCCGTCCCCCCAGTATACGGCCAGAACCATGGACCCGGTACTTGTGGTTCGGACTCTCTCCAACCAGCCATAATGTTGTGAGAGTGAAATTATGTCTAAGTCCAGCTTTGGTACATTAGAAGCAACTCTGAAACTTAACCTAAGCGTTTTTCGAAGCTACTTTTTGGCTAACTTCTTATAGGAAGGTCTAGGAGCTCTGAAAATGAACGTGCGCGTCTTTCACTCTTCCCGAGGGACTTAGAAGAATTTTGTGATATTTTTTATTAAAATGGTGTATAAGGGTATATATATAAATATATTTTATGCACTGTATATGAGCTGGCGATTTCTAAGTCTGTGGTTCCGAGAGGGGGTAACCAGGCTCACTAATAAAGGTCAAGCCACTTGGCTGCCAGAATGCCCTGCTTCAGCACAGACCAGAAAGGCATTGTGATAAGCGTATCCCCGGTATAGTCAGGGGTTAATGGGAGTCGTCCCCGTCCCCCCAGTATACGGCCAGAACCATGGACCCGGTACTTGTGGTTCGGACTGTCTCCAACCAGCCATAATGTTGTGAGAGTGAAATTATGTCTAAGTCCAGCTTTGGTACATTAGAAGCAACTCTGAAACTTAACCTAAGCGTTTTTCGAAGCTACTTTTTGGCTAACTTCTTATAGGAAGGTCTAGGAGCTCTGAAAATGAACGTGCGCGTCTTTCACTCTTCCCGAGGGACTTAGAAGAATTTTGTGATATTTTTTATTAAATGGTGTATAAGGGTATATATATAAATATATTTTATGCACTGTATATGAGCTGGCGATTTCTAAGTCTGTGGTTCCGAGAGGGGGTAACCAGGCTCACTAATAAAGGTCAAGCCACTTGGCTGCCAGAATGCCCTGCTTCAGCACAGACCAGAAAGGCATTGTGATAAGCGTATCCCCGGTATAGTCAGGGGTTAATGGGAGTCGTCCCCGTCCCCCCAGTATACGGCCAGAACCATGGACCCGGTACTTGTGGTTCGGACTCTCTCCAACCAACCATAATGTTGTGAGAGTGAAATTATGTCTAAGTCCAGCTTTGGTACATTAGAAGCAACTCTGAAACTTAACCTAAGCGTTTTTCGAAGCTACTTTTTGGCTAACTTCTTATAGGAAGGTCTAGGAGCTCTGAAAATGAACGTGCGCGTCTTTCACTCTTCCCGAGGGACTTAGAAGAATTTTGTGATATTTTTTATTAAAATGGTGTATAAGGGTATATATATAAATATATTTTATGCACTGTATATGAGCTGGCGATTTCTAAGTCTGTGGTTCCGAGAGGGGGTAACCAGGCTCACTAATAAAGGTCAAGCCACTTGGCTGCCAGAATGCCCTGCTTCAGCACAGACCAGAAAGGCATTGTGATAAGCGTATCCCCGGTATAGTCAGGGGTTAATGGGAGTCGTCCCCGTCCCCCCAGTATACGGCCAGAACCATGGACCCGGTACTTGTGGTTCGGACTCTCTCCAACCAGCCATAATGTTGTGAGAGTGAAATTATGTCTAAGTCCAGCTTTGGTACATTAGAAGCAACTCTGAAACTTAACCTAAGCGTTTTTCGAAGCTACTTTTTGGCTAACTTCTTATAGGAAGGTCTAGGAGCTCTGAAAATGAACGTGCGCGTCTTTCACTCTTCCCGAGGGACTTAGAAGAATTTTGTGATATTTTTTATTAAATGGTGTATAAGGGTATATATATATAAATATATTTTATGCACTGTATATGAGCTGGCGATTTCTAAGTCTGTGGTTCCGAGAGGGGGTAACCAGGCTCACTAATAAAGGTCAAGCCACTTGGCTGCCAGAATGCCGTGCTTCAGCACAGACCAGAAAGGCATTGTGATAAGCGTATCCCCGGTATAGTCAGGGGTTAATGGGAGTCATCCCCGCTCCCCCAGTATACGGCCAGAACCATGGACCCGGTACTTGTGGTTCGGACTGTCTCCAACCAGCCATAATGTTGTGAGAGTGAAATTATGTCTAAGTCCAGCTTTGGTACATTAGAAGCAACTCTGAAACTTAACCTAAGCGTTTTTCGAAGCTACTTTTTGGCTAACTTCTTATAGGAAGGTCTAGGAGCTCTGAAAATGAACGTGCGCGTCTTTCACTCTTCCCGAGGGACTTAGAAGAATTTTGTGATATTTTTTATTAAATGGTGTATAAGGGTATATATATAAATATATTTTATGCACTGTATATGAGCTGGCGATTTCTAAGTCTGTGGTTCCGAGAGGGGGTAACCAGGCTCACTAATAAAGGTCAAGCCACTTGGCTGCCAGAATGCCCTGCTTCAGCACAGACCAGAAAGGCATTGTGATAAGCGTATCCCCGGTATAGTCAGGGGTTAATGGGAGTCGTCCCCGTCCCCCCAGTATACGGCCAGAACCATGGACCCGGTACTTGTGGTTCGGACTGTCTCCAACCAGCCATAATGTTGTGAGAGTGAAATTATGTCTAAGTCCAGCTTTGGTACATTAGAAGCAACTCTGAAACTTAACCTAAGCGTTTTTCGAAGCTTCTTTTTGGCTAACTTCTTATAGGAAGGTCTAGGAGCTCTGAAAATGAACGTGCGCGTCTTTCACTCTTCCCGAGGGACTTAGAAGAATTTTGTGATATTTTTTATTAAAATGGTGTACTGTATAAGGGTATATATATAAATATATTTTATGCACTGTATATGAGCTGGCGATTTCTAAGTCTGTGGTTCCGAGAGGGGGTAACCAGGCTCACTAATAAAGGTCAAGCCACTTGGCTGCCAGAATGCCCTGCTTCAGCACAGACCAGAAAGGCATTGTGATAAGCGTTTCCCTGGTATAGTCAGGGGTTAATGGGAGTCGTCCCCGTCCCCCCAGTATACGGCCAGAACCATGGACCCGGTACTTGTGGTTCGGACTCTCTCCAACCAACCATAATGTTGTGAGAGTGAAATGATGTCTAAGTCCAGCTTTGGTACATTAGAAGCAACTCTGAAACTTAACCTAAGCGTTTTTCGAAGCTACTTTTTGGCTAACTTCTTATAGGAAGGTCTAGGAGCTCTGAAAATGAACGTGCGCGTCTTTCACTCTTCCCGAGGGACTTAGAAGAATTTTGTGATATTTTTTATTAAAATGGTGTATAAGGGTATATATATAAATATATTTTATGCACTGTATATGAGCTGGCGATTTCTAAGTCTGTGGTTCCGAGAGGGGGTAACCAGGCTCACTAATAAAGGTCAAGCCACTTGGCTGCCAGAATGCCCTGCTTCAGCACAGACCAGAAAGGCATTGTGATAAGCGTATCCCCGGTATAGTCAGGGGTTAATGGGAGTCATCCCCGTCCCCCCAGTATACGACCAGAACCATGGACCCGGTACTTGTGGTTCGGACTGTCTCCAACCAGCCATAATGTTGTGAGAGTGAAATTATGTCTAAGTCCAGCTTTGGTACATTAGAAGCAACTCTGAAACTTAACCTAAGCGTTTTTCGAAGCTACTTTTTGGCTAACTTCTTATAGGAAGGTCTAGGAGCTCTGAAAATGAACGTGCGCGTCTTTCACTCTTCCCGAGGGACTTAGAAGAATTTTGTGATATTTTTTATTAAATGGTGTATAAGGGTATATATATAAATATATTTTATGCACTGTATATGAGCTGGCGATTTCTAAGTCTGTGGTTCCGAGAGGGGGTAACCAGGCTCACTAATAAAGGTCAAGCCACTTGGCTGCCAGAATGCCGTGCTTCAGCACAGACCAGAAAGGCATTGTGATAAGCGTATCCCCGGTATAGTCAGGGGTTAATGGGAGTCGTCCCCGCCCCCCCAGTATACGGCCAGAACCATGGACCCGGTACTTGTGGTTCGGACTGTCTCCAACCAGCCATAATGTTGTGAGAGTGAAATTATGTCTAAGTCCAGCTTTAGTACATTAGAAGCAACTCTGAAACTTAACCTAAGCGTTTTTCGAAGCTACTTTTTGGCTAACTTCTTATAGGAAGGTCTAGGAGCTCTGAAAATGAACGTGCGCGTCTTTCACTCTTCCCGAGGGACTTAGAAGAATTTTGTGATATTTTTTATTAAAATGGTGTATAAGGGTATATATATAAATATATTTTATGCACTGTATATGAGCTGGCGATTTCTAAGTCTGTGGTTCCGAGAGGGGGTAACCAGGCTCACTAATAAAGGTCAAGCCACTTGGCTGCCAGAATGCCCTGCTTCAGCACAGACCAGAAAGGCATTGTGATAAGCGTATCCCCGGTATAGTCAGGGTTAATGGGAGTCGTCCCCGTCCCCCCAGTATACGGCCAGAACCATGGACCCGGTACTTGTGGTTCGGACTCTCTCCAACCAGCCATAATGTTGTGAGAGTGAAATTATGTCTAAGTCCAGCTTTGGTACATTAGAAGCAACTCTGAAACTTAACCTAAGCGTTTTTCGAAGCTACTTTTTGGCTAACTTCTTATAGGAAGGTCTAGGAGCTCTGAAAATGAACGTGCGCGTCTTTCACTCTTCCCGAGGGACTTAGAAGAATTTTGTGATATTTTTTATTAAATGGTGTATAAGGGTATATATATAAATATATTTTATGCACTGTATATGAGCTGGCGATTTCTAAGTCTGTGGTTCCGAGAGGGGGTAACCAGGCTCACTAATAAAGGTCAAGCCACTTGGCTGCCAGAATGCCCTGCTTCAGCACAGACCAGAAAGGCATTGTGATAAGCGTATCCCCGGTATAGTCAGGGGTTAATGGGAGTCGTCCCCGTCCCCCCAGTATACGGCCAGAACCATGGACCCGGTACTTGTGGTTCGGACTGTCTCCAACCAGCCATAATGTTGTGAGAGTGAAATTATGTCTAAGTCCAGCTTTGGTACATTAGAAGCAACTCTGAAACTTAACCTAAGCGTTTTTCGAAGCTACTTTTTGGCTAACTTCTTATAGGAAGGTCTAGAAGCTCTGAAAATGAACGTGCGCGTCTTTCACTCTTCCCGAGGGACTTAGAAGAATTTTGTGATATTTTTTATTAAAATGGTGTATAAGGGTATATATATAAATATATTTTATGCACTGTATATGAGCTGGCGATTTCTAAGTCTGTGGTTCCGAGAGGGGGTAACCAGGCTCACTAATAAAGGTCAAGCCACTTGGCTGCCAGAATGCCCTGCTTCAGCACAGACCAGAAAGGCATTGTGATAAGCGTATCCCCGGTATAGTCAGGGGTTAATGGGAGTCGTCCCCGTCCCCCCAGTATACGGCCAGAACCATGGACCCGGTACTTGTGGTTCGGACTCTCTCCAACCAGCCATAATGTTGTGAGAGTGAAATTATGTCTAAGTCCAGCTTTGGTACATTAGAAGCAACTCTGAAACTTAACCTAAGCGTTTTTCGAAGCTACTTTTTGGCTAACTTCTTATAGGAAGGTCTAGGAGCTCTGAAAATGAACGTGCGCGTCTTTCACTCTTCCCGAGGGACTTAGAAGAATTTTGTGATATTTTTTATTAAATGGTGTATAAGGGTATATATACAGTATATAAATATATTTTATGCACTGTATATGAGCTGGCGATTTCTAAGTCTGTGGTTCCGAGAGGGGGTAACCAGGCTCACTAATAAAGGTCAAGCCACTTGGCTGCCAGAATGCCGTGCTTCAGCACAGACCAGAAAGGCATTGTGATAAGCGTATCCCCGGTATAGTCAGGGGTTAATGGGAGTCGTCCCCGCCCCCCCAGTATACGGCCAGAACCATGGACCCGGTACTTGTGGTTCGGACTCTCTCCAACCAGCCATAATGTTGTGAGAGTGAAATTATGTCTAAGTCCAGCTTTGGTACATTAGAAGCAACTCTGAAACTTAACCTAAGCGTTTTTCGAAGCTACTTTTTGGCTAACTTCATATAGGAAGGTCTAGGAGCTCTGAAAATGAACGTGCGCGTCTTTCACTCTTCCCGAGGGACTTAGAAGAATTTTGTGATATTTTTTATTAAATGGTGTATAAGGGTATATATATATAAATATATTTTATGCACTGTATATGAGCTGGCGATTTCTAAGTCTGTGGTTCCGAGAGGGGGTAACCAGGCTCACTAATAAAGGTCAAGCCACTTGGCTGCCAGAATGCCGTGCTTCAGCACAGACCAGAAAGGCATTGTGATAAGCGTATCCCCGGTATAGTCAGGGGTTAATGGGAGTCGTCCCCGCCCCCCCAGTATACGGCCAGAACCATGGACCCGGTACTTGTGGTTCGGACTGTCTCCAACCAGCCATAATGTTGTGAGAGTGAAATTATGTCTAAGTCCAGCTTTGGTACATTAGAAGCAACTCTGAAACTTAACCTAAGCGTTTTTCGAAGCTACTTTTTGGCTAACTTCTTATAGGAAGGTCTAGGAGCTCTGAAAATGAACGTGCGCGTCTTTCACTCTTCCCGAGGGACTTAGAAGAATTTTGTGATATTTTTTATTAAATGGTGTATAAGGGTATATATATAAATATATTTTATGCACTGTATATGAGCTGGCGATTTCTAAGTCTGTGGTTCCGAGAGGGGGTAACCAGGCTCACTAATAAAGGTCAAGCCACTTGGCTGCCAGAATGCCCTGCTTCAGCACAGACCAGAAAGGCATTGTGATAAGCGTATCCCCGGTATAGTCAGGGGTTAATGGGAGTCGTCCCCGTCCCCCCAGTATACGGCCAGAACCATGGACCCGGTACTTGTGGTTCGGACTGTCTCCAACCAGCCATAATGTTGTGAGAGTGAAATTATGTCTAAGTCCAGCTTTGGTACATTAGAAGCAACTCTGAAACTTAACCTAAGCGTTTTTCGAAGCTACTTTTTGGCTAACTTCTTATAGGAAGGTCTAGAAGCTCTGAAAATGAACGTGCGCGTCTTTCACTCTTCCCGAGGGACTTAGAAGAATTTTGTGATATTTTTTATTAAAATGGTGTATAAGGGTATATATATAAATATATTTTATGCACTGTATATGAGCTGGCGATTTCTAAGTCTGTGGTTCCGAGAGGGGGTAACCAGGCTCACTAATAAAGGTCAAGCCACTTGGCTGCCAGAATGCCCTGCTTCAGCACAGACCAGAAAGGCATTGTGATAAGCGTATCCCCGGTATAGTCAGGGGTTAATGGGAGTCGTCCCCGTCCCCCCAGTATACGGCCAGAACCATGGACCCGGTACTTGTGGTTCGGACTCTCTCCAACCAGCCATAATGTTGTGAGAGTGAAATTATGTCTAAGTCCAGCTTTGGTACATTAGAAGCAACTCTGAAACTTAACCTAAGCGTTTTTCGAAGCTACTTTTTGGCTAACTTCTTATAGGAAGGTCTAGGAGCTCTGAAAATGAACGTGCGCGTCTTTCACTCTTCCCGAGGGACTTAGAAGAATTTTGTGATATTTTTTATTAAATGGTGTATAAGGGTATATATACAGTATATAAATATATTTTATGCACTGTATATGAGCTGGCGATTTCTAAGTCTGTGGTTCCGAGAGGGGGTAACCAGGCTCACTAATAAAGGTCAAGCCACTTGGCTGCCAGAATGCCGTGCTTCAGCACAGACCAGAAAGGCATTGTGATAAGCGTATCCCCGGTATAGTCAGGGGTTAATGGGAGTCGTCCCCGCCCCCCCAGTATACGGCCAGAACCATGGACCCGGTACTTGTGGTTCGGACTCTCTCCAACCAGCCATAATGTTGTGAGAGTGAAATTATGTCTAAGTCCAGCTTTGGTACATTAGAAGCAACTCTGAAACTTAACCTAAGCGTTTTTCGAAGCTACTTTTTGGCTAACTTCATATAGGAAGGTCTAGGAGCTCTGAAAATGAACGTGCGCGTCTTTCACTCTTCCCGAGGGACTTAGAAGAATTTTGTGATATTTTTTATTAAATGGTGTATAAGGGTATATATATATAAATATATTTTATGCACTGTATATGAGCTGGCGATTTCTAAGTCTGTGGTTCCGAGAGGGGGTAACCAGGCTCACTAATAAAGGTCAAGCCACTTGGCTGCCAGAATGCCGTGCTTCAGCACAGACCAGAAAGGCATTGTGATAAGCGTATCCCCGGTATAGTCAGGGGTTAATGGGAGTCGTCCCCGCCCCCCCAGTATACGGCCAGAACCATGGACCCGGTACTTGTGGTTCGGACTGTCTCCAACCAGCCATAATGTTGTGAGAGTGAAATTATGTCTAAGTCCAGCTTTGGTACATTAGAAGCAACTCTGAAACTTAACCTAAGCGTTTTTCGAAGCTACTTTTTGGCTAACTTCTTATAGGAAGGTCTAGGAGCTCTGAAAATGAACGTGCGCGTCTTTCACTCTTCCCGAGGGACTTAGAAGAATTTTGTGATATTTTTTATTAAATGGTGTATAAGGGTATATATATAAATATATTTTATGCACTGTATATGAGCTGGCGATTTCTAAGTCTGTGGTTCCGAGAGGGGGTAACCAGGCTCACTAATAAAGGTCAAGCCACTTGGCTGCCAGAATGCCCTGCTTCAGCACAGACCAGAAAGGCATTGTGATAAGCGTATCCCCGGTATAGTCAGGGGTTAATGGGAGTCGTCCCCGTCCCCCCAGTATACGGCCAGAACCATGGACCCGGTACTTGTGGTTCGGACTCTCTCCAACCAGCCATAATGTTGTGAGAGTGAAATTATGTCTAAGTCCAGCTTTGGTACATTAGAAGCAACTCTGAAACTTAACCTAAGCGTTTTTCGAAGCTACTTTTTGGCTAACTTCTTATAGGAAGGTCTAGGAGCTCTGAAAATGAACGTGCGCGTCTTTCACTCTTCCCGAGGGACTTAGAAGAATTTTGTGATATTTTTTATTAAATGGTGTATAAGGGTATATATATAAATATATTTTATGCACTGTATATGAGCTGGCGATTTCTAAGTCTGTGGTTCCGAGAGGGGGTAACCAGGCTCACTAATAAAGGTCAAGCCACTTGGCTGCCAGAATGCCCTGCTTCAGCACAGACCAGAAAGGCATTGTGATAAGCGTATCCCCGGTATAGTCAGGGGTTAATGGGAGTCGTCCCCGTCCCCCCAGTATACGGCCAGAACCATGGACCCGGTACTTGTGGTTCGGACTGTCTCCAACCAGCCATAATGTTGTGAGAGTGAAATTATGTCTAAGTCCAGCTTTGGTACATTAGAAGCAACTCTGAAACTTAACCTAAGCGTTTTTCGAAGCTACTTTTTGGCTAACTTCTTATAGGAAGGTCTAGAAGCTCTGAAAATGAACGTGCGCGTCTTTCACTCTTCCCGAGGGACTTAGAAGAATTTTGTGATATTTTTTATTAAAATGGTGTATAAGGGTATATATATAAATATATTTTATGCACTGTATATGAGCTGGCGATTTCTAAGTCTGTGGTTCCGAGAGGGGGTAACCAGGCTCACTAATAAAGGTCAAGCCACTTGGCTGCCAGAATGCCCTGCTTCAGCACAGACCAGAAAGGCATTGTGATAAGCGTATCCCCGGTATAGTCAGGGGTTAATGGGAGTCGTCCCCGTCCCCCCAGTATACGGCCAGAACCATGGACCCGGTACTTGTGGTTCGGACTCTCTCCAACCAGCCATAATGTTGTGAGAGTGAAATTATGTCTAAGTCCAGCTTTGGTACATTAGAAGCAACTCTGAAACTTAACCTAAGCGTTTTTCGAAGCTACTTTTTGGCTAACTTCTTATAGGAAGGTCTAGGAGCTCTGAAAATGAACGTGCGCGTCTTTCACTCTTCCCGAGGGACTTAGAAGAATTTTGTGATATTTTTTATTAAATGGTGTATAAGGGTATATATACAGTATATAAATATATTTTATGCACTGTATATGAGCTGGCGATTTCTAAGTCTGTGGTTCCGAGAGGGGGTAACCAGGCTCACTAATAAAGGTCAAGCCACTTGGCTGCCAGAATGCCGTGCTTCAGCACAGACCAGAAAGGCATTGTGATAAGCGTATCCCCGGTATAGTCAGGGGTTAATGGGAGTCGTCCCCGCCCCCCCAGTATACGGCCAGAACCATGGACCCGGTACTTGTGGTTCGGACTCTCTCCAACCAGCCATAATGTTGTGAGAGTGAAATTATGTCTAAGTCCAGCTTTGGTACATTAGAAGCAACTCTGAAACTTAACCTAAGCGTTTTTCGAAGCTACTTTTTGGCTAACTTCTTATAGGAAGGTCTAGGAGCTCTGAAAATGAACGTGCGCGTCTTTCACTCTTCCCGAGGAACTTAGAAGAATTTTGTGATATTTTTTATTAAATGGTGTATAAGGGTATATATATATAAATATATTTTATGCACTGTATATGAGCTGGCGATTTCTAAGTCTGTGGTTCCGAGAGGGGGTAACCAGGCTCACTAATAAAGGTCAAGCCACTTGGCTGCCAGAATGCCGTGCTTCAGCACAGACCAGAAAGGCATTGTGATAAGCGTATCCCCGGTATAGTCAGGGGTTAATGGGAGTCGTCCCCGCCCCCCCAGTATACGGCCAGAACCATGGACCCGGTACTTGTGGTTCGGACTGTCTCCAACCAGCCATAATGTTGTGAGAGTGAAATTATGTCTAAGTCCAGCTTTGGTACATTAGAAGCAACTCTGAAACTTAACCTAAGCGTTTTTCGAAGCTACTTTTTGGCTAACTTCTTATAGGAAGGTCTAGGAGCTCTGAAAATGAACGTGCGCGTCTTTCACTCTTCCCGAGGGACTTAGAAGAATTTTGTGATATTTTTTATTAAATGGTGTATAAGGGTATATATATATAAATATATTTTATGCACTGTATATGAGCTGGCGATTTCTAAGTCTGTGGTTCCGAGAGGGGGTAACCAGGCTCACTAATAAAGGTCAAGCCACTTGGCTGCCAGAATGCCGTGCTTCAGCACAGACCAGAAAGGCATTGTGATAAGCGTATCCCCGGTATAGTCAGGGGTTAATGGGAGTCGTCCCCGCCCCCCCAGTATACGGCCAGAACCATGGACCCGGTACTTGTGGTTCGGACTGTCTCCAACCAGCCATAATGTTGTGAGAGTGAAATTATGTCTAAGTCCAGCTTTGGTACATTAGAAGCAACTCTGAAACTTAACCTAAGCGTTTTTCGAAGCTACTTTTTGGCTAACTTCTTATAGGAAGGTCTAGAAGCTCTGAAAATGAACGTGCGCGTCTTTCACTCTTCCCGAGGGACTTAGAAGAATTTTGTGATATTTTTTATTAAAATGGTGTATAAGGGTATATATATAAATATATTTTATGCACTGTATATGAGCTGGCGATTTCTAAGTCTGTGGTTCCGAGAGGGGGTAACCAGGCTCACTAATAAAGGTCAAGCCACTTGGCTGCCAGAATGCCCTGCTTCAGCACAGACCAGAAAGGCATTGTGATAAGCGTATCCCCGGTATAGTCAGGGGTTAATGGGAGTCGTCCCCGTCCCCCCAGTATACGGCCAGAACCATGGACCCGGTACTTGTGGTTCGGACTCTCTCCAACCAGCCATAATGTTGTGAGAGTGAAATTATGTCTAAGTCCAGCTTTGGTACATTAGAAGCAACTCTGAAACTTAACCTAAGCGTTTTTCGAAGCTACTTTTTGGCTAACTTCTTATAGGAAGGTCTAGGAGCTCTGAAAATGAACGTGCGCGTCTTTCACTCTTCCCGAGGGACTTAGAAGAATTTTGTGATATTTTTTATTAAATGGTGTATAAGGGTATATATACAGTATATAAATATATTTTATGCACTGTATATGAGCTGGCGATTTCTAAGTCTGTGGTTCCGAGAGGGGGTAACCAGGCTCACTAATAAAGGTCAAGCCACTTGGCTGCCAGAATGCCGTGCTTCAGCACAGACCAGAAAGGCATTGTGATAAGCGTATCCCCGGTATAGTCAGGGGTTAATGGGAGTCGTCCCCGCCCCCCCAGTATACGGCCAGAACCATGGACCCGGTACTTGTGGTTCGGACTCTCTCCAACCAGCCATAATGTTGTGAGAGTGAAATTATGTCTAAGTCCAGCTTTGGTACATTAGAAGCAACTCTGAAACTTAACCTAAGCGTTTTTCGAAGCTACTTTTTGGCTAACTTCATATAGGAAGGTCTAGGAGCTCTGAAAATGAACGTGCGCGTCTTTCACTCTTCCCGAGGGACTTAGAAGAATTTTGTGATATTTTTTATTAAATGGTGTATAAGGGTATATATATATAAATATATTTTATGCACTGTATATGAGCTGGCGATTTCTAAGTCTGTGGTTCCGAGAGGGGGTAACCAGGCTCACTAATAAAGGTCAAGCCACTTGGCTGCCAGAATGCCGTGCTTCAGCACAGACCAGAAAGGCATTGTGATAAGCGTATCCCCGGTATAGTCAGGGGTTAATGGGAGTCGTCCCCGCCCCCCCAGTATACGGCCAGAACCATGGACCCGGTACTTGTGGTTCGGACTGTCTCCAACCAGCCATAATGTTGTGAGAGTGAAATTATGTCTAAGTCCAGCTTTGGTACATTAGAAGCAACTCTGAAACTTAACCTAAGCGTTTTTCGAAGCTACTTTTTGGCTAACTTCTTATAGGAAGGTCTAGGAGCTCTGAAAATGAACGTGCGCGTCTTTCACTCTTCCCGAGGGACTTAGAAGAATTTTGTGATATTTTTTATTAAATGGTGTATAAGGGTATATATATAAATATATTTTATGCACTGTATATGAGCTGGCGATTTCTAAGTCTGTGGTTCCGAGAGGGGGTAACCAGGCTCACTAATAAAGGTCAAGCCACTTGGCTGCCAGAATGCCCTGCTTCAGCACAGACCAGAAAGGCATTGTGATAAGCGTATCCCCGGTATAGTCAGGGGTTAATGGGAGTCGTCCCCGTCCCCCCAGTATACGGCCAGAACCATGGACCCGGTACTTGTGGTTCGGACTCTCTCCAACCAGCCATAATGTTGTGAGAGTGAAATTATGTCTAAGTCCAGCTTTGGTACATTAGAAGCAACTCTGAAACTTAACCTAAGCGTTTTTCGAAGCTACTTTTTGGCTAACTTCTTATAGGAAGGTCTAGGAGCTCTGAAAATGAACGTGCGCGTCTTTCACTCTTCCCGAGGGACTTAGAAGAATTTTGTGATATTTTTTATTAAATGGTGTATAAGGGTATATATATAAATATATTTTATGCACTGTATATGAGCTGGCGATTTCTAAGTCTGTGGTTCCGAGAGGGGGTAACCAGGCTCACTAATAAAGGTCAAGCCACTTGGCTGCCAGAATGCCCTGCTTCAGCACAGACCAGAAAGGCATTGTGATAAGCGTATCCCCGGTATAGTCAGGGGTTAATGGGAGTCGTCCCCGTCCCCCCAGTATACGGCCAGAACCATGGACCCGGTACTTGTGGTTCGGACTGTCTCCAACCAGCCATAATGTTGTGAGAGTGAAATTATGTCTAAGTCCAGCTTTGGTACATTAGAAGCAACTCTGAAACTTAACCTAAGCGTTTTTCGAAGCTACTTTTTGGCTAACTTCTTATAGGAAGGTCTAGAAGCTCTGAAAATGAACGTGCGCGTCTTTCACTCTTCCCGAGGGACTTAGAAGAATTTTGTGATATTTTTTATTAAAATGGTGTATAAGGGTATATATATAAATATATTTTATGCACTGTATATGAGCTGGCGATTTCTAAGTCTGTGGTTCCGAGAGGGGGTAACCAGGCTCACTAATAAAGGTCAAGCCACTTGGCTGCCAGAATGCCCTGCTTCAGCACAGACCAGAAAGGCATTGTGATAAGCGTATCCCCGGTATAGTCAGGGGTTAATGGGAGTCGTCCCCGTCCCCCCAGTATACGGCCAGAACCATGGACCCGGTACTTGTGGTTCGGACTCTCTCCAACCAGCCATAATGTTGTGAGAGTGAAATTATGTCTAAGTCCAGCTTTGGTACATTAGAAGCAACTCTGAAACTTAACCTAAGCGTTTTTCGAAGCTACTTTTTGGCTAACTTCTTATAGGAAGGTCTAGGAGCTCTGAAAATGAACGTGCGCGTCTTTCACTCTTCCCGAGGGACTTAGAAGAATTTTGTGATATTTTTTATTAAATGGTGTATAAGGGTATATATACAGTATATAAATATATTTTATGCACTGTATATGAGCTGGCGATTTCTAAGTCTGTGGTTCCGAGAGGGGGTAACCAGGCTCACTAATAAAGGTCAAGCCACTTGGCTGCCAGAATGCCGTGCTTCAGCACAGACCAGAAAGGCATTGTGATAAGCGTATCCCCGGTATAGTCAGGGGTTAATGGGAGTCGTCCCCGCCCCCCCAGTATACGGCCAGAACCATGGACCCGGTACTTGTGGTTCGGACTCTCTCCAACCAGCCATAATGTTGTGAGAGTGAAATTATGTCTAAGTCCAGCTTTGGTACATTAGAAGCAACTCTGAAACTTAACCTAAGCGTTTTTCGAAGCTACTTTTTGGCTAACTTCTTATAGGAAGGTCTAGGAGCTCTGAAAATGAACGTGCGCGTCTTTCACTCTTCCCGAGGAACTTAGAAGAATTTTGTGATATTTTTTATTAAATGGTGTATAAGGGTATATATATATAAATATATTTTATGCACTGTATATGAGCTGGCGATTTCTAAGTCTGTGGTTCCGAGAGGGGGTAACCAGGCTCACTAATAAAGGTCAAGCCACTTGGCTGCCAGAATGCCGTGCTTCAGCACAGACCAGAAAGGCATTGTGATAAGCGTATCCCCGGTATAGTCAGGGGTTAATGGGAGTCGTCCCCGCCCCCCCAGTATACGGCCAGAACCATGGACCCGGTACTTGTGGTTCGGACTGTCTCCAACCAGCCATAATGTTGTGAGAGTGAAATTATGTCTAAGTCCAGCTTTGGTACATTAGAAGCAACTCTGAAACTTAACCTAAGCGTTTTTCGAAGCTACTTTTTGGCTAACTTCTTATAGGAAGGTCTAGGAGCTCTGAAAATGAACGTGCGCGTCTTTCACTCTTCCCGAGGGACTTAGAAGAATTTTGTGATATTTTTTATTAAATGGTGTATAAGGGTATATATATATAAATATATTTTATGCACTGTATATGAGCTGGCGATTTCTAAGTCTGTGGTTCCGAGAGGGGGTAACCAGGCTCACTAATAAAGGTCAAGCCACTTGGCTGCCAGAATGCCGTGCTTCAGCACAGACCAGAAAGGCATTGTGATAAGCGTATCCCCGGTATAGTCAGGGGTTAATGGGAGTCGTCCCCGCCCCCCCAGTATACGGCCAGAACCATGGACCCGGTACTTGTGGTTCGGACTGTCTCCAACCAGCCATAATGTTGTGAGAGTGAAATTATGTCTAAGTCCAGCTTTGGTACATTAGAAGCAACTCTGAAACTTAACCTAAGCGTTTTTCGAAGCTACTTTTTGGCTAACTTCTTATAGGAAGGTCTAGGAGCTCTGAAAATGAACGTGCGCGTCTTTCACTCTTCCCGAGGGACTTAGAAGAATTTTGTGATATTTTTTATTAAATGGTGTATAAGGGTATATATATAAATATATTTTATGCACTGTATATGAGCTGGCGATTTCTAAGTCTGTGGTTCCGAGAGGGGGTAACCAGGCTCACTAATAAAGGTCAAGCCACTTGGCTGCCAGAATGCCCTGCTTCAGCACAGACCAGAAAGGCATTGTGATAAGCGTATCCCCGGTATAGTCAGGGGTTAATGGGAGTCGTCCCCGTCCCCCCAGTATACGGCCAGAACCATGGACCCGGTACTTGTGGTTCGGACTGTCTCCAACCAGCCATAATGTTGTGAGAGTGAAATTATGTCTAAGTCCAGCTTTGGTACATTAGAAGCAACTCTGAAACTTAACCTAAGCGTTTTTCGAAGCTACTTTTTGGCTAACTTCTTATAGGAAGGTCTAGGAGCTCTGAAAATGAACGTGCGCGTCTTTCACTCTTCCCGAGGGACTTAGAAGAATTTTGTGATATTTTTTATTAAAATGGTGTACTGTATAAGGGTATATATATAAATATATTTTATGCACTGTATATGAGCTGGCGATTTCTAAGTCTGTGGTTCCGAGAGGGGGTAACCAGGCTCACTAATAAAGGTCAAGCCACTTGGCTGCCAGAATGCCCTGCTTCAGCACAGACCAGAAAGGCATTGTGATAAGCGTTTCCCCGGTATAGTCAGGGGTTAATGGGAGTCGTCCCCGTCCCCCCAGTATACGGCCAGAACCATGGACCCGGTACTTGTGGTTCGGACTCTCTCCAACCAACCATAATGTTGTGAGAGTGAAATGATGTCTAAGTCCAGCTTTGGTACATTAGAAGCAACTCTGAAACTTAACCTAAGCGTTTTTCGAAGCTACTTTTTGGCTAACTTCTTATAGGAAGGTCTAGGAGCTCTGAAAATGAACGTGCGCGTCTTTCACTCTTCCCGAGGGACTTAGAAGAATTTTGTGATATTTTTTATTAAAATGGTGTATAAGGGTATATATATAAATATATTTTATGCACTGTATATGAGCTGGCGATTTCTAAGTCTGTGGTTCCGAGAGGGGGTAACCAGGCTCACTAATAAAGGTCAAGCCACTTGGCTGCCAGAATGCCCTGCTTCAGCACAGACCAGAAAGGCATTGTGATAAGCGTATCCCCGGTATAGTCAGGGGTTAATGGGAGTCATCCCCGTCCCCCCAGTATACGGCCAGAACCATGGACCCGGTACTTGTGGTTCGGACTGTCTCCAACCAGCCATAATGTTGTGAGAGTGAAATTATGTCTAAGTCCAGCTTTGGTACATTAGAAGCAACTCTGAAACTTAACCTAAGCGTTTTTCGAAGCTACTTTTTGGCTAACTTCTTATAGGAAGGTCTAGGAGCTCTGAAAATGAACGTGCGCGTCTTTCACTCTTCCCGAGGGACTTAGAAGAATTTTGTGATATTTTTTATTAAAATGGTGTATAAGGGTATATATATAAATATATTTTATGCACTGTATATGAGCTGGCGATTTCTAAGTCTGTGGTTCCGAGAGGGGGTAACCAGGCTCACTAATAAAGGTCAAGCCACTTGGCTGCCAGAATGCCCTGCTTCAGCACAGACCAGAAAGGCATTGTGATAAGCGTATCCCCGGTATAGTCAGGGGTTAATGGGAGTCGTCCCCGCCCCCCCAGTATACGGCCAGAACCATGGACCCGGTACTTGTGGTTCGGACTGTCTCCAACCAGCCATAATGTTGTGAGAGTGAAATTATGTCTAAGTCCAGCTTTGGTACATTAGAAGCAACTCTGAAACTTAACCTAAGCGTTTTTCGAAGCTACTTTTTGGCTAACTTCTTATAGGAAGGTCTAGGAGCTCTGAAAATGAACGTGCGCGTCTTTCACTCTTCCCGAGGGACTTAGAAGAATTTTGTGATATTTTTTATTAAATGGTGTATAAGGGTATATATATAAATATATTTTATGCACTGTATATGAGCTGGCGATTTCTAAGTCTGTGGTTCCGAGAGGGGGTAACCAGGCTCACTAATAAAGGTCAAGCCACTTGGCTGCCAGAATGCCCTGCTTCAGCACAGACCAGAAAGGCATTGTGATAAGCGTATCCCCGGTATAGTCAGGGGTTAATGGGAGTCGTCCCCGTCCCCCCAGTATACGGCCAGAACCATGGACCCGGTACTTGTGGTTCGGACTGTCTCCAACCAGCCATAATGTTGTGAGAGTGAAATTATGTCTAAGTCCAGCTTTGGTACATTAGAAGCAACTCTGAAACTTAACCTAAGCGTTTTTCGAAGCTACTTTTTGGCTAACTTCTTATAGGAAGGTCTAGGAGCTCTGAAAATGAACGTGCGCGTCTTTCACTCTTCCCGAGGGACTTAGAAGAATTTTGTGATATTTTTTATTAAAATGGTGTACTGTATAAGGGTATATATATAAATATATTTTATGCACTGTATATGAGCTGGCGATTTCTAAGTCTGTGGTTCCGAGAGGGGGTAACCAGGCTCACTAATAAAGGTCAAGCCACTTGGCTGCCAGAATGCCCTGCTTCAGCACAGACCAGAAAGGCATTGTGATAAGCGTTTCCCCGGTATAGTCAGGGGTTAATGGGAGTCGTCCCCGTCCCCCCAGTATACGGCCAGAACCATGGACCCGGTACTTGTGGTTCGGACTCTCTCCAACCAACCATAATGTTGTGAGAGTGAAATGATGTCTAAGTCCAGCTTTGGTACATTAGAAGCAACTCTGAAACTTAACCTAAGCGTTTTTCGAAGCTACTTTTTGGCTAACTTCTTATAGGAAGGTCTAGGAGCTCTGAAAATGAACGTGCGCGTCTTTCACTCTTCCCGAGGGACTTAGAAGAATTTTGTGATATTTTTTATTAAAATGGTGTATAAGGGTATATATATAAATATATTTTATGCACTGTATATGAGCTGGCGATTTCTAAGTCTGTGGTTCCGAGAGGGGGTAACCAGGCTCACTAATAAAGGTCAAGCCACTTGGCTGCCAGAATGCCCTGCTTCAGCACAGACCAGAAAGGCATTGTGATAAGCGTATCCCCGGTATAGTCAGGGGTTAATGGGAGTCATCCCCGTCCCCCCAGTATACGGCCAGAACCATGGACCCGGTACTTGTGGTTCGGACTGTCTCCAACAAGCCATAATGTTGTGAGAGTGAAATTATGTCTAAGTCCAGCTTTGGTACATTAGAAGCAACTCTGAAACTTAACCTAAGCGTTTTTCGAAGCTACTTTTTGGCTAACTTCTTATAGGAAGGTCTAGGAGCTCTGAAAATGAACGTGCGCGTCTTTCACTCTTCCCGAGGGACTTAGAAGAATTTTGTGATATTTTTTATTAAAATGGTGTATAAGGGTATATATATAAATATATTTTATGCACTGTATATGAGCTGGCGATTTCTAAGTCTGTGGTTCCGAGAGGGGGTAACCAGGCTCACTAATAAAGGTCAAGCCACTTGGCTGCCAGAATGCCCTGCTTCAGCACAGACCAGAAAGGCATTGTGATAAGCGTATCCCCGGTATAGTCAGGGTTAATGGGAGTCGTCCCCGTCCCCCCAGTATACGGCCAGAACCATGGACCCGGTACTTGTGGTTCGGACTCTCTCCAACCAGCCATAATGTTGTGAGAGTGAAATTATGTCTAAGTCCAGCTTTGGTACATTAGAAGCAACTCTGAAACTTAACCTAAGCGTTTTTCGAAGCTACTTTTTGGCTAACTTCTTATAGGAAGGTCTAGGAGCTCTGAAAATGAACGTGCGCGTCTTTCACTCTTCCCGAGGGACTTAGAAGAATTTTGTGATATTTTTTATTAAATGGTGTATAAGGGTATATATATAAATATATTTTATGCACTGTATATGAGCTGGCGATTTCTAAGTCTGTGGTTCCGAGAGGGGGTAACCAGGCTCACTAATAAAGGTCAAGCCACTTGGCTGCCAGAATGCCCTGCTTCAGCACAGACCAGAAAGGCATTGTGATAAGCGTATCCCCGGTATAGTCAGGGGTTAATGGGAGTCGTCCCCGTCCCCCCAGTATACGGCCAGAACCATGGACCCGGTACTTGTGGTTCGGACTGTCTCCAACCAGCCATAATGTTGTGAGAGTGAAATTATGTCTAAGTCCAGCTTTGGTACATTAGAAGCAACTCTGAAACTTAACCTAAGCGTTTTTCGAAGCTACTTTTTGGCTAACTTCTTATAGGAAGGTCTAGAAGCTCTGAAAATGAACGTGCGCGTCTTTCACTCTTCCCGAGGGACTTAGAAGAATTTTGTGATATTTTTTATTAAAATGGTGTATAAGGGTATATATATAAATATATTTTATGCACTGTATATGAGCTGGCGATTTCTAAGTCTGTGGTTCCGAGAGGGGGTAACCAGGCTCACTAATAAAGGTCAAGCCACTTGGCTGCCAGAATGCCCTGCTTCAGCACAGACCAGAAAGGCATTGTGATAAGCGTATCCCCGGTATAGTCAGGGGTTAATGGGAGTCGTCCCCGTCCCCCCAGTATACGGCCAGAACCATGGACCCGGTACTTGTGGTTCGGACTCTCTCCAACCAGCCATAATGTTGTGAGAGTGAAATTATGTCTAAGTCCAGCTTTGGTACATTAGAAGCAACTCTGAAACTTAACCTAAGCGTTTTTCGAAGCTACTTTTTGGCTAACTTCTTATAGGAAGGTCTAGGAGCTCTGAAAATGAACGTGCGCGTCTTTCACTCTTCCCGAGGGACTTAGAAGAATTTTGTGATATTTTTTATTAAATGGTGTATAAGGGTATATATACAGTATATAAATATATTTTATGCACTGTATATGAGCTGGCGATTTCTAAGTCTGTGGTTCCGAGAGGGGGTAACCAGGCTCACTAATAAAGGTCAAGCCACTTGGCTGCCAGAATGCCGTGCTTCAGCACAGACCAGAAAGGCATTGTGATAAGCGTATCCCCGGTATAGTCAGGGGTTAATGGGAGTCGTCCCCGCCCCCCCAGTATACGGCCAGAACCATGGACCCGGTACTTGTGGTTCGGACTGTCTCCAACCAGCCATAATGTTGTGAGAGTGAAATTATGTCTAAGTCCAGCTTTGGTACATTAGAAGCAACTCTGAAACTTAACCTAAGCGTTTTTCGAAGCTACTTTTTGGCTAACTTCTTATAGGAAGGTCTAGGAGCTCTGAAAATGAACGTGCGCGTCTTTCACTCTTCCCGAGGGACTTAGAAGAATTTTGTGATATTTTTTATTAAATGGTGTATAAGGGTATATATATAAATATATTTTATGCACTGTATATGAGCTGGCGATTTCTAAGTCTGTGGTTCCGAGAGGGGGTAACCAGGCTCACTAATAAAGGTCAAGCCACTTGGCTGCCAGAATGCCCTGCTTCAGCACAGACCAGAAAGGCATTGTGATAAGCGTATCCCCGGTATAGTCAGGGGTTAATGGGAGTCGTCCCCGTCCCCCCAGTATACGGCCAGAACCATGGACCCGGTACTTGTGGTTCGGACTGTCTCCAACCAGCCATAATGTTGTGAGAGTGAAATTATGTCTAAGTCCAGCTTTGGTACATTAGAAGCAACTCTGAAACTTAACCTAAGCGTTTTTCGAAGCTACTTTTTGGCTAACTTCTTATAGGAAGGTCTAGGAGCTCTGAAAATGAACGTGCGCGTCTTTCACTCTTCCCGAGGGACTTAGAAGAATTTTGTGATATTTTTTATTAAAATGGTGTATAAGGATATATATATAAATATATTTTATGCACTGTATATGAGCTGGCGATTTCTAAGTCTGTGGTTCCGAGAGGGGGTAACCAGGCTCACTAATAAAGGTCAAGCCACTTGGCTGCCAGAATGCCCTGCTTCAGCACAGACCAGAAAGGCATTGTGATAAGCGTATCCCCGGTATAGTCAGGGGTTAATGGGAGTCGTCCCCGTCCCCCCAGTATACGGCCAGAACCATGGACCCGGTACTTGTGGTTCGGACTCTCTCCAACCAGCCATAATGTTGTGAGAGTGAAATTATGTCTAAGTCCAGCTTTGGTACATTAGAAGCAACTCTGAAACTTAACCTAAGCGTTTTTCGAAGCTACTTTTTGGCTAACTTCTTATAGGAAGGTCTAGGAGCTCTGAAAATGAACGTGCGCGTCTTTCACTCTTCCCGAGGGACTTAGAAGAATTTTGTGATATTTTTTATTAAATGGTGTATAAGGGTATATATATATAAATATATTTTATGCACTGTATATGAGCTGGCGATTTCTAAGTCTGTGGTTCCGAGAGGGGGTAACCAGGCTCACTAATAAAGGTCAAGCCACTTGGCTGCCAGAATGCCGTGCTTCAGCACAGACCAGAAAGGCATTGTGATAAGCGTATCCCCGGTATAGTCAGGGGTTAATGGGAGTCGTCCCCGCCCCCCCAGTATACGGCCAGAACCATGGACCCGGTACTTGTGGTTCGGACTGTCTCCAACCAGCCATAATGTTGTGAGAGTGAAATTATGTCTAAGTCCAGCTTTGGTACATTAGAAGCAACTCTGAAACTTAACCTAAGCGTTTTTCGAAGCTACTTTTTGGCTAACTTCTTATAGGAAGGTCTAGGAGCTCTGAAAATGAACGTGCGCGTCTTTCACTCTTCCCGAGGGACTTAGAAGAATTTTGTGATATTTTTTATTAAATGGTGTATAAGGGTATATATATAAATATATTTTATGCACTGTATATGAGCTGGCGATTTCTAAGTCTGTGGTTCCGAGAGGGGGTAACCAGGCTCACTAATAAAGGTCAAGCCACTTGGCTGCCAGAATGCCCTGCTTCAGCACAGACCAGAAAGGCATTGTGATAAGCGTATCCCCGGTATAGTCAGGGGTTAATGGGAGTCGTCCCCGTCCCCCCAGTATACGGCCAGAACCATGGACCCGGTACTTGTGGTTCGGACTGTCTCCAACCAGCCATAATGTTGTGAGAGTGAAATTATGTCTAAGTCCAGCTTTGGTACATTAGAAGCAACTCTGAAACTTAACCTAAGCGTTTTTCGAAGCTACTTTTTGGCTAACTTCTTATAGGAAGGTCTAGGAGCTCTGAAAATGAACGTGCGCGTCTTTCACTCTTCCCGAGGGACTTAGAAGAATTTTGTGATATTTTTTATTAAAATGGTGTATAAGGGTATATATATAAATATATTTTATGCACTGTATATGAGCTGGCGATTTCTAAGTCTGTGGTTCCGAGAGGGGGTAACCAGGCTCACTAATAAAGGTCAAGCCACTTGGCTGCCAGAATGCCCTGCTTCAGCACAGACCAGAAAGGCATTGTGATAAGCGTATCCCCGGTATAGTCAGGGGTTAATGGGAGTCGTCCCCGTCCCCCCAGTATACGGCCAGAACCATGGACCCGGTACTTGTGGTTCGGACTCTCTCCAACCAGCCATAATGTTGTGAGAGTGAAATTATGTCTAAGTCCAGCTTTGGTACATTAGAAGCAACTCTGAAACTTAACCTAAGCGTTTTTCGAAGCTACTTTTTGGCTAACTTCTTATAGGAAGGTCTAGAAGCTCTGAAAATGAACGTGCGCGTCTTTCACTCTTCCCGAGGGACTTAGAAGAATTTTGTGATATTTTTTATTAAAATGGTGTATAAGGGTATATATATAAATATATTTTATGCACTGTATATGAGCTGGCGATTTCTAAGTCTGTGGTTCCGAGAGGGGGTAACCAGGCTCACTAATAAAGGTCAAGCCACTTGGCTGCCAGAATGCCCTGCTTCAGCACAGACCAGAAAGGCATTGTGATAAGCGTATCCCCGGTATAGTCAGGGGTTAATGGGAGTCGTCCCCGTCCCCCCAGTATACGGCCAGAACCATGGACCCGGTACTTGTGGTTCGGACTCTCTCCAACCAGCCATAATGTTGTGAGAGTGAAATTATGTCTAAGTCCAGCTTTGGTACATTAGAAGCAACTCTGAAACTTAACCTAAGCGTTTTTCGAAGCTACTTTTTGGCTAACTTCTTATAGGAAGGTCTAGGAGCTCTGAAAATGAACGTGCGCGTCTTTCACTCTTCCCGAGGGACTTAGAAGAATTTTGTGATATTTTTTATTAAATGGTGTATAAGGGTATATATATAAATATATTTTATGCACTGTATATGAGCTGGCGATTTCTAAGTCTGTGGTTCCGAGAGGGGGTAACCAGGCTCACTAATAAAGGTCAAGCCACTTGGCTGCCAGAATGCCGTGCTTCAGCACAGACCAGAAAGGCATTGTGATAAGCGTATCCCCGGTATAGTCAGGGGTTAATGGGAGTCGTCCCCGCCCCCCCAGTATACGGCCAGAACCATGGACCCGGTACTTGTGGTTCGGACTGTCTCCAACCAGCCATAATGTTGTGAGAGTGAAATTATGTCTAAGTCCAGCTTTGGTACATTAGAAGCAACTCTGAAACTTAACCTAAGCGTTTTTCGAAGCTACTTTTTGGCTAACTTCTTATAGGAAGGTCTAGGAGCTCTGAAAATGAACGTGCGCATCTTTCACTCTTCCCGAGGGACTTAGAAGAATTTTGTGATATTTTTTATTAAAATGGTGTATAAGGGTATATATATAAATATATTTTATGCACTGTATATGAGCTGGCGATTTCTAAGTCTGTGGTTCCGAGAGGGGGTAACCAGGCTCACTAATAAAGGTCAAGCCACTTGGCTGCCAGAATGCCCTGCTTCAGCACAGACCAGAAAGGCATTGTGATAAGCGTATCCCCGGTATAGTCAGGGGTTAATGGGAGTCGTCCCCGTCCCCCCAGTATACGGCCAGAACCATGGACCCGGTACTTGTGGTTCGGACTCTCTCCAACCAGCCATAATGTTGTGAGAGTGAAATTATGTCTAAGTCCAGCTTTGGTACATTAGAAGCAACTCTGAAACTTAACCTAAGCGTTTTTCGAAGCTACTTTTTGGCTAACTTCTTATAGGAAGGTCTAGGAGCTCTGAAAATGAACGTGCGCGTCTTTCACTCTTCCCGAGGGACTTAGAAGAATTTTGTGATATTTTTTATTAAATGGTGTATAAGGGTATATATATAAATATATTTTATGCACTGTATATGAGCTGGCGATTTCTAAGTCTGTGGTTCCGAGAGGGGGTAACCAGGCTCACTAATAAAGGTCAAGCCACTTGGCTGCCAGAATGCCCTGCTTCAGCACAGACCAGAAAGGCATTGTGATAAGCGTATCCCCGGTATAGTCAGGGGTTAATGGGAGTCGTCCCCGTCCCCCCAGTATACGGCCAGAACCATGGACCCGGTACTTGTGGTTCGGACTCTCTCCAACCAGCCATAATGTTGTGAGAGTGAAATTATGTCTAAGTCCAGCTTTGGTACATTAGAAGCAACTCTGAAACTTAACCTAAGCGTTTTTCGAAGCTACTTTTTGGCTAACTTCTTATAGGAAGGTCTAGAAGCTCTGAAAATGAACGTGCGCGTCTTTCACTCTTCCCGAGGGACTTAGAAGAATTTTGTGATATTTTTTATTAAAATGGTGTATAAGGGTATATATATAAATATATTTTATGCACTGTATATGAGCTGGCGATTTCTAAGTCTGTGGTTCCGAGAGGGGGTAACCAGGCTCACTAATAAAGGTCAAGCCACTTGGCTGCCAGAATGCCCTGCTTCAGCACAGACCAGAAAGGCATTGTGATAAGCGTATCCCCGGTATAGTCAGGGGTTAATGGGAGTCGTCCCCGTCCCCCCAGTATACGGCCAGAACCATGGACCCGGTACTTGTGGTTCGGACTCTCTCCAACCAGCCATAATGTTGTGAGAGTGAAATTATGTCTAAGTCCAGCTTTGGTACATTAGAAGCAACTCTGAAACTTAACCTAAGCGTTTTTCGAAGCTACTTTTTGGCTAACTTCTTATAGGAAGGTCTAGGAGCTCTGAAAATGAACGTGCGCGTCTTTCACTCTTCCCGAGGGACTTAGAAGAATTTTGTGATATTTTTTATTAAATGGTGTATAAGGGTATATATATAAATATATTTTATGCACTGTATATGAGCTGGCGATTTCTAAGTCTGTGGTTCCGAGAGGGGGTAACCAGGCTCACTAATAAAGGTCAAGCCACTTGGCTGCCAGAATGCCGTGCTTCAGCACAGACCAGAAAGGCATTGTGATAAGCGTATCCCCGGTATAGTCAGGGGTTAATGGGAGTCGTCCCCGCCCCCCCAGTATACGGCCAGAACCATGGACCCGGTACTTGTGGTTCGGACTGTCTCCAACCAGCCATAATGTTGTGAGAGTGAAATTATGTCTAAGTCCAGCTTTGGTACATTAGAAGCAACTCTGAAACTTAACCTAAGCGTTTTTCGAAGCTACTTTTTGGCTAACTTCTTATAGGAAGGTCTAGGAGCTCTGAAAATGAACGTGCGCATCTTTCACTCTTCCCGAGGGACTTAGAAGAATTTTGTGATATTTTTTATTAAAATGGTGTATAAGGGTATATATATAAATATATTTTATGCACTGTATATGAGCTGGCGATTTCTAAGTCTGTGGTTCCGAGAGGGGGTAACCAGGCTCACTAATAAAGGTCAAGCCACTTGGCTGCCAGAATGCCCTGCTTCAGCACAGACCAGAAAGGCATTGTGATAAGCGTATCCCCGGTATAGTCAGGGGTTAATGGGAGTCGTCCCCGTCCCCCCAGTATACGGCCAGAACCATGGACCCGGTACTTGTGGTTCGGACTCTCTCCAACCAGCCATAATGTTGTGAGAGTGAAATTATGTCTAAGTCCAGCTTTGGTACATTAGAAGCAACTCTGAAACTTAACCTAAGCGTTTTTCGAAGCTACTTTTTGGCTAACTTCTTATAGGAAGGTCTAGGAGCTCTGAAAATGAACGTGCGCGTCTTTCACTCTTCCCGAGGGACTTAGAAGAATTTTGTGATATTTTTTATTAAATGGTGTATAAGGGTATATATATAAATATATTTTATGCACTGTATATGAGCTGGCGATTTCTAAGTCTGTGGTTCCGAGAGGGGGTAACCAGGCTCACTAATAAAGGTCAAGCCACTTGGCTGCCAGAATGCCCTGCTTCAGCACAGACCAGAAAGGCATTGTGATAAGCGTATCCCCGGTATAGTCAGGGGTTAATGGGAGTCGTCCCCGTCCCCCCAGTATACGGCCAGAACCATGGACCCGGTACTTGTGGTTCGGACTCTCTCCAACCAGCCATAATGTTGTGAGAGTGAAATTATGTCTAAGTCCAGCTTTGGTACATTAGAAGCAACTCTGAAACTTAACCTAAGCGTTTTTCGAAGCTACTTTTTGGCTAACTTCTTATAGGAAGGTCTAGGAGCTCTGAAAATGAACGTGCGCGTCTTTCACTCTTCCCGAGGGACTTAGAAGAATTTTGTGATATTTTTTATTAAAATGGTGTATAAGGGTATATATATAAATATATTTTATGCACTGTATATGAGCTGGCGATTTCTAAGTCTGTGGTTCCGAGAGGGGGTAACCAGGCTCACTAATAAAGGTCAAGCCACTTGGCTGCCAGAATGCCCTGCTTCAGCACAGACCAGAAAGGCATTGTGATAAGCGTATCCCCGGTATAGTCAGGGGTTAATGGGAGTCGTCCCCGTCCCCCCAGTATACGGCCAGAACCATGGACCCGGTACTTGTGGTTCGGACTCTCTCCAACCAGCCATAATGTTGTGAGAGTGAAATTATGTCTAAGTCCAGCTTTGGTACATTAGAAGCAACTCTGAAACTTAACCTAAGCGTTTTTCGAAGCTACTTTTTGGCTAACTTCTTATAGGAAGGTCTAGGAGCTCTGAAAATGAACGTGCGCGTCTTTCACTCTTCCCGAGGGACTTAGAAGAATTTTGTGATATTTTTTATTAAAATGGTGTATAAGGATATATATATAAATATATTTTATGCACTGTATATGAGCTGGCGATTTCTAAGTCTGTGGTTCCGAGAGGGGGTAACCAGGCTCACTAATAAAGGTCAAGCCACTTGGCTGCCAGAATGCCCTGCTTCAGCACAGACCAGAAAGGCATTGTGATAAGCGTATCCCCGGTATAGTCAGGGGTTAATGGGAGTCGTCCCCGTCCCCCCAGTATACGGCCAGAACCATGGACCCGGTACTTGTGGTTCGGACTCTCTCCAACCAGCCATAATGTTGTGAGAGTGAAATTATGTCTAAGTCCAGCTTTGGTACATTAGAAGCAACTCTGAAACTTAACCTAAGCGTTTTTCGAAGCTACTTTTTGGCTAACTTCTTATAGGAAGGTCTAGGAGCTCTGAAAATGAACGTGCGCGTCTTTCACTCTTCCCGAGGGACTTAGAAGAATTTTGTGATATTTTTTATTAAAATGGTGTATAAGGATATATATATAAATATATTTTATGCACTGTATATGAGCTGGCGATTTCTAAGTCTGTGGTTCCGAGAGGGGGTAACCAGGCTCACTAATAAAGGTCAAGCCACTTGGCTGCCAGAATGCCCTGCTTCAGCACAGACCAGAAAGGCATTGTGATAAGCGTATCCCCGGTATAGTCAGGGGTTAATGGGAGTCGTCCCCGTCCCCCCAGTATACGGCCAGAACCATGGACCCGGTACTTGTGGTTCGGACTCTCTCCAACCAGCCATAATGTTGTGAGAGTGAAATTATGTCTAAGTCCAGCTTTGGTACATTAGAAGCAACTCTGAAACTTAACCTAAGCGTTTTTCGAAGCTACTTTTTGGCTAACTTCTTATAGGAAGGTCTAGGAGCTCTGAAAATGAACGTGCGCGTCTTTCACTCTTCCCGAGGGACTTAGAAGAATTTTGTGATATTTTTTATTAAATGGTGTATAAGGGTATATATATATAAATATATTTTATGCACTGTATATGAGCTGGCGATTTCTAAGTCTGTGGTTCCGAGAGGGGGTAACCAGGCTCACTAATAAAGGTCAAGCCACTTGGCTGCCAGAATGCCGTGCTTCAGCACAGACCAGAAAGGCATTGTGATAAGCGTATCCCCGGTATAGTCAGGGGTTAATGGGAGTCGTCCCCGCCCCCCCAGTATACGGCCAGAACCATGGACCCGGTACTTGTGGTTCGGACTGTCTCCAACCAGCCATAATGTTGTGAGAGTGAAATTATGTCTAAGTCCAGCTTTGGTACATTAGAAGCAACTCTGAAACTTAACCTAAGCGTTTTTCGAAGCTACTTTTTGGCTAACTTCTTATAGGAAGGTCTAGGAGCTCTGAAAATGAACGTGCGCGTCTTTCACTCTTCCCGAGGGACTTAGAAGAATTTTGTGATATTTTTTATTAAATGGTGTATAAGGGTATATATATAAATATATTTTATGCACTGTATATGAGCTGGCGATTTCTAAGTCTGTGGTTCCGAGAGGGGGTAACCAGGCTCACTAATAAAGGTCAAGCCACTTGGCTGCCAGAATGCCCTGCTTCAGCACAGACCAGAAAGGCATTGTGATAAGCGTATCCCCGGTATAGTCAGGGGTTAATGGGAGTCGTCCCCGTCCCCCCAGTATACGGCCAGAACCATGGACCCGGTACTTGTGGTTCGGACTGTCTCCAACCAGCCATAATGTTGTGAGAGTGAAATTATGTCTAAGTCCAGCTTTGGTACATTAGAAGCAACTCTGAAACTTAACCTAAGCGTTTTTCGAAGCTACTTTTTGGCTAACTTCTTATAGGAAGGTCTAGGAGCTCTGAAAATGAACGTGCGCGTCTTTCACTCTTCCCGAGGGACTTAGAAGAATTTTGTGATATTTTTTATTAAAATGGTGTATAAGGGTATATATATAAATATATTTTATGCACTGTATATGAGCTGGCGATTTCTAAGTCTGTGGTTCCGAGAGGGGGTAACCAGGCTCACTAATAAAGGTCAAGCCACTTGGCTGCCAGAATGCCCTGCTTCAGCACAGACCAGAAAGGCATTGTGATAAGCGTATCCCCGGTATAGTCAGGGGTTAATGGGAGTCGTCCCCGTCCCCCCAGTATACGGCCAGAACCATGGACCCGGTACTTGTGGTTCGGACTCTCTCCAACCAGCCATAATGTTGTGAGAGTGAAATTATGTCTAAGTCCAGCTTTGGTACATTAGAAGCAACTCTGAAACTTAACCTAAGCGTTTTTCGAAGCTACTTTTTGGCTAACTTCTTATAGGAAGGTCTAGAAGCTCTGAAAATGAACGTGCGCGTCTTTCACTCTTCCCGAGGGACTTAGAAGAATTTTGTGATATTTTTTATTAAAATGGTGTATAAGGGTATATATATAAATATATTTTATGCACTGTATATGAGCTGGCGATTTCTAAGTCTGTGGTTCCGAGAGGGGGTAACCAGGCTCACTAATAAAGGTCAAGCCACTTGGCTGCCAGAATGCCCTGCTTCAGCACAGACCAGAAAGGCATTGTGATAAGCGTATCCCCGGTATAGTCAGGGGTTAATGGGAGTCGTCCCCGTCCCCCCAGTATACGGCCAGAACCATGGACCCGGTACTTGTGGTTCGGACTCTCTCCAACCAGCCATAATGTTGTGAGAGTGAAATTATGTCTAAGTCCAGCTTTGGTACATTAGAAGCAACTCTGAAACTTAACCTAAGCGTTTTTCGAAGCTACTTTTTGGCTAACTTCTTATAGGAAGGTCTAGGAGCTCTGAAAATGAACGTGCGCGTCTTTCACTCTTCCCGAGGGACTTAGAAGAATTTTGTGATATTTTTTATTAAATGGTGTATAAGGGTATATATATATAAATATATTTTATGCACTGTATATGAGCTGGCGATTTCTAAGTCTGTGGTTCCGAGAGGGGGTAACCAGGCTCACTAATAAAGGTCAAGCCACTTGGCTGCCAGAATGCCGTGCTTCAGCACAGACCAGAAAGGCATTGTGATAAGCGTATCCCCGGTATAGTCAGGGGTTAATGGGAGTCGTCCCCGCCCCCCCAGTATACGGCCAGAACCATGGACCCGGTACTTGTGGTTCGGACTGTCTCCAACCAGCCATAATGTTGTGAGAGTGAAATTATGTCTAAGTCCAGCTTTGGTACATTAGAAGCAACTCTGAAACTTAACCTAAGCGTTTTTCGAAGCTACTTTTTGGCTAACTTCTTATAGGAAGGTCTAGGAGCTCTGAAAATGAACGTGCGCGTCTTTCACTCTTCCCGAGGGACTTAGAAGAATTTTGTGATATTTTTTATTAAAATGGTGTATAAGGATATATATATAAATATATTTTATGCACTGTATATGAGCTGGCGATTTCTAAGTCTGTGGTTCCGAGAGGGGGTAACCAGGCTCACTAATAAAGGTCAAGCCACTTGGCTGCCAGAATGCCCTGCTTCAGCACAGACCAGAAAGGCATTGTGATAAGCGTATCCCCGGTATAGTCAGGGGTTAATGGGAGTCGTCCCCGTCCCCCCAGTATACGGCCAGAACCATGGACCCGGTACTTGTGGTTCGGACTCTCTCCAACCAGCCATAATGTTGTGAGAGTGAAATTATGTCTAAGTCCAGCTTTGGTACATTAGAAGCAACTCTGAAACTTAACCTAAGCGTTTTTCGAAGCTACTTTTTGGCTAACTTCTTATAGGAAGGTCTAGGAGCTCTGAAAATGAACGTGCGCGTCTTTCACTCTTCCCGAGGGACTTAGAAGAATTTTGTGATATTTTTTATTAAATGGTGTATAAGGGTATATATATATAAATATATTTTATGCACTGTATATGAGCTGGCGATTTCTAAGTCTGTGGTTCCGAGAGGGGGTAACCAGGCTCACTAATAAAGGTCAAGCCACTTGGCTGCCAGAATGCCGTGCTTCAGCACAGACCAGAAAGGCATTGTGATAAGCGTATCCCCGGTATAGTCAGGGGTTAATGGGAGTCGTCCCCGCCCCCCCAGTATACGGCCAGAACCATGGACCCGGTACTTGTGGTTCGGACTGTCTCCAACCAGCCATAATGTTGTGAGAGTGAAATTATGTCTAAGTCCAGCTTTGGTACATTAGAAGCAACTCTGAAACTTAACCTAAGCGTTTTTCGAAGCTACTTTTTGGCTAACTTCTTATAGGAAGGTCTAGGAGCTCTGAAAATGAACGTGCGCGTCTTTCACTCTTCCCGAGGGACTTAGAAGAATTTTGTGATATTTTTTATTAAATGGTGTATAAGGGTATATATATAAATATATTTTATGCACTGTATATGAGCTGGCGATTTCTAAGTCTGTGGTTCCGAGAGGGGGTAACCAGGCTCACTAATAAAGGTCAAGCCACTTGGCTGCCAGAATGCCCTGCTTCAGCACAGACCAGAAAGGCATTGTGATAAGCGTATCCCCGGTATAGTCAGGGGTTAATGGGAGTCGTCCCCGTCCCCCCAGTATACGGCCAGAACCATGGACCCGGTACTTGTGGTTCGGACTGTCTCCAACCAGCCATAATGTTGTGAGAGTGAAATTATGTCTAAGTCCAGCTTTGGTACATTAGAAGCAACTCTGAAACTTAACCTAAGCGTTTTTCGAAGCTACTTTTTGGCTAACTTCTTATAGGAAGGTCTAGGAGCTCTGAAAATGAACGTGCGCGTCTTTCACTCTTCCCGAGGGACTTAGAAGAATTTTGTGATATTTTTTATTAAAATGGTGTATAAGGGTATATATATAAATATATTTTATGCACTGTATATGAGCTGGCGATTTCTAAGTCTGTGGTTCCGAGAGGGGGTAACCAGGCTCACTAATAAAGGTCAAGCCACTTGGCTGCCAGAATGCCCTGCTTCAGCACAGACCAGAAAGGCATTGTGATAAGCGTATCCCCGGTATAGTCAGGGGTTAATGGGAGTCGTCCCCGTCCCCCCAGTATACGGCCAGAACCATGGACCCGGTACTTGTGGTTCGGACTCTCTCCAACCAGCCATAATGTTGTGAGAGTGAAATTATGTCTAAGTCCAGCTTTGGTACATTAGAAGCAACTCTGAAACTTAACCTAAGCGTTTTTCGAAGCTACTTTTTGGCTAACTTCTTATAGGAAGGTCTAGAAGCTCTGAAAATGAACGTGCGCGTCTTTCACTCTTCCCGAGGGACTTAGAAGAATTTTGTGATATTTTTTATTAAAATGGTGTATAAGGGTATATATATAAATATATTTTATGCACTGTATATGAGCTGGCGATTTCTAAGTCTGTGGTTCCGAGAGGGGGTAACCAGGCTCACTAATAAAGGTCAAGCCACTTGGCTGCCAGAATGCCCTGCTTCAGCACAGACCAGAAAGGCATTGTGATAAGCGTATCCCCGGTATAGTCAGGGGTTAATGGGAGTCGTCCCCGTCCCCCCAGTATACGGCCAGAACCATGGACCCGGTACTTGTGGTTCGGACTCTCTCCAACCAGCCATAATGTTGTGAGAGTGAAATTATGTCTAAGTCCAGCTTTGGTACATTAGAAGCAACTCTGAAACTTAACCTAAGCGTTTTTCGAAGCTACTTTTTGGCTAACTTCTTATAGGAAGGTCTAGGAGCTCTGAAAATGAACGTGCGCGTCTTTCACTCTTCCCGAGGGACTTAGAAGAATTTTGTGATATTTTTTATTAAATGGTGTATAAGGGTATATATATAAATATATTTTATGCACTGTATATGAGCTGGCGATTTCTAAGTCTGTGGTTCCGAGAGGGGGTAACCAGGCTCACTAATAAAGGTCAAGCCACTTGGCTGCCAGAATGCCGTGCTTCAGCACAGACCAGAAAGGCATTGTGATAAGCGTATCCCCGGTATAGTCAGGGGTTAATGGGAGTCGTCCCCGCCCCCCCAGTATACGGCCAGAACCATGGACCCGGTACTTGTGGTTCGGACTGTCTCCAACCAGCCATAATGTTGTGAGAGTGAAATTATGTCTAAGTCCAGCTTTGGTACATTAGAAGCAACTCTGAAACTTAACCTAAGCGTTTTTCGAAGCTACTTTTTGGCTAACTTCTTATAGGAAGGTCTAGGAGCTCTGAAAATGAACGTGCGCATCTTTCACTCTTCCCGAGGGACTTAGAAGAATTTTGTGATATTTTTTATTAAAATGGTGTATAAGGGTATATATATAAATATATTTTATGCACTGTATATGAGCTGGCGATTTCTAAGTCTGTGGTTCCGAGAGGGGGTAACCAGGCTCACTAATAAAGGTCAAGCCACTTGGCTGCCAGAATGCCCTGCTTCAGCACAGACCAGAAAGGCATTGTGATAAGCGTATCCCCGGTATAGTCAGGGGTTAATGGGAGTCGTCCCCGTCCCCCCAGTATACGGCCAGAACCATGGACCCGGTACTTGTGGTTCGGACTCTCTCCAACCAGCCATAATGTTGTGAGAGTGAAATTATGTCTAAGTCCAGCTTTGGTACATTAGAAGCAACTCTGAAACTTAACCTAAGCGTTTTTCGAAGCTACTTTTTGGCTAACTTCTTATAGGAAGGTCTAGGAGCTCTGAAAATGAACGTGCGCGTCTTTCACTCTTCCCGAGGGACTTAGAAGAATTTTGTGATATTTTTTATTAAATGGTGTATAAGGGTATATATATAAATATATTTTATGCACTGTATATGAGCTGGCGATTTCTAAGTCTGTGGTTCCGAGAGGGGGTAACCAGGCTCACTAATAAAGGTCAAGCCACTTGGCTGCCAGAATGCCCTGCTTCAGCACAGACCAGAAAGGCATTGTGATAAGCGTATCCCCGGTATAGTCAGGGGTTAATGGGAGTCGTCCCCGTCCCCCCAGTATACGGCCAGAACCATGGACCCGGTACTTGTGGTTCGGACTCTCTCCAACCAGCCATAATGTTGTGAGAGTGAAATTATGTCTAAGTCCAGCTTTGGTACATTAGAAGCAACTCTGAAACTTAACCTAAGCGTTTTTCGAAGCTACTTTTTGGCTAACTTCTTATAGGAAGGTCTAGGAGCTCTGAAAATGAACGTGCGCGTCTTTCACTCTTCCCGAGGGACTTAGAAGAATTTTGTGATATTTTTTATTAAAATGGTGTATAAGGGTATATATATAAATATATTTTATGCACTGTATATGAGCTGGCGATTTCTAAGTCTGTGGTTCCGAGAGGGGGTAACCAGGCTCACTAATAAAGGTCAAGCCACTTGGCTGCCAGAATGCCCTGCTTCAGCACAGACCAGAAAGGCATTGTGATAAGCGTATCCCCGGTATAGTCAGGGGTTAATGGGAGTCGTCCCCGTCCCCCCAGTATACGGCCAGAACCATGGACCCGGTACTTGTGGTTCGGACTCTCTCCAACCAGCCATAATGTTGTGAGAGTGAAATTATGTCTAAGTCCAGCTTTGGTACATTAGAAGCAACTCTGAAACTTAACCTAAGCGTTTTTCGAAGCTACTTTTTGGCTAACTTCTTATAGGAAGGTCTAGGAGCTCTGAAAATGAACGTGCGCGTCTTTCACTCTTTCCGAGGGACTTAGAAGAATTTTGTGATATTTTTTATTAAATGGTGTATAAGGGTATATATATATAAATATATTTTATGCACTGTATATGAGCTGGCGATTTCTAAGTCTGTGGTTCCGAGAGGGGGTAACCAGGCTCACTAATAAAGGTCAAGCCACTTGGCTGCCAGAATGCCGTGCTTCAGCACAGACCAGAAAGGCATTGTGATAAGCGTATCCCCGGTATAGTCAGGGGTTAATGGGAGTCGTCCCCGCCCCCCCAGTATACGGCCAGAACCATGGACCCGGTACTTGTGGTTCGGACTGTCTCCAACCAGCCATAATGTTGTGAGAGTGAAATTATGTCTAAGTCCAGCTTTGGTACATTAGAAGCAACTCTGAAACTTAACCTAAGCGTTTTTCGAAGCTACTTTTTGGCTAACTTCTTATAGGAAGGTCTAGGAGCTCTGAAAATGAACGTGCGCGTCTTTCACTCTTCCCGAGGGACTTAGAAGAATTTTGTGATATTTTTTATTAAATGGTGTATAAGGGTATATATATAAATATATTTTATGCACTGTATATGAGCTGGCGATTTCTAAGTCTGTGGTTCCGAGAGGGGGTAACCAGGCTCACTAATAAAGGTCAAGCCACTTGGCTGCCAGAATGCCCTGCTTCAGCACAAACCAGAAAGGCATTGTGATAAGCGTATCCCCGGTATAGTCAGGGGTTAATGGGAGTCGTCCCCGTCCCCCCAGTATACGGCCAGAACCATGGACCCTGTACTTGTGGTTCGGACTGTCTCCAACCAGCCATAATGTTGTGAGAGTGAAATTATGTCTAAGTCCAGCTTTGGTACATTAGAAGCAACTCTGAAACTTAACCTAAGCGTTTTTCGAAGCTACTTTTTGGCTAACTTCTTATAGGAAGGTCTAGGAGCTCTGAAAATAAACGTGCGCATCTTTCACTCTTCCCGAGGGACTTAGAAGAATTTTGTGATATTTTTTATTAAAATGGTGTATAAGGGTATATATATAAATATATTTTATGCACTGTATATGAGCTGGCGATTTCTAAGTCTGTGGTTCCGAGAGGGGGTAACCAGGCTCACTAATAAAGGTCAAGCCACTTGGCTGCCAGAATGCCGTGCTTCAGCACAGACCAGAAAGGCATTGTGATAAGCGTATCCCCGGTATAGTCAGGGGTTAATGGGAGTCGTCCCCGTCCCCCCAGTATACGGCCAGAACCATGGACCCGGTACTTGTGGTTCGGACTCTCTCCAACCAGCCATAATGTTGTGAGAGTGAAATTATGTCTAAGTCCAGCTTTGGTACATTAGAAGCAACTCTGAAACTTAACCTAAGCGTTTTTCGAAGCTACTTTTTGGCTAACTTCTTATAGGAAGGTCTAGGAGCTCTGAAAATGAACGTGCGCGTCTTTCACTCTTCCCGAGGGACTTAGAAGAATTTTGTGATATTTTTTATTAAATGGTGTATAAGGGTATATATATAAATATATTTTATGCACTGTATATGAGCTGGCGATTTCTAAGTCTGTGGTTCCGAGAGGGGGTAACCAGGCTCACTAATAAAGGTCAAGCCACTTGGCTGCCAGAATGCCCTGCTTCAGCACAGACCAGAAAGGCATTGTGATAAGCGTATCCCCGGTATAGTCAGGGGTTAATGGGAGTCGTCCCCGTCCCCCCAGTATACGGCCAGAACCATGGACCCGGTACTTGTGGTTCGGACTGTCTCCAACCAGCCATAATGTTGTGAGAGTGAAATTATGTCTAAGTCCAGCTTTGGTACTGTACATTAGAAGCAACTCTGAAACTTAACCTAAGCGTTTTTCGAAGCTACTTTTTGGCTAACTTCTTATAGGAAAGTCTAGGAGCTCTGAAAATGAACGTGCGCGTCTTTCACTCTTCCCGAGGGACTTAGAAGAATTTTGTGATATTTTTTATTAAAATGGTGTATAAGGGTATATATATAAATATATTTTATGCACTGTATATGAGCTGGCGATTTCTAAGTCTGTGGTTCCGAGAGGGGGTAACCAGGCTCACTAATAAAGGTCAAGCCACTTGGCTGCCAGAATGCCCTGCTTCAGCACAGACCAGAAAGGCATTGTGATAAGCGTATCCCCGGTATAGTCAGGGGTTAATGGGAGTCGTCCCCGTCCCCCCAGTATACGGCCAGAACCATGGACCCGGTACTTGTGGTTCGGACTCTCTCCAACCAGCCATAATGTTGTGAGAGTGAAATTATGTCTAAGTCCAGCTTTGGTACATTAGAAGCAACTCTGAAACTTAACCTAAGCGTTTTTCGAAGCTACTTTTTGGCTAACTTCTTATAGGAAGGTCTAGGAGCTCTGAAAATGAACGTGCGCGTCTTTCACTCTTCCCGAGGGACTTAGAAGAATTTTGTGATATTTTTTATTAAATGGTGTATAAGGGTATATATATATAAATATATTTTATGCACTGTATATGAGCTGGCGATTTCTAAGTCTGTGGTTCCGAGTGGGGGTAACCAGGCTCACTAATAAAGGTCAAGCCACTTGGCTGCCAGAATGCCGTGCTTCAGCACAGACCAGAAAGGCATTGTGATAAGCGTATCCCCGGTATAGTCAGGGGTTAATGGGAGTCGTCCCCGCCCCCCCAGTATACGGCCAGAACCATGGACCCGGTACTTGTGGTTCGGACTGTCTCCAACCAGCCATAATGTTGTGAGAGTGAAATTATGTCTAAGTCCAGCTTTGGTACATTAGAAGCAACTCTGAAACTTAACCTAAGCGTTTTTCGAAGCTACTTTTTGGCTAACTTCTTATAGGAAGGTCTAGGAGCTCTGAAAATGAACGTGCGCGTCTTTCACTCTTCCCGAGGGACTTAGAAGAATTTTGTGATATTTTTTATTAAAATGGTGTACAGTATAAGGGTATATATATAAATATATTTTATGCACTGTATATGAGCTGGCGATTTCTAAGTCTGTGGTTCCGAGAGGGGGTAACCAGGCTCACTAATAAAGGTCAAGCCACTTGGCTGCCAGAATGCCCTGCTTCAGCACAGACCAGAAAGGCATTGTGATAAGCGTATCCCCGGTATAGTCAGGGGTTAATGGGAGTCGTCCCCGTCCCCCCAGTATACGGCCAGAACCATGGACCCGGTACTTGTGGTTCGGACTGTCTCCAACCAGCCATAATGTTGTGAGAGTGAAATTATGTCTAAGTCCAGCTTTGGTACATTAGAAGCAACTCTGAAACTTAACCTAAGCGTTTTTCGAAGCTACTTTTTGGCTAACTTCTTATAGGAAGGTCTAGGAGCTCTGAAAATGAACGTGCGCGTCTTTCACTCTTCCCGAGGGACTTAGAAGAATTTTGTGATATTTTTTATTAAATGGTGTATAAGGGTATATATATAAATATATTTTATGCACTGTATATGAGCTGGCGATTTCTAAGTCTGTGGTTCCGAGAGGGGGTAACCAGGCTCACTAATAAAGGTCAAGCCACTTGGCTGCCAGAATGCCGTGCTTCAGCACAGACCAGAAAGGCATTGTGATAAGCGTATCCCCGGTATAGTCAGGGGTTAATGGGAGTCGTCCCCGCCCCCCCAGTATACGGCCAGAACCATGGACCCGGTACTTGTGGTTCGGACTGTCTCCAACCAGCCATAATGTTGTGAGAGTGAAATTATGTCTAAGTCCAGCTTTGGTACATTAGAAGCAACTCTGAAACTTAACCTAAGCGTTTTTCGAAGCTACTTTTTGGCTAACTTCTTATAGGAAGGTCTAGGAGCTCTGAAAATGAACGTGCGCGTCTTTCACTCTTCCCGAGGGACTTAGAAGAATTTTGTGATATTTTTTATTAAAATGGTGTATAAGGGTATATATATAAATATATTTTATGCACTGTATATGAGCTGGCGATTTCTAAGTCTGTGGTTCCGAGAGGGGGTAACCAGGCTCACTAATAAAGGTCAAGCCACTTGGCTGCCAGAATGCCCTGCTTCAGCACAGACCAGAAAGGCATTGTGATAAGCGTATCCCCGGTATAGTCAGGGGTTAATGGGAGTCGTCCCCGTCCCCCCAGTATACGGCCAGAACCATGGACCCGGTACTTGTGGTTCGGACTCTCTCCAACCAGCCATAATGTTGTGAGAGTGAAATTATGTCTAAGTCCAGCTTTGGTACATTAGAAGCAACTCTGAAACTTAACCTAAGCGTTTTTCGAAGCTACTTTTTGGCTAACTTCTTATAGGAAGGTCTAGGAGCTCTGAAAATGAACGTGCGCGTCTTTCACTCTTCCCGAGGGACTTAGAAGAATTTTGTGATATTTTTTATTAAAATGGTGTATAAGGGTATATATATAAATATATTTTATGCACTGTATATGAGCTGGCGATTTCTAAGTCTGTGGTTCCGAGAGGGGGTAACCAGGCTCACTAATAAAGGTCAAGCCACTTGGCTGCCAGAATGCCCTGCTTCAGCACAGACCAGAAAGGCATTGTGATAAGCGTATCCCCGGTATAGTCAGGGGTTAATGGGAGTCGTCCCCGTCCCCCCAGTATACGGCCAGAACCATGGACCCGGTACTTGTGGTTCGGACTCTCTCCAACCAGCCATAATGTTGTGAGAGTGAAATTATGTCTAAGTCCAGCTTTGGTACATTAGAAGCAACTCTGAAACTTAACCTAAGCGTTTTTCGAAGCTACTTTTTGGCTAACTTCTTATAGGAAGGTCTAGGAGCTCTGAAAATGAACGTGCGCGTCTTTCACTCTTCCCGAGGGACTTAGAAGAATTTTGTGATATTTTTTATTAAATGGTGTATAAGGGTATATATATAAATATATTTTATGCACTGTATATGAGCTGGCGATTTCTAAGTCTGTGGTTCCGAGAGGGGGTAACCAGGCTCACTAATAAAGGTCAAGCCACTTGGCTGCCAGAATGCCCTGCTTCAGCACAGACCAGAAAGGCATTGTGATAAGCGTATCCCCGGTATAGTCAGGGGTTAATGGGAGTCGTCCCCGTCCCCCCAGTATACGGCCAGAACCATGGACCCGGTACTTGTGGTTCGGACTGTCTCCAACCAGCCATAATGTTGTGAGAGTGAAATTATGTCTAAGTCCAGCTTTGGTACATTAGAAGCAACTCTGAAACTTAACCTAAGCGTTTTTCGAAGCTACTTTTTGGCTAACTTCTTATAGGAAGGTCTAGAAGCTCTGAAAATGAACGTGCGCGTCTTTCACTCTTCCCGAGGGACTTAGAAGAATGTTGTGATATTTTTTATTAAAATGGTGTATAAGGGTATATATATAAATATATTTTATGCACTGTATATGAGCTGGCGATTTCTAAGTCTGTGGTTCCGAGAGGGGGTAACCAGGCTCACTAATAAAGGTCAAGCCACTTGGCTGCCAGAATGCCCTGCTTCAGCACAGACCAGAAAGGCATTGTGATAAGCGTATCCCCGGTATAGTCAGGGGTTAATGGGAGTCGTCCCCGTCCCCCCAGTATACGGCCAGAACCATGGACCCGGTACTTGTGGTTCGGACTCTCTCCAACCAGCCATAATGTTGTGAGAGTGAAATTATGTCTAAGTCCAGCTTTGGTACATTAGAAGCAACTCTGAAACTTAACCTAAGCGTTTTTCGAAGCTACTTTTTGGCTAACTTCTTATAGGAAGGTCTAGGAGCTCTGAAAATGAACGTGCGCGTCTTTCACTCTTCCCGAGGGACTTAGAAGAATTTTGTGATATTTTTTATTAAATGGTGTATAAGGGTATATATACAGTATATAAATATATTTTATGCACTGTATATGAGCTGGCGATTTCTAAGTCTGTGGTTCCGAGAGGGGGTAACCAGGCTCACTAATAAAGGTCAAGCCACTTGGCTGCCAGAATGCCGTGCTTCAGCACAGACCAGAAAGGCATTGTGATAAGCGTATCCCCGGTATAGTCAGGGGTTAATGGGAGTCGTCCCCGCCCCCCCAGTATACGGCCAGAACCATGGACCCGGTACTTGTGGTTCGGACTCTCTCCAACCAGCCATAATGTTGTGAGAGTGAAATTATGTCTAAGTCCAGCTTTGGTACATTAGAAGCAACTCTGAAACTTAACCTAAGCGTTTTTCGAAGCTACTTTTTGGCTAACTTCTTATAGGAAGGTCTAGGAGCTCTGAAAATGAACGTGCGCGTCTTTCACTCTTCCCGAGGGACTTAGAAGAATTTTGTGATATTTTTTATTAAATGGTGTATAAGGGTATATATATATAAATATATTTTATGCACTGTATATGAGCTGGCGATTTCTAAGTCTGTGGTTCCGAGAGGGGGTAACCAGGCTCACTAATAAAGGTCAAGCCACTTGGCTGCCAGAATGCCCTGCTTCAGCACAGACCAGAAAGGCATTGTGATAAGCGTATCCCCGGTATAGTCAGGGGTTAATGGGAGTCGTCCCCGTCCCCCCAGTATACGGCCAGAACCATGGACCCGGTACTTGTGGTTCGGACTGTCTCCAACCAGCCATAATGTTGTGAGAGTGAAATTATGTCTAAGTCCAGCTTTGGTACATTAGAAGCAACTCTGAAACTTAACCTAAGCGTTTTTCGAAGCTACTTTTTGGCTAACTTCTTATAGGAAGGTCTAGGAGCTCTGAAAATGAACGTGCGCGTCTTTCACTCTTCCCGAGGGATTTAGAAGAATTTTGTGATATTTTTTATTAAAATGGTGTACTGTATAAGGGTATATATATAAATATATTTTATGCACTGTATATGAGCTGGCGATTTCTAAGTCTGTGGTTCCGAGAGGGGGTAACCAGGCTCACTAATAAAGGTCAAGCCACTTGGCTGCCAGAATGCCCTGCTTCAGCACAGACCAGAAAGGCATTGTGATAAGCGTTTCCCCGGTATAGTCAGGGGTTAATGGGAGTCGTCCCCGTCCCCCCAGTATACGGCCAGAACCATGGACCCGGTACTTGTGGTTCGGACTCTCTCCAACCAACCATAATGTTGTGAGAGTGAAATGATGTCTAAGTCCAGCTTTGGTACATTAGAAGCAACTCTGAAACTTAACCTAAGCGTTTTTCGAAGCTACTTTTTGGCTAACTTCTTATAGGAAGGTCTAGGAGCTCTGAAAATGAACGTGCGCGTCTTTCACTCTTCCCGAGGGACTTAGAAGAATTTTGTGATATTTTTTATTAAAATGGTGTATAAGGGTATATATATAAATATATTTTATGCACTGTATATGAGCTGGCGATTTCTAAGTCTGTGGTTCCGAGAGGGGGTAACCAGGCTCACTAATAAAGGTCAAGCCACTTGGCTGCCAGAATGCCCTGCTTCAGCACAGACCAGAAAGGCATTGTGATAAGCGTATCCCCGGTATAGTCAGGGGTTAATGGGAGTCATCCCCGTCCCCCCAGTATACGGCCAGAACCATGGACCCGGTACTTGTGGTTCGGACTGTCTCCAACCAGCCATAATGTTGTGAGAGTGAAATTATGTCTAAGTCCAGCTTTGGTACATTAGAAGCAACTCTGAAACTTAACCTAAGCGTTTTTCGAAGCTACTTTTTGGCTAACTTCTTATAGGAAGGTCTAGGAGCTCTGAAAATGAACGTGCGCGTCTTTCACTCTTCCCGAGGGACTTAGAAGAATTTTGTGATATTTTTTATTAAATGGTGTATAAGGGTATATATATAAATATATTTTATGCACTGTATATGAGCTGGCGATTTCTAAGTCTGTGGTTCCGAGAGGGGGTAACCAGGCTCACTAATAAAGGTCAAGCCACTTGGCTGCCAGAATGCCGTGCTTCAGCACAGACCAGAAAGGCATTGTGATAAGCGTATCCCCGGTATAGTCAGGGGTTAATGGGAGTCGTCCCCGCCCCCCCAGTATACGGCCAGAACCATGGACCCGGTACTTGTGGTTCGGACTGTCTCCAACCAGCCATAATGTTGTGAGAGTGAAATTATGTCTAAGTCCAGCTTTAGTACATTAGAAGCAACTCTGAAACTTAACCTAAGCGTTTTTCGAAGCTACTTTTTGGCTAACTTCTTATAGGAAGGTCTAGGAGCTCTGAAAATGAACGTGCGCGTCTTTCACTCTTCCCGAGGGACTTAGAAGAATTTTGTGATATTTTTTATTAAAATGGTGTATAAGGGTATATATATAAATATATTTTATGCACTGTATATGAGCTGGCGATTTCTAAGTCTGTGGTTCCGAGAGGGGGTAACCAGGCTCACTAATAAAGGTCAAGCCACTTGGCTGCCAGAATGCCCTGCTTCAGCACAGACCAGAAAGGCATTGTGATAAGCGTATCCCCGGTATAGTCAGGGTTAATGGGAGTCGTCCCCGTCCCCCCAGTATACGGCCAGAACCATGGACCTGGTACTTGTGGTTCGGACTCTCTCCAACCAGCCATAATGTTGTGAGAGTGAAATTATGTCTAAGTCCAGCTTTGGTACATTAGAAGCAACTCTGAAACTTAACCTAAGCGTTTTTCGAAGCTACTTTTTGGCTAACTTCTTATAGGAAGGTCTAGGAGCTCTGAAAATGAACGTGCGCGTCTTTCACTCTTCCCGAGGGACTTAGAAGAATTTTGTGATATTTTTTATTAAATGGTGTATAAGGGTATATATATAAATATATTTTATGCACTGTATATGAGCTGGCGATTTCTAAGTCTGTGGTTCCGAGAGGGGGTAACCAGGCTCACTAATAAAGGTCAAGCCACTTGGCTGCCAGAATGCCCTGCTTCAGCACAGACCAGAAAGGCATTGTGATAAGCGTATCCCCGGTATAGTCAGGGGTTAATGGGAGTCGTCCCCGTCCCCCCAGTATACGGCCAGAACCATGGACCCGGTACTTGTGGTTCGGACTGTCTCCAACCAGCCATAATGTTGTGAGAGTGAAATTATGTCTAAGTCCAGCTTTGGTACATTAGAAGCAACTCTGAAACTTAACCTAAGCGTTTTTCGAAGCTACTTTTTGGCTAACTTCTTATAGGAAGGTCTAGAAGCTCTGAAAATGAACGTGCGCGTCTTTCACTCTTCCCGAGGGACTTAGAAGAATTTTGTGATATTTTTTATTAAAATGGTGTATAAGGGTATATATATAAATATATTTTATGCACTGTATATGAGCTGGCGATTTCTAAGTCTGTGGTTCCGAGAGGGGGTAACCAGGCTCACTAATAAAGGTCAAGCCACTTGGCTGCCAGAATGCCCTGCTTCAGCACAGACCAGAAAGGCATTGTGATAAGCGTATCCCCGGTATAGTCAGGGGTTAATGGGAGTCGTCCCCGTCCCCCCAGTATACGGCCAGAACCATGGACCCGGTACTTGTGGTTCGGACTCTCTCCAACCAGCCATAATGTTGTGAGAGTGAAATTATGTCTAAGTCCAGCTTTGGTACATTAGAAGCAACTCTGAAACTTAACCTAAGCGTTTTTCGAAGCTACTTTTTGGCTAACTTCTTATAGGAAGGTCTAGGAGCTCTGAAAATGAACGTGCGCGTCTTTCACTCTTCCCGAGGGACTTAGAAGAATTTTGTGATATTTTTTATTAAATGGTGTATAAGGGTATATATACAGTATATAAATATATTTTATGCACTGTATATGAGCTGGCGATTTCTAAGTCTGTGGTTCCGAGAGGGGGTAACCAGGCTCACTAATAAAGGTCAAGCCACTTGGCTGCCAGAATGCCGTGCTTCAGCACAGACCAGAAAGGCATTGTGATAAGCGTATCCCCGGTATAGTCAGGGGTTAATGGGAGTCGTCCCCGCCCCCCCAGTATACGGCCAGAACCATGGACCCGGTACTTGTGGTTCGGACTGTCTCCAACCAGCCATAATGTTGTGAGAGTGAAATTATGTCTAAGTCCAGCTTTGGTACATTAGAAGCAACTCTGAAACTTAACCTAAGCGTTTTTCGAAGCTACTTTTTGGCTAACTTCTTATAGGAAGGTCTAGGAGCTCTGAAAATGAACGTGCGCGTCTTTCACTCTTCCCGAGGGACTTAGAAGAATTTTGTGATATTTTTTATTAAAATGGTGTATAAGGGTATATATATAAATATATTTTATGCACTGTATATGAGCTGGCGATTTCTAAGTCTGTGGTTCCGAGAGGGGGTAACCAGGCTCACTAATAAAGGTGGCGCCACTTGGCTGCCAGAATGCCCTGCTTCAGCACAGACCAGAAAGGCATTGTGATAAGCGTATCCCCGGTATAGTCAGGGGTTAATGGGAGTCGTCCCCGTCCCCCCAGTATACGGCCAGAACCATGGACCCGGTACTTGTGGTTCGGACTCTCTCCAACCAGCCATAATGTTGTGAGAGTGAAATTATGTCTAAGTCCAGCTTTGGTACATTAGAAGCAACTCTGAAACTTAACCTAAGCGTTTTTCGAAGCTACTTTTTGGCTAACTTCTTATAGGAAGGTCTAGGAGCTCTGAAAATGAACGTGCGCGTCTTTCACTCTTCCCGAGGGACTTAGAAGAATTTTGTGATATTTTTTATTAAAATGGTGTATAAGGGTATATATATAAATATATTTTATGCACTGTATATGAGCTGGCGATTTCTAAGTCTGTGGTTCCGAGAGGGGGTAACCAGGCTCACTAATAAAGGTCAAGCCACTTGGCTGCCAGAATGCCCTGCTTCAGCACAGACCAGAAAGGCATTGTGATAAGCGTATCCCCGGTATAGTCAGGGGTTAATGGGAGTCGTCCCCGTCCCCCCAGTATACGGCCAGAACCATGGACCCGGTACTTGTGGTTCGGACTCTCTCCAACCAGCCATAATGTTGTGAGAGTGAAATTATGTCTAAGTCCAGCTTTGGTACATTAGAAGCAACTCTGAAACTTAACCTAAGCGTTTTTCGAAGCTACTTTTTGGCTAACTTCTTATAGGAAGGTCTAGGAGCTCTGAAAATGAACGTGCGCGTCTTTCACTCTTCCCGAGGGACTTAGAAGAATTTTGTGATATTTTTTATTAAATGGTGTATAAGGGTATATATATAAATATATTTTATGCACTGTATATGAGCTGGCGATTTCTAAGTCTGTGGTTCCGAGAGGGGGTAACCAGGCTCACTAATAAAGGTCAAGCCACTTGGCTGCCAGAATGCCCTGCTTCAGCACAGACCAGAAAGGCATTGTGATAAGCGTATCCCCGGTATAGTCAGGGGTTAATGGGAGTCGTCCCCGTCCCCCCAGTATACGGCCAGAACCATGGACCCGGTACTTGTGGTTCGGACTCTCTCCAACCAGCCATAATGTTGTGAGAGTGAAATTATGTCTAAGTCCAGCTTTGGTACATTAGAAGCAACTCTGAAACTTAACCTAAGCGTTTTTCGAAGCTACTTTTTGGCTAACTTCTTATAGGAAGGTCTAGGAGCTCTGAAAATGAACGTGCGCGTCTTTCACTCTTCCCGAGGGACTTAGAAGAATTTTGTGATATTTTTTATTAAATGGTGTATAAGGGTATATATACAGTATATAAATATATTTTATGCACTGTATATGAGCTGGCGATTTCTAAGTCTGTGGTTCCGAGAGGGGGTAACCAGGCTCACTAATAAAGGTCAAGCCACTTGGCTGCCAGAATGCCGTGCTTCAGCACAGACCAGAAAGGCATTGTGATAAGCGTATCCCCGGTATAGTCAGGGGTTAATGGGAGTCGTCCCCGCCCCCCCAGTATACGGCCAGAACCATGGACCCGGTACTTGTGGTTCGGACTCTCTCCAACCAGCCATAATGTTGTGAGAGTGAAATTATGTCTAAGTCCAGCTTTGGTACATTAGAAGCAACTCTGAAACTTAACCTAAGCGTTTTTCGAAGCTACTTTTTGGCTAACTTCTTATAGGAAGGTCTAGGAGCTCTGAAAATGAACGTGCGCGTCTTTCACTCTTCCCGAGGGACTTAGAAGAATTTTGTGATATTTTTTATTAAATGGTGTATAAGGGTATATATATATAAATATATTTTATGCACTGTATATGAGCTGGCGATTTCTAAGTCTGTGGTTCCGAGAGGGGGTAACCAGGCTCACTAATAAAGGTCAAGCCACTTGGCTGCCAGAATGCCCTGCTTCAGCACAGACCAGAAAGGCATTGTGATAAGCGTATCCCCGGTATAGTCAGGGGTTAATGGGAGTCGTCCCCGTCCCCCCAGTATACGGCCAGAACCATGGACCCGGTACTTGTGGTTCGGACTGTCTCCAACCAGCCATAATGTTGTGAGAGTGAAATTATGTCTAAGTCCAGCTTTGGTACATTAGAAGCAACTCTGAAACTTAACCTAAGCGTTTTTCGAAGCTACTTTTTGGCTAACTTCTTATAGGAAGGTCTAGGAGCTCTGAAAATGAACGTGCGCGTCTTTCACTCTTCCCGAGGGACTTAGAAGAATTTTGTGATATTTTTTATTAAAATGGTGTACTGTATAAGGGTATATATATAAATATATTTTATGCACTGTATATGAGCTGGCGATTTCTAAGTCTGTGGTTCCGAGAGGGGGTAACCAGGCTCACTAATAAAGGTCAAGCCACTTGGCTGCCAGAATGCCCTGCTTCAGCACAGACCAGAAAGGCATTGTGATAAGCGTTTCCCCGGTATAGTCAGGGGTTAATGGGAGTCGTCCCCGTCCCCCCAGTATACGGCCAGAACCATGGACCCGGTACTTGTGGTTCGGACTCTCTCCAACCAACCATAATGTTGTGAGAGTGAAATGATGTCTAAGTCCAGCTTTGGTACATTAGAAGCAACTCTGAAACTTAACCTAAGCGTTTTTCGAAGCTACTTTTTGGCTAACTTCTTATAGGAAGGTCTAGGAGCTCTGAAAATGAACGTGCGCGTCTTTCACTCTTCCCGAGGGACTTAGAAGAATTTTGTGATATTTTTTATTAAAATGGTGTATAAGGGTATATATATAAATATATTTTATGCACTGTATATGAGCTGGCGATTTCTAAGTCTGTGGTTCCGAGAGGGGGTAACCAGGCTCACTAATAAAGGTCAAGCCACTTGGCTGCCAGAATGCCCTGCTTCAGCACAGACCAGAAAGGCATTGTGATAAGCGTATCCCCGGTATAGTCAGGGGTTAATGGGAGTCATCCCCGTCCCCCCAGTATACGGCCAGAACCATGGACCCGGTACTTGTGGTTCGGACTGTCTCCAACCAGCCATAATGTTGTGAGAGTGAAATTATGTCTAAGTCCAGCTTTGGTACATTAGAAGCAACTCTGAAACTTAACCTAAGCGTTTTTCGAAGCTACTTTTTGGCTAACTTCTTATAGGAAGGTCTAGGAGCTCTGAAAATGAACGTGCGCGTCTTTCACTCTTCCCGAGGGACTTAGAAGAATTTTGTGATATTTTTTATTAAATGGTGTATAAGGGTATATATATAAATATATTTTATGCACTGTATATGAGCTGGCGATTTCTAAGTCTGTGGTTCCGAGAGGGGGTAACCAGGCTCACTAATAAAGGTCAAGCCACTTGGCTGCCAGAATGCCGTGCTTCAGCACAGACCAGAAAGGCATTGTGATAAGCGTTTCCCCGGTATAGTCAGGGGTTAATGGGAGTCGTCCCCGTCCCCCCAGTATACGGCCAGAACCATGGACCCGGTACTTGTGGTTCGGACTCTCTCCAACCAACCATAATGTTGTGAGAGTGAAATGATGTCTAAGTCCAGCTTTGGTACATTAGAAGCAACTCTGAAACTTAACCTAAGCGTTTTTCGAAGCTACTTTTTGGCTAACTTCTTATAGGAAGGTCTAGGAGCTCTGAAAATGAACGTGCGCGTCTTTCACTCTTCCCGAGGGACTTAGAAGAATTTTGTGATATTTTTTATTAAAATGGTGTATAAGGGTATATATATAAATATATTTTATGCACTGTATATGAGCTGGCGATTTCTAAGTCTGTGGTTCCGAGAGGGGGTAACCAGGCTCACTAATAAAGGTCAAGCCACTTGGCTGCCAGAATGCCCTGCTTCAGCACAGACCAGAAAGGCATTGTGATAAGCGTATCCCCGGTATAGTCAGGGGTTAATGGGAGTCATCCCCGTCCCCCCAGTATACGGCCAGAACCATGGACCCGGTACTTGTGGTTCGGACTGTCTCCAACCAGCCATAATGTTGTGAGAGTGAAATTATGTCTAAGTCCAGCTTTGGTACATTAGAAGCAACTCTGAAACTTAACCTAAGCGTTTTTCGAAGCTACTTTTTGGCTAACTTCTTATAGGAAGGTCTAGGAGCTCTGAAAATGAACGTGCGCGTCTTTCACTCTTCCCGAGGGACTTAGAAGAATTTTGTGATATTTTTTATTAAATGGTGTATAAGGGTATATATATAAATATATTTTATGCACTGTATATGAGCTGGCGATTTCTAAGTCTGTGGTTCCGAGAGGGGGTAACCAGGCTCACTAATAAAGGTCAAGCCACTTGGCTGCCAGAATGCCGTGCTTCAGCACAGACCAGAAAGGCATTGTGATAAGCGTATCCCCGGTATAGTCAGGGGTTAATGGGAGTCGTCCCCGCCCCCCCAGTATACGGCCAGAACCATGGACCCGGTACTTGTGGTTCGGACTGTCTCCAACCAGCCATAATGTTGTGAGAGTGAAATTATGTCTAAGTCCAGCTTTAGTACATTAGAAGCAACTCTGAAACTTAACCTAAGCGTTTTTCGAAGCTACTTTTTGGCTAACTTCTTATAGGAAGGTCTAGGAGCTCTGAAAATGAACGTGCGCGTCTTTCACTCTTCCCGAGGGACTTAGAAGAATTTTGTGATATTTTTTATTAAAATGGTGTATAAGGGTATATATATAAATATATTTTATGCACTGTATATGAGCTGGCGATTTCTAAGTCTGTGGTTCCGAGAGGGGGTAACCAGGCTCACTAATAAAGGTCAAGCCACTTGGCTGCCAGAATGCCCTGCTTCAGCACAGACCAGAAAGGCATTGTGATAAGCGTATCCCCGGTATAGTCAGGGTTAATGGGAGTCGTCCCCGTCCCCCCAGTATACGGCCAGAACCATGGACCCGGTACTTGTGGTTCGGACTCTCTCCAACCAGCCATAATGTTGTGAGAGTGAAATTATGTCTAAGTCCAGCTTTGGTACATTAGAAGCAACTCTGAAACTTAACCTAAGCGTTTTTCGAAGCTACTTTTTGGCTAACTTCTTATAGGAAGGTCTAGGAGCTCTGAAAATGAACGTGCGCGTCTTTCACTCTTCCCGAGGGACTTAGAAGAATTTTGTGATATTTTTTATTAAATGGTGTATAAGGGTATATATATAAATATATTTTATGCACTGTATATGAGCTGGCGATTTCTAAGTCTGTGGTTCCGAGAGGGGGTAACCAGGCTCACTAATAAAGGTCAAGCCACTTGGCTGCCAGAATGCCCTGCTTCAGCACAGACCAGAAAGGCATTGTGATAAGCGTATCCCCGGTATAGTCAGGGGTTAATGGGAGTCGTCCCCGTCCCCCCAGTATACGGCCAGAACCATGGACCCGGTACTTGTGGTTCGGACTGTCTCCAACCAGCCATAATGTTGTGAGAGTGAAATTATGTCTAAGTCCAGCTTTGGTACATTAGAAGCAACTCTGAAACTTAACCTAAGCGTTTTTCGAAGCTACTTTTTGGCTAACTTCTTATAGGAAGGTCTAGAAGCTCTGAAAATGAACGTGCGCGTCTTTCACTCTTCCCGAGGGACTTAGAAGAATTTTGTGATATTTTTTATTAAAATGGTGTATAAGGGTATATATATAAATATATTTTATGCACTGTATATGAGCTGGCGATTTCTAAGTCTGTGGTTCCGAGAGGGGGTAACCAGGCTCACTAATAAAGGTCAAGCCACTTGGCTGCCAGAATGCCCTGCTTCAGCACAGACCAGAAAGGCATTGTGATAAGCGTATCCCCGGTATAGTCAGGGGTTAATGGGAGTCGTCCCCGTCCCCCCAGTATACGGCCAGAACCATGGACCCGGTACTTGTGGTTCGGACTCTCTCCAACCAGCCATAATGTTGTGAGAGTGAAATTATGTCTAAGTCCAGCTTTGGTACATTAGAAGCAACTCTGAAACTTAACCTAAGCGTTTTTCGAAGCTACTTTTTGGCTAACTTCTTATAGGAAGGTCTAGGAGCTCTGAAAATGAACGTGCGCGTCTTTCACTCTTCCCGAGGGACTTAGAAGAATTTTGTGATATTTTTTATTAAATGGTGTATAAGGGTATATATACAGTATATAAATATATTTTATGCACTGTATATGAGCTGGCGATTTCTAAGTCTGTGGTTCCGAGAGGGGGTAACCAGGCTCACTAATAAAGGTCAAGCCACTTGGCTGCCAGAATGCCGTGCTTCAGCACAGACCAGAAAGGCATTGTGATAAGCGTATCCCCGGTATAGTCAGGGGTTAATGGGAGTCGTCCCCGCCCCCCCAGTATACGGCCAGAACCATGGACCCGGTACTTGTGGTTCGGACTGTCTCCAACCAGCCATAATGTTGTGAGAGTGAAATTATGTCTAAGTCCAGCTTTGGTACATTAGAAGCAACTCTGAAACTTAACCTAAGCGTTTTTCGAAGCTACTTTTTGGCTAACTTCTTATAGGAAGGTCTAGGAGCTCTGAAAATGAACGTGCGCGTCTTTCACTCTTCCCGAGGGACTTAGAAGAATTTTGTGATATTTTTTATTAAATGGTGTATAAGGGTATATATATAAATATATTTTATGCACTGTATATGAGCTGGCGATTTCTAAGTCTGTGGTTCCGAGAGGGGGTAACCAGGCTCACTAATAAAGGTCAAGCCACTTGGCTGCCAGAATGCCCTGCTTCAGCACAGACCAGAAAGGCATTGTGATAAGCGTATCCCCGGTATAGTCAGGGGTTAATGGGAGTCGTCCCCGTCCCCCCAGTATACGGCCAGAACCATGGACCCGGTACTTGTGGTTCGGACTGTCTCCAACCAGCCATAATGTTGTGAGAGTGAAATTATGTCTAAGTCCAGCTTTGGTACATTAGAAGCAACTCTGAAACTTAACCTAAGCGTTTTTCGAAGCTACTTTTTGGCTAACTTCTTATAGGAAGGACTAGAAGCTCTGAAAATGAACGTGCGCGTCTTTCACTCTTCCCGAGGGACTTAGAAGAATTTTGTGATATTTTTTATTAAAATGGTGTATAAGGATATATATATAAATATATTTTATGCACTGTATATGAGCTGGCGATTTCTAAGTCTGTGGTTCCGAGAGGGGGTAACCAGGCTCACTAATAAAGGTCAAGCCACTTGGCTGCCAGAATGCCCTGCTTCAGCACAGACCAGAAAGGCATTGTGATAAGCGTATCCCCGGTATAGTCAGGGGTTAATGGGAGTCGTCCCCGTCCCCCCAGTATACGGCCAGAACCATGGACCCGGTACTTGTGGTTCGGACTCTCTCCAACCAGCCATAATGTTGTGAGAGTGAAATTATGTCTAAGTCCAGCTTTGGTACATTAGAAGCAACTCTGAAACTTAACCTAAGCGTTTTTCGAAGCTACTTTTTGGCTAACTTCTTATAGGAAGGTCTAGGAGCTCTGAAAATGAACGTGCGCGTCTTTCACTCTTCCCGAGGGACTTAGAAGAATTTTGTGATATTTTTTATTAAATGGTGTATAAGGGTATATATATATAAATATATTTTATGCACTGTATATGAGCTGGCGATTTCTAAGTCTGTGGTTCCGAGAGGGGGTAACCAGGCTCACTAATAAAGGTCAAGCCACTTGGCTTCCAGAATGCCGTGCTTCAGCACAGACCAGAAAGGCATTGTGATAAGCGTATCCCCGGTATAGTCAGGGGTTAATGGGAGTCGTCCCCGCCCCCCCAGTATACGGCCAGAACCATGGACCCGGTACTTGTGGTTCGGACTGTCTCCAACCAGCCATAATGTTGTGAGAGTGAAATTATGTCTAAGTCCAGCTTTGGTACATTAGAAGCAACTCTGAAACTTAACCTAAGCGTTTTTCGAAGCTACTTTTTGGCTAACTTCTTATAGGAAGGTCTAGGAGCTCTGAAAATGAACGTGCGCGTCTTTCACTCTTCCCGAGGGACTTAGAAGAATTTTGTGATATTTTTTATTAAATGGTGTATAAGGGTATATATATAAATATATTTTATGCACTGTATATGAGCTGGCGATTTCTAAGTCTGTGGTTCCGAGAGGGGGTAACCAGGCTCACTAATAAAGGTCAAGCCACTTGGCTGCCAGAATGCCCTGCTTCAGCACAGACCAGAAAGGCATTGTGATAAGCGTATCCCCGGTATAGTCAGGGGTTAATGGGAGTCGTCCCCGTCCCCCCAGTATACGGCCAGAACCATGGACCCGGTACTTGTGGTTCGGACTGTCTCCAACCAGCCATAATGTTGTGAGAGTGAAATTATGTCTAAGTCCAGCTTTGGTACATTAGAAGCAACTCTGAAACTTAACCTAAGCGTTTTTCGAAGCTACTTTTTGGCTAACTTCTTATAGGAAGGTCTAGGAGCTCTGAAAATGAACGTGCGCGTCTTTCACTCTTCCCGAGGGACTTAGAAGAATTTTGTGATATTTTTTATTAAAATGGTGTACTGTATAAGGGTATATATATAAATATATTTTATGCACTGTATATGAGCTGGCGATTTCTAAGTCTGTGGTTCCGAGAGGGGGTAACCAGGCTCACTAATAAAGGTCAAGCCACTTGGCTGCCAGAATGCCCTGCTTCAGCACAGACCAGAAAGGCATTGTGATAAGCGTTTCCCCGGTATAGTCAGGGGTTAATGGGAGTCGTCCCCGTCCCCCCAGTATACGGCCAGAACCATGGACCCGGTACTTGTGGTTCGGACTCTCTCCAACCAACCATAATGTTGTGAGAGTGAAATGATGTCTAAGTCCAGCTTTGGTACATTAGAAGCAACTCTGAAACTTAACCTAAGCGTTTTTCGAAGCTACTTTTTGGCTAACTTCTTATAGGAAGGTCTAGGAGCTCTGAAAATGAACGTGCGCGTCTTTCACTCTTCCCGAGGGACTTAGAAGAATTTTGTGATATTTTTTATTAAAATGGTGTATAAGGGTATATATATAAATATATTTTATGCACTGTATATGAGCTGGCGATTTCTAAGTCTGTGGTTCCGAGAGGGGGTAACCAGGCTCACTAATAAAGGTCAAGCCACTTGGCTGCCAGAATGCCCTGCTTCAGCACAGACCAGAAAGGCATTGTGATAAGCGTATCCCCGGTATAGTCAGGGGTTAATGGGAGTCATCCCCGTCCCCCCAGTATACGGCCAGAACCATGGACCCGGTACTTGTGGTTCGGACTGTCTCCAACCAGCCATAATGTTGTGAGAGTGAAATTATGTCTAAGTCCAGCTTTGGTACATTAGAAGCAACTCTGAAACTTAACCTAAGCGTTTTTCGAAGCTACTTTTTGGCTAACTTCTTATAGGAAGGTCTAGGAGCTCTGAAAATGAACGTGCGCGTCTTTCACTCTTCCCGAGGGACTTAGAAGAATTTTGTGATATTTTTTATTAAATGGTGTATAAGGGTATATATATAAATATATTTTATGCACTGTATATGAGCTGGCGATTTCTAAGTCTGTGGTTCCGAGAGGGGGTAACCAGGCTCACTAATAAAGGTCAAGCCACTTGGCTGCCAGAATGCCGTGCTTCAGCACAGACCAGAAAGGCATTGTGATAAGCGTATCCCCGGTATAGTCAGGGGTTAATGGGAGTCGTCCCCGCCCCCCCAGTATACGGCCAGAACCATGGACCCGGTACTTGTGGTTCGGACTGTCTCCAACCAGCCATAATGTTGTGAGAGTGAAATTATGTCTAAGTCCAGCTTTAGTACATTAGAAGCAACTCTGAAACTTAACCTAAGCGTTTTTCGAAGCTACTTTTTGGCTAACTTCTTATAGGAAGGTCTAGGAGCTCTGAAAATGAACGTGCGCGTCTTTCACTCTTCCCGAGGGACTTAGAAGAATTTTGTGATATTTTTTATTAAAATGGTGTATAAGGGTATATATATAAATATATTTTATGCACTGTATATGAGCTGGCGATTTCTAAGTCTGTGGTTCCGAGAGGGGGTAACCAGGCTCACTAATAAAGGTCAAGCCACTTGGCTGCCAGAATGCCCTGCTTCAGCACAGACCAGAAAGGCATTGTGATAAGCGTATCCCCGGTATAGTCAGGGTTAATGGGAGTCGTCCCCGTCCCCCCAGTATACGGCCAGAACCATGGACCCGGTACTTGTGGTTCGGACTCTCTCCAACCAGCCATAATGTTGTGAGAGTGAAATTATGTCTAAGTCCAGCTTTGGTACATTAGAAGCAACTCTGAAACTTAACCTAAGCGTTTTTCGAAGCTACTTTTTGGCTAACTTCTTATAGGAAGGTCTAGGAGCTCTGAAAATGAACGTGCGCGTCTTTCACTCTTCCCGAGGGACTTAGAAGAATTTTGTGATATTTTTTATTAAATGGTGTATAAGGGTATATATATAAATATATTTTATGCACTGTATATGAGCTGGCGATTTCTAAGTCTGTGGTTCCGAGAGGGGGTAACCAGGCTCACTAATAAAGGTCAAGCCACTTGGCTGCCAGAATGCCCTGCTTCAGCACAGACCAGAAAGGCATTGTGATAAGCGTATCCCCGGTATAGTCAGGGGTTAATGGGAGTCGTCCCCGTCCCCCCAGTATACGGCCAGAACCATGGACCCGGTACTTGTGGTTCGGACTGTCTCCAACCAGCCATAATGTTGTGAGAGTGAAATTATGTCTAAGTCCAGCTTTGGTACATTAGAAGCAACTCTGAAACTTAACCTAAGCGTTTTTCGAAGCTACTTTTTGGCTAACTTCTTATAGGAAGGTCTAGAAGCTCTGAAAATGAACGTGCGCGTCTTTCACTCTTCCCGAGGGACTTAGAAGAATTTTGTGATATTTTTTATTAAAATGGTGTATAAGGGTATATATATAAATATATTTTATGCACTGTATATGAGCTGGCGATTTCTAAGTCTGTGGTTCCGAGAGGGGGTAACCAGGCTCACTAATAAAGGTCAAGCCACTTGGCTGCCAGAATGCCCTGCTTCAGCACAGACCAGAAAGGCATTGTGATAAGCGTATCCCCGGTATAGTCAGGGGTTAATGGGAGTCGTCCCCGTCCCCCCAGTATACGGCCAGAACCATGGACCCGGTACTTGTGGTTCGGACTCTCTCCAACCAGCCATAATGTTGTGAGAGTGAAATTATGTCTAAGTCCAGCTTTGGTACATTAGAAGCAACTCTGAAACTTAACCTAAGCGTTTTTCGAAGCTACTTTTTGGCTAACTTCTTATAGGAAGGTCTAGGAGCTCTGAAAATGAACGTGCGCGTCTTTCACTCTTCCCGAGGGACTTAGAAGAATTTTGTGATATTTTTTATTAAATGGTGTATAAGGGTATATATACAGTATATAAATATATTTTATGCACTGTATATGAGCTGGCGATTTCTAAGTCTGTGGTTCCGAGAGGGGGTAACCAGGCTCACTAATAAAGGTCAAGCCACTTGGCTGCCAGAATGCCGTGCTTCAGCACAGACCAGAAAGGCATTGTGATAAGCGTATCCCCGGTATAGTCAGGGGTTAATGGGAGTCGTCCCCGCCCCCCCAGTATACGGCCAGAACCATGGACCCGGTACTTGTGGTTCGGACTGTCTCCAACCAGCCATAATGTTGTGAGAGTGAAATTATGTCTAAGTCCAGCTTTGGTACATTAGAAGCAACTCTGAAACTTAACCTAAGCGTTTTTCGAAGCTACTTTTTGGCTAACTTCTTATAGGAAGGTCTAGGAGCTCTGAAAATGAACGTGCGCGTCTTTCACTCTTCCCGAGGGACTTAGAAGAATTTTGTGATATTTTTTATTAAATGGTGTATAAGGGTATATATATAAATATATTTTATGCACTGTATATGAGCTGGCGATTTCTAAGTCTGTGGTTCCGAGAGGGGGTAACCAGGCTCACTAATAAAGGTCAAGCCACTTGGCTGCCAGAATGCCCTGCTTCAGCACAGACCAGAAAGGCATTGTGATAAGCGTATCCCCGGTATAGTCAGGGGTTAATGGGAGTCGTCCCCGTCCCCCCAGTATACGGCCAGAACCATGGACCCGGTACTTGTGGTTCGGACTGTCTCCAACCAGCCATAATGTTGTGAGAGTGAAATTATGTCTAAGTCCAGCTTTGGTACATTAGAAGCAACTCTGAAACTTAACCTAAGCGTTTTTCGAAGCTACTTTTTGGCTAACTTCTTATAGGAAGGACTAGAAGCTCTGAAAATGAACGTGCGCGTCTTTCACTCTTCCCGAGGGACTTAGAAGAATTTTGTGATATTTTTTATTAAAATGGTGTATAAGGATATATATATAAATATATTTTATGCACTGTATATGAGCTGGCGATTTCTAAGTCTGTGGTTCCGAGAGGGGGTAACCAGGCTCACTAATAAAGGTCAAGCCACTTGGCTGCCAGAATGCCCTGCTTCAGCACAGACCAGAAAGGCATTGTGATAAGCGTATCCCCGGTATAGTCAGGGGTTAATGGGAGTCGTCCCCGTCCCCCCAGTATACGGCCAGAACCATGGACCCGGTACTTGTGGTTCGGACTCTCTCCAACCAGCCATAATGTTGTGAGAGTGAAATTATGTCTAAGTCCAGCTTTGGTACATTAGAAGCAACTCTGAAACTTAACCTAAGCGTTTTTCGAAGCTACTTTTTGGCTAACTTCTTATAGGAAGGTCTAGGAGCTCTGAAAATGAACGTGCGCGTCTTTCACTCTTCCCGAGGGACTTAGAAGAATTTTGTGATATTTTTTATTAAATGGTGTATAAGGGTATATATATATAAATATATTTTATGCACTGTATATGAGCTGGCGATTTCTAAGTCTGTGGTTCCGAGAGGGGGTAACCAGGCTCACTAATAAAGGTCAAGCCACTTGGCTTCCAGAATGCCGTGCTTCAGCACAGACCAGAAAGGCATTGTGATAAGCGTATCCCCGGTATAGTCAGGGGTTAATGGGAGTCGTCCCCGCCCCCCCAGTATACGGCCAGAACCATGGACCCGGTACTTGTGGTTCGGACTGTCTCCAACCAGCCATAATGTTGTGAGAGTGAAATTATGTCTAAGTCCAGCTTTGGTACATTAGAAGCAACTCTGAAACTTAACCTAAGCGTTTTTCGAAGCTACTTTTTGGCTAACTTCTTATAGGAAGGTCTAGGAGCTCTGAAAATGAACGTGCGCGTCTTTCACTCTTCCCGAGGGACTTAGAAGAATTTTGTGATATTTTTTATTAAATGGTGTATAAGGGTATATATATAAATATATTTTATGCACTGTATATGAGCTGGCGATTTCTAAGTCTGTGGTTCCGAGAGGGGGTAACCAGGCTCACTAATAAAGGTCAAGCCACTTGGCTGCCAGAATGCCCTGCTTCAGCACAGACCAGAAAGGCATTGTGATAAGCGTATCCCCGGTATAGTCAGGGGTTAATGGGAGTCGTCCCCGTCCCCCCAGTATACGGCCAGAACCATGGACCCGGTACTTGTGGTTCGGACTGTCTCCAACCAGCCATAATGTTGTGAGAGTGAAATTATGTCTAAGTCCAGCTTTGGTACATTAGAAGCAACTCTGAAACTTAACCTAAGCGTTTTTCGAAGCTACTTTTTGGCTAACTTCTTATAGGAAGGTCTAGGAGCTCTGAAAATGAACGTGCGCGTCTTTCACTCTTCCCGAGGGACTTAGAAGAATTTTGTGATATTTTTTATTAAAATGGTGTATAAGGGTATATATATAAATATATTTTATGCACTGTATATGAGCTGGCGATTTCTAAGTCTGTGGTTCCGAGAGGGGGTAACCAGGCTCACTAATAAAGGTCAAGCCACTTGGCTGCCAGAATGCCCTGCTTCAGCACAGACCAGAAAGGCATTGTGATAAGCGTATCCCCGGTATAGTCAGGGGTTAATGGGAGTCGTCCCCGTCCCCCCAGTATACGGCCAGAACCATGGACCCGGTACTTGTGGTTCGGACTCTCTCCAACCAGCCATAATGTTGTGAGAGTGAAATTATGTCTAAGTCCAGCTTTGGTACATTAGAAGCAACTCTGAAACTTAACCTAAGCGTTTTTCGAAGCTACTTTTTGGCTAACTTCTTATAGGAAGGTCTAGGAGCTCTGAAAATGAACGTGCGCGTCTTTCACTCTTCCCGAGGGACTTAGAAGAATTTTGTGATATTTTTTATTAAATGGTGTATAAGGGTATATATATAAATATATTTTATGCACTGTATATGAGCTGGCGATTTCTAAGTCTGTGGTTCCGAGAGGGGGTAACCAGGCTCACTAATAAAGGTCAAGCCACTTGGCTGCCAGAATGCCGTGCTTCAGCACAGACCAGAAAGGCATTGTGATAAGCGTATCCCCGGTATAGTCAGGGGTTAATGGGAGTCGTCCCCGCCCCCCCAGTATACGGCCAGAACCATGGACCCGGTACTTGTGGTTCGGACTGTCTCCAACCAGCCATAATGTTGTGAGAGTGAAATTATGTCTAAGTCCAGCTTTGGTACATTAGAAGCAACTCTGAAACTTAACCTAAGCGTTTTTCGAAGCTACTTTTTGGCTAACTTCTTATAGGAAGGTCTAGGAGCTCTGAAAATGAACGTGCGCATCTTTCACTCTTCCCGAGGGACTTAGAAGAATTTTGTGATATTTTTTATTAAAATGGTGTATAAGGGTATATATATAAATATATTTTATGCACTGTATATGAGCTGGCGATTTCTAAGTCTGTGGTTCCGAGAGGGGGTAACCAGGCTCACTAATAAAGGTCAAGCCACTTGGCTGCCAGAATGCCCTGCTTCAGCACAGACCAGAAAGGCATTGTGATAAGCGTATCCCCGGTATAGTCAGGGGTTAATGGGAGTCGTCCCCGTCCCCCCAGTATACGGCCAGAACCATGGACCCGGTACTTGTGGTTCGGACTCTCTCCAACCAGCCATAATGTTGTGAGAGTGAAATTATGTCTAAGTCCAGCTTTGGTACATTAGAAGCAACTCTGAAACTTAACCTAAGCGTTTTTCGAAGCTACTTTTTGGCTAACTTCTTATAGGAAGGTCTAGGAGCTCTGAAAATGAACGTGCGCGTCTTTCACTCTTCCCGAGGGACTTAGAAGAATTTTGTGATATTTTTTATTAAAATGGTGTATAAGGGTATATATATAAATATATTTTATGCACTGTATATGAGCTGGCGATTTCTAAGTCTGTGGTTCCGAGAGGGGGTAACCAGGCTCACTAATAAAGGTCAAGCCACTTGGCTGCCAGAATGCCCTGCTTCAGCACAGACCAGAAAGGCATTGTGATAAGCGTATCCCCGGTATAGTCAGGGGTTAATGGGAGTCGTCCCCGTCCCCCCAGTATACGGCCAGAACCATGGACCCGGTACTTGTGGTTCGGACTCTCTCCAACCAGCCATAATGTTGTGAGAGTGAAATTATGTCTAAGTCCAGCTTTGGTACATTAGAAGCAACTCTGAAACTTAACCTAAGCGTTTTTCGAAGCTACTTTTTGGCTAACTTCTTATAGGAAGGTCTAGGAGCTCTGAAAATGAACGTGCGCGTCTTTCACTCTTCCCGAGGGACTTAGAAGAATTTTGTGATATTTTTTATTAAATGGTGTATAAGGGTATATATATATAAATATATTTTATGCACTGTATATGAGCTGGCGATTTCTAAGTCTGTGGTTCCGAGAGGGGGTAACCAGGCTCACTAATAAAGGTCAAGCCACTTGGCTGCCAGAATGCCGTGCTTCAGCACAGACCAGAAAGGCATTGTGATAAGCGTATCCCCGGTATAGTCAGGGGTTAATGGGAGTCGTCCCCGCCCCCCCAGTATACGGCCAGAACCATGGACCCGGTACTTGTGGTTCGGACTGTCTCCAACCAGCCATAATGTTGTGAGAGTGAAATTATGTCTAAGTCCAGCTTTGGTACATTAGAAGCAACTCTGAAACTTAACCTAAGCGTTTTTCGAAGCTACTTTTTGGCTAACTTCTTATAGGAAGGTCTAGGAGCTCTGAAAATGAACGTGCGCGTCTTTCACTCTTCCCGAGGGACTTAGAAGAATTTTGTGATATTTTTTATTAAATGGTGTATAAGGGTATATATATAAATATATTTTATGCACTGTATATGAGCTGGCGATTTCTAAGTCTGTGGTTCCGAGAGGGGGTAACCAGGCTCACTAATAAAGGTCAAGCCACTTGGCTGCCAGAATGCCCTGCTTCAGCACAAACCAGAAAGGCATTGTGATAAGCGTATCCCCGGTATAGTCAGGGGTTAATGGGAGTCGTCCCCGTCCCCCCAGTATACGGCCAGAACCATGGACCCTGTACTTGTGGTTCGGACTGTCTCCAACCAGCCATAATGTTGTGAGAGTGAAATTATGTCTAAGTCCAGCTTTGGTACATTAGAAGCAACTCTGAAACTTAACCTAAGCGTTTTTCGAAGCTACTTTTTGGCTAACTTCTTATAGGAAGGTCTAGGAGCTCTGAAAATGAACGTGCGCATCTTTCACTCTTCCCGAGGGACTTAGAAGAATTTTGTGATATTTTTTATTAAAATGGTGTATAAGGGTATATATATAAATATATTTTATGCACTGTATATGAGCTGGCGATTTCTAAGTCTGTGGTTCCGAGAGGGGGTAACCAGGCTCACTAATAAAGGTCAAGCCACTTGGCTGCCAGAATGCCGTGCTTCAGCACAGACCAGAAAGGCATTGTGATAAGCGTATCCCCGGTATAGTCAGGGGTTAATGGGAGTCGTCCCCGTCCCCCCAGTATACGGCCAGAACCATGGACCCGGTACTTGTGGTTCGGACTCTCTCCAACCAGCCATAATGTTGTGAGAGTGAAATTATGTCTAAGTCCAGCTTTGGTACATTAGAAGCAACTCTGAAACTTAACCTAAGCGTTTTTCGAAGCTACTTTTTGGCTAACTTCTTATAGGAAGGTCTAGGAGCTCTGAAAATGAACGTGCGCGTCTTTCACTCTTCCCGAGGGACTTAGAAGAATTTTGTGATATTTTTTATTAAATGGTGTATAAGGGTATATATATAAATATATTTTATGCACTGTATATGAGCTGGCGATTTCTAAGTCTGTGGTTCCGAGAGGGGGTAACCAGGCTCACTAATAAAGGTCAAGCCACTTGGCTGCCAGAATGCCCTGCTTCAGCACAGACCAGAAAGGCATTGTGATAAGCGTATCCCCGGTATAGTCAGGGGTTAATGGGAGTCGTCCCCGTCCCCCCAGTATACGGCCAGAACCATGGACCCGGTACTTGTGGTTCGGACTGTCTCCAACCAGCCATAATGTTGTGAGAGTGAAATTATGTCTAAGTCCAGCTTTGGTACTGTACATTAGAAGCAACTCTGAAACTTAACCTAAGCGTTTTTCGAAGCTACTTTTTGGCTAACTTCTTATAGGAAAGTCTAGGAGCTCTGAAAATGAACGTGCGCGTCTTTCACTCTTCCCGAGGGACTTAGAAGAATTTTGTGATATTTTTTATTAAAATGGTGTATAAGGGTATATATATAAATATATTTTATGCACTGTATATGAGCTGGCGATTTCTAAGTCTGTGGTTCCGAGAGGGGGTAACCAGGCTCACTAATAAAGGTCAAGCCACTTGGCTGCCAGAATGCCCTGCTTCAGCACAGACCAGAAAGGCATTGTGATAAGCGTATCCCCGGTATAGTCAGGGGTTAATGGGAGTCGTCCCCGTCCCCCCAGTATACGGCCAGAACCATGGACCCGGTACTTGTGGTTCGGACTCTCTCCAACCAGCCATAATGTTGTGAGAGTGAAATTATGTCTAAGTCCAGCTTTGGTACATTAGAAGCAACTCTGAAACTTAACCTAAGCGTTTTTCGAAGCTACTTTTTGGCTAACTTCTTATAGGAAGGTCTAGGAGCTCTGAAAATGAACGTGCGCGTCTTTCACTCTTCCCGAGGGACTTAGAAGAATTTTGTGATATTTTTTATTAAATGGTGTATAAGGGTATATATATATAAATATATTTTATGCACTGTATATGAGCTGGCGATTTCTAAGTCTGTGGTTCCGAGAGGGGGTAACCAGGCTCACTAATAAAGGTCAAGCCACTTGGCTGCCAGAATGCCGTGCTTCAGCACAGACCAGAAAGGCATTGTGATAAGCGTATCCCCGGTATAGTCAGGGGTTAATGGGAGTCGTCCCCGCCCCCCCAGTATACGGCCAGAACCATGGACCCGGTACTTGTGGTTCGGACTGTCTCCAACCAGCCATAATGTTGTGAGAGTGAAATTATGTCTAAGTCCAGCTTTGGTACATTAGAAGCAACTCTGAAACTTAACCTAAGCGTTTTTCGAAGCTACTTTTTGGCTAACTTCTTATAGGAAGGTCTAGGAGCTCTGAAAATGAACGTGCGCGTCTTTCACTCTTCCCGAGGGACTTAGAAGAATTTTGTGATATTTTTTATTAAAATGGTGTACAGTATAAGGGTATATATATAAATATATTTTATGCACTGTATATGAGCTGGCGATTTCTAAGTCTGTGGTTCCGAGAGGGGGTAACCAGGCTCACTAATAAAGGTCAAGCCACTTGGCTGCCAGAATGCCCTGCTTCAGCACAGACCAGAAAGGCATTGTGATAAGCGTATCCCCGGTATAGTCAGGGGTTAATGGGAGTCGTCCCCGTCCCCCCAGTATACGGCCAGAACCATGGACCCGGTACTTGTGGTTCGGACTGTCTCCAACCAGCCATAATGTTGTGAGAGTGAAATTATGTCTAAGTCCAGCTTTGGTACATTAGAAGCAACTCTGAAACTTAACCTAAGCGTTTTTCGAAGCTACTTTTTGGCTAACTTCTTATAGGAAGGTCTAGGAGCTCTGAAAATGAACGTGCGCGTCTTTCACTCTTCCCGAGGGACTTAGAAGAATTTTGTGATATTTTTTATTAAATGGTGTATAAGGGTATATATATAAATATATTTTATGCACTGTATATGAGCTGGCGATTTCTAAGTCTGTGGTTCCGAGAGGGGGTAACCAGGCTCACTAATAAAGGTCAAGCCACTTGGCTGCCAGAATGCCGTGCTTCAGCACAGACCAGAAAGGCATTGTGATAAGCGTATCCCCGGTATAGTCAGGGGTTAATGGGAGTCGTCCCCGCCCCCCCAGTATACGGCCAGAACCATGGACCCGGTACTTGTGGTTCGGACTGTCTCCAACCAGCCATAATGTTGTGAGAGTGAAATTATGTCTAAGTCCAGCTTTAGTACATTAGAAGCAACTCTGAAACTTAACCTAAGCGTTTTTCGAAGCTACTTTTTGGCTAACTTCTTATAGGAAGGTCTAGGAGCTCTGAAAATGAACGTGCGCGTCTTTCACTCTTCCCGAGGGACTTAGAAGAATTTTGTGATATTTTTTATTAAAATGGTGTATAAGGGTATATATATAAATATATTTCATGCACTGTATATGAGCTGGCGATTTCTAAGTCTGTGGTTCCGAGAGGGGGTAACCAGGCTCACTAATAAAGGTCAAGCCACTTGGCTGCCAGAATGCCCTGCTTCAGCACAGACCAGAAAGGCATTGTGATAAGCGTATCCCCGGTATAGTCAGGGTTAATGGGAGTCGTCCCCGTCCCCCCAGTATACGGCCAGAACCATGGACCCGGTACTTGTGGTTCGGACTCTCTCCAACCAGCCATAATGTTGTGAGAGTGAAATTATGTCTAAGTCCAGCTTTGGTACATTAGAAGCAACTCTGAAACTTAACCTAAGCGTTTTTCGAAGCTACTTTTTGGCTAACTTCTTATAGGAAGGTCTAGGAGCTCTGAAAATGAACGTGCGCGTCTTTCACTCTTCCCGAGGGACTTAGAAGAATTTTGTGATATTTTTTATTAAATGGTGTATAAGGGTATATATATAAATATATTTTATGCACTGTATATGAGCTGGCGATTTCTAAGTCTGTGGTTCCGAGAGGGGGTAACCAGGCTCACTAATAAAGGTCAAGCCACTTGGCTGCCAGAATGCCCTGCTTCAGCACAGACCAGAAAGGCATTGTGATAAGCGTATCCCCGGTATAGTCAGGGGTTAATGGGAGTCGTCCCCGCCCCCCCAGTATACGGCCAGAACCATGGACCCGGTACTTGTGGTTCGGACTGTCTCCAACCAGCCATAATGTTGTGAGAGTGAAATTATGTCTAAGTCCAGCTTTAGTACATTAGAAGCAACTCTGAAACTTAACCTAAGCGTTTTTCGAAGCTACTTTTTGGCTAACTTCTTATAGGAAGGTCTAGGAGCTCTGAAAATGAACGTGCGCGTCTTTCACTCTTCCCGAGGGACTTAGAAGAATTTTGTGATATTTTTTATTAAAATGGTGTATAAGGGTATATATATAAATATATTTTATGCACTGTATATGAGCTGGCGATTTCTAAGTCTGTGGTTCCGAGAGGGGGTAACCAGGCTCACTAATAAAGGTCAAGCCACTTGGCTGCCAGAATGCCCTGCTTCAGCACAGACCAGAAAGGCATTGTGATAAGCGTATCCCCGGTATAGTCAGGGTTAATGGGAGTCGTCCCCGTCCCCCCAGTATACGGCCAGAACCATGGACCCGGTACTTGTGGTTCGGACTCTCTCCAACCAGCCATAATGTTGTGAGAGTGAAATTATGTCTAAGTCCAGCTTTGGTACATTAGAAGCAACTCTGAAACTTAACCTAAGCGTTTTTCGAAGCTACTTTTTGGCTAACTTCTTATAGGAAGGTCTAGGAGCTCTGAAAATGAACGTGCGCGTCTTTCACTCTTCCCGAGGGACTTAGAAGAATTTTGTGATATTTTTTATTAAATGGTGTATAAGGGTATATATATAAATATATTTTATGCACTGTATATGAGCTGGCGATTTCTAAGTCTGTGGTTCCGAGAGGGGGTAACCAGGCTCACTAATAAAGGTCAAGCCACTTGGCTGCCAGAATGCCCTGCTTCAGCACAGACCAGAAAGGCATTGTGATAAGCGTATCCCCGGTATAGTCAGGGGTTAATGGGAGTCGTCCCCGTCCCCCCAGTATACGACCAGAACCATGGACCCGGTACTTGTGGTTCGGACTGTCTCCAACCAGCCATAATGTTGTGAGAGTGAAATTATGTCTAAGTCCAGCTTTGGTACATTAGAAGCAACTCTGAAACTTAACCTAAGCGTTTTTCGAAGCTACTTTTTGGCTAACTTCTTATAGGAAGGTCTAGAAGCTCTGAAAATGAACGTGCGCGTCTTTCACTCTTCCCGAGGGACTTAGAAGAATTTTGTGATATTTTTTATTAAAATGGTGTATAAGGGTATATATATAAATATATTTTATGCACTGTATATGAGCTGGCGATTTCTAAGTCTGTGGTTCCGAGAGGGGGTAACCAGGCTCACTAATAAAGGTCAAGCCACTTGGCTGCCAGAATGCCCTGCTTCAGCACAGACCAGAAAGGCATTGTGATAAGCGTATCCCCGGTATAGTCAGGGGTTAATGGGAGTCGTCCCCGTCCCCCCAGTATACGGCCAGAACCATGGACCCGGTACTTGTGGTTCGGACTGTCTCCAACCAGCCATAATGTTGTGAGAGTGAAATTATGTCTAAGTCCAGCTTTGGTACATTAGAAGCAACTCTGAAACTTAACCTAAGCGTTTTTCGAAGCTACTTTTTGGCTAACTTCTTATAGGAAGGTCTAGGAGCTCTGAAAATGAACGTGCGCGTCTTTCACTCTTCCCGAGGGACTTAGAAGAATTTTGTGATATTTTTTATTAAATGGTGTATAAGGGTATATATATAAATATATTTTATGCACTGTATATGAGCTGGCGATTTCTAAGTCTGTGGTTCCGAGAGGGGGTAACCAGGCTCACTAATAAAGGTCAAGCCACTTGGCTGCCAGAATGCCGTGCTTCAGCACAGACCAGAAAGGCATTGTGATAAGCGTATCCCCGGTATAGTCAGGGGTTAATGGGAGTCGTCCCCGCCCCCCCAGTATACGGCCAGAACCATGGACCCGGTACTTGTGGTTCGGACTGTCTCCAACCAGCCATAATGTTGTGAGAGTGAAATTATGTCTAAGTCCAGCTTTAGTACATTAGAAGCAACTCTGAAACTTAACCTAAGCGTTTTTCGAAGCTACTTTTTGGCTAACTTCTTATAGGAAGGTCTAGGAGCTCTGAAAATGAACGTGCGCGTCTTTCACTCTTCCCGAGGGACTTAGAAGAATTTTGTGATATTTTTTATTAAAATGGTGTATAAGGGTATATATATAAATATATTTTATGCACTGTATATGAGCTGGCGATTTCTAAGTCTGTGGTTCCGAGAGGGGGTAACCAGGCTCACTAATAAAGGTCAAGCCACTTGGCTGCCAGAATGCCCTGCTTCAGCACAGACCAGAAAGGCATTGTGATAAGCGTATCCCCGGTATAGTCAGGGTTAATGGGAGTCGTCCCCGTCCCCCCAGTATACGGCCAGAACCATGGACCCGGTACTTGTGGTTCGGACTCTCTCCAACCAGCCATAATGTTGTGAGAGTGAAATTATGTCTAAGTCCAGCTTTGGTACATTAGAAGCAACTCTGAAACTTAACCTAAGCGTTTTTCGAAGCTACTTTTTGGCTAACTTCTTATAGGAAGGTCTAGGAGCTCTGAAAATGAACGTGCGCGTCTTTCACTCTTCCCGAGGGACTTAGAAGAATTTTGTGATATTTTTTATTAAATGGTGTATAAGGGTATATATATAAATATATTTTATGCACTGTATATGAGCTGGCGATTTCTAAGTCTGTGGTTCCGAGAGGGGGTAACCAGGCTCACTAATAAAGGTCAAGCCACTTGGCTGCCAGAATGCCCTGCTTCAGCACAGACCAGAAAGGCATTGTGATAAGCGTATCCCCGGTATAGTCAGGGGTTAATGGGAGTCGTCCCCGTCCCCCCAGTATACGACCAGAACCATGGACCCGGTACTTGTGGTTCGGACTGTCTCCAACCAGCCATAATGTTGTGAGAGTGAAATTATGTCTAAGTCCAGCTTTGGTACATTAGAAGCAACTCTGAAACTTAACCTAAGCGTTTTTCGAAGCTACTTTTTGGCTAACTTCTTATAGGAAGGTCTAGAAGCTCTGAAAATGAACGTGCGCGTCTTTCACTCTTCCCGAGGGACTTAGAAGAATTTTGTGATATTTTTTATTAAAATGGTGTATAAGGGTATATATATAAATATATTTTATGCACTGTATATGAGCTGGCGATTTCTAAGTCTGTGGTTCCGAGAGGGGGTAACCAGGCTCACTAATAAAGGTCAAGCCACTTGGCTGCCAGAATGCCCTGCTTCAGCACAGACCAGAAAGGCATTGTGATAAGCGTATCCCCGGTATAGTCAGGGGTTAATGGGAGTCGTCCCCGTCCCCCCAGTATACGGCCAGAACCATGGACCCGGTACTTGTGGTTCGGACTCTCTCCAACCAGCCATAATGTTGTGAGAGTGAAATTATGTCTAAGTCCAGCTTTGGTACATTAGAAGCAACTCTGAAACTTAACCTAAGCGTTTTTCGAAGCTACTTTTTGGCTAACTTCTTATAGGAAGGTCTAGGAGCTCTGAAAATGAACGTGCGCGTCTTTCACTCTTCCCGAGGGACTTAGAAGAATTTTGTGATATTTTTTATTAAATGGTGTATAAGGGTATATATACAGTATATAAATATATTTTATGCACTGTATATGAGCTGGCGATTTCTAAGTCTGTGGTTCCGAGAGGGGGTAACCAGGCTCACTAATAAAGGTCAAGCCACTTGGCTGCCAGAATGCCGTGCTTCAGCACAGACCAGAAAGGCATTGTGATAAGCGTATCCCCGGTATAGTCAGGGGTTAATGGGAGTCGTCCCCGCCCCCCCAGTATACGGCCAGAACCATGGACCCGGTACTTGTGGTTCGGACTGTCTCCAACCAGCCATAATGTTGTGAGAGTGAAATTATGTCTAAGTCCAGCTTTGGTACATTAGAAGCAACTCTGAAACTTAACCTAAGCGTTTTTCGAAGCTACTTTTTGGCTAACTTCTTATAGGAAGGTCTAGGAGCTCTGAAAATGAACGTGCGCGTCTTTCACTCTTCCCGAGGGACTTAGAAGAATTTTGTGATATTTTTTATTAAATGGTGTATAAGGGTATATATATAAATATATTTTATGCACTGTATATGAGCTGGCGATTTCTAAGTCTGTGGTTCCGAGAGGGGGTAACCAGGCTCACTAATAAAGGTCAAGCCACTTGGCTGCCAGAATGCCCTGCTTCAGCACAGACCAGAAAGGCATTGTGATAAGCGTATCCCCGGTATAGTCAGGGGTTAATGGGAGTCGTCCCCGTCCCCCCAGTATACGGCCAGAACCATGGACCCGGTACTTGTGGTTCGGACTGTCTCCAACCAGCCATAATGTTGTGAGAGTGAAATTATGTCTAAGTCCAGCTTTGGTACATTAGAAGCAACTCTGAAACTTAACCTAAGCGTTTTTCGAAGCTACTTTTTGGCTAACTTCTTATAGGAAGGTCTAGAAGCTCTGAAAATGAACGTGCGCGTCTTTCACTCTTCCCGAGGGACTTAGAAGAATTTTGTGATATTTTTTATTAAAATGGTGTATAAGGATATATATATATAAATATATTTTATGCACTGTATATGAGCTGGCGATTTCTAAGTCTGTGGTTCCGAGAGGGGGTAACCAGGCTCACTAATAAAGGTCAAGCCACTTGGCTGCCAGAATGCCCTGCTTCAGCACAGACCAGAAAGGCATTGTGATAAGCGTATCCCCGGTATAGTCAGGGGTTAATGGGAGTCGTCCCCGTCCCCCCAGTATACGGCCAGAACCATGGACCCGGTACTTGTGGTTCGGACTGTCTCCAACCAGCCATAATGTTGTGAGAGTGAAATTATGTCTAAGTCCAGCTTTGGTACATTAGAAGCAACTCTGAAACTTAACCTAAGCGTTTTTCGAAGCTACTTTTTGGCTAACTTCTTATAGGAAGGTCTAGGAGCTCTGAAAATGAACGTGCGCGTCTTTCACTCTTCCCGAGGGACTTAGAAGAATTTTGTGATATTTTTTATTAAATGGTGTATAAGGGTATATATATAAATATATTTTATGCACTGTATATGAGCTGGCGATTTCTAAGTCTGTGGTTCCGAGAGGGGGTAACCAGGCTCACTAATAAAGGTCAAGCCACTTGGCTGCCAGAATGCCCTGCTTCAGCACAGACCAGAAAGGCATTGTGATAAGCGTATCCCCGGTATAGTCAGGGGTTAATGGGAGTCGTCCCCGTCCCCCCAGTATACGGCCAGAACCATGGACCCGGTACTTGTGGTTCGGACTGTCTCCAACCAGCCATAATGTTGTGAGAGTGAAATTATGTCTAAGTCCAGCTTTGGTACATTAGAAGCAACTCTGAAACTTAACCTAAGCGTTTTTCGAAGCTACTTTTTGGCTAACTTCTTATAGGAAGGTCTAGAAGCTCTGAAAATGAACGTGCGCGTCTTTCACTCTTCCCGAGGGACTTAGAAGAATTTTGTGATATTTTTTATTAAAATGGTGTATAAGGATATATATATATAAATATATTTTATGCACTGTATATGAGCTGGCGATTTCTAAGTCTGTGGTTCCGAGAGGGGGTAACCAGGCTCACTAATAAAGGTCAAGCCACTTGGCTGCCAGAATGCCCTGCTTCAGCACAGACCAGAAAGGCATTGTGATAAGCGTATCCCCGGTATAGTCAGGGGTTAATGGGAGTCGTCCCCGTCCCCCCAGTATACGGCCAGAACCATGGACCCGGTACTTGTGGTTCGGACTCTCTCCAACCAGCCATAATGTTGTGAGAGTGAAATTATGTCTAAGTCCAGCTTTGGTACATTAGAAGCAACTCTGAAACTTAACCTAAGCGTTTTTCGAAGCTACTTTTTGGCTAACTTCTTATAGGAAGGTCTAGAAGCTCTGAAAATGAACGTGCGCGTCTTTCACTCTTCCCGAGGGACTTAGAAGAATTTTGTGATATTTTTTATTAAAATGGTGTATAAGGATATATATATAAATATATTTTATGCACTGTATATGAGCTGGCGATTTCTAAGTCTGTGGTTCCGAGAGGGGGTAACCAGGCTCACTAATAAAGGTCAAGCCACTTGGCTGCCAGAATGCCCTGCTTCAGCACAGACCAGAAAGGCATTGTGATAAGCGTATCCCCGGTATAGTCAGGGGTTAATGGGAGTCGTCCCCGCCCCCCCAGTATACGGCCAGAACCATGGACCCGGTACTTGTGGTTCGGACTGTCTCCAACCAGCCATAATGTTGTGAGAGTGAAATTATGTCTAAGTCCAGCTTTAGTACATTAGAAGCAACTCTGAAACTTAACCTAAGCGTTTTTCGAAGCTACTTTTTGGCTAACTTCTTATAGGAAGGTCTAGGAGCTCTGAAAATGAACGTGCGCGTCTTTCACTCTTCCCGAGGGACTTAGAAGAATTTTGTGATATTTTTTATTAAAATGGTGTATAAGGGTATATATATAAATATATTTTATGCACTGTATATGAGCTGGCGATTTCTAAGTCTGTGGTTCCGAGAGGGGGTAACCAGGCTCACTAATAAAGGTCAAGCCACTTGGCTGCCAGAATGCCCTGCTTCAGCACAGACCAGAAAGGCATTGTGATAAGCGTATCCCCGGTATAGTCAGGGTTAATGGGAGTCGTCCCCGTCCCCCCAGTATACGGCCAGAACCATGGACCCGGTACTTGTGGTTCGGACTCTCTCCAACCAGCCATAATGTTGTGAGAGTGAAATTATGTCTAAGTCCAGCTTTGGTACATTAGAAGCAACTCTGAAACTTAACCTAAGCGTTTTTCGAAGCTACTTTTTGGCTAACTTCTTATAGGAAGGTCTAGGAGCTCTGAAAATGAACGTGCGCGTCTTTCACTCTTCCCGAGGGACTTAGAAGAATTTTGTGATATTTTTTATTAAATGGTGTATAAGGGTATATATATAAATATATTTTATGCACTGTATATGAGCTGGCGATTTCTAAGTCTGTGGTTCCGAGAGGGGGTAACCAGGCTCACTAATAAAGGTCAAGCCACTTGGCTGCCAGAATGCCCTGCTTCAGCACAGACCAGAAAGGCATTGTGATAAGCGTATCCCCGGTATAGTCAGGGGTTAATGGGAGTCGTCCCCGTCCCCCCAGTATACGACCAGAACCATGGACCCGGTACTTGTGGTTCGGACTGTCTCCAACCAGCCATAATGTTGTGAGAGTGAAATTATGTCTAAGTCCAGCTTTGGTACATTAGAAGCAACTCTGAAACTTAACCTAAGCGTTTTTCGAAGCTACTTTTTGGCTAACTTCTTATAGGAAGGTCTAGAAGCTCTGAAAATGAACGTGCGCGTCTTTCACTCTTCCCGAGGGACTTAGAAGAATTTTGTGATATTTTTTATTAAAATGGTGTATAAGGGTATATATATAAATATATTTTATGCACTGTATATGAGCTGGCGATTTCTAAGTCTGTGGTTCCGAGAGGGGGTAACCAGGCTCACTAATAAAGGTCAAGCCACTTGGCTGCCAGAATGCCCTGCTTCAGCACAGACCAGAAAGGCATTGTGATAAGCGTATCCCCGGTATAGTCAGGGGTTAATGGGAGTCGTCCCCGTCCCCCCAGTATACGGCCAGAACCATGGACCCGGTACTTGTGGTTCGGACTCTCTCCAACCAGCCATAATGTTGTGAGAGTGAAATTATGTCTAAGTCCAGCTTTGGTACATTAGAAGCAACTCTGAAACTTAACCTAAGCGTTTTTCGAAGCTACTTTTTGGCTAACTTCTTATAGGAAGGTCTAGGAGCTCTGAAAATGAACGTGCGCGTCTTTCACTCTTCCCGAGGGACTTAGAAGAATTTTGTGATATTTTTTATTAAATGGTGTATAAGGGTATATATACAGTATATAAATATATTTTATGCACTGTATATGAGCTGGCGATTTCTAAGTCTGTGGTTCCGAGAGGGGGTAACCAGGCTCACTAATAAAGGTCAAGCCACTTGGCTGCCAGAATGCCGTGCTTCAGCACAGACCAGAAAGGCATTGTGATAAGCGTATCCCCGGTATAGTCAGGGGTTAATGGGAGTCGTCCCCGCCCCCCCAGTATACGGCCAGAACCATGGACCCGGTACTTGTGGTTCGGACTGTCTCCAACCAGCCATAATGTTGTGAGAGTGAAATTATGTCTAAGTCCAGCTTTGGTACATTAGAAGCAACTCTGAAACTTAACCTAAGCGTTTTTCGAAGCTACTTTTTGGCTAACTTCTTATAGGAAGGTCTAGGAGCTCTGAAAATGAACGTGCGCGTCTTTCACTCTTCCCGAGGGACTTAGAAGAATTTTGTGATATTTTTTATTAAATGGTGTATAAGGGTATATATATAAATATATTTTATGCACTGTATATGAGCTGGCGATTTCTAAGTCTGTGGTTCCGAGAGGGGGTAACCAGGCTCACTAATAAAGGTCAAGCCACTTGGCTGCCAGAATGCCCTGCTTCAGCACAGACCAGAAAGGCATTGTGATAAGCGTATCCCCGGTATAGTCAGGGGTTAATGGGAGTCGTCCCCGTCCCCCCAGTATACGGCCAGAACCATGGACCCGGTACTTGTGGTTCGGACTCTCTCCAACCAGCCATAATGTTGTGAGAGTGAAATTATGTCTAAGTCCAGCTTTGGTACATTAGAAGCAACTCTGAAACTTAACCTAAGCGTTTTTCGAAGCTACTTTTTGGCTAACTTCTTATAGGAAGGTCTAGGAGCTCTGAAAATGAACGTGCGCGTCTTTCACTCTTCCCGAGGGACTTAGAAGAATTTTGTGATATTTTTTATTAAATGGTGTATAAGGGTATATATATATAAATATATTTTATGCACTGTATATGAGCTGGCGATTTCTAAGTCTGTGGTTCCGAGAGGGGGTAACCAGGCTCACTAATAAAGGTCAAGCCACTTGGCTGCCAGAATGCCGTGCTTCAGCACAGACCAGAAAGGCATTGTGATAAGCGTATCCCCGGTATAGTCAGGGGTTAATGGGAGTCGTCCCCGCCCCCCCAGTATACGGCCAGAACCATGGACCCGGTACTTGTGGTTCGGACTGTCTCCAACCAGCCATAATGTTGTGAGAGTGAAATTATGTCTAAGTCCAGCTTTGGTACATTAGAAGCAACTCTGAAACTTAACCTAAGCGTTTTTCGAAGCTACTTTTTGGCTAACTTCTTATAGGAAGGTCTAGGAGCTCTGAAAATGAACGTGCGCGTCTTTCACTCTTCCCGAGGGACTTAGAAGAATTTTGTGATATTTTTTATTAAAATGGTGTACAGTATAAGGGTATATATATAAATATATTTTATGCACTGTATATGAGCTGGCGATTTCTAAGTCTGTGGTTCCGAGAGGGGGTAACCAGGCTCACTAATAAAGGTCAAGCCACTTGGCTGCCAGAATGCCCTGCTTCAGCACAGACCAGAAAGGCATTGTGATAAGCGTATCCCCGGTATAGTCAGGGGTTAATGGGAGTCGTCCCCGTCCCCCCAGTATACGGCCAGAACCATGGACCCGGTACTTGTGGTTCGGACTGTCTCCAACCAGCCATAATGTTGTGAGAGTGAAATTATGTCTAAGTCCAGCTTTGGTACATTAGAAGCAACTCTGAAACTTAACCTAAGCGTTTTTCGAAGCTACTTTTTGGCTAACTTCTTATAGGAAGGTCTAGGAGCTCTGAAAATGAACGTGCGCGTCTTTCACTCTTCCCGAGGGACTTAGAAGAATTTTGTGATATTTTTTATTAAATGGTGTATAAGGGTATATATATAAATATATTTTATGCACTGTATATGAGCTGGCGATTTCTAAGTCTGTGGTTCCGAGAGGGGGTAACCAGGCTCACTAATAAAGGTCAAGCCACTTGGCTGCCAGAATGCCGTGCTTCAGCACAGACCAGAAAGGCATTGTGATAAGCGTATCCCCGGTATAGTCAGGGGTTAATGGGAGTCGTCCCCGCCCCCCCAGTATACGGCCAGAACCATGGACCCGGTACTTGTGGTTCGGACTGTCTCCAACCAGCCATAATGTTGTGAGAGTGAAATTATGTCTAAGTCCAGCTTTAGTACATTAGAAGCAACTCTGAAACTTAACCTAAGCGTTTTTCGAAGCTACTTTTTGGCTAACTTCTTATAGGAAGGTCTAGGAGCTCTGAAAATGAACGTGCGCGTCTTTCACTCTTCCCGAGGGACTTAGAAGAATTTTGTGATATTTTTTATTAAAATGGTGTATAAGGGTATATATATAAATATATTTTATGCACTGTATATGAGCTGGCGATTTCTAAGTCTGTGGTTCCGAGAGGGGGTAACCAGGCTCACTAATAAAGGTCAAGCCACTTGGCTGCCAGAATGCCCTGCTTCAGCACAGACCAGAAAGGCATTGTGATAAGCGTATCCCCGGTATAGTCAGGGTTAATGGGAGTCGTCCCCGTCCCCCCAGTATACGGCCAGAACCATGGACCCGGTACTTGTGGTTCGGACTCTCTCCAACCAGCCATAATGTTGTGAGAGTGAAATTATGTCTAAGTCCAGCTTTGGTACATTAGAAGCAACTCTGAAACTTAACCTAAGCGTTTTTCGAAGCTACTTTTTGGCTAACTTCTTATAGGAAGGTCTAGGAGCTCTGAAAATGAACGTGCGCGTCTTTCACTCTTCCCGAGGGACTTAGAAGAATTTTGTGATATTTTTTATTAAATGGTGTATAAGGGTATATATATAAATATATTTTATGCACTGTATATGAGCTGGCGATTTCTAAGTCTGTGGTTCCGAGAGGGGGTAACCAGGCTCACTAATAAAGGTCAAGCCACTTGGCTGCCAGAATGCCCTGCTTCAGCACAGACCAGAAAGGCATTGTGATAAGCGTATCCCCGGTATAGTCAGGGGTTAATGGGAGTCGTCCCCGCCCCCCCAGTATACGGCCAGAACCATGGACCCGGTACTTGTGGTTCGGACTGTCTCCAACCAGCCATAATGTTGTGAGAGTGAAATTATGTCTAAGTCCAGCTTTAGTACATTAGAAGCAACTCTGAAACTTAACCTAAGCGTTTTTCGAAGCTACTTTTTGGCTAACTTCTTATAGGAAGGTCTAGGAGCTCTGAAAATGAACGTGCGCGTCTTTCACTCTTCCCGAGGGACTTAGAAGAATTTTGTGATATTTTTTATTAAAATGGTGTATAAGGGTATATATATAAATATATTTTATGCACTGTATATGAGCTGGCGATTTCTAAGTCTGTGGTTCCGAGAGGGGGTAACCAGGCTCACTAATAAAGGTCAAGCCACTTGGCTGCCAGAATGCCCTGCTTCAGCACAGACCAGAAAGGCATTGTGATAAGCGTATCCCCGGTATAGTCAGGGTTAATGGGAGTCGTCCCCGTCCCCCCAGTATACGGCCAGAACCATGGACCCGGTACTTGTGGTTCGGACTCTCTCCAACCAGCCATAATGTTGTGAGAGTGAAATTATGTCTAAGTCCAGCTTTGGTACATTAGAAGCAACTCTGAAACTTAACCTAAGCGTTTTTCGAAGCTACTTTTTGGCTAACTTCTTATAGGAAGGTCTAGGAGCTCTGAAAATGAACGTGCGCGTCTTTCACTCTTCCCGAGGGACTTAGAAGAATTTTGTGATATTTTTTATTAAATGGTGTATAAGGGTATATATATAAATATATTTTATGCACTGTATATGAGCTGGCGATTTCTAAGTCTGTGGTTCCGAGAGGGGGTAACCAGGCTCACTAATAAAGGTCAAGCCACTTGGCTGCCAGAATGCCCTGCTTCAGCACAGACCAGAAAGGCATTGTGATAAGCGTATCCCCGGTATAGTCAGGGGTTAATGGGAGTCGTCCCCGTCCCCCCAGTATACGACCAGAACCATGGACCCGGTACTTGTGGTTCGGACTGTCTCCAACCAGCCATAATGTTGTGAGAGTGAAATTATGTCTAAGTCCAGCTTTGGTACATTAGAAGCAACTCTGAAACTTAACCTAAGCGTTTTTCGAAGCTACTTTTTGGCTAACTTCTTATAGGAAGGTCTAGAAGCTCTGAAAATGAACGTGCGCGTCTTTCACTCTTCCCGAGGGACTTAGAAGAATTTTGTGATATTTTTTATTAAAATGGTGTATAAGGGTATATATATAAATATATTTTATGCACTGTATATGAGCTGGCGATTTCTAAGTCTGTGGTTCCGAGAGGGGGTAACCAGGCTCACTAATAAAGGTCAAGCCACTTGGCTGCCAGAATGCCCTGCTTCAGCACAGACCAGAAAGGCATTGTGATAAGCGTATCCCCGGTATAGTCAGGGGTTAATGGGAGTCGTCCCCGTCCCCCCAGTATACGGCCAGAACCATGGACCCGGTACTTGTGGTTCGGACTGTCTCCAACCAGCCATAATGTTGTGAGAGTGAAATTATGTCTAAGTCCAGCTTTGGTACATTAGAAGCAACTCTGAAACTTAACCTAAGCGTTTTTCGAAGCTACTTTTTGGCTAACTTCTTATAGGAAGGTCTAGGAGCTCTGAAAATGAACGTGCGCGTCTTTCACTCTTCCCGAGGGACTTAGAAGAATTTTGTGATATTTTTTATTAAATGGTGTATAAGGGTATATATATAAATATATTTTATGCACTGTATATGAGCTGGCGATTTCTAAGTCTGTGGTTCCGAGAGGGGGTAACCAGGCTCACTAATAAAGGTCAAGCCACTTGGCTGCCAGAATGCCGTGCTTCAGCACAGACCAGAAAGGCATTGTGATAAGCGTATCCCCGGTATAGTCAGGGGTTAATGGGAGTCGTCCCCGCCCCCCCAGTATACGGCCAGAACCATGGACCCGGTACTTGTGGTTCGGACTGTCTCCAACCAGCCATAATGTTGTGAGAGTGAAATTATGTCTAAGTCCAGCTTTAGTACATTAGAAGCAACTCTGAAACTTAACCTAAGCGTTTTTCGAAGCTACTTTTTGGCTAACTTCTTATAGGAAGGTCTAGGAGCTCTGAAAATGAACGTGCGCGTCTTTCACTCTTCCCGAGGGACTTAGAAGAATTTTGTGATATTTTTTATTAAAATGGTGTATAAGGGTATATATATAAATATATTTTATGCACTGTATATGAGCTGGCGATTTCTAAGTCTGTGGTTCCGAGAGGGGGTAACCAGGCTCACTAATAAAGGTCAAGCCACTTGGCTGCCAGAATGCCCTGCTTCAGCACAGACCAGAAAGGCATTGTGATAAGCGTATCCCCGGTATAGTCAGGGTTAATGGGAGTCGTCCCCGTCCCCCCAGTATACGGCCAGAACCATGGACCCGGTACTTGTGGTTCGGACTGTCTCCAACCAGCCATAATGTTGTGAGAGTGAAATTATGTCTAAGTCCAGCTTTGGTACATTAGAAGCAACTCTGAAACTTAACCTAAGCGTTTTTCGAAGCTACTTTTTGGCTAACTTCTTATAGGAAGGTCTAGGAGCTCTGAAAATGAACGTGCGCGTCTTTCACTCTTCCCGAGGGACTTAGAAGAATTTTGTGATATTTTTTATTAAATGGTGTATAAGGGTATATATATAAATATATTTTATGCACTGTATATGAGCTGGCGATTTCTAAGTCTGTGGTTCCGAGAGGGGGTAACCAGGCTCACTAATAAAGGTCAAGCCACTTGGCTGCCAGAATGCCCTGCTTCAGCACAGACCAGAAAGGCATTGTGATAAGCGTATCCCCGGTATAGTCAGGGGTTAATGGGAGTCGTCCCCGTCCCCCCAGTATACGACCAGAACCATGGACCCGGTACTTGTGGTTCGGACTGTCTCCAACCAGCCATAATGTTGTGAGAGTGAAATTATGTCTAAGTCCAGCTTTGGTACATTAGAAGCAACTCTGAAACTTAACCTAAGCGTTTTTCGAAGCTACTTTTTGGCTAACTTCTTATAGGAAGGTCTAGAAGCTCTGAAAATGAACGTGCGCGTCTTTCACTCTTCCCGAGGGACTTAGAAGAATTTTGTGATATTTTTTATTAAAATGGTGTATAAGGGTATATATATAAATATATTTTATGCACTGTATATGAGCTGGCGATTTCTAAGTCTGTGGTTCCGAGAGGGGGTAACCAGGCTCACTAATAAAGGTCAAGCCACTTGGCTGCCAGAATGCCCTGCTTCAGCACAGACCAGAAAGGCATTGTGATAAGCGTATCCCCGGTATAGTCAGGGGTTAATGGGAGTCGTCCCCGTCCCCCCAGTATACGGCCAGAACCATGGACCCGGTACTTGTGGTTCGGACTCTCTCCAACCAGCCATAATGTTGTGAGAGTGAAATTATGTCTAAGTCCAGCTTTGGTACATTAGAAGCAACTCTGAAACTTAACCTAAGCGTTTTTCGAAGCTACTTTTTGGCTAACTTCTTATAGGAAGGTCTAGGAGCTCTGAAAATGAACGTGCGCGTCTTTCACTCTTCCCGAGGGACTTAGAAGAATTTTGTGATATTTTTTATTAAATGGTGTATAAGGGTATATATACAGTATATAAATATATTTTATGCACTGTATATGAGCTGGCGATTTCTAAGTCTGTGGTTCCGAGAGGGGGTAACCAGGCTCACTAATAAAGGTCAAGCCACTTGGCTGCCAGAATGCCGTGCTTCAGCACAGACCAGAAAGGCATTGTGATAAGCGTATCCCCGGTATAGTCAGGGGTTAATGGGAGTCGTCCCCGCCCCCCCAGTATACGGCCAGAACCATGGACCCGGTACTTGTGGTTCGGACTGTCTCCAACCAGCCATAATGTTGTGAGAGTGAAATTATGTCTAAGTCCAGCTTTGGTACATTAGAAGCAACTCTGAAACTTAACCTAAGCGTTTTTCGAAGCTACTTTTTGGCTAACTTCTTATAGGAAGGTCTAGGAGCTCTGAAAATGAACGTGCGCGTCTTTCACTCTTCCCGAGGGACTTAGAAGAATTTTGTGATATTTTTTATTAAATGGTGTATAAGGGTATATATATAAATATATTTTATGCACTGTATATGAGCTGGCGATTTCTAAGTCTGTGGTTCCGAGAGGGGGTAACCAGGCTCACTAATAAAGGTCAAGCCACTTGGCTGCCAGAATGCCCTGCTTCAGCACAGACCAGAAAGGCATTGTGATAAGCGTATCCCCGGTATAGTCAGGGGTTAATGGGAGTCGTCCCCGTCCCCCCAGTATACGGCCAGAACCATGGACCCGGTACTTGTGGTTCGGACTGTCTCCAACCAGCCATAATGTTGTGAGAGTGAAATTATGTCTAAGTCCAGCTTTGGTACATTAGAAGCAACTCTGAAACTTAACCTAAGCGTTTTTCGAAGCTACTTTTTGGCTAACTTCTTATAGGAAGGTCTAGAAGCTCTGAAAATGAACGTGCGCGTCTTTCACTCTTCCCGAGGGACTTAGAAGAATTTTGTGATATTTTTTATTAAAATGGTGTATAAGGATATATATATATAAATATATTTTATGCACTGTATATGAGCTGGCGATTTCTAAGTCTGTGGTTCCGAGAGGGGGTAACCAGGCTCACTAATAAAGGTCAAGCCACTTGGCTGCCAGAATGCCCTGCTTCAGCACAGACCAGAAAGGCATTGTGATAAGCGTATCCCCGGTATAGTCAGGGGTTAATGGGAGTCGTCCCCGTCCCCCCAGTATACGGCCAGAACCATGGACCCGGTACTTGTGGTTCGGACTCTCTCCAACCAGCCATAATGTTGTGAGAGTGAAATTATGTCTAAGTCCAGCTTTGGTACATTAGAAGCAACTCTGAAACTTAACCTAAGCGTTTTTCGAAGCTACTTTTTGGCTAACTTCTTATAGGAAGGTCTAGAAGCTCTGAAAATGAACGTGCGCGTCTTTCACTCTTCCCGAGGGACTTAGAAGAATTTTGTGATATTTTTTATTAAAATGGTGTATAAGGATATATATATAAATATATTTTATGCACTGTATATGAGCTGGCGATTTCTAAGTCTGTGGTTCCGAGAGGGGGTAACCAGGCTCACTAATAAAGGTCAAGCCACTTGGCTGCCAGAATGCCCTGCTTCAGCACAGACCAGAAAGGCATTGTGATAAGCGTATCCCCGGTATAGTCAGGGGTTAATGGGAGTCGTCCCCGCCCCCCCAGTATACGGCCAGAACCATGGACCCGGTACTTGTGGTTCGGACTGTCTCCAACCAGCCATAATGTTGTGAGAGTGAAATTATGTCTAAGTCCAGCTTTAGTACATTAGAAGCAACTCTGAAACTTAACCTAAGCGTTTTTCGAAGCTACTTTTTGGCTAACTTCTTATAGGAAGGTCTAGGAGCTCTGAAAATGAACGTGCGCGTCTTTCACTCTTCCCGAGGGACTTAGAAGAATTTTGTGATATTTTTTATTAAAATGGTGTATAAGGGTATATATATAAATATATTTTATGCACTGTATATGAGCTGGCGATTTCTAAGTCTGTGGTTCCGAGAGGGGGTAACCAGGCTCACTAATAAAGGTCAAGCCACTTGGCTGCCAGAATGCCCTGCTTCAGCACAGACCAGAAAGGCATTGTGATAAGCGTATCCCCGGTATAGTCAGGGTTAATGGGAGTCGTCCCCGTCCCCCCAGTATACGGCCAGAACCATGGACCCGGTACTTGTGGTTCGGACTCTCTCCAACCAGCCATAATGTTGTGAGAGTGAAATTATGTCTAAGTCCAGCTTTGGTACATTAGAAGCAACTCTGAAACTTAACCTAAGCGTTTTTCGAAGCTACTTTTTGGCTAACTTCTTATAGGAAGGTCTAGGAGCTCTGAAAATGAACGTGCGCGTCTTTCACTCTTCCCGAGGGACTTAGAAGAATTTTGTGATATTTTTTATTAAATGGTGTATAAGGGTATATATATAAATATATTTTATGCACTGTATATGAGCTGGCGATTTCTAAGTCTGTGGTTCCGAGAGGGGGTAACCAGGCTCACTAATAAAGGTCAAGCCACTTGGCTGCCAGAATGCCCTGCTTCAGCACAGACCAGAAAGGCATTGTGATAAGCGTATCCCCGGTATAGTCAGGGGTTAATGGGAGTCGTCCCCGTCCCCCCAGTATACGACCAGAACCATGGACCCGGTACTTGTGGTTCGGACTGTCTCCAACCAGCCATAATGTTGTGAGAGTGAAATTATGTCTAAGTCCAGCTTTGGTACATTAGAAGCAACTCTGAAACTTAACCTAAGCGTTTTTCGAAGCTACTTTTTGGCTAACTTCTTATAGGAAGGTCTAGAAGCTCTGAAAATGAACGTGCGCGTCTTTCACTCTTCCCGAGGGACTTAGAAGAATTTTGTGATATTTTTTATTAAAATGGTGTATAAGGGTATATATATAAATATATTTTATGCACTGTATATGAGCTGGCGATTTCTAAGTCTGTGGTTCCGAGAGGGGGTAACCAGGCTCACTAATAAAGGTCAAGCCACTTGGCTGCCAGAATGCCCTGCTTCAGCACAGACCAGAAAGGCATTGTGATAAGCGTATCCCCGGTATAGTCAGGGGTTAATGGGAGTCGTCCCCGTCCCCCCAGTATACGGCCAGAACCATGGACCCGGTACTTGTGGTTCGGACTCTCTCCAACCAGCCATAATGTTGTGAGAGTGAAATTATGTCTAAGTCCAGCTTTGGTACATTAGAAGCAACTCTGAAACTTAACCTAAGCGTTTTTCGAAGCTACTTTTTGGCTAACTTCTTATAGGAAGGTCTAGGAGCTCTGAAAATGAACGTGCGCGTCTTTCACTCTTCCCGAGGGACTTAGAAGAATTTTGTGATATTTTTTATTAAATGGTGTATAAGGGTATATATACAGTATATAAATATATTTTATGCACTGTATATGAGCTGGCGATTTCTAAGTCTGTGGTTCCGAGAGGGGGTAACCAGGCTCACTAATAAAGGTCAAGCCACTTGGCTGCCAGAATGCCGTGCTTCAGCACAGACCAGAAAGGCATTGTGATAAGCGTATCCCCGGTATAGTCAGGGGTTAATGGGAGTCGTCCCCGCCCCCCCAGTATACGGCCAGAACCATGGACCCGGTACTTGTGGTTCGGACTGTCTCCAACCAGCCATAATGTTGTGAGAGTGAAATTATGTCTAAGTCCAGCTTTGGTACATTAGAAGCAACTCTGAAACTTAACCTAAGCGTTTTTCGAAGCTACTTTTTGGCTAACTTCTTATAGGAAGGTCTAGGAGCTCTGAAAATGAACGTGCGCGTCTTTCACTCTTCCCGAGGGACTTAGAAGAATTTTGTGATATTTTTTATTAAATGGTGTATAAGGGTATATATATAAATATATTTTATGCACTGTATATGAGCTGGCGATTTCTAAGTCTGTGGTTCCGAGAGGGGGTAACCAGGCTCACTAATAAAGGTCAAGCCACTTGGCTGCCAGAATGCCCTGCTTCAGCACAGACCAGAAAGGCATTGTGATAAGCGTATCCCCGGTATAGTCAGGGGTTAATGGGAGTCGTCCCCGTCCCCCCAGTATACGGCCAGAACCATGGACCCGGTACTTGTGGTTCGGACTGTCTCCAACCAGCCATAATGTTGTGAGAGTGAAATTATGTCTAAGTCCAGCTTTGGTACATTAGAAGCAACTCTGAAACTTAACCTAAGCGTTTTTCGAAGCTACTTTTTGGCTAACTTCTTATAGGAAGGTCTAGAAGCTCTGAAAATGAACGTGCGCGTCTTTCACTCTTCCCGAGGGACTTAGAAGAATTTTGTGATATTTTTTATTAAAATGGTGTATAAGGATATATATATATAAATATATTTTATGCACTGTATATGAGCTGGCGATTTCTAAGTCTGTGGTTCCGAGAGGGGGTAACCAGGCTCACTAATAAAGGTCAAGCCACTTGGCTGCCAGAATGCCCTGCTTCAGCACAGACCAGAAAGGCATTGTGATAAGCGTATCCCCGGTATAGTCAGGGGTTAATGGGAGTCGTCCCCGTCCCCCCAGTATACGGCCAGAACCATGGACCCGGTACTTGTGGTTCGGACTCTCTCCAACCAGCCATAATGTTGTGAGAGTGAAATTATGTCTAAGTCCAGCTTTGGTACATTAGAAGCAACTCTGAAACTTAACCTAAGCGTTTTTCGAAGCTACTTTTTGGCTAACTTCTTATAGGAAGGTCTAGAAGCTCTGAAAATGAACGTGCGCGTCTTTCACTCTTCCCGAGGGACTTAGAAGAATTTTGTGATATTTTTTATTAAAATGGTGTATAAGGATATATATATAAATATATTTTATGCACTGTATATGAGCTGGCGATTTCTAAGTCTGTGGTTCCGAGAGGGGGTAACCAGGCTCACTAATAAAGGTCAAGCCACTTGGCTGCCAGAATGCCCTGCTTCAGCACAGACCAGAAAGGCATTGTGATAAGCGTATCCCCGGTATAGTCAGGGGTTAATGGGAGTCGTCCCCGTCCCCCCAGTATACGGCCAGAACCATGGACCCGGTACTTGTGGTTCGGACTCTCTCCAACCAGCCATAATGTTGTGAGAGTGAAATTATGTCTAAGTCCAGCTTTGGTACATTAGAAGCAACTCTGAAACTTAACCTAAGCGTTTTTCGAAGCTACTTTTTGGCTAACTTCTTATAGGAAGGTCTAGGAGCTCTGAAAATGAACGTGCGCGTCTTTCACTCTTCCCGAGGGACTTAGAAGAATTTTGTGATATTTTTTATTAAATGGTGTATAAGGGTATATATATAAATATATTTTATGCACTGTATATGAGCTGGCGATTTCTAAGTCTGTGGTTCCGAGAGGGGGTAACCAGGCTCACTAATAAAGGTCAAGCCACTTGGCTGCCAGAATGCCCTGCTTCAGCACAGACCAGAAAGGCATTGTGATAAGCGTATCCCCGGTATAGTCAGGGATTAATGGGAGTCGTCCCCGTCCCCCCAGTATACGACCAGAACCATGGACCCGGTACTTGTGGTTCGGACTGTCTCCAACCAGCCATAATGTTGTGAGAGTGAAATTATGTCTAAGTCCAGCTTTGGTACATTAGAAGCAACTCTGAAACTTAACCTAAGCGTTTTTCGAAGCTACTTTTTGGCTAACTTCTTATAGGAAGGTCTAGAAGCTCTGAAAATGAACGTGCGCGTCTTTCACTCTTCCCGAGGGACTTAGAAGAATTTTGTGATATTTTTTATTAAAATGGTGTATAAGGGTATATATATAAATATATTTTATGCACTGTATATGAGCTGGCGATTTCTAAGTCTGTGGTTCCGAGAGGGGGTAACCAGGCTCACTAATAAAGGTCAAGCCACTTGGCTGCCAGAATGCCCTGCTTCAGCACAGACCAGAAAGGCATTGTGATAAGCGTATCCCCGGTATAGTCAGGGGTTAATGGGAGTCGTCCCCGTCCCCCCAGTATACGGCCAGAACCATGGACCCGGTACTTGTGGTTCGGACTGTCTCCAACCAGCCATAATGTTGTGAGAGTGAAATTATGTCTAAGTCCAGCTTTGGTACATTAGAAGCAACTCTGAAACTTAACCTAAGCGTTTTTCGAAGCTACTTTTTGGCTAACTTTTTATAGGAAGGTCTAGGAGCTCTGAAAATGAACGTGCGCGTCTTTCACTCTTCCCGAGGGACTTAGAAGAATTTTGTGATATTTTTTATTAAATGGTGTATAAGGGTATATATATAAATATATTTTATGCACTGTATATGAGCTGGCGATTTCTAAGTCTGTGGTTCCGAGAGGGGGTAACCAGGCTCACTAATAAAGGTCAAGCCACTTGGCTGCCAGAATGCCGTGCTTCAGCACAGACCAGAAAGGCATTGTGATAAGCGTATCCCCGGTATAGTCAGGGGTTAATGGGAGTCGTCCCCGCCCCCCCAGTATACGGCCAGAACCATGGACCCGGTACTTGTGGTTCGGACTGTCTCCAACCAGCCATAATGTTGTGAGAGTGAAATTATGTCTAAGTCCAGCTTTAGTACATTAGAAGCAACTCTGAAACTTAACCTAAGCGTTTTTCGAAGCTACTTTTTGGCTAACTTCTTATAGGAAGGTCTAGGAGCTCTGAAAATGAACGTGCGCGTCTTTCACTCTTCCCGAGGGACTTAGAAGAATTTTGTGATATTTTTTATTAAAATGGTGTATAAGGGTATATATATAAATATATTTTATGCACTGTATATGAGCTGGCGATTTCTAAGTCTGTGGTTCCGAGAGGGGGTAACCAGGCTCACTAATAAAGGTCAAGCCACTTGGCTGCCAGAATGCCCTGCTTCAGCACAGACCAGAAAGGCATTGTGATAAGCGTATCCCCGGTATAGTCAGGGTTAATGGGAGTCGTCCCCGTCCCCCCAGTATACGGCCAGAACCATGGACCCGGTACTTGTGGTTCGGACTCTCTCCAACCAGCCATAATGTTGTGAGAGTGAAATTATGTCTAAGTCCAGCTTTGGTACATTAGAAGCAACTCTGAAACTTAACCTAAGCGTTTTTCGAAGCTACTTTTTGGCTAACTTCTTATAGGAAGGTCTAGGAGCTCTGAAAATGAACGTGCGCGTCTTTCACTCTTCCCGAGGGACTTAGAAGAATTTTGTGATATTTTTTATTAAATGGTGTATAAGGGTATATATATAAATATATTTTATGCACTGTATATGAGCTGGCGATTTCTAAGTCTGTGGTTCCGAGAGGGGGTAACCAGGCTCACTAATAAAGGTCAAGCCACTTGGCTGCCAGAATGCCCTGCTTCAGCACAGACCAGAAAGGCATTGTGATAAGCGTATCCCCGGTATAGTCAGGGGTTAATGGGAGTCGTCCCCGTCCCCCCAGTATACGACCAGAACCATGGACCCGGTACTTGTGGTTCGGACTGTCTCCAACCAGCCATAATGTTGTGAGAGTGAAATTATGTCTAAGTCCAGCTTTGGTACATTAGAAGCAACTCTGAAACTTAACCTAAGCGTTTTTCGAAGCTACTTTTTGGCTAACTTCTTATAGGAAGGTCTAGAAGCTCTGAAAATGAACGTGCGCGTCTTTCACTCTTCCCGAGGGACTTAGAAGAATTTTGTGATATTTTTTATTAAAATGGTGTATAAGGGTATATATATAAATATATTTTATGCACTGTATATGAGCTGGCGATTTCTAAGTCTGTGGTTCCGAGAGGGGGTAACCAGGCTCACTAATAAAGGTCAAGCCACTTGGCTGCCAGAATGCCCTGCTTCAGCACAGACCAGAAAGGCATTGTGATAAGCGTATCCCCGGTATAGTCAGGGGTTAATGGGAGTCGTCCCCGTCCCCCCAGTATACGGCCAGAACCATGGACCCGGTACTTGTGGTTCGGACTCTCTCCAACCAGCCATAATGTTGTGAGAGTGAAATTATGTCTAAGTCCAGCTTTGGTACATTAGAAGCAACTCTGAAACTTAACCTAAGCGTTTTTCGAAGCTACTTTTTGGCTAACTTCTTATAGGAAGGTCTAGGAGCTCTGAAAATGAACGTGCGCGTCTTTCACTCTTCCCGAGGGACTTAGAAGAATTTTGTGATATTTTTTATTAAATGGTGTATAAGGGTATATATACAGTATATAAATATATTTTATGCACTGTATATGAGCTGGCGATTTCTAAGTCTGTGGTTCCGAGAGGGGGTAACCAGGCTCACTAATAAAGGTCAAGCCACTTGGCTGCCAGAATGCCGTGCTTCAGCACAGACCAGAAAGGCATTGTGATAAGCGTATCCCCGGTATAGTCAGGGGTTAATGGGAGTCGTCCCCGCCCCCCCAGTATACGGCCAGAACCATGGACCCGGTACTTGTGGTTCGGACTGTCTCCAACCAGCCATAATGTTGTGAGAGTGAAATTATGTCTAAGTCCAGCTTTGGTACATTAGAAGCAACTCTGAAACTTAACCTAAGCGTTTTTCGAAGCTACTTTTTGGCTAACTTCTTATAGGAAGGTCTAGGAGCTCTGAAAATGAACGTGCGCGTCTTTCACTCTTCCCGAGGGACTTAGAAGAATTTTGTGATATTTTTTATTAAATGGTGTATAAGGGTATATATATAAATATATTTTATGCACTGTATATGAGCTGGCGATTTCTAAGTCTGTGGTTCCGAGAGGGGGTAACCAGGCTCACTAATAAAGGTCAAGCCACTTGGCTGCCAGAATGCCCTGCTTCAGCACAGACCAGAAAGGCATTGTGATAAGCGTATCCCCGGTATAGTCAGGGGTTAATGGGAGTCGTCCCCGTCCCCCCAGTATACGGCCAGAACCATGGACCCGGTACTTGTGGTTCGGACTGTCTCCAACCAGCCATAATGTTGTGAGAGTGAAATTATGTCTAAGTCCAGCTTTGGTACATTAGAAGCAACTCTGAAACTTAACCTAAGCGTTTTTCGAAGCTACTTTTTGGCTAACTTCTTATAGGAAGGTCTAGAAGCTCTGAAAATGAACGTGCGCGTCTTTCACTCTTCCCGAGGGACTTAGAAGAATTTTGTGATATTTTTTATTAAAATGGTGTATAAGGATATATATATAAATATATTTTATGCACTGTATATGAGCTGGCGATTTCTAAGTCTGTGGTTCCGAGAGGGGGTAACCAGGCTCACTAATAAAGGTCAAGCCACTTGGCTGCCAGAATGCCCTGCTTCAGCACAGACCAGAAAGGCATTGTGATAAGCGTATCCCCGGTATAGTCAGGGGTTAATGGGAGTCGTCCCCGTCCCCCCAGTATACGGCCAGAACCATGGACCCGGTACTTGTGGTTCGGACTCTCTCCAACCAGCCATAATGTTGTGAGAGTGAAATTATGTCTAAGTCCAGCTTTGGTACATTAGAAGCAACTCTGAAACTTAACCTAAGCGTTTTTCGAAGCTACTTTTTGGCTAACTTCTTATAGGAAGGTCTAGAAGCTCTGAAAATGAACGTGCGCGTCTTTCACTCTTCCCGAGGGACTTAGAAGAATTTTGTGATATTTTTTATTAAAATGGTGTATAAGGATATATATATAAATATATTTTATGCACTGTATATGAGCTGGCGATTTCTAAGTCTGTGGTTCCGAGAGGGGGTAACCAGGCTCACTAATAAAGGTCAAGCCACTTGGCTGCCAGAATGCCCTGCTTCAGCACAGACCAGAAAGGCATTGTGATAAGCGTATCCCCGGTATAGTCAGGGGTTAATGGGAGTCGTCCCCGTCCCCCCAGTATACGGCCAGAACCATGGACCCGGTACTTGTGGTTCGGACTCTCTCCAACCAGCCATAATGTTGTGAGAGTGAAATTATGTCTAAGTCCAGCTTTGGTACATTAGAAGCAACTCTGAAACTTAACCTAAGCGTTTTTCGAAGCTACTTTTTGGCTAACTTCTTATAGGAAGGTCTAGGAGCTCTGAAAATGAACGTGCGCGTCTTTCACTCTTCCCGAGGGACTTAGAAGAATTTTGTGATATTTTTTATTAAATGGTGTATAAGGGTATATATATATAAATATATTTTATGCACTGTATATGAGCTGGCGATTTCTAAGTCTGTGGTTCCGAGAGGGGGTAACCAGGCTCACTAATAAAGGTCAAGCCACTTGGCTGCCAGAATGCCGTGCTTCAGCACAGACCAGAAAGGCATTGTGATAAGCGTATCCCCGGTATAGTCAGGGGTTAATGGGAGTCGTCCCCGCCCCCCCAGTATACGGCCAGAACCATGGACCCGGTACTTGTGGTTCGGACTGTCTCCAACCAGCCATAATGTTGTGAGAGTGAAATTATGTCTAAGTCCAGCTTTGGTACATTAGAAGCAACTCTGAAACTTAACCTAAGCGTTTTTCGAAGCTACTTTTTGGCTAACTTCTTATAGGAAGGTCTAGGAGCTCTGAAAATGAACGTGCGCGTCTTTCACTCTTCCCGAGGGACTTAGAAGAATTTTGTGATATTTTTTATTAAATGGTGTATAAGGGTATATATATAAATATATTTTATGCACTGTATATGAGCTGGCGATTTCTAAGTCTGTGGTTCCGAGAGGGGGTAACCAGGCTCACTAATAAAGGTCAAGCCACTTGGCTGCCAGAATGCCCTGCTTCAGCACAGACCAGAAAGGCATTGTGATAAGCGTATCCCCGGTATAGTCAGGGGTTAATGGGAGTCGTCCCCGTCCCCCCAGTATACGGCCAGAACCATGGACCCGGTACTTGTGGTTCGGACTGTCTCCAACCAGCCATAATGTTGTGAGAGTGAAATTATGTCTAAGTCCAGCTTTGGTACATTAGAAGCAACTCTGAAACTTAACCTAAGCGTTTTTCGAAGCTACTTTTTGGCTAACTTCTTATAGGAAGGTCTAGGAGCTCTGAAAATGAACGTGCGCGTCTTTCACTCTTCCCGAGGGACTTAGAAGAATTTTGTGATATTTTTTATTAAAATGGTGTATAAGGGTATATATATAAATATATTTTATGCACTGTATATGAGCTGGCGATTTCTAAGTCTGTGGTTCCGAGAGGGGGTAACCAGGCTCACTAATAAAGGTCAAGCCACTTGGCTGCCAGAATGCCCTGCTTCAGCACAGACCAGAAAGGCATTGTGATAAGCGTATCCCCGGTATAGTCAGGGGTTAATGGGAGTCGTCCCCGTCCCCCCAGTATACGGCCAGAACCATGGACCCGGTACTTGTGGTTCGGACTCTCTCCAACCAGCCATAATGTTGTGAGAGTGAAATTATGTCTAAGTCCAGCTTTGGTACATTAGAAGCAACTCTGAAACTTAACCTAAGCGTTTTTCGAAGCTACTTTTTGGCTAACTTCTTATAGGAAGGTCTAGAAGCTCTGAAAATGAACGTGCGCGTCTTTCACTCTTCCCGAGGGACTTAGAAGAATTTTGTGATATTTTTTATTAAAATGGTGTATAAGGGTATATATATAAATATATTTTATGCACTGTATATGAGCTGGCGATTTCTAAGTCTGTGGTTCCGAGAGGGGGTAACCAGGCTCACTAATAAAGGTCAAGCCACTTGGCTGCCAGAATGCCCTGCTTCAGCACAGACCAGAAAGGCATTGTGATAAGCGTATCCCCGGTATAGTCAGGGGTTAATGGGAGTCGTCCCCGTCCCCCCAGTATACGGCCAGAACCATGGACCCGGTACTTGTGGTTCGGACTGTCTCCAACCAGCCATAATGTTGTGAGAGTGAAATTATGTCTAAGTCCAGCTTTGGTACATTAGAAGCAACTCTGAAACTTAACCTAAGCGTTTTTCGAAGCTACTTTTTGGCTAACTTCTTATAGGAAGGTCTAGGAGCTCTGAAAATGAACGTGCGCGTCTTTCACTCTTCCCGAGGGACTTAGAAGAATTTTGTGATATTTTTTATTAAATGGTGTATAAGGGTATATATATAAATATATTTTATGCACTGTATATGAGCTGGCGATTTCTAAGTCTGTGGTTCCGAGAGGGGGTAACCAGGCTCACTAATAAAGGTCAAGCCACTTGGCTGCCAGAATGCCGTGCTTCAGCACAGACCAGAAAGGCATTGTGATAAGCGTATCCCCGGTATAGTCAGGGGTTAATGGGAGTCGTCCCCGCCCCCCCAGTATACGGCCAGAACCATGGACCCGGTACTTGTGGTTCGGACTGTCTCCAACCAGCCATAATGTTGTGAGAGTGAAATTATGTCTAAGTCCAGCTTTGGTACATTAGAAGCAACTCTGAAACTTAACCTAAGCGTTTTTCGAAGCTACTTTTTGGCTAACTTCTTATAGGAAGGTCTAGGAGCTCTGAAAATGAACGTGCGCATCTTTCACTCTTCCCGAGGGACTTAGAAGAATTTTGTGATATTTTTTATTAAAATGGTGTATAAGGGTATATATATAAATATATTTTATGCACTGTATATGAGCTGGCGATTTCTAAGTCTGTGGTTCCGAGAGGGGGTAACCAGGCTCACTAATAAAGGTCAAGCCACTTGGCTGCCAGAATGCCCTGCTTCAGCACAGACCAGAAAGGCATTGTGATAAGCGTATCCCCGGTATAGTCAGGGGTTAATGGGAGTCGTCCCCGTCCCCCCAGTATACGGCCAGAACCATGGACCCGGTACTTGTGGTTCGGACTCTCTCCAACCAGCCATAATGTTGTGAGAGTGAAATTATGTCTAAGTCCAGCTTTGGTACATTAGAAGCAACTCTGAAACTTAACCTAAGCGTTTTTCGAAGCTACTTTTTGGCTAACTTCTTATAGGAAGGTCTAGGAGCTCTGAAAATGAACGTGCGCGTCTTTCACTCTTCCCGAGGGACTTAGAAGAATTTTGTGATATTTTTTATTAAATGGTGTATAAGGGTATATATATAAATATATTTTATGCACTGTATATGAGCTGGCGATTTCTAAGTCTGTGGTTCCGAGAGGGGGTAACCAGGCTCACTAATAAAGGTCAAGCCACTTGGCTGCCAGAATGCCCTGCTTCAGCACAGACCAGAAAGGCATTGTGATAAGCGTATCCCCGGTATAGTCAGGGGTTAATGGGAGTCGTCCCCGTCCCCCCAGTATACGGCCAGAACCATGGACCCGGTACTTGTGGTTCGGACTCTCTCCAACCAGCCATAATGTTGTGAGAGTGAAATTATGTCTAAGTCCAGCTTTGGTACATTAGAAGCAACTCTGAAACTTAACCTAAGCGTTTTTCGAAGCTACTTTTTGGCTAACTTCTTATAGGAAGGTCTAGGAGCTCTGAAAATGAACGTGCGCGTCTTTCACTCTTCCCGAGGGACTTAGAAGAATTTTGTGATATTTTTTATTAAATGGTGTATAAGGGTATATATATAAATATATTTTATGCACTGTATATGAGCTGGCGATTTCTAAGTCTGTGGTTCCGAGAGGGGGTAACCAGGCTCACTAATAAAGGTCAAGCCACTTGGCTGCCAGAATGCCCTGCTTCAGCACAGACCAGAAAGGCATTGTGATAAGCGTATCCCCGGTATAGTCAGGGGTTAATGGGAGTCGTCCCCGTCCCCCCAGTATACGGCCAGAACCATGGACCCGGTACTTGTGGTTCGGACTGTCTCCAACCAGCCATAATGTTGTGAGAGTGAAATTATGTCTAAGTCCAGCTTTGGTACATTAGAAGCAACTCTGAAACTTAACCTAAGCGTTTTTCGAAGCTACTTTTTGGCTAACTTCTTATAGGAAGGTCTAGGAGCTCTGAAAATGAACGTGCGCGTCTTTCACTCTTCCCGAGGGACTTAGAAGAATTTTGTGATATTTTTTATTAAAATGGTGTATAAGGGTATATATATAAATATATTTTATGCACTGTATATGAGCTGGCGATTTCTAAGTCTGTGGTTCCGAGAGGGGGTAACCAGGCTCACTAATAAAGGTCAAGCCACTTGGCTGCCAGAATGCCCTGCTTCAGCACAGACCAGAAAGGCATTGTGATAAGCGTATCCCCGGTATAGTCAGGGGTTAATGGGAGTCGTCCCCGTCCCCCCAGTATACTGCCAGAACCATGGACCCGGTACTTGTGGTTCGGACTCTCTCCAACCAGCCATAATGTTGTGAGAGTGAAATTATGTCTAAGTCCAGCTTTGGTACATTAGAAGCAACTCTGAAACTTAACCTAAGCGTTTTTCGAAGCTACTTTTTGGCTAACTTCTTATAGGAAGGTCTAGAAGCTCTGAAAATGAACGTGCGCGTCTTTCACTCTTCCCGAGGGACTTAGAAGAATTTTGTGATATTTTTTATTAAAATGGTGTATAAGGGTATATATATAAATATATTTTATGCACTGTATATGAGCTGGCGATTTCTAAGTCTGTGGTTCCGAGAGGGGGTAACCAGGCTCACTAATAAAGGTCAAGCCACTTGGCTGCCAGAATGCCCTGCTTCAGCACAGACCAGAAAGGCATTGTGATAAGCGTATCCCCGGTATAGTCAGGGGTTAATGGGAGTCGTCCCCGTCCCCCCAGTATACGGCCAGAACCATGGACCCGGTACTTGTGGTTCGGACTCTCTCCAACCAGCCATAATGTTGTGAGAGTGAAATTATGTCTAAGTCCAGCTTTGGTACATTAGAAGCAACTCTGAAACTTAACCTAAGCGTTTTTCGAAGCTACTTTTTGGCTAACTTCTTATAGGAAGGTCTAGGAGCTCTGAAAATGAACGTGCGCATCTTTCACTCTTCCCGAGGGACTTAGAAGAATTTTGTGATATTTTTTATTAAAATGGTGTATAAGGGTATATATATAAATATATTTTATGCACTGTATATGAGCTGGCGATTTCTAAGTCTGTGGTTCCGAGAGGGGGTAACCAGGCTCACTAATAAAGGTCAAGCCACTTGGCTGCCAGAATGCCCTGCTTCAGCACAGACCAGAAAGGCATTGTGATAAGCGTATCCCCGGTATAGTCAGGGGTTAATGGGAGTCGTCCCCGTCCCCCCAGTATACGGCCAGAACCATGGACCCGGTACTTGTGGTTCGGACTCTCTCCAACCAGCCATAATGTTGTGAGAGTGAAATTATGTCTAAGTCCAGCTTTGGTACATTAGAAGCAACTCTGAAACCTAACCTAAGCGTTTTTCGAAGCTACTTTTTGGCTAACTTCTTATAGGAAGGTCTAGAAGCTCTGAAAATGAACGTGCGCGTCTTTCACTCTTCCCGAGGGACTTAGAAGAATTTTGTGATATTTTTTATTAAATGGTGTATAAGGGTATATATATATAAATATATTTTATGCACTGTATATGAGCTGGCGATTTCTAAGTCTGTGGTTCCGAGAGGGGGTAACCAGGCTCACTAATAAAGGTCAAGCCACTTGGCTGCCAGAATGCCGTGCTTCAGCACAGACCAGAAAGGCATTGTGATAAGCGTATCCCCGGTATAGTCAGGGGTTAATGGGAGTCGTCCCCGCCCCCCCAGTATACGGCCAGAACCATGGACCCGGTACTTGTGGTTCGGACTGTCTCCAACCAGCCATAATGTTGTGAGAGTGAAATTATGTCTAAGTCCAGCTTTGGTACATTAGAAGCAACTCTGAAACTTAACCTAAGCGTTTTTCGAAGCTACTTTTTGGCTAACTTCTTATAGGAAGGTCTAGGAGCTCTGAAAATGAACGTGCGCGTCTTTCACTCTTCCCGAGGGACTTAGAAGAATTTTGTGATATTTTTTATTAAATGGTGTATAAGGGTATATATATAAATATATTTTATGCACTGTATATGAGCTGGCGATTTCTAAGTCTGTGGTTCCGAGAGGGGGTAACCAGGCTCACTAATAAAGGTCAAGCCACTTGGCTGCCAGAATGCCCTGCTTCAGCACAAACCAGAAAGGCATTGTGATAAGCGTATCCCCGGTATAGTCAGGGGTTAATGGGAGTCGTCCCCGTCCCCCCAGTATACGGCCAGAACCATGGACCCTGTACTTGTGGTTCGGACTGTCTCCAACCAGCCATAATGTTGTGAGAGTGAAATTATGTCTAAGTCCAGCTTTGGTACATTAGAAGCAACTCTGAAACTTAACCTAAGCGTTTTTCGAAGCTACTTTTTGGCTAACTTCTTATAGGAAGGTCTAGGAGCTCTGAAAATGAACGTGCGCATCTTTCACTCTTCCCGAGGGACTTAGAAGAATTTTGTGATATTTTTTATTAAAATGGTGTATAAGGGTATATATATAAATATATTTTATGCACTGTATATGAGCTGGCGATTTCTAAGTCTGTGGTTCCGAGAGGGGGTAACCAGGCTCACTAATAAAGGTCAAGCCACTTGGCTGCCAGAATGCCGTGCTTCAGCACAGACCAGAAAGGCATTGTGATAAGCGTATCCCCGGTATAGTCAGGGGTTAATGGGAGTCGTCCCCGTCCCCCCAGTATACGGCCAGAACCATGGACCCGGTACTTGTGGTTCGGACTCTCTCCAACCAGCCATAATGTTGTGAGAGTGAAATTATGTCTAAGTCCAGCTTTGGTACATTAGAAGCAACTCTGAAACTTAACCTAAGCGTTTTTCGAAGCTACTTTTTGGCTAACTTCTTATAGGAAGGTCTAGGAGCTCTGAAAATGAACGTGCGCGTCTTTCACTCTTCCCGAGGGACTTAGAAGAATTTTGTGATATTTTTTATTAAATGGTGTATAAGGGTATATATATATAAATATATTTTATGCACTGTATATGAGCTGGCGATTTCTAAGTCTGTGGTTCCGAGAGGGGGTAACCAGGCTCACTAATAAAGGTCAAGCCACTTGGCTGCCAGAATGCCCTGCTTCAGCACAGACCAGAAAGGCATTGTGATAAGCGTATCCCCGGTATAGTCAGGGGTTAATGGGAGTCGTCCCCGTCCCCCCAGTATACGGCCAGAACCATGGACCCGGTACTTGTGGTTCGGACTGTCTCCAACCAGCCATAATGTTGTGAGAGTGAAATTATGTCTAAGTCCAGCTTTGGTACTGTACATTAGAAGCAACTCTGAAACTTAACCTAAGCGTTTTTCGAAGCTACTTTTTGGCTAACTTCTTATAGGAAAGTCTAGGAGCTCTGAAAATGAACGTGCGCGTCTTTCACTCTTCCCGAGGGACTTAGAAGAATTTTGTGATATTTTTTATTAAAATGGTGTATAAGGGTATATATATAAATATATTTTATGCACTGTATATGAGCTGGCGATTTCTAAGTCTGTGGTTCCGAGAGGGGGTAACCAGGCTCACTAATAAAGGTCAAGCCACTTGGCTGCCAGAATGCCCTGCTTCAGCACAGACCAGAAAGGCATTGTGATAAGCGTATCCCCGGTATAGTCAGGGGTTAATGGGAGTCGTCCCCGTCCCCCCAGTATACGGCCAGAACCATGGACCCGGTACTTGTGGTTCGGACTCTCTCCAACCAGCCATAATGTTGTGAGAGTGAAATTATGTCTAAGTCCAGCTTTGGTACATTAGAAGCAACTCTGAAACTTAACCTAAGCGTTTTTCGAAGCTACTTTTTGGCTAACTTCTTATAGGAAGGTCTAGGAGCTCTGAAAATGAACGTGCGCGTCTTTCACTCTTCCCGAGGGACTTAGAAGAATTTTGTGATATTTTTTATTAAATGGTGTATAAGGGTATATATATATAAATATATTTTATGCACTGTATATGAGCTGGCGATTTCTAAGTCTGTGGTTCCGAGAGGGGGTAACCAGGCTCACTAATAAAGGTCAAGCCACTTGGCTGCCAGAATGCCCTGCTTCAGCACAGACCAGAAAGGCATTGTGATAAGCGTATCCCCGGTATAGTCAGGGGTTAATGGGAGTCGTCCCCGTCCCCCCAGTATACGGCCAGAACCATGGACCCGGTACTTGTGGTTCGGACTGTCTCCAACCAGCCATAATGTTGTGAGAGTGAAATTATGTCTAAGTCCAGCTTTGGTACATTAGAAGCAACTCTGAAACTTAACCTAAGCGTTTTTCGAAGCTACTTTTTGGCTAACTTCTTATAGGAAGGTCTAGGAGCTCTGAAAATGAACGTGCGCGTCTTTCACTCTTCCCGAGGGACTTAGAAGAATTTTGTGATATTTTTTATTAAAATGGTGTATAAGGGTATATATATAAATATATTTTATGCACTGTATATGAGCTGGCGATTTCTAAGTCTGTGGTTCCGAGAGGGGGTAACCAGGCTCACTAATAAAGGTCAAGCCACTTGGCTGCCAGAATGCCCTGCTTCAGCACAGACCAGAAAGGCATTGTGATAAGCGTATCCCCGGTATAGTCAGGGGTTAATGGGAGTCGTCCCCGTCCCCCCAGTATACGGCCAGAACCATGGACCCGGTACTTGTGGTTCGGACTGTCTCCAACCAGCCATAATGTTGTGAGAGTGAAATTATGTCTAAGTCCAGCTTTGGTACATTAGAAGCAACTCTGAAACTTAACCTAAGCGTTTTTCGAAGCTACTTTTTGGCTAACTTCTTATAGGAAGGTCTAGGAGCTCTGAAAATGAACGTGCGCGTCTTTCACTCTTCCCGAGGGACTTAGAAGAATTTTGTGATATTTTTTATTAAATGGTGTATAAGGGTATATATATAAATATATTTTATGCACTGTATATGAGCTGGCGATTTCTAAGTCTGTGGTTCCGAGAGGGGGTAACCAGGCTCACTAATAAAGGTCAAGCCACTTGGCTGCCAGAATGCCCTGCTTCAGCACAGACCAGAAAGGCATTGTGATAAGCGTATCCCCGGTATAGTCAGGGGTTAATGGGAGTCGTCCCCGTCCCCCCAGTATACGGCCAGAACCATGGACCCGGTACTTGTGGTTCGGACTCTCTCCAACCAACCATAATGTTGTGAGAGTGAAATTATGTCTAAGTCCAGCTTTGGTACATTAGAAGCAACTCTGAAACTTAACCTAAGCGTTTTTCGAAGCTACTTTTTGGCTAACTTCTTATAGGAAGGTCTAGGAGCTCTGAAAATGAACGTGCGCGTCTTTCACTCTTCCCGAGGGACTTAGAAGAATTTTGTGATATTTTTTATTAAAATGGTGTATAAGGGTATATATATAAATATATTTTATGCACTGTATATGAGCTGGCGATTTCTAAGTCTGTGGTTCCGAGAGGGGGTAACCAGGCTCACTAATAAAGGTCAAGCCACTTGGCTGCCAGAATGCCCTGCTTCAGCACAGACCAGAAAGGCATTGTGATAAGCGTATCCCCGGTATAGTCAGGGGTTAATGGGAGTCGTCCCCGTCCCCCCAGTATACGGCCAGAACCATGGACCCGGTACTTGTGGTTCGGACTGTCTCCAACCAGCCATAATGTTGTGAGAGTGAAATTATGTCTAAGTCCAGCTTTGGTACATTAGAAGCAACTCTGAAACTTAACCTAAGCGTTTTTCGAAGCTACTTTTTGGCTAACTTCTTATAGGAAGGTCTAGGAGCTCTGAAAATGAACGTGCGCGTCTTTCACTCTTCCCGAGGGACTTAGAAGAATTTTGTGATATTTTTTATTAAATGGTGTATAAGGGTATATATATAAATATATTTTATGCACTGTATATGAGCTGGCGATTTCTAAGTCTGTGGTTCCGAGAGGGGGTAACCAGGCTCACTAATAAAGGTCAAGCCTCTTGGCTGCCAGAATGCCCTGCTTCAGCACAGACCAGAAAGGCATTGTGATAAGCGTATCCCCGGTATAGTCAGGGGTTAATGGGAGTCGTCCCCGTCCCCCCAGTATACGGCCAGAACCATGGACCCGGTACTTGTGGTTCGGACTGTCTCCAACCAGCCATAATGTTGTGAGAGTGAAATTATGTCTAAGTCCAGCTTTGGTACATTAGAAGCAACTCTGAAACTTAACCTAAGCGTTTTTCGAAGCTACTTTTTGGCTAACTTCTTATAGGAAGGTCTAGGAGCTCTGAAAATGAACGTGCGCGTCTTTCACTCTTCCCGAGGGACTTAGAAGAATTTTGTGATATTTTTTATTAAAATGGTGTATAAGGGTATATATATAAATATATTTTATGCACTGTATATGAGCTGGCGATTTCTAAGTCTGTGGTTCCGAGAGGGGGTAACCAGGCTCACTAATAAAGTTCAAGCCACTTGGCTGCCAGAATGCCCTGCTTCAGCACAGACCAGAAAGGCATTGTGATAAGCGTATCCCCGGTATAGTCAGGGGTTAATGGGAGTCGTCCCCGTCCCCCCAGTATACGGCCAGAACCATGGACCCGGTACTTGTGGTTCGGACTCTCTCCAACCAACCATAATGTTGTGAGAGTGAAATTATGTCTAAGTCCAGCTTTGGTACATTAGAAGCAACTCTGAAACTTAACCTAAGCGTTTTTCGAAGCTACTTTTTGGCTAACTTCTTATAGGAAGGTCTAGGAGCTCTGAAAATGAACGTGCGCGTCTTTCACTCTTCCCGAGGGACTTAGAAGAATTTTGTGATATTTTTTATTAAAATGGTGTATAAGGGTATATATATAAATATATTTTATGCACTGTATATGAGCTGGCGATTTCTAAGTCTGTGGTTCCGAGAGGGGATAACCAGGCTCACTAATAAAGGTCAAGCCACTTGGCTGCCAGAATGCCCTGCTTCAGCACAGACCAGAAAGGCATTGTGATAAGCGTATCCCCGGTATAGTCAGGGGTTAATGGGAGTCGTCCCCGTCCCCCCAGTATACGGCCAGAACCATGGACCCGGTACTTGTGGTTCGGACTCTCTCCAACCAGCCATAATGTTGTGAGAGTGAAATTATGTCTAAGTCCAGCTTTGGTACATTAGAAGCAACTCTGAAACTTAACCTAAGCGTTTTTCGAAGCTACTTTTTGGCTAACTTCTTATAGGAAGGTCTAGGAGCTCTGAAAATGAACGTGCGCGTCTTTCACTCTTCCCGAGGGACTTAGAAGAATTTTGTGATATTTTTTATTAAAATGGTGTATAAGGGTATATATATAAATATATTTTATGCACTGTATATGAGCTGGCGATTTCTAAGTCTGTGGTTCCGAGAGGGGGTAACCAGGCTCACTAATAAAGGTCAAGCCACTTGGCTGCCAGAATGCCCTGCTTCAGCACAGACCAGAAAGGCATTGTGATAAGCGTATCCCCGGTATAGTCAGGGGTTAATGGGAGTCGTCCCCGTCCCCCCAGTATACGGCCAGAACCATGGACCCGGTACTTGTGGTTCGGACTGTCTCCAACCAGCCATAATGTTGTGAGAGTGAAATTATGTCTAAGTCCAGCTTTGGTACATTAGAAGCAACTCTGAAACTTAACCTAAGCGTTTTTCGAAGCTACTTTTTGGCTAACTTCTTATAGGAAGGTCTAGGAGCTCTGAAAATGAACGTGCGCGTCTTTCACTCTTCCCGAGGGACTTAGAAGAATTTTGTGATATTTTTTATTAAAATGGTGTATAAGGGTATATATATAAATATATTTTATGCACTGTATATGAGCTGGCGATTTCTAAGTCTGTGGTTCCGAGAGGGGGTAACCAGGCTCACTAATAAAGGTCAAGCCACTTGGCAGCCAGAATGCCCTGCTTCAGCACAGACCAGAAAGGCATTGTGATAAGCGTATCCCCGGTATAGTCAGGGGTTAATGGGAGTCGTCCCCGTCCCCCCAGTATACGGCCAGAACCATGGACCCGGTACTTGTGGTTCGGACTCTCTCCAACCAGCCATAATGTTGTGAGAGTGAAATTATGTCTAAGTCCAGCTTTGGTACATTAGAAGCAACTCTGAAACCTAACCTAAGCGTTTTTCGAAGCTACTTTTTGGCTAACTTCTTATAGGAAGGTCTAGGAGCTCTGAAAATGAACGTGCGCGTCTTTCACTCTTCCCGAGGGACTTAGAAGAATTTTGTGATATTTTTTATTAAATGGTGTATAAGGGTATATATATATAAATATATTTTATGCACTGTATATGAGCTGGCGATTTCTAAGTCTGTGGTTCCGAGAGGGGGTAACCAGGCTCACTAATAAAGGTCAAGCCACTTGGCTGCCAGAATGCCGTGCTTCAGCACAGACCAGAAAGGCATTGTGATAAGCGTATCCCCGGTATAGTCAGGGGTTAATGGGAGTCGTCCCCGCCCCCCCAGTATACGGCCAGAACCATGGACCCGGTACTTGTGGTTCGGACTGTCTCCAACCAGCCATAATGTTGTGAGAGTGAAATTATGTCTAAGTCCAGCTTTGGTACATTAGAAGCAACTCTGAAACTTAACCTAAGCGTTTTTCGAAGCTACTTTTTGGCTAACTTCTTATAGGAAGGTCTAGGAGCTCTGAAAATGAACGTGCGCGTCTTTCACTCTTCCCGAGGGACTTAGAAGAATTTTGTGATATTTTTTATTAAATGGTGTATAAGGGTATATATATAAATATATTTTATGCACTGTATATGAGCTGGCGATTTCTAAGTCTGTGGTTCCGAGAGGGGGTAACCAGGCTCACTAATAAAGGTCAAGCCACTTGGCTGCCAGAATGCCCTGCTTCAGCACAAACCAGAAAGGCATTGTGATAAGCGTATCCCCGGTATAGTCAGGGGTTAATGGGAGTCGTCCCCGTCCCCCCAGTATACGGCCAGAACCATGGACCCTGTACTTGTGGTTCGGACTGTCTCCAACCAGCCATAATGTTGTGAGAGTGAAATTATGTCTAAGTCCAGCTTTGGTACATTAGAAGCAACTCTGAAACTTAACCTAAGCGTTTTTCGAAGCTACTTTTTGGCTAACTTCTTATAGGAAGGTCTAGGAGCTCTGAAAATGAACGTGCGCATCTTTCACTCTTCTTGAGGGACTTAGAAGAATTTTGTGATATTTTTTATTAAAATGGTGTATAAGGGTATATATATAAATATATTTTATGCACTGTATATGAGCTGGCGATTTCTAAGTCTGTGGTTCCGAGAGGGGGTAACCAGGCTCACTAATAAAGGTCAAGCCACTTGGCTGCCAGAATGCCGTGCTTCAGCACAGACCAGAAAGGCATTGTGATAAGCGTATCCCCGGTATAGTCAGGGGTTAATGGGAGTCGTCCCCGTCCCCCCAGTATACGGCCAGAACCATGGACCCGGTACTTGTGGTTCGGACTCTCTCCAACCAGCCATAATGTTGTGAGAGTGAAATTATGTCTAAGTCCAGCTTTGGTACATTAGAAGCAACTCTGAAACTTAACCTAAGCGTTTTTCGAAGCTACTTTTTGGCTAACTTCTTATAGGAAGGTCTAGGAGCTCTGAAAATGAACGTGCGCGTCTTTCACTCTTCCCGAGGGACTTAGAAGAATTTTGTGATATTTTTTATTAAATGGTGTATAAGGGTATATATATAAATATATTTTATGCACTGTATATGAGCTGGCGATTTCTAAGTCTGTGGTTCCGAGAGGGGGTAACCAGGCTCACTAATAAAGGTCAAGCCACTTGGCTGCCAGAATGCCCTGCTTCAGCACAGACCAGAAAGGCATTGTGATAAGCGTATCCCCGGTATAGTCAGGGGTTAATGGGAGTCGTCCCCGTCCCCCCAGTATACGGCCAGAACCATGGACCCGGTACTTGTGGTTCGGACTGTCTCCAACCAGCCATAATGTTGTGAGAGTGAAATTATGTCTAAGTCCAGCTTTGGTACTGTACATTAGAAGCAACTCTGAAACTTAACCTAAGCGTTTTTCGAAGCTACTTTTTGGCTAACTTCTTATAGGAAAGTCTAGGAGCTCTGAAAATGAACGTGCGCGTCTTTCACTCTTCCCGAGGGACTTAGAAGAATTTTGTGATATTTTTTATTAAAATGGTGTATAAGGGTATATATATAAATATATTTTATGCACTGTATATGAGCTGGCGATTTCTAAGTCTGTGGTTCCGAGAGGGGGTAACCAGGCTCACTAATAAAGGTCAAGCCACTTGGCTGCCAGAATGTCCTGCTTCAGCACAGACCAGAAAGGCATTGTGATAAGCGTATCCCCGGTATAGTCAGGGGTTAATGGGAGTCGTCCCCGTCCCCCCAGTATACGGCCAGAACCATGGACCCGGTACTTGTGGTTCGGACTGTCTCCAACCAGCCATAATGTTGTGAGAGTGAAATTATGTCTAAGTCCAGCTTTGGTACATTAGAAGCAACTCTGAAACTTAACCTAAGCGTTTTTCGAAGCTACTTTTTGGCTAACTTCTTATAGGAAGGTCTAGGAGCTCTGAAAATGAACGTGCGCGTCTTTCACTCTTCCCGAGGGACTTAGAAGAATTTTGTGATATTTTTTATTAAAATGGTGTATAAGGGTATATATATAAATATATTTTATGCACTGTATATGAGCTGGCGATTTCTAAGTCTGTGGTTCCGAGAGGGGGTAACCAGGCTCACTAATAAAGGTCAAGCCACTTGGCTGCCAGAATGCCCTGCTTCAGCACAGACCAGAAAGGCATTGTGATAAGCGTATCCCCGGTATAGTCAGGGGTTAATGGGAGTCGTCCCCGTCCCCCCAGTATACGGCCAGAACCATGGACCCGGTACTTGTGGTTCGGACTGTCTCCAACCAGCCATAATGTTGTGAGAGTGAAATTATGTCTAAGTCCAGCTTTGGTACATTAGAAGCAACTCTGAAACTTAACCTAAGCGTTTTTCGAAGCTACTTTTTGGCTAACTTCTTATAGGAAGGTCTAGGAGCTCTGAAAATGAACGTGCGCGTCTTTCACTCTTCCCGAGGGACTTAGAAGAATTTTGTGATATTTTTTATTAAAATGGTGTATAAGGGTATATATATAAATATATTTTATGCACTGTATATGAGCTGGCGATTTCTAAGTCTGTGGTTCCGAGAGGGGGTAACCAGGCTCACTAATAAAGGTCAAGCCACTTGGCTGCCAGAATGCCCTGCTTCAGCACAGACCAGAAAGGCATTGTGATAAGCGTATCCCCGGTATAGTCAGGGGTTAATGGGAGTCGTCCCCGTCCCCCCAGTATACGGCCAGAACCATGGACCCGGTACTTGTGGTTCGGACTGTCTCCAACCAGCCATAATGTTGTGAGAGTGAAATTATGTCTAAGTCCAGCTTTGGTACATTAGAAGCAACTCTGAAACTTAACCTAAGCGTTTTTCGAAGCTACTTTTTGGCTAACTTCTTATAGGAAGGTCTAGGAGCTCTGAAAATGAACGTGCGCGTCTTTCACTCTTCCCGAGGGACTTAGAAGAATTTTGTGATATTTTTTATTAAATGGTGTATAAGGGTATATATATAAATATATTTTATGCACTGTATATGAGCTGGCGATTTCTAAGTCTGTGGTTCCGAGAGGGGGTAACCAGGCTCACTAATAAAGGTCAAGCCACTTGGCTGCCAGAATGCCCTGCTTCAGCACAGACCAGAAAGGCATTGTGATAAGCGTATCCCCGGTATAGTCAGGGGTTAATGGGAGTCGTCCCCGTCCCCCCAGTATACGGCCAGAACCATGGACCCGGTACTTGTGGTTCGGACTGTCTCCAACCAGCCATAATGTTGTGAGAGTGAAATTATGTCTAAGTCCAGCTTTGGTACATTAGAAGCAACTCTGAAACTTAACCTAAGCGTTTTTCGAAGCTACTTTTTGGCTAACTTCTTATAGGAAGGTCTAGGAGCTCTGAAAATGAACGTGCGCGTCTTTCACTCTTCCCGAGGGACTTAGAAGAATTTTGTGATATTTTTTATTAAAATGGTGTATAAGGGTATATATATAAATATATTTTATGCACTGTATATGAGCTGGCGATTTCTAAGTCTGTGGTTCCGAGAGGGGGTAACCAGGCTCACTAATAAAGTTCAAGCCACTTGGCTGCCAGAATGCCCTGCTTCAGCACAGACCAGAAAGGCATTGTGATAAGCGTATCCCCGGTATAGTCAGGGGTTAATGGGAGTCGTCCCCGTCCCCCCAGTATACGGCCAGAACCATGGACCCGGTACTTGTGGTTCGGACTCTCTCCAACCAACCATAATGTTGTGAGAGTGAAATTATGTCTAAGTCCAGCTTTGGTACATTAGAAGCAACTCTGAAACTTAACCTAAGCGTTTTTCGAAGCTACTTTTTGGCTAACTTCTTATAGGAAGGTCTAGGAGCTCTGAAAATGAACGTGCGCGTCTTTCACTCTTCCCGAGGGACTTAGAAGAATTTTGTGATATTTTTTATTAAAATGGTGTATAAGGGTATATATATAAATATATTTTATGCACTGTATATGAGCTGGCGATTTCTAAGTCTGTGGTTCCGAGAGGGGATAACCAGGCTCACTAATAAAGGTCAAGCCACTTGGCTGCCAGAATGCCCTGCTTCAGCACAGACCAGAAAGGCATTGTGATAAGCGTATCCCCGGTATAGTCAGGGGTTAATGGGAGTCGTCCCCGTCCCCCCAGTATACGGCCAGAACCATGGACCCGGTACTTGTGGTTCGGACTCTCTCCAACCAGCCATAATGTTGTGAGAGTGAAATTATGTCTAAGTCCAGCTTTGGTACATTAGAAGCAACTCTGAAACTTAACCTAAGCGTTTTTCGAAGCTACTTTTTGGCTAACTTCTTATAGGAAGGTCTAGGAGCTCTGAAAATGAACGTGCGCGTCTTTCACTCTTCCCGAGGGACTTAGAAGAATTTTGTGATATTTTTTATTAAAATGGTGTATAAGGGTATATATATAAATATATTTTATGCACTGTATATGAGCTGGCGATTTCTAAGTCTGTGGTTCCGAGAGGGGGTAACCAGGCTCACTAATAAAGGTCAAGCCACTTGGCTGCCAGAATGCCCTGCTTCAGCACAGACCAGAAAGGCATTGTGATAAGCGTATCCCCGGTATAGTCAGGGGTTAATGGGAGTCGTCCCCGTCCCCCCAGTATACGGCCAGAACCATGGACCCGGTACTTGTGGTTCGGACTCTCTCCAACCAGCCATAATGTTGTGAGAGTGAAATTATGTCTAAGTCCAGCTTTGGTACATTAGAAGCAACTCTGAAACTTAACCTAAGCGTTTTTCGAAGCTACTTTTTGGCTAACTTCTTATAGGAAGGTCTAGAAGCTCTGAAAATGAACGTGCGCGTCTTTCACTCTTCCCGAGGGACTTAGAAGAATTTTGTGATATTTTTTTATTAAAATGGTGTATAAGGGTATATATATAAATATATTTTATGCACTGTATATGAGCTGGCGATTTCTAAGTCTGTGGTTCCGAGAGGGGGTAACCAGGCTCACTAATAAAGGTCAAGCCACTTGGCTGCCAGAATGCCCTGCTTCAGCACAGACCAGAAAGGCATTGTAATAAGCGTATCCCCGGTATAGTCAGGGGTTAATGGGAGTCGTCCCCGTCCCCCCAGTATACGGCCAGAACCATGGACCCGGTACTTGTGGTTCGGACTCTCTCCAACCAGCCATAATGTTGTGAGAGTGAAATTATGTCTAAGTCCAGCTTTGGTACATTAGAAGCAACTCTGAAACTTAACCTAAGCGTTTTTCGAAGCTACTTTTTGGCTAACTTCTTATAGGAAGGTCTAGGAGCTCTGAAAATGAACGTGCGCATCTTTCACTCTTCCCGAGGGACTTAGAAGAATTTTGTGATATTTTTTATTAAAATGGTGTATAAGGGTATATATATAAATATATTTTATGCACTGTATATGAGCTGGCGATTTCTAAGTCTGTGGTTCCGAGAGGGGGTAACCAGGCTCACTAATAAAGGTCAAGCCACTTGGCTGCCAGAATGCCCTGCTTCAGCACAGACCAGAAAGGCATTGTGATAAGCGTATCCCCGGTATAGTCAGGGGTTAATGGGAGTCGTCCCCGTCCCCCCAGTATACGGCCAGAACCATGGACCCGGTACTTGTGGTTCGGACTCTCTCCAACCAGCCATAATGTTGTGAGAGTGAAATTATGTCTAAGTCCAGCTTTGGTACATTAGAAGCAACTCTGAAACTTAACCTAAGCGTTTTTCGAAGCTACTTTTTGGCTAACTTCTTATAGGAAGGTCTAGGAGCTCTGAAAATGAACGTGCGCGTCTTTCACTCTTCCCGAGGGACTTAGAAGAATTTTGTGATATTTTTTATTAAATGGTGTATAAGGGTATATATATAAATATATTTTATGCACTGTATATGAGCTGGCGATTTCTAAGTCTGTGGTTCCGAGAGGGGGTAACCAGGCTCACTAATAAAGGTCAAGCCACTTGGCTGCCAGAATGCCCTGCTTCAGCACAGACCAGAAAGGCATTGTGATAAGCGTATCCCCGGTATAGTCAGGGGTTAATGGGAGTCGTCCCCGTCCCCCCAGTATACGGCCAGAACCATGGACCCGGTACTTGTGGTTCGGACTCTCTCCAACCAGCCATAATGTTGTGAGAGTGAAATTATGTCTAAGTCCAGCTTTGGTACATTAGAAGCAACTCTGAAACTTAACCTAAGCGTTTTTCGAAGCTACTTTTTGGCTAACTTCTTATAGGAAGGTCTAGGAGCTCTGAAAATGAACGTGCGCGTCTTTCACTCTTCCCGAGGGACTTAGAAGAATTTTGTGATATTTTTTATTAAAATGGTGTATAAGGGTATATATATAAATATATTTTATGCACTGTATATGAGCTGGCGATTTCTAAGTCTGTGGTTCCGAGAGGGGGTAACCAGGCTCACTAATAAAGGTCAAGCCACTTGGCTGCCAGAATGCCCTGCTTCAGCACAGACCAGAAAGGCATTGTGATAAGCGTATCCCCGGTATAGTCAGGGGTTAATGGGAGTCGTCCCCGTCCCCCCAGTATACGGCCAGAACCATGGACCCGGTACTTGTGGTTCGGACTCTCTCCAACCAGCCATAATGTTGTGAGAGTGAAATTATGTCTAAGTCCAGCTTTGGTACATTAGAAGCAACTCTGAAACCTAACCTAAGCGTTTTTCGAAGCTACTTTTTGGCTAACTTCTTATAGGAAGGTCTAGGAGCTCTGAAAATGAACGTGCGCGTCTTTCACTCTTCCCGAGGGACTTAGAAGAATTTTGTGATATTTTTTATTAAATGGTGTATAAGGGTATATATATATAAATATATTTTATGCACTGTATATGAGCTGGCGATTTCTATGTCTGTGGTTCCGAGAGGGGGTAACCAGGCTCACTAATAAAGGTCAAGCCACTTGGCTGCCAGAATGCCGTGCTTCAGCACAGACCAGAAAGGCATTGTGATAAGCGTATCCCCGGTATAGTCAGGGGTTAATGGGAGTCGTCCCCGCCCCCCCCAGTATACGGCCAGAACCATGGACCCGGTACTTGTGGTTCGGACTGTCTCCAACCAGCCATAATGTTGTGAGAGTGAAATTATGTCTAAGTCCAGCTTTGGTACATTAGAAGCAACTCTGAAACTTAACCTAAGCGTTTTTCGAAGCTACTTTTTGGCTAACTTCTTATAGGAAGGTCTAGGAGCTCTGAAAATGAATGAACGTGCGCGTCTTTCACTCTTCCCGAGGGACTTAGAAGAATTTTGTGATATTTTTTATTAAATGGTGTATAAGGGTATATATATAAATATATTTTATGCACTGTATATGAGCTGGCGATTTCTAAGTCTGTGGTTCCGAGAGGGGGTAACCAGGCTCACTAATAAAGGTCAAGCCACTTGGCTGCCAGAATGCCCTGCTTCAGCACAAACCAGAAAGGCATTGTGATAAGCGTATCCCCGGTATAGTCAGGGGTTAATGGGAGTCGTCCCCGTCCCCCCAGTATACGGCCAGAACCATGGACCCTGTACTTGTGGTTCGGACTGTCTCCAACCAGCCATAATGTTGTGAGAGTGAAATTATGTCTAAGTCCAGCTTTGGTACATTAGAAGCAACTCTGAAACTTAACCTAAGCGTTTTTCGAAGCTACTTTTTGGCTAACTTCTTATAGGAAGGTCTAGGATCTCTGAAAATGAACGTGCGCGTCTTTCACTCTTCCCGAGGGACTTAGAAGAATTTTGTGATATTTTTTATTAAAATGGTGTATAAGGGTATATATATAAATATATTTTATGCACTGTATATGAGCTGGCGATTTCTAAGTCTGTGGTTCCGAGAGGGGGTAACCAGGCTCACTAATAAAGGTCAAGCCACTTGGCTGCCAGAATGCCGTGCTTCAGCACAGACCAGAAAGGCATTGTGATAAGCGTATCCCCGGTATAGTCAGGGGTTAATGGGAGTCGTCCCCGTCCCCCCAGTATACGGCCAGAACCATGGACCCGGTACTTGTGGTTCGGACTCTCTCCAACCAGCCATAATGTTGTGAGAGTGAAATTATGTCTAAGTCCAGCTTTGGTACATTAGAAGCAACTCTGAAACTTAACCTAAGCGTTTTTCGAAGCTACTTTTTGGCTAACTTCTTATAGGAAGGTCTAGGAGCTCTGAAAATGAACGTGCGCGTCTTTCACTCTTCCCGAGGGACTTAGAAGAATTTTGTGATATTTTTTATTAAATGGTGTATAAGGGTATATATATATAAATATATTTTATGCACTGTATATGAGCTGGCGATTTCTATGTCTGTGGTTCCGAGAGGGGGTAACCAGGCTCACTAATAAAGGTCAAGCCACTTGGCTGCCAGAATGCCGTGCTTCAGCACAGACCAGAAAGGCATTGTGATAAGCGTATCCCCGGTATAGTCAGGGGTTAATGGGAGTCGTCCCCGCCCCCCCCAGTATACGGCCAGAACCATGGACCCGGTACTTGTGGTTCGGACTGTCTCCAACCAGCCATAATGTTGTGAGAGTGAAATTATGTCTAAGTCCAGCTTTGGTACATTAGAAGCAACTCTGAAACTTAACCTAAGCGTTTTTCGAAGCTACTTTTTGGCTAACTTCTTATAGGAAGGTCTAGGAGCTCTGAAAATGAATGAACGTGCGCGTCTTTCACTCTTCCCGAGGGACTTAGAAGAATTTTGTGATATTTTTTATTAAATGGTGTATAAGGGTATATATATAAATATATTTTATGCACTGTATATGAGCTGGCGATTTCTAAGTCTGTGGTTCCGAGAGGGGGTAACCAGGCTCACTAATAAAGGTCAAGCCACTTGGCTGCCAGAATGCCCTGCTTCAGCACAAACCAGAAAGGCATTGTGATAAGCGTATCCCCGGTATAGTCAGGGGTTAATGGGAGTCGTCCCCGTCCCCCCAGTATACGGCCAGAACCATGGACCCTGTACTTGTGGTTCGGACTGTCTCCAACCAGCCATAATGTTGTGAGAGTGAAATTATGTCTAAGTCCAGCTTTGGTACATTAGAAGCAACTCTGAAACTTAACCTAAGCGTTTTTCGAAGCTACTTTTTGGCTAACTTCTTATAGGAAGGTCTAGGATCTCTGAAAATGAACGTGCGCGTCTTTCACTCTTCCCGAGGGACTTAGAAGAATTTTGTGATATTTTTTATTAAAATGGTGTATAAGGGTATATATATAAATATATTTTATGCACTGTATATGAGCTGGCGATTTCTAAGTCTGTGGTTCCGAGAGGGGGTAACCAGGCTCACTAATAAAGGTCAAGCCACTTGGCTGCCAGAATGCCGTGCTTCAGCACAGACCAGAAAGGCATTGTGATAAGCGTATCCCCGGTATAGTCAGGGGTTAATGGGAGTCGTCCCCGTCCCCCCAGTATACGGCCAGAACCATGGACCCGGTACTTGTGGTTCGGACTCTCTCCAACCAGCCATAATGTTGTGAGAGTGAAATTATGTCTAAGTCCAGCTTTGGTACATTAGAAGCAACTCTGAAACTTAACCTAAGCGTTTTTCGAAGCTACTTTTTGGCTAACTTCTTATAGGAAGGTCTAGGAGCTCTGAAAATGAACGTGCGCGTCTTTCACTCTTCCCGAGGGACTTAGAAGAATTTTGTGATATTTTTTATTAAATGGTGTATAAGGGTATATATATAAATATATTTTATGCACTGTATATGAGCTGGCGATTTCTAAGTCTGTGGTTCCGAGAGGGGGTAACCAGGCTCACTAATAAAGGTCAAGCCACTTGGCTGCCAGAATGCCCTGCTTCAGCACAGACCAGAAAGGCATTGTGATAAGCGTATCCCCGGTATAGTCAGGGGTTAATGGGAGTCGTCCCCGTCCCCCCAGTATACGGCCAGAACCATGGACCCGGTACTTGTGGTTCGGACTGTCTCCAACCAGCCATAATGTTGTGAGAGTGAAATTATGTCTAAGTCCAGCTTTGGTACTGTACATTAGAAGCAACTCTGAAACTTAACCTAAGCGTTTTTCGAAGCTACTTTTTGGCTAACTTCTTATAGGAAAGTCTAGGAGCTCTGAAAATGAACGTGCGCGTCTTTCACTCTTCCCGAGGGACTTAGAAGAATTTTGTGATATTTTTTATTAAAATGGTGTATAAGGGTATATATATAAATATATTTTATGCACTGTATATGAGCTGGCGATTTCTAAGTCTGTGGTTCCGAGAGGGGGTAACCAGGCTCACTAATAAAGGTCAAGCCACTTGGCTGCCAGAATGCCCTGCTTCAGCACAGACCAGAAAGGCATTGTGATAAGCGTATCCCCGGTATAGTCAGGGGTTAATGGGAGTCGTCCCCGTCCCCCCAGTATACGGCCAGAACCATGGACCCGGTACTTGTGGTTCGGACTCTCTCCAACCAACCATAATGTTGTGAGAGTGAAATTATGTCTAAGTCCAGCTTTGGTACATTAGAAGCAACTCTGAAACTTAACCTAAGCGTTTTTCGAAGCTACTTTTTGGCTAACTTCTTATAGGAAGGTCTAGGAGCTCTGAAAATGAACGTGCGCGTCTTTCACTCTTCCCGAGGGACTTAGAAGAATTTTGTGATATTTTTTATTAAAATGGTGTATAAGGGTATATATATAAATATATTTTATGCACTGTATATGAGCTGGCGATTTCTAAGTCTGTGGTTCCGAGAGGGGATAACCAGGCTCACTAATAAAGGTCAAGCCACTTGGCTGCCAGAATGCCCTGCTTCAGCACAGACCAGAAAGGCATTGTGATAAGCGTATCCCCGGTATAGTCAGGGGTTAATGGGAGTCGTCCCCGTCCCCCCAGTATACGGCCAGAACCATGGACCCGGTACTTGTGGTTCGGACTCTCTCCAACCAGCCATAATGTTGTGAGAGTGAAATTATGTCTAAGTCCAGCTTTGGTACATTAGAAGCAACTCTGAAACTTAACCTAAGCGTTTTTCGAAGCTACTTTTTGGCTAACTTCTTATAGGAAGGTCTAGGAGCTCTGAAAATGAACGTGCGCGTCTTTCACTCTTCCCGAGGGACTTAGAAGAATTTTGTGATATTTTTTATTAAAATGGTGTATAAGGGTATATATATAAATATATTTTATGCACTGTATATGAGCTGGCGATTTCTAAGTCTGTGGTTCCGAGAGGGGGTAACCAGGCTCACTAATAAAGGTCAAGCCACTTGGCTGCCAGAATGCCCTGCTTCAGCACAGACCAGAAAGGCATTGTGATAAGCGTATCCCCGGTATAGTCAGGGGTTAATGGGAGTCGTCCCCGTCCCCCCAGTATACGGCCAGAACCATGGACCCGGTACTTGTGGTTCGGACTCTCTCCAACCAGCCATAATGTTGTGAGAGTGAAATTATGTCTAAGTCCAGCTTTGGTACATTAGAAGCAACTCTGAAACTTAACCTAAGCGTTTTTCGAAGCTACTTTTTGGCTAACTTCTTATAGGAAGGTCTAGAAGCTCTGAAAATGAACGTGCGCGTCTTTCACTCTTCCCGAGGGACTTAGAAGAATTTTGTGATATTTTTTTATTAAAATGGTGTATAAGGGTATATATATAAATATATTTTATGCACTGTATATGAGCTGGCGATTTCTAAGTCTGTGGTTCCGAGAGGGGGTAACCAGGCTCACTAATAAAGGTCAAGCCACTTGGCTGCCAGAATGCCCTGCTTCAGCACAGACCAGAAAGGCATTGTAATAAGCGTATCCCCGGTATAGTCAGGGGTTAATGGGAGTCGTCCCCGTCCCCCCAGTATACGGCCAGAACCATGGACCCGGTACTTGTGGTTCGGACTCTCTCCAACCAGCCATAATGTTGTGAGAGTGAAATTATGTCTAAGTCCAGCTTTGGTACATTAGAAGCAACTCTGAAACTTAACCTAAGCGTTTTTCGAAGCTACTTTTTGGCTAACTTCTTATAGGAAGGTCTAGGAGCTCTGAAAATGAACGTGCGCATCTTTCACTCTTCCCGAGGGACTTAGAAGAATTTTGTGATATTTTTTATTAAAATGGTGTATAAGGGTATATATATAAATATATTTTATGCACTGTATATGAGCTGGCGATTTCTAAGTCTGTGGTTCCGAGAGGGGGTAACCAGGCTCACTAATAAAGGTCAAGCCACTTGGCTGCCAGAATGCCCTGCTTCAGCACAGACCAGAAAGGCATTGTGATAAGCGTATCCCCGGTATAGTCAGGGGTTAATGGGAGTCGTCCCCGTCCCCCCAGTATACGGCCAGAACCATGGACCCGGTACTTGTGGTTCGGACTCTCTCCAACCAGCCATAATGTTGTGAGAGTGAAATTATGTCTAAGTCCAGCTTTGGTACATTAGAAGCAACTCTGAAACTTAACCTAAGCGTTTTTCGAAGCTACTTTTTGGCTAACTTCTTATAGGAAGGTCTAGGAGCTCTGAAAATGAACGTGCGCGTCTTTCACTCTTCCCGAGGGACTTAGAAGAATTTTGTGATATTTTTTATTAAATGGTGTATAAGGGTATATATATAAATATATTTTATGCACTGTATATGAGCTGGCGATTTCTAAGTCTGTGGTTCCGAGAGGGGGTAACCAGGCTCACTAATAAAGGTCAAGCCACTTGGCTGCCAGAATGCCCTGCTTCAGCACAGACCAGAAAGGCATTGTGATAAGCGTATCCCCGGTATAGTCAGGGGTTAATGGGAGTCGTCCCCGTCCCCCCAGTATACGGCCAGAACCATTTACCCGGTACTTGTGGTTCGGACTCTCTCCAACCAGCCATAATGTTGTGAGAGTGAAATTATGTCTAAGTCCAGCTTTGGTACATTAGAAGCAACTCTGAAACTTAACCTAAGCGTTTTTCGAAGCTACTTTTTGGCTAACTTCTTATAGGAAGGTCTAGGAGCTCTGAAAATGAACGTGCGCGTCTTTCACTCTTCCCGAGGGACTTAGAAGAATTTTGTGATATTTTTTATTAAAATGGTGTATAAGGGTATATATATAAATATATTTTATGCACTGTATATGAGCTGGCGATTTCTAAGTCTGTGGTTCCGAGAGGGGGTAACCAGGCTCACTAATAAAGGTCAAGCCACTTGGCTGCCAGAATGCCCTGCTTCAGCACAGACCAGAAAGGCATTGTGATAAGCGTATCCCCGGTATAGTCAGGGGTTAATGGGAGTCGTCCCCGTCCCCCCAGTATACGGCCAGAACCATGGACCCGGTACTTGTGGTTCGGACTCTCTCCAACCAGCCATAATGTTGTGAGAGTGAAATTATGTCTAAGTCCAGCTTTGGTACATTAGAAGCAACTCTGAAACCTAACCTAAGCGTTTTTCGAAGCTACTTTTTGGCTAACTTCTTATAGGAAGGTCTAGGAGCTCTGAAAATGAACGTGCGCGTCTTTCACTCTTCCCGAGGGACTTAGAAGAATTTTGTGATATTTTTTATTAAATGGTGTATAAGGGTATATATATATAAATATATTTTATGCACTGTATATGAGCTGGCGATTTCTAAGTCTGTGGTTCCGAGAGGGGGTAACCAGGCTCACTAATAAAGGTCAAGCCACTTGGCTGCCAGAATGCCGTGCTTCAGCACAGACCAGAAAGGCATTGTGATAAGCGTATCCCCGGTATAGTCAGGGGTTAATGGGAGTCGTCCCCGCCCCCCCCAGTATACGGCCAGAACCATGGACCCGGTACTTGTGGTTCGGACTGTCTCCAACCAGCCATAATGTTGTGAGAGTGAAATTATGTCTAAGTCCAGCTTTGGTACATTAGAAGCAACTCTGAAACTTAACCTAAGCGTTTTTCGAAGCTACTTTTTGGCTAACTTCTTATAGGAAGGTCTAGGAGCTCTGAAAATGAACGTGCGCGTCTTTCACTCTTCCCGAGGGACTTAGAAGAATTTTGTGATATTTTTTATTAAATGGTGTATAAGGGTATATATATAAATATATTTTATGCACTGTATATGAGCTGGCGATTTCTAAGTCTGTGGTTCCGAGAGGGGGTAACCAGGCTCACTAATAAAGGTCAAGCCACTTGGCTGCCAGAATGCCCTGCTTCAGCACAAACCAGAAAGGCATTGTGATAAGCGTATCCCCGGTATAGTCAGGGGTTAATGGGAGTCGTCCCCGTCCCCCCAGTATACGGCCAGAACCATGGACCCTGTACTTGTGGTTCGGACTGTCTCCAACCAGCCATAATGTTGTGAGAGTGAAATTATGTCTAAGTCCAGCTTTGGTACATTAGAAGCAACTCTGAAACTTAACCTAAGCGTTTTTCGAAGCTACTTTTTGGCTAACTTCTTATAGGAAGGTCTAGGAGCTCTGAAAATGAACGTGCGCATCTTTCACTCTTCCCGAGGGACTTAGAAGAATTTTGTGATATTTTTTATTAAAATGGTGTATAAGGGTATATATATAAATATATTTTATGCACTGTATATGAGCTGGCGATTTCTAAGTCTGTGGTTCCGAGAGGGGGTAACCAGGCTCACTAATAAAGGTCAAGCCACTTGGCTGCCAGAATGCCGTGCTTCAGCACAGACCAGAAAGGCATTGTGATAAGCGTATCCCCGGTATAGTCAGGGGTTAATGGGAGTCGTCCCCGTCCCCCCAGTATACGGCCAGAACCATGGACCCGGTACTTGTGGTTCGGACTCTCTCCAACCAGCCATAATGTTGTGAGAGTGAAATTATGTCTAAGTCCAGCTTTGGTACATTAGAAGCAACTCTGAAACTTAACCTAAGCGTTTTTCGAAGCTACTTTTTGGCTAACTTCTTATAGGAAGGACTAGGAGCTCTGAAAATGAACGTGCGCGTCTTTCACTCTTCCCGAGGGACTTAGAAGAATTTTGTGATATTTTTTATTAAATGGTGTATAAGGGTATATATATAAATATATTTTATGCACTGTATATGAGCTGGCGATTTCTAAGTCTGTGGTTCCGAGAGGGGGTAACCAGGCTCACTAATAAAGGTCAAGCCACTTGGCTGCCAGAATGCCCTGCTTCAGCACAGACCAGAAAGGCATTGTGATAAGCGTATCCCCGGTATAGTCAGGGGTTAATGGGAGTCGTCCCCGTCCCCCCAGTATACGGCCAGAACCATGGACCCGGTACTTGTGGTTCGGACTGTCTCCAACCAGCCATAATGTTGTGAGAGTGAAATTATGTCTAAGTCCAGCTTTGGTACTGTACATTAGAAGCAACTCTGAAACTTAACCTAAGCGTTTTTCGAAGCTACTTTTTGGCTAACTTCTTATAGGAAAGTCTAGGAGCTCTGAAAATGAACGTGCGCGTCTTTCACTCTTCCCGAGGGACTTAGAAGAATTTTGTGATATTTTTTATTAAAATGGTGTATAAGGGTATATATATAAATATATTTTATGCACTGTATATGAGCTGGCGATTTCTAAGTCTGTGGTTCCGAGAGGGGGTAACCAGGCTCACTAATAAAGGTCAAGCCACTTGGCTGCCAGAATGCCCTGCTTCAGCACAGACCAGAAAGGCATTGTGATAAGCGTATCCCCGGTATAGTCAGGGGTTAATGGGAGTCGTCCCCGTCCCCCCAGTATACGGCCAGAACCATGGACCCGGTACTTGTGGTTCGGACTCTCTCCAACCAGCCATAATGTTGTGAGAGTGAAATTATGTCTAAGTCCAGCTTTGGTACATTAGAAGCAACTCTGAAACCTAACCTAAGCGTTTTTCGAAGCTACTTTTTGGCTAACTTCTTATAGGAAGGTCTAGGAGCTCTGAAAATGAACGTGCGCGTCTTTCACTCTTCCCGAGGGACTTAGAAGAATTTTGTGATATTTTTTATTAAATGGTGTATAAGGGTATATATATATAAATATATTTTATGCACTGTATATGAGCTGGCGATTTCTAAGTCTGTGGTTCCGAGAGGGGGTAACCAGGCTCACTAATAAAGGTCAAGCCACTTGGCTGCCAGAATGCCGTGCTTCAGCACAGACCAGAAAGGCATTGTGATAAGCGTATCCCCGGTATAGTCAGGGGTTAATGGGAGTCGTCCCCGCCCCCCCCAGTATACGGCCAGAACCATGGACCCGGTACTTGTGGTTCGGACTGTCTCCAACCAGCCATAATGTTGTGAGAGTGAAATTATGTCTAAGTCCAGCTTTGGTACATTAGAAGCAACTCTGAAACTTAACCTAAGCGTTTTTCGAAGCTACTTTTTGGCTAACTTCTTATAGGAAGGTCTAGGAGCTCTGAAAATGAACGTGCGCGTCTTTCACTCTTCCCGAGGGACTTAGAAGAATTTTGTGATATTTTTTATTAAATGGTGTATAAGGGTATATATATAAATATATTTTATGCACTGTATATGAGCTGGCGATTTCTAAGTCTGTGGTTCCGAGAGGGGGTAACCAGGCTCACTAATAAAGGTCAAGCCACTTGGCTGCCAGAATGCCCTGCTTCAGCACAAACCAGAAAGGCATTGTGATAAGCGTATCCCCGGTATAGTCAGGGGTTAATGGGAGTCGTCCCCGTCCCCCCAGTATACGGCCAGAACCATGGACCCTGTACTTGTGGTTCGGACTGTCTCCAACCAGCCATAATGTTGTGAGAGTGAAATTATGTCTAAGTCCAGCTTTGGTACATTAGAAGCAACTCTGAAACTTAACCTAAGCGTTTTTCGAAGCTACTTTTTGGCTAACTTCTTATAGGAAGGTCTAGGAGCTCTGAAAATGAACGTGCGCGTCTTTCACTCTTCCCGAGGGACTTAGAAGAATTTTGTGATATTTTTTATTAAAATGGTGTATAAGGGTATATATATAAATATATTTTATGCACTGTATATGAGCTGGCGATTTCTAAGTCTGTGGTTCCGAGAGGGGGTAACCAGGCTCACTAATAAAGGTCAAGCCACTTGGCTGCCAGAATGCCGTGCTTCAGCACAGACCAGAAAGGCATTGTGATAAGCGTATCCCCGGTATAGTCAGGGGTTAATGGGAGTCGTCCCCGTCCCCCCAGTATACGGCCAGAACCATGGACCCGGTACTTGTGGTTCGGACTCTCTCCAACCAGCCATAATGTTGTGAGAGTGAAATTATGTCTAAGTCCAGCTTTGGTACATTAGAAGCAACTCTGAAACTTAACCTAAGCGTTTTTCGAAGCTACTTTTTGGCTAACTTCTTATAGGAAGGTCTAGGAGCTCTGAAAATGAACGTGCGCGTCTTTCACTCTTCCCGAGGGACTTAGAAGAATTTTGTGATATTTTTTATTAAATGGTGTATAAGGGTATATATATAAATATATTTTATGCACTGTATATGAGCTGGCGATTTCTAAGTCTGTGGTTCCGAGAGGGGGTAACCAGGCTCACTAATAAAGGTCAAGCCACTTGGCTGCCAGAATGCCCTGCTTCAGCACAGACCAGAAAGGCATTGTGATAAGCGTATCCCCGGTATAGTCAGGGGTTAATGGGAGTCGTCCCCGTCCCCCCAGTATACGGCCAGAACCATGGACCCGGTACTTGTGGTTCGGACTGTCTCCAACCAGCCATAATGTTGTGAGAGTGAAATTATGTCTAAGTCCAGCTTTGGTACTGTACATTAGAAGCAACTCTGAAACTTAACCTAAGCGTTTTTCGAAGCTACTTTTTGGCTAACTTCTTATAGGAAAGTCTAGGAGCTCTGAAAATGAACGTGCGCGTCTTTCACTCTTCCCGAGGGACTTAGAAGAATTTTGTGATATTTTTTATTAAAATGGTGTATAAGGGTATATATATAAATATATTTTATGCACTGTATATGAGCTGGCGATTTCTAAGTCTGTGGTTCCGAGAGGGGGTAACCAGGCTCACTAATAAAGGTCAAGCCACTTGGCTGCCAGAATGCCCTGCTTCAGCACAGACCAGAAAGGCATTGTGATAAGCGTATCCCCGGTATAGTCAGGGGTTAATGGGAGTCGTCCCCGTCCCCCCAGTATACGGCCAGAACCATGGACCCGGTACTTGTGGTTCGGACTCTCTCCAACCAGCCATAATGTTGTGAGAGTGAAATTATGTCTAAGTCCAGCTTTGGTACATTAGAAGCAACTCTGAAACCTAACCTAAGCGTTTTTCGAAGCTACTTTTTGGCTAACTTCTTATAGGAAGGTCTAGGAGCTCTGAAAATGAACGTGCGCGTCTTTCACTCTTCCCGAGGGACTTAGAAGAATTTTGTGATATTTTTTATTAAATGGTGTATAAGGGTATATATATATATAAATATATTTTATGCACTGTATATGAGCTGGCGATTTCTAAGTCTGTGGTTCCGAGAGGGGGTAACCAGGCTCACTAATAAAGGTCAAGCCACTTGGCTGCCAGAATGCCGTGCTTCAGCACAGACCAGAAAGGCATTGTGATAAGCGTATCCCCGGTATAGTCAGGGGTTAATGGGAGTCGTCCCCGTCCCCCCAGTATACGGCCAGAACCATGGACCCGGTACTTGTGGTTCGGACTCTCTCCAACCAGCCATAATGTTGTGAGAGTGAAATTATGTCTAAGTCCAGCTTTGGTACATTAGAAGCAACTCTGAAACTTAACCTAAGCGTTTTTCGAAGCTACTTTTTGGCTAACTTCTTATAGGAAGGTCTAGGAGCTCTGAAAATGAACGTGCGCGTCTTTCACTCTTCCCGAGGGACTTAGAAGAATTTTGTGATATTTTTTATTAAATGGTGTATAAGGGTATATATATAAATATATTTTATGCACTGTATATGAGCTGGCGATTTCTAAGTCTGTGGTTCCGAGAGGGGGTAACCAGGCTCACTAATAAAGGTCAAGCCACTTGGCTGCCAGAATGCCCTGCTTCAGCACAGACCAGAAAGGCATTGTGATAAGCGTATCCCCGGTATAGTCAGGGGTTAATGGGAGTCGTCCCCGTCCCCCCAGTATACGGCCAGAACCATGGACCCGGTACTTGTGGTTCGGACTGTCTCCAACCAGCCATAATGTTGTGAGAGTGAAATTATGTCTAAGTCCAGCTTTGGTACTGTACATTAGAAGCAACTCTGAAACTTAACCTAAGCGTTTTTCGAAGCTACTTTTTGGCTAACTTCTTATAGGAAAGTCTAGGAGCTCTGAAAATGAACGTGCGCGTCTTTCACTCTTCCCGAGGGACTTAGAAGAATTTTGTGATATTTTTTATTAAAATGGTGTATAAGGGTATATATATAAATATATTTTATGCACTGTATATGAGCTGGCGATTTCTAAGTCTGTGGTTCCGAGAGGGGGTAACCAGGCTCACTAATAAAGGTCAAGCCACTTGGCTGCCAGAATGCCCTGCTTCAGCACAGACCAGAAAGGCATTGTGATAAGCGTATCCCCGGTATAGTCAGGGGTTAATGGGAGTCGTCCCCGTCCCCCCAGTATACGGCCAGAACCATGGACCCGGTACTTGTGGTTCGGACTCTCTCCAACCAGCCATAATGTTGTGAGAGTGAAATTATGTCTAAGTCCAGCTTTGGTACATTAGAAGCAACTCTGAAACTTAACCTAAGCGTTTTTCGAAGCTACTTTTTGGCTAACTTCTTATAGGAAGGTCTAGGAGCTCTGAAAATGAACGTGCGCGTCTTTCACTCTTCCCGAGGGACTTAGAAGAATTTTGTGATATTTTTTATTAAATGGTGTATAAGGGTATATATATAAATATATTTTATGCACTGTATATGAGCTGGCGATTTCTAAGTCTGTGGTTCCGAGAGGGGGTAACCAGGCTCACTAATAAAGGTCAAGCCACTTGGCTGCCAGAATGCCCTGCTTCAGCACAGACCAGAAAGGCATTGTGATAAGCGTATCCCCGGTATAGTCAGGGGTTAATGGGAGTCGTCCCCGTCCCCCCAGTATACGGCCAGAACCATGGACCCGGTACTTGTGGTTCGGACTGTCTCCAACCAGCCATAATGTTGTGAGAGTGAAATTATGTCTAAGTCCAGCTTTGGTACTGTACATTAGAAGCAACTCTGAAACTTAACCTAAGCGTTTTTCGAAGCTACTTTTTGGCTAACTTCTTATAGGAAAGTCTAGGAGCTCTGAAAATGAACGTGCGCGTCTTTCACTCTTCCCGAGGGACTTAGAAGAATTTTGTGATATTTTTTATTAAAATGGTGTATAAGGGTATATATATAAATATATTTTATGCACTGTATATGAGCTGGCGATTTCTAAGTCTGTGGTTCCGAGAGGGGGTAACCAGGCTCACTAATAAAGGTCAAGCCACTTGGCTGCCAGAATGCCCTGCTTCAGCACAGACCAGAAAGGCATTGTGATAAGCGTATCCCCGGTATAGTCAGGGGTTAATGGGAGTCGTCCCCGTCCCCCCAGTATACGGCCAGAACCATGGACCCGGTACTTGTGGTTCGGACTCTCTCCAACCAGCCATAATGTTGTGAGAGTGAAATTATGTCTAAGTCCAGCTTTGGTACATTAGAAGCAACTCTGAAACCTAACCTAAGCGTTTTTCGAAGCTACTTTTTGGCTAACTTCTTATAGGAAGGTCTAGGAGCTCTGAAAATGAACGTGCGCGTCTTTCACTCTTCCCGAGGGACTTAGAAGAATTTTGTGATATTTTTTATTAAATGGTGTATAAGGGTATATATATATATAAATATATTTTATGCACTGTATATGAGCTGGCGATTTCTAAGTCTGTGGTTCCGAGAGGGGGTAACCAGGCTCACTAATAAAGGTCAAGCCACTTGGCTGCCAGAATGCCGTGCTTCAGCACAGACCAGAAAGGCATTGTGATAAGCGTATCCCCGGTATAGTCAGGGGTTAATGGGAGTCGTCCCCGTCCCCCCAGTATACGGCCAGAACCATGGACCCGGTACTTGTGGTTCGGACTCTCTCCAACCAGCCATAATGTTGTGAGAGTGAAATTATGTCTAAGTCCAGCTTTGGTACATTAGAAGCAACTCTGAAACTTAACCTAAGCGTTTTTCGAAGCTACTTTTTGGCTAACTTCTTATAGGAAGGTCTAGGAGCTCTGAAAATGAACGTGCGCGTCTTTCACTCTTCCCGAGGGACTTAGAAGAATTTTGTGATATTTTTTATTAAATGGTGTATAAGGGTATATATATAAATATATTTTATGCACTGTATATGAGCTGGCGATTTCTAAGTCTGTGGTTCCGAGAGGGGGTAACCAGGCTCACTAATAAAGGTCAAGCCACTTGGCTGCCAGAATGCCCTGCTTCAGCACAGACCAGAAAGGCATTGTGATAAGCGTATCCCCGGTATAGTCAGGGGTTAATGGGAGTCGTCCCCGTCCCCCCAGTATACGGCCAGAACCATGGACCCGGTACTTGTGGTTCGGACTGTCTCCAACCAGCCATAATGTTGTGAGAGTGAAATTATGTCTAAGTCCAGCTTTGGTACTGTACATTAGAAGCAACTCTGAAACTTGACCTAAGCGTTTTTCGAAGCTACTTTTTGGCTAACTTCTTATAGGAAAGTCTAGGAGCTCTGAAAATGAACGTGCGCGTCTTTCACTCTTCCCGAGGGACTTAGAAGAATTTTGTGATATTTTTTATTAAAATGGTGTATAAGGGTATATATATAAATATATTTTATGCACTGTATATGAGCTGGCGATTTCTAAGTCTGTGGTTCCGAGAGGGGGTAACCAGGCTCACTAATAAAGGTCAAGCCACTTGGCTGCCAGAATGCCCTGCTTCAGCACAGACCAGAAAGGCATTGTGATAAGCGTATCCCCGGTATAGTCAGGGGTTAATGGGAGTCGTCCCCGTCCCCCCAGTATACGGCCAGAACCATGGACCCGGTACTTGTGGTTCGGACTCTCTCCAACCAGCCATAATGTTGTGAGAGTGAAATTATGTCTAAGTCCAGCTTTGGTACATTAGAAGCAACTCTGAAACCTAACCTAAGCGTTTTTCGAAGCTACTTTTTGGCTAACTTCTTATAGGAAGGTCTAGGAGCTCTGAAAATGAACGTGCGCGTCTTTCACTCTTCCCGAGGGACTTAGAAGAATTTTGTGATATTTTTTATTAAATGGTGTATAAGGGTATATATATATATAAATATATTTTATGCACTGTATATGAGCTGGCGATTTCTAAGTCTGTGGTTCCGAGAGGGGGTAACCAGGCTCACTAATAAAGGTCAAGCCACTTGGCTGCCAGAATGCCGTGCTTCAGCACAGACCAGAAAGGCATTGTGATAAGCGTATCCCCGGTATAGTCAGGGGTTAATGGGAGTCGTCCCCGCCCCCCCCAGTATACGGCCAGAACCATGGACCCGGTACTTGTGGTTCGGACTGTCTCCAACCAGCCATAATGTTGTGAGAGTGAAATTATGTCTAAGTCCAGCTTTGGTACATTAGAAGCAACTCTGAAACTTAACCTAAGCGTTTTTCGAAGCTACTTTTTGGCTAACTTCTTATAGGAAGGTCTAGGAGCTCTGAAAATGAACGTGCGCGTCTTTCACTCTTCCCGAGGGACTTAGAAGAATTTTGTGATATTTTTTATTAAATGGTGTATAAGGGTATATATATAAATATATTTTATGCACTGTATATGAGCTGGCGATTTCTAAGTCTGTGGTTCCGAGAGGGGGTAACCAGGCTCACTAATAAAGGTCAAGCCACTTGGCTGCCAGAATGCCCTGCTTCAGCACAAACCAGAAAGGCATTGTGATAAGCGTATCCCCGGTATAGTCAGGGGTTAATGGGAGTCGTCCCCGTCCCCCCAGTATACGGCCAGAACCATGGACCCTGTACTTGTGGTTCGGACTGTCTCCAACCAGCCATAATGTTGTGAGAGTGAAATTATGTCTAAGTCCAGCTTTGGTACATTAGAAGCAACTCTGAAACTTAACCTAAGCGTTTTTCGAAGCTACTTTTTGGCTAACTTCTTATAGGAAGGTCTAGGAGCTCTGAAAATGAACGTGCGCATCTTTCACTCTTCCCGAGGGACTTAGAAGAATTTTGTGATATTTTTTATTAAAATGGTGTATAAGGGTATATATATAAATATATTTTATGCACTGTATATGAGCTGGCGATTTCTAAGTCTGTGGTTCCGAGAGGGGGTAACCAGGCTCACTAATAAAGGTCAAGCCACTTGGCTGCCAGAATGCCGTGCTTCAGCACAGACCAGAAAGGCATTGTGATAAGCGTATCCCCGGTATAGTCAGGGGTTAATGGGAGTCGTCCCCGTCCCCCCAGTATACGGCCAGAACCATGGACCCGGTACTTGTGGTTCGGACTCTCTCCAACCAGCCATAATGTTGTGAGAGTGAAATTATGTCTAAGTCCAGCTTTGGTACATTAGAAGCAACTCTGAAACTTAACCTAAGCGTTTTTCGAAGCTACTTTTTGGCTAACTTCTTATAGGAAGGTCTAGGAGCTCTGAAAATGAACGTGCGCGTCTTTCACTCTTCCCGAGGGACTTAGAAGAATTTTGTGATATTTTTTATTAAATGGTGTATAAGGGTATATATATATAAATATATTTTATGCACTGTATATGAGCTGGCGATTTCTAAGTCTGTGGTTCCGAGAGGGGGTAACCAGGCTCACTAATAAAGGTCAAGCCACTTGGCTGCCAGAATGCCCTGCTTCAGCACAGACCAGAAAGGCATTGTGATAAGCGTATCCCCGGTATAGTCAGGGGTTAATGGGAGTCGTCCCCGTCCCCCCAGTATACGGCCAGAACCATGGACCCGGTACTTGTGGTTCGGACTGTCTCCAACCAGCCATAATGTTGTGAGAGTGAAATTATGTCTAAGTCCAGCTTTGGTACATTAGAAGCAACTCTGAAACTTAACCTAAGCGTTTTTCGAAGCTACTTTTTGGCTAACTTCTTATAGGAAGGTCTAGGAGCTCTGAAAATGAACGTGCGCGTCTTTCACTCTTCCCGAGGGACTTAGAAGAATTTTGTGATATTTTTTATTAAAATGGTGTATAAGGGTATATATATAAATATATTTTATGCACTGTATATGAGCTGGCGATTTCTAAGTCTGTGGTTCCGAGAGGGGGTAACCAGGCTCACTAATAAAGGTCAAGCCACTTGGCTGCCAGAATGCCCTGCTTCAGCACAGACCAGAAAGGCATTGTGATAAGCGTATCCCCGGTATAGTCAGGGGTTAATGGGAGTCGTCCCCGTCCCCCCAGTATACGGCCAGAACCATGGACCCGGTACTTGTGGTTCGGACTGTCTCCAACCAGCCATAATGTTGTGAGAGTGAAATTATGTCTAAGTCCAGCTTTGGTACATTAGAAGCAACTCTGAAACTTAACCTAAGCGTTTTTCGAAGCTACTTTTTGGCTAACTTCTTATAGGAAGGTCTAGGAGCTCTGAAAATGAACGTGCGCGTCTTTCACTCTTCCCGAGGGACTTAGAAGAATTTTGTGATATTTTTTATTAAATGATGTATAAGGGTATATATATAAATATATTTTATGCACTGTATATGAGCTGGCGATTTCTAAGTCTGTGGTTCCGAGAGGGGGTAACCAGGCTCACTAATAAAGGTCAAGCCACTTGGCTGCCAGAATGCCCTGCTTCAGCACAGACCAGAAAGGCATTGTGATAAGCGTATCCCCGGTATAGTCAGGGGTTAATGGGAGTCGTCCCCGTCCCCCCAGTATACGGCCAGAACCATGGACCCGGTACTTGTGGTTCGGACTCTCTCCAACCAGCCATAATGTTGTGAGAGTGAAATTATGTCTAAGTCCAGCTTTGGTACATTAGAAGCAACTCTGAAACTTAACCTAAGCGTTTTTCGAAGCTACTTTTTGGCTAACTTCTTATAGGAAGGTCTAGGAGCTCTGAAAATGAACGTGCGCGTCTTTCACTCTTCCCGAGGGACTTAGAAGAATTTTGTGATATTTTTTATTAAATGGTGTATAAGGGTATATATATATAAATATATTTTATGCACTGTATATGAGCTGGCGATTTCTAAGTCTGTGGTTCCGAGAGGGGGTAACCAGGCTCACTAATAAAGGTCAAGCCACTTGGCTGCCAGAATGCCCTGCTTCAGCACAGACCAGAAAGGCATTGTGATAAGCGTATCCCCGGTATAGTCAGGGGTTAATGGGAGTCGTCCCCGTCCCCCCAGTATACGGCCAGAACCATGGACCCGGTACTTGTGGTTCGGACTGTCTCCAACCAGCCATAATGTTGTGAGAGTGAAATTATGTCTAAGTCCAGCTTTGGTACATTAGAAGCAACTCTGAAACTTAACCTAAGCGTTTTTCGAAGCTACTTTTTGGCTAACTTCTTATAGGAAGGTCTAGGAGCTCTGAAAATGAACGTGCGCGTCTTTCACTCTTCCCGAGGGACTTAGAAGAATTTTGTGATATTTTTTATTAAAATGGTGTATAAGGGTATATATATAAATATATTTTATGCACTGTATATGAGCTGGCGATTTCTAAGTCTGTGGTTCCGAGAGGGGGTAACCAGGCTCACTAATAAAGGTCAAGCCACTTGGCTGCCAGAATGCCCTGCTTCAGCACAGACCAGAAAGGCATTGTGATAAGCGTATCCCCGGTATAGTCAGGGGTTAATGGGAGTCGTCCCCGTCCCCCCAGTATACGGCCAGAACCATGGACCCGGTACTTGTGGTTCGGACTGTCTCCAACCAGCCATAATGTTGTGAGAGTGAAATTATGTCTAAGTCCAGCTTTGGTACATTAGAAGCAACTCTGAAACTTAACCTAAGCGTTCTTCGAAGCTACTTTTTGGCTAACTTCTTATAGGAAGGTCTAGGAGCTCTGAAAATGAACGTGCGCGTCTTTCACTCTTCCCGAGGGACTTAGAAGAATTTTGTGATATTTTTTATTAAATGGTGTATAAGGGTATATATATAAATATATTTTATGCACTGTATATGAGCTGGCGATTTCTAAGTCTGTGGTTCCGAGAGGGGGTAACCAGGCTCACTAATAAAGGTCAAGCCACTTGGCTGCCAGAATGCCCTGCTTCAGCACAGACCAGAAAGGCATTGTGATAAGCGTATCCCCGGTATAGTCAGGGGTTAATGGGAGTCGTCCCCGTCCCCCCAGTATACGGCCAGAACCATGGACCCGGTACTTGTGGTTCGGACTCTCTCCAACCAACCATAATGTTGTGAGAGTGAAATTATGTCTAAGTCCAGCTTTGGTACATTAGAAGCAACTCTGAAACTTAACCTAAGCGTTTTTCGAAGCTACTTTTTGGCTAACTTCTTATAGGAAGGTCTAGGAGCTCTGAAAATGAACGTGCGCGTCTTTCACTCTTCCCGAGGGACTTAGAAGAATTTTGTGATATTTTTTATTAAAATGGTGTATAAGGGTATATATATAAATATATTTTATGCACTGTATATGAGCTGGCGATTTCTAAGTCTGTGGTTCCGAGAGGGGGTAACCAGGCTCACTAATAAAGGTCAAGCCACTTGGCTGCCAGAATGCCCTGCTTCAGTACAGACCAGAAAGGCATTGTGATAAGCGTATCCCCGGTATAGTCAGGGGTTAATGGGAGTCGTCCCCGTCCCCCCAGTATACGGCCAGAACCATGGACCCGGTACTTGTGGTTCGGACTGTCTCCAACCAGCCATAATGTTGTGAGAGTGAAATTATGTCTAAGTCCAGCTTTGGTACATTAGAAGCAACTCTGAAACTTAACCTAAGCGTTTTTCGAAGCTACTTTTTGGCTAACTTCTTATAGGAAGGTCTAGGAGCTCTGAAAATGAACGTGCGCGTCTTTCACTCTTCCCGAGGGACTTAGAAGAATTTTGTGATATTTTTTATTAAATGGTGTATAAGGGTATATATATAAATATATTTTATGCACTGTATATGAGCTGGCGATTTCTAAGTCTGTGGTTCCGAGAGGGGGTAACCAGGCTCACTAATAAAGGTCAAGCCACTTGGCTGCCAGAATGCCCTGCTTCAGCACAGACCAGAAAGGCATTGTGATAAGCGTATCCCCGGTATAGTCAGGGGTTAATGGGAGTCGTCCCCGTCCCCCCAGTATACGGCCAGAACCATGGACCCGGTACTTGTGGTTCGGACTGTCTCCAACCAGCCATAATGTTGTGAGAGTGAAATTATGTCTAAGTCCAGCTTTGGTACATTAGAAGCAACTCTGAAACTTAACCTAAGCGTTTTTCGAAGCTACTTTTTGGCTAACTTCTTATAGGAAGGTCTAGGAGCTCTGAAAATGAACGTGCGCGTCTTTCACTCTTCCCGAGGGACTTAGAAGAATTTTGTGATATTTTTTATTAAAATGGTGTATAAGGGTATATATATAAATATATTTTATGCACTGTATATGAGCTGGCGATTTCTAAGTCTGTGGTTCCGAGAGGGGGTAACCAGGCTCACTAATAAAGTTCAAGCCACTTGGCTGCCAGAATGCCCTGCTTCAGCACAGACCAGAAAGGCATTGTGATAAGCGTATCCCCGGTATAGTCAGGGGTTAATGGGAGTCGTCCCCGTCCCCCCAGTATACGGCCAGAACCATGGACCCGGTACTTGTGGTTCGGACTCTCTCCAACCAACCATAATGTTGTGAGAGTGAAATTATGTCTAAGTCCAGCTTTGGTACATTAGAAGCAACTCTGAAACTTAACCTAAGCGTTTTTCGAAGCTACTTTTTGGCTAACTTCTTATAGGAAGGTCTAGGAGCTCTGAAAATGAACGTGCGCGTCTTTCACTCTTCCCGAGGGACTTAGAAGAATTTTGTGATATTTTTTATTAAAATGGTGTATAAGGGTATATATATAAATATATTTTATGCACTGTATATGAGCTGGCGATTTCTAAGTCTGTGGTTCCGAGAGGGGATAACCAGGCTCACTAATAAAGGTCAAGCCACTTGGCTGCCTGAATGCCCTGCTTCAGCACAGACCAGAAAGGCATTGTGATAAGCGTATCCCCGGTATAGTCAGGGGTTAATGGGAGTCGTCCCCGTCCCCCCAGTATACGGCCAGAACCATGGACCCGGTACTTGTGGTTCGGACTCTCTCCAACCAGCCATAATGTTGTGAGAGTGAAATTATGTCTAAGTCCAGCTTTGGTACATTAGAAGCAACTCTGAAACTTAACCTAAGCGTTTTTCGAAGCTACTTTTTGGCTAACTTCTTATAGGAAGGTCTAGGAGCTCTGAAAATGAACGTGCGCGTCTTTCACTCTTCCCGAGGGACTTAGAAGAATTTTGTGATATTTTTTATTAAAATGGTGTATAAGGGTATATATATAAATATATTTTATGCACTGTATATGAGCTGGCGATTTCTAAGTCTGTGGTTCCGAGAGGGGGTAACCAGGCTCACTAATAAAGGTCAAGCCACTTGGCTGCCAGAATGCCCTGCTTCAGCACAGACCAGAAAGGCATTGTGATAAGCGTATCCCCGGTATAGTCAGGGGTTAATGGGAGTCGTCCCCGTCCCCCCAGTATACGGCCAGAACCATGGACCCGGTACTTGTGGTTCGGACTGTCTCCAACCAGCCATAATGTTGTGAGAGTGAAATTATGTCTAAGTCCAGCTTTGGTACATTAGAAGCAACTCTGAAACTTAACCTAAGCGTTTTTCGAAGCTACTTTTTGGCTAACTTCTTATAGGAAGGTCTAGGAGCTCTGAAAATGAACGTGCGCGTCTTTCACTCTTCCCGAGGGACTTAGAAGAATTTTGTGATATTTTTTATTAAAATGGTGTATAAGGGTATATATATAAATATATTTTATGCACTGTATATGAGCTGGCGATTTCTAAGTCTGTGGTTCCGAGAGGGGGTAACCAGGCTCACTAATAAAGTTCAAGCCACTTGGCTGCCAGAATGCCCTGCTTCAGCACAGACCAGAAAGGCATTGTGATAAGCGTATCCCCGGTATAGTCAGGGGTTAATGGGAGTCGTCCCCGTCCCCCCAGTATACGGCCAGAACCATGGACCCGGTACTTGTGGTTCGGACTCTCTCCAACCAACCATAATGTTGTGAGAGTGAAATTATGTCTAAGTCCAGCTTTGGTACATTAGAAGCAACTCTGAAACTTAACCTAAGCGTTTTTCGAAGCTACTTTTTGGCTAACTTCTTATAGGAAGGTCTAGGAGCTCTGAAAATGAACGTGCGCGTCTTTCACTCTTCCCGAGGGACTTAGAAGAATTTTGTGATATTTTTTATTAAAATGGTGTATAAGGGTATATATATAAATATATTTTATGCACTGTATATGAGCTGGCGATTTCTAAGTCTGTGGTTCCGAGAGGGGATAACCAGGCTCACTAATAAAGGTCAAGCCACTTGGCTGCCAGAATGCCCTGCTTCAGCACAGACCAGAAAGGCATTGTGATAAGCGTATCCCCGGTATAGTCAGGGGTTAATGGGAGTCGTCCCCGTCCCCCCAGTATACGGCCAGAACCATGGACCCGGTACTTGTGGTTCGGACTCTCTCCAACCAGCCATAATGTTGTGAGAGTGAAATTATGTCTAAGTCCAGCTTTGGTACATTAGAAGCAACTCTGAAACTTAACCTAAGCGTTTTTCGAAGCTACTTTTTGGCTAACTTCTTATAGGAAGGTCTAGGAGCTCTGAAAATGAACGTGCGCGTCTTTCACTCTTCCCGAGGGACTTAGAAGAATTTTGTGATATTTTTTATTAAAATGGTGTATAAGGGTATATATATAAATATATTTTATGCACTGTATATGAGCTGGCGATTTCTAAGTCTGTGGTTCCGAGAGGGGGTAACCAGGCTCACTAATAAAGGTCAAGCCACTTGGCTGCCAGAATGCCCTGCTTCAGCACAGACCAGAAAGGCATTGTGATAAGCGTATCCCCGGTATAGTCAGGGGTTAATGGGAGTCGTCCCCGTCCCCCCAGTATACGGCCAGAACCATGGACCCGGTACTTGTGGTTCGGACTCTCTCCAACCAGCCATAATGTTGTGAGAGTGAAATTATGTCTAAGTCCAGCTTTGGTACATTAGAAGCAACTCTGAAACTTAACCTAAGCGTTTTTCGAAGCTACTTTTTGGCTAACTTCTTATAGGAAGGTCTAGGAGCTCTGAAAATGAACGTGCGCGTCTTTCACTCTTCCCGAGGGACTTAGAAGAATTTTGTGATATTTTTTATTAAAATGGTGTATAAGGGTATATATATAAATATATTTTATGCACTGTATATGAGCTGGCGATTTCTAAGTCTGTGGTTCCGAGAGGGGGTAACCAGGCTCACTAATAAAGTTCAAGCCACTTGGCTGCCAGAATGCCCTGCTTCAGCACAGACCAGAAAGGCATTGTGATAAGCGTATCCCCGGTATAGTCAGGGGTTAATGGGAGTCGTCCCCGTCCCCCCAGTATACGGCCAGAACCATGGACCCGGTACTTGTGGTTCGGACTCTCTCCAACCAACCATAATGTTGTGAGAGTGAAATTATGTCTAAGTCCAGCTTTGGTACATTAGAAGCAACTCTGAAACTTAACCTAAGCGTTTTTCGAAGCTACTTTTTGGCTAACTTCTTATAGGAAGGTCTAGGAGCTCTGAAAATGAACGTGCGCGTCTTTCACTCTTCCCGAGGGACTTAGAAGAATTTTGTGATATTTTTTATTAAAATGGTGTATAAGGGTATATATATAAATATATTTTATGCACTGTATATGAGCTGGCGATTTCTAAGTCTGTGGTTCCGAGAGGGGATAACCAGGCTCACTAATAAAGGTCAAGCCACTTGGCTGCCAGAATGCCCTGCTTCAGCACAGACCAGAAAGGCATTGTGATAAGCGTATCCCCGGTATAGTCAGGGGTTAATGGGAGTCGTCCCCGTCCCCCCAGTATACGGCCAGAACCATGGACCCGGTACTTGTGGTTCGGACTCTCTCCAACCAGCCATAATGTTGTGAGAGTGAAATTATGTCTAAGTCCAGCTTTGGTACATTAGAAGCAACTCTGAAACTTAACCTAAGCGTTTTTCGAAGCTACTTTTTGGCTAACTTCTTATAGGAAGGTCTAGGAGCTCTGAAAATGAACGTGCGCGTCTTTCACTCTTCCCGAGGGACTTAGAAGAATTTTGTGATATTTTTTATTAAAATGGTGTATAAGGGTATATATATAAATATATTTTATGCACTGTATATGAGCTGGCGATTTCTAAGTCTGTGGTTCCGAGAGGGGGTAACCAGGCTCACTAATAAAGGTCAAGCCACTTGGCTGCCAGAATGCCCTGCTTCAGCACAGACCAGAAAGGCATTGTGATAAGCGTATCCCCGGTATAGTCAGGGGTTAATGGGAGTCGTCCCCGTCCCCCCAGTATACGGCCAGAACCATGGACCCGGTACTTGTGGTTCGGACTCTCTCCAACCAGCCATAATGTTGTGAGAGTGAAATTATGTCTAAGTCCAGCTTTGGTACATTAGAAGCAACTCTGAAACTTAACCTAAGCGTTTTTCGAAGCTACTTTTTGGCTAACTTCTTATAGGAAGGTCTAGAAGCTCTGAAAATGAACGTGCGCGTCTTTCACTCTTCCCGAGGGACTTAGAAGAATTTTGTGATATTTTTTTATTAAAATGGTGTATAAGGGTATATATATAAATATATTTTATGCACTGTATATGAGCTGGCGATTTCTAAGTCTGTGGTTCCGAGAGGGGGTAACCAGGCTCACTAATAAAGGTCAAGCCACTTGGCTGCCAGAATGCCCTGCTTCAGCACAGACCAGAAAGGCATTGTAATAAGCGTATCCCCGGTATAGTCAGGGGTTAATGGGAGTCGTCCCCGTCCCCCCAGTATACGGCCAGAACCATGGACCCGGTACTTGTGGTTCGGACTCTCTCCAACCAGCCATAATGTTGTGAGAGTGAAATTATGTCTAAGTCCAGCTTTGGTACATTAGAAGCAACTCTGAAACTTAACCTAAGCGTTTTTCGAAGCTACTTTCTGGCTAACTTCTTATAGGAAGGTCTAGGAGCTCTGAAAATGAACGTGCGCGTCTTTCACTCTTCCCGAGGGACTTAGAAGAATTTTGTGATATTTTTTATTAAATGGTGTATAAGGGTATATATATAAATATATTTTATGCACTGTATATGAGCTGGCGATTTCTAAGTCTGTGGTTCCGAGAGGGAGTAACCAGGCTCACTAATAAAGGTCAAGCCACTTGGCTGCCAGAATGCCGTGCTTCAGCACAGACCAGAAAGGCATTGTGATAAGCGTATCCCCGGTATAGTCAGGGGTTAATGGGAGTCGTCCCCGCCCCCCCAGTATACGGCCAGAACCATGGACCCGGTACTTGTGGTTCGGACTGTCTCCAACCAGCCATAATGTTGTGAGAGTGAAATTATGTCTAAGTCCAGCTTTGGTACATTAGAAGCAACTCTGAAACTTAACCTAAGCGTTTTTCGAAGCTACTTTTTGGCTAACTTCTTATAGGAAGGTCTAGGAGCTCTGAAAATGAACGTGCGCATCTTTCACTCTTCCCGAGGGACTTAGAAGAATTTTGTGATATTTTTTATTAAAATGGTGTATAAGGGTATATATATAAATATATTTTATGCACTGTATATGAGCTGGCGATTTCTAAGTCTGTGGTTCCGAGAGGGGGTAACCAGGCTCACTAATAAAGGTCAAGCCACTTGGCTGCCAGAATGCCCTGCTTCAGCACAGACCAGAAAGGCATTGTGATAAGCGTATCCCTGGTATAGTCAGGGGTTAATGGGAGTCGTCCCCGTCCCCCCAGTATACGGCCAGAACCATGGACCCGGTACTTGTGGTTCGGACTCTCTCCAACCAGCCATAATGTTGTGAGAGTGAAATTATGTCTAAGTCCAGCTTTGGTACATTAGAAGCAACTCTGAAACTTAACCTAAGCGTTTTTCGAAGCTACTTTTTGGCTAACTTCTTATAGGAAGGTCTAGGAGCTCTGAAAATGAACGTGCGCATCTTTCACTCTTCCCGAGGGACTTAGAAGAATTTTGTGATATTTTTTATTAAAATGGTGTATAAGGGTATATATATAAATATATTTTATGCACTGTATATGAGCTGGCGATTTCTAAGTCTGTGGTTCCGAGAGGGGGTAACCAGGCTCACTAATAAAGGTCAAGCCACTTGGCTGCCAGAATGCCCTGCTTCAGCACAGACCAGAAAGGCATTGTGATAAGCGTATCCCTGGTATAGTCAGGGGTTAATGGGAGTCGTCCCCGTCCCCCCAGTATACGGCCAGAACCATGGACCCGGTACTTGTGGTTCGGACTCTCTCCAACCAGCCATAATGTTGTGAGAGTGAAATTATGTCTAAGTCCAGCTTTGGTACATTAGAAGCAACTCTGAAACTTAACCTAAGCGTTTTTCGAAGCTACATTTTTGGCTAACTTCTTATAGGAAGGTCTAGGAGCTCTGAAAATGAACGTGCGCGTCTTTCACTCTTCCCGAGGGACTTAGAAGAATTTTGTGATATTTTTTATTAAATGGTGTATAAGGGTATATATATAAATATATTTTATGCACTGTATATGAGCTGGCGATTTCTAAGTCTGTGGTTCCGAGAGGGGGTAACCAGGCTCACTAATAAAGGTCAAGCCACTTGGCTGCCAGAATGCCGTGCTTCAGCACAGACCAGAAAGGCATTGTGATAAGCGTATCCCCGGTATAGTCAGGGGTTAATGGGAGTCGTCTCCGTCCCCCCAGTATACGGCCAGAACCATGGACCCGGTACTTGTGGTTCGGACTCTCTCCAACCAGCCATAATGTTGTGAGAGTGAAATTATGTCTAAGTCCAGCTTTGGTACATTAGAAGCAACTCTGAAACTTAACCTAAGCGTTTTTCGAAGCTACTTTTTGGCTAACTTCTTATAGGAAGGTCTAGGAGCTCTGAAAATGAACGTGCGCGTCTTTCACTCTTCCCGAGGGACTTAGAAGAATTTTGTGATATTTTTTATTAAAATGGTGTATAAGGGTATATATATAAATATATTTTATGCACTGTATATGAGCTGGCGATTTCTAAGTCTGTGGTTCCGAGAGGGGGTAACCAGGCTCACTAATAAAGGTCAAGCCACTTGGCTGCCAGAATGCCCTGCTTCAGCACAGACCAGAAAGGCATTGTGATAAGCGTATCCCCGGTATAGTCAGGGGTTAATGGGAGTCGTCCCCGTCCCCCCAGTATACGGCCAGAACCATGGACCCGGTACTTGTGGTTCGGACTCTCTCCAACCAACCATAATGTTGTGAGAGTGAAATTATGTCTAAGTCCAGCTTTGGTACATTAGAAGCAACTCTGAAACTTAACCTAAGCGTTTTTCGAAGCTACTTTTTGGCTAACTTCTTATAGGAAGGTCTAGGAGCTCTGAAAATGAACGTGCGCGTCTTTCACTCTTCCCGAGGGACTTAGAAGAATTTTGTGATATTTTTTATTAAATGGTGTATAAGGGTATATATATAAATATATTTTATGCACTGTATATGAGCTGGCGATTTCTAAGTCTGTGGTTCCGAGAGGGGGTAACCAGGCTCACTAATAAAGGTCAAGCCACTTGGCTGCCAGAATGCCCTGCTTCAGCACAGACCAGAAAGGCATTGTGATAAGCGTATCCCCGGTATAGTCAGGGGTTAATGGGAGTCGTCCCCGTCCCCCCAGTATACGGCCAGAACCATGGACCCGGTACTTGTGGTTCGGACTCTCTCCAACCAGCCATAATGTTGTGAGAGTGAAATTATGTCTAAGTCCAGCTTTGGTACATTAGAAGCAACTCTGAAACTTAACCTAAGCGTTTTTCGAAGCTACTTTTTGGCTAACTTCTTATAGGAAGGTCTAGGAGCTCTGAAAATGAACGTGCGCGTCTTTCACTCTTCCCGAGGGACTTAGAAGAATTTTGTGATATTTTTTATTAAAATGGTGTATAAGGGTATATATATAAATATATTTTATGCACTGTATATGAGCTGGCGATTTCTAAGTCTGTGGTTCCGAGAGGGGGTAACCAGGCTCACTAATAAAGGTCAAGCCACTTGGCTGCCAGAATGCCCTGCTTCAGCACAGACCAGAAAGGCATTGTGATAAGCGTATCCCCGGTATAGTCAGGGGTTAATGGGAGTCGTCCCCGTCCCCCCAGTATACGGCCAGAACCATGGACCCGGTACTTGTGGTTCGGACTCTCTCCAACCAGCCATAATGTTGTGAGAGTGAAATTATGTCTAAGTCCAGCTTTGGTACATTAGAAGCAACTCTGAAACTTAACCTAAGCGTTTTTCGAAGCTACTTTTTGGCTAACTTCTTATAGGAAGGTCTAGAAGCTCTGAAAATGAACGTGCGCGTCTTTCACTCTTCCCGAGGGACTTAGAAGAATTTTGTGATATTTTTTTATTAAAATGGTGTATAAGGGTATATATATAAATATATTTTATGCACTGTATATGAGCTGGCGATTTCTAAGTCTGTGGTTCCGAGAGGGGGTAACCAGGCTCACTAATAAAGGTCAAGCCACTTGGCTGCCAGAATGCCCTGCTTCAGCACAGACCAGAAAGGCATTGTAATAAGCGTATCCCCGGTATAGTCAGGGGTTAATGGGAGTCGTCCCCGTCCCCCCAGTATACGGCCAGAACCATGGACCCGGTACTTGTGGTTCGGACTCTCTCCAACCAGCCATAATGTTGTGAGAGTGAAATTATGTCTAAGTCCAGCTTTGGTACATTAGAAGCAACTCTGAAACTTAACCTAAGCGTTTTTCGAAGCTACTTTTTGGCTAACTTCTTATAGGAAGGTCTAGGAGCTCTGAAAATGAACGTGCGCGTCTTTCACTCTTCCCGAGGGACTTAGAAGAATTTTGTGATATTTTTTATTAAATGGTGTATAAGGGTATATATATAAATATATTTTATGCACTGTATATGAGCTGGCGATTTCTAAGTCTGTGGTTCCGAGAGGGAGTAACCAGGCTCACTAATAAAGGTCAAGCCACTTGGCTGCCAGAATGCCGTGCTTCAGCACAGACCAGAAAGGCATTGTGATAAGCGTATCCCCGGTATAGTCAGGGGTTAATGGGAGTCGTCCCCGCCCCCCCAGTATACGGCCAGAACCATGGACCCGGTACTTGTGGTTCGGACTGTCTCCAACCAGCCATAATGTTGTGAGAGTGAAATTATGTCTAAGTCCAGCTTTGGTACATTAGAAGCAACTCTGAAACTTAACCTAAGCGTTTTTCGAAGCTACTTTTTGGCTAACTTCTTATAGGAAGGTCTAGGAGCTCTGAAAATGAACGTGCGCATCTTTCACTCTTCCCGAGGGACTTAGAAGAATTTTGTGATATTTTTTATTAAAATGGTGTATAAGGGTATATATATAAATATATTTTATGCACTGTATATGAGCTGGCGATTTCTAAGTCTGTGGTTCCGAGAGGGGGTAACCAGGCTCACTAATAAAGGTCAAGCCACTTGGCTGCCAGAATGCCCTGCTTCAGCACAGACCAGAAAGGCATTGTGATAAGCGTATCCCTGGTATAGTCAGGGGTTAATGGGAGTCGTCCCCGTCCCCCCAGTATACGGCCAGAACCATGGACCCGGTACTTGTGGTTCGGACTCTCTCCAACCAGCCATAATGTTGTGAGAGTGAAATTATGTCTAAAATATATTTATAAATATACCGTTATACACCATTTTAATAAAAAAATATCACAAAATTCTTCTAAGTCCCTCGGGAAGAGTGAAAGACGCGCACGTTCATTTTCAGAGCTCCTAGACCTTCCTATAAGAAGTTAGCCAAAAAGTAGCTTCGAAAAACGCTTAGGTTAAGTTTCAGAGTTGCTTCTAATGTACCAAAGCTGGACTTAGACATAATTTCACTCTCACAACATTATGGCTGGTTGGAGAGAGTCCGAACCACAAGTACCGGGTCCATGGTTCTGGCCGTATACTGGGGGGACGGGGACGACTCCCATTAACCCCTGACTATACCGGGGATACGCTTATCACAATGCCTTTCTGGTCTGTGCTGAAGCAGGGCATTCTGGCAGCCAAGTGGCTTGACCTTTATTAGTGAGCCTGGTTACCCCCTCTCGGAACCACAGACTTAGAAATCGCCAGCTCATATACAGTGCATAAAATATATTTATATATATACCCTTATACTGTACACCATTTTAATAAAAAATATCACAAAATTCTTCTAAGTCCCTCGGGAAGAGTGAAAGACGCGCACGTTCATTTTCAGAGCTCCTAGACCTTCCTATAAGAAAGCCAAAAAGTAGCTTCGAAAAACGCTTAGGTTAAGTTTCAGAGTTGCTTCTAATGTACCAAAGCTGGACTTAGACATAATTTCACTCTCACAACATTATGGCTGGTTGGAGATGTGGTTCGGACTGTCTCCAACCAGCCATAATGTTGTGAGAGTGAAATTATGTCTAAGTCCAGCTTTGGTACATTAGAAGCAACTCTGAAACTTAACCTAAGCGTTTTTCGAAGCTACTTTTTGGCTAACTTCTTATAGGAAGTTCTAGGAGCTCTGAAAATGAACGTGCGCGTCTTTCACTCTTCCCGAGGGACTTAGAAGAATTTTGTGATATTTTTTATTAAAATGGTGTACAGTATAAGGGTATATATATAAATATATTTTATGCACTGTATATGAGCTGGCGATTTCTAAGTCTGTGGTTCCGAGAGGGGGTAACCAGGCTCACTAATAAAGGTCAAGCCACTTGGCTGCCAGAATGCCCTGCTTCAGCACAGACCAGAAAGGCATTGTGATAAGCATATCCCCGGTATAGTCAGGGGTTAATGGGAGTCGTCCCCGTCCCCCCAGTATACGGCCAGAACCATGGACCCGGTACTTGTGGTTCGGACTCTCTCCAACCAGCCATAATGTTGTGAGAGTGAAATTATGTCTAAGTCCAGCTTTGGTACATTAGAAGCAACTCTGAAACTTAACCTAAGCGTTTTTCGAAGCTACTTTTTGGCTAACTTCTTATAGGAAGGTCTAGGAGCTCTAAAAATGAACGTGCGCGTCTTTCACTCTTCCCGAGGGACTTAGAAGAATTTTGTGATATTTTTTTATTAAAATGGTGTATAACGGTATATTTATAAATATATTTTAGACATAATTTCACTCTCACAACATTATGGCTGGTTGGAGACAGTCCGAACCACAAGTACCGGGTCCATGGTTCTGGCCGTATACTGGGGGGACGGGGACGACTCCCATTAACCCCTGACTATACCGGGGATACGCTTATCACAATGCCTTTCTGGTCTGTGCTGAAGCAGGGCATTCTGGCAGCCAAGTGGCTTGACCTTTATTAGTGAGCCTGGTTACCCCCTCTCGGAACCACAGACTTAGAAATCGCCAGCTCATATACAGTGCATAAAATATATTTATATATATACCCTTATACACCATTTAATAAAAAATATCACAAAATTCTTCTAAGTCCCTCGGGAAGAGTGAAAGACGCGCACGTTCATTTTCAGAGCTCCTAGACCTTCCTATAAGAAGTTAGCCAAAAAGTAGCTTCGAAAAACGCTTAGGTTAAGTTTCAGAGTTGCTTCTAATGTACCAAAGCTGGACTTAGACATAATTTCACTCTCACAACATTATGGCTGGTTGGAGAGAGTCCGAACCACAAGTACCGGGTCCATGGTTCTGGCCGTATACTGGGGGGACGGGGACGACTCCCATTAACCCCTGACTATACCGGGGATACGCTTATCACAATGCCTTTCTGGTCTGTGCTGAAGCAGGGCATTCTGGCAGCCAAGTGGCTTGACCTTTATTAGTGAGCCTGGTTACCCCCTCTCGGAACCACAGACTTAGAAATCGCCAGCTCATATACAGTGCATAAAATCTATTTATATATATATACCCTTATACACCATTTTAATAAAAAATATCACAAAATTCTTCTAAGTCCCTCGGGAAGAGTGAAAGACGCGCACGTTCATTTTCAGAGCTCCTAGACCTTCCTACTGTATAAGAAGTTAGCCAAAAAGTAGCTTCGAAAAACGCTTAGGTTAAGTTTCAGAGTTGCTTCTAATGTACCAAAGCTGGACTTAGACATAATTTCACTCTCACAACATTATGGCTGGTTGGAGAGAGTCCGAACCACAAGTACCGGGTCCATGGTTCTGGCCGTATACTGGGGGGACGGGGACGACTCCCATTAACCCCTGACAATACCGGGGATACGCTTATCACAATGCCTTTCTGGTCTGTGCTGAAGCAGGGCATTCTGGCAGCCAAGTGGCTTGACCTTTATTAGTGAGCCTGGTTACCCCCTCTCGGAACCACAGACTTAGAAATCGCCAGCTCATATACAGTGCATAAAATATATTTATATATATACCCTTATACACCATTTAATAAAAAATATCACAAAATTCTTCTAAGTCCCTCGGGAAGAGTGAAAGACGCGCACGTTCATTTTCAGAGCTCCTAGACCTTCCTATAAGAAGTTAGCCAAAAAGTAGCTTCGAAAAACGCTTAGGTTAAGTTTCAGAGTTGCTTCTAATGTACCAAAGCTGGACTTAGACATAATTTCACTCTCACAACATTATGGCTGGTTGGAGAGAGTCCGAACCACAAGTACCGGGTCCATGGTTCTGGCCGTATACTGGGGGGACGGGGACGACTCCCATTAACCCCTGACTATACCGGGGATACGCTTATCACAATGCCTTTCTGGTCTGTGCTGAAGCAGGGCATTCTGGCAGCCAAGTGGCTTGACCTTTATTAGTGAGCCTGGTTACCCCCTCTCGGAACCACAGACTTAGAAATCGCCAGCTCATATACAGTGCATAAAATATATTTATATATATACCCTTATACACCATTTTAATAAAAAATATCACAAAATTCTTCTAAGTCCCTCGGGAAGAGTGAAAGACGCGCACGTTCATTTTCAGAGCTCCTAGACCTTCCTATAAGAAGTTAGCCAAAAAGTAGCTTCGAAAAACGCTTAGGTTAAGTTTCAGAGTTGCTTCTAATGTACCAAAGCTGGACTTAGACATAATTTCACTCTCACAACATTATGGCTGGTTGGAGAGAGTCCGAACCACAAGTACCGGGTCCATGGTTCTGGCCGTATACTGGGGGGACGGGGACGACTCCCATTAACCCCTGACTATACCGGGGATACGCTTATCACAATGCCTTTCTGGTCTGTGCTGAAGCAGGGCATTCTGGCAGCCAAGTGGCTTGACCTTTATTAGTGAGCCTGGTTACCCCCTCTCGGTACCACAGACTTAGAAATCGCCAGCTCATATACAGTGCATAAAATATATTTATATATATACCCTTATACACCATTTTAATAAAAAATATCACAAATTTCTTCTAAGTCCCTCGGGAAGAGTGGAAGACGCGCACGTTCATTTTAAGAGCTCCTAGACCTTCCTATAAGAAGTAAGCCAAAAAGTAGCTTCGAAAAACGCTTAGGTTAAGTTTCAGAGTTGCTTCTAATGTACCAAAGCTGGACTTAGACATAATTTCACTCTCACAACATTATGGCTGGTTGGAGAGAGTCCGAACCACAAGTACCGGGTCCATGGTTCTGGCCGTATACTGGGGGGACGGGGATGACTCCCATTAACCCCTGACTATACCGGGGATACGCTTATCACAATGCCTTTCTGGTCTGTGCTGAAGCAGGGCATTCTGGCAGCCAAGTGGCTTGACCTTTATTAGTGAGCCTGGTTACCCCCTCTCGGAACCACAGACTTAGAAATCGCCAGCTCATATACAGTGCATAAAAAATATTTATATATATACCCTTATACACCATTTTAATAAAAAATATCACAAAATTCTTCTAAGTCCCTCGGGAAGAGTGAAAGACGCGCACGTTCATTTTCAGATCTCCTACACCTTCCTATAAGAAGTTAGCCAAAAAGTAGTTTCGAAAAACGCTTAGGTTAAGTTTCAGAGTTGCTTCTAATGTACCAAAGCTGTACTTAGACATAATTTCACTCTCACAACATTATGGCTGGTTGGAGAGAGTCCGAACCACAAGTACCGGGTCCATGGTTCTGGCCGTATACTGGGGGGACGGGGACGACTCCCATTAACCCCTGACTATACCGGGGATATGCTTATCACAATGCCTTTCTGGTCTGTGCTGAAGCAGGGCATTCTGGCAGCCAAGTGGCTTGACCTTTATTAGTGAGCCTGGTTACCCCCTCTCGGAACCACAGACTTAGAAATCGCCAGCTCATATACAGTGCATAAAATATATTTATATATATACCCTTATACACCATTTTAATAAAAAATATCACAAAATTCTTCTAAGTCCCTCGGGAAGAGTGAAAGACGCGCACGTTCATTTTCAGAGCTCCTAGACCTTCCTATAAGAAGTTAGCCAAAAAGTAGCTTCGAAAAACGCTTAGGTTAAGTTTCAGAGTTGCTTCTAATGTACCAAAGCTGGACTTAGACATAATTTCACTCTCACAACATTATGGCTGGTTGGAGAGAGTCCGAACCACAAGTACCGGGTCCATGGTTCTGGCCGTATACTGGGGGGACGGGGATGACTCCCATTAACCCCTGACTATACCGGGGATGCGCTTATCACAATGCCTTTCTGGTCTGTGCTGAAGCAGGGCATTCTGGCAGCCAAGTGGCTTGACCTTTATTAGTGAGCCTGGTTACCCCCTCTCGGAACCACAGACTTAGAAATCGCCAGCTCATATACAGTGCATAAAATATATTTATATATATACCCTTATACACCATTTTAATAAAAAATATCACAAAATTCTTCTAAGTCCCTCGGGAAGAGTGAAAGACGCGCACGTTCATTTTCAGAGCTCCTAGACCTTCCTATAAGAAGTTAGCCAAAAAGTAGCTTCGAAAAACGCTTAGGTTAAGTTTCAGAGTTGCTTCTAATGTACCAAAGCTGGACTTAGACATAATTTCACTCTCACAACATTATGGCTGGTTGGAGAGAGTCCGAACCACAAGTACCGGGTCCATGGTTCTGGCCGTATACTGGGGGGACGGGGACGACTCCCATTAACCCCTGACTATACCGGGGATACGCTTATCACAATGCCTTTCTGGTCTGTGCTGAAGCAGGGCATTCTGGCAGCCAAGTGGCTTGACCTTTATTAGTGAGCCTGGTTACCCCCTCTCGGTACCACAGACTTAGAAATCGCCAGCTCATATACAGTGCATAAAATATATTTATATATATACCCTTATACACCATTTTAATAAAAAATATCACAAATTTCTTCTAAGTCCCTCGGGAAGAGTGGAAGACGCGCACGTTCATTTTCAGAGCTCCTAGACCTTCCTATAAGAAGTAAGCCAAAAAGTAGCTTCGAAAAACGCTTAGGTTAAGTTTCAGAGTTGCTTCTAATGTACCAAAGCTGGACTTAGACATAATTTCACTCTCACAACATTATGGCTGGTTGGAGAGAGTCCGAACCACAAGTACCGGGTCCATGGTTCTGGCCGTATACTGGGGGGACGGGGATGACTCCCATTAACCCCTGACTATACCGGGGATACGCTTATCACAATGCCTTTCTGGTCTGTGCTGAAGCAGGGCATTCTGGCAGCCAAGTGGCTTGACCTTTATTAGTGAGCCTGGTTACCCCCTCTCGGAACCACAGACTTAGAAATCGCCAGCTCATATACAGTGCATAAAAAATATTTATATATATACCCTTATACACCATTTTAATAAAAAATATCACAAAATTCTTCTAAGTCCCTCGGGAAGAGTGAAAGACGCGCACGTTCATTTTCAGATCTCCTACACCTTCCTATAAGAAGTTAGCCAAAAAGTAGTTTCGAAAAACGCTTAGGTTAAGTTTCAGAGTTGCTTCTAATGTACCAAAGCTGTACTTAGACATAATTTCACTCTCACAACATTATGGCTGGTTGGAGAGAGTCCGAACCACAAGTACCGGGTCCATGGTTCTGGCCGTATACTGGGGGGACGGGGACGACTCCCATTAACCCCTGACTATACCGGGGATATGCTTATCACAATGCCTTTCTGGTCTGTGCTGAAGCAGGGCATTCTGGCAGCCAAGTGGCTTGACCTTTATTAGTGAGCCTGGTTACCCCCTCTCGGAACCACAGACTTAGAAATCGCCAGCTCATATACAGTGCATAAAATATATTTATATATATACCCTTATACACCATTTTAATAAAAAATATCACAAAATTCTTCTAAGTCCCTCGGGAAGAGTGAAAGACGCGCACGTTCATTTTCAGAGCTCCTAGACCTTCCTATAAGAAAGCCAAAAAGTAGCTTCGAAAAACGCTTAGGTTAAGTTTCAGAGTTGCTTCTAATGTACCAAAGCTGGACTTAGACATAATTTCACTCTCACAACATTATGGCTGGTTGGAGATGTGGTTCGGACTGTCTCCAACCAGCCATAATGTTGTGAGAGTGAAATTATGTCTAAGTCCAGCTTTGGTACATTAGAAGCAACTCTGAAACTTAACCTAAGCGTTTTTCGAAGCTACTTTTTGGCTAACTTCTTATAGGAAGTTCTAGGAGCTCTGAAAATGAACGTGCGCGTCTTTCACTCTTCCCGAGGGACTTAGAAGAATTTTGTGATATTTTTTATTAAATGGTGTATAAGGGTATATATATAAATATATTTTATGCACTGTATATGAGCTGGCGATTTCTAAGTCTGTGGTTCCGAGAGGGGGTAACCAGGCTCACTAATAAAGGTCAAGCCACTTGGCTGCCAGAATGCCCTGCTTCAGCACAGACCAGAAAGGCATTGTGATAAGCGTATCCCCGGTATAGTCAGGGGTTAATGGGAGTCGTCCCCGTCTCCCCAGTATACGGCCAGAACCATGGACCCGGTACTTGTGGTTCGGACTGTCTCCAACCAGCCATAATGTTGTGAGAGTGAAATTATGTCTAAGTCCAGCTTTGGTACATTAGAAGCAACTCTGAAACTTAACCTAAGCGTTTTTCGAAGCTACTTTTTGGCTAACTTCTTATAGGAAGGTCTAGGAGCTATGAAAATGAACGTGCGCGTCTTTCACTCTTCCCGAGGGACTTAGAAGAATTTTGTGATATTTTTTATTAAAATGGTGTATAAGGGTATATATATAAATATATTTTATGCACTGTATATGAGCTGGCGATTTTTAAGTCTGTGGTTCCGAGAGAGGGTAACCAGGCTCACTAATAAAGGTCAAGCCACTTGGCTGCCAGAATGCCCTGCTTCAGCACAGACCAGAAAGGCATTGTGATAAGCGTATCCCCGGTATAGTCAGGGGTTAATGGGAGTCGTCCCCGTCCCCCCAGTATACGGCCAGAACCATGGACCCGGTACTTGTGGTTCGGACTGTCTCCAACCAGCCATAATGTTGTGAGAGTGAAATTATGTCTAAGTCCAGCTTTGGTACATTAGAAGCAACTCTGAAACTTAACCTAAGCGTTTTTCGAAGCTACTTTTTGGCTAACTTCTTATAGGAAGGTCTAGGAGCTCTGAAAATGAACGTGCGAGTCTTTCTCTCTTCCCGAGGGACTTAGAAGAATTTTGTGATATTTTTTATTAAAATGGTGTATAAGGGTATATATATACTGTAAATATATTTTATGCACTGTACTGTATATGAGCTGGCGATTTCTAAGTCTGTGGTTCCGAGAGGGAGTAACCAGGCTCACTAATAAAGGTCAAGCCACTTGGCTGCCAGAATGCCCTGCTTAAGCACAGACCAGAAAGGCATTGTGATAAGCGTATCCCCGATATAGTCAGGGGTTAATGTGAGTCGTCCCCGTCCCCCCAGTATACGGCCAGAACCATGGACCCGGTACTTGTGGTTCGGACTGTCTCCAACCAGCCATAATGTTGTGAGAGTGAAATTATGTCTAAGTCCAGCTTTGGTACATTAGAAGCAACTCTGAAACTTAACCTAAGCGTTTTTCGAAGCTACTTTTTGGCTAACTTCTTATAGGAAGGTCTAGGAGCTCTGAAAATGAACGTGCGCGTCTTTCACTCTTCCCGAGGGACTTAGAAGAATTTTGTGATATTTTTTATTAAAATGGTGTATAAGGGTATATATATAAATATATTTTATGCACTGTATATGAGCTGGCGATTTCTAAGTCTGTGGTTCCGAGAGGGGGTAACCAGGCTCACTAATAAAGGTCAAGCCACTTGGCTGCCAGAATGCCCTGCTTCAGCACAGACCAGAAAGGCATTGTGATAAGCGTATCCCCGGTATAGTCAGGGGTTAATGGGAGTCGTCCCCGTCCCCCCAGTATACGGCCAGAACCATGGACCCGGTACTTGTGGTTCGGACTCTCTCCAACCAGCCATAATGTTGTGAGAGTGAAATTATGTCTAAGTCCAGCTTTGGTACATTAGAAGCAACTCTGAAACTTAACCTAAGCGTTTTTCGAAGCTACTTTTTGGCTAACTTCTTATAGGAAGTTCTAGGAGCTCTGAAAATGAACGTGCGCGTCTTTCACTCTTCCCGAGGGACTTAGAAGAATTTTGTGATATTTTTTATTAAATGGTGTATAAGGGTATATATATAAATATATTTTATGCACTGTATATGAGCTGGCGATTTCTAAGTCTGTGGTTCCGAGAGGGGGTAACCAGGCTCACTAATAAAGGTCAAGCCACTTGGCTGCCAGAATGCCGTGCTTCAGCACAGACCAGAAAGGCATTGTGATAAGCGTATCCCCGGTATAGTCAGGGGTTAATGGGAGTCGTCCCCGTCCCCCCAGTATACGGCCAGAACCATGGACTCGGTACTTGTGGTTCGGACTCTCTCCAACCAGCCATAATGTTGTGAGAGTGAAATTATGTCTAAGTCCAGCTTTGGTACATTAGAAGCAACTCTGAAACTTAACCTAAGCGTTTTTCGAAGCTACTTTTTGGCTAACTTCTTATAGGAAGGTCTAGGAGCTCTGAAAATGAACGTGCGCGTCTTTCACTCTTCCCGAGGGACTTAGAAGAATTTTGTGATATTTTTTTATTAAAATGGTGTATAACGGTATATTTATAAATATATTTTAGACATAATTTCACTCTCACAACATTATGGCTGGTTGGAGATAGTCCGAACCACAAGTACCGGGTCCATGGTTCTGGCCGTATACTGGGGGGACGGGGACGACTCCCATTAACCCCTGACTATACCGGGGACACGCTTATCACAATGCCTTTCTGGTCTGTGCTGAAGAAGGGCATTCTGGCAGCCAAGTGGCTTGACCTTTATTAGTGAGCCTGGTTACCCCCTCTCGGAACCACAGACTTAGAAATCGCCAGCTCATATACAGTGCATAAAATATATTTATATATATACCCTTATACACCATTTTAATAAAAAATATCACAAAATTCTTCTAAGTCCCTCGGGAAGAGTGAAAGACGCGCACGTTCATTTTCATAGCTCCTAGACCTTCCTATAAGAAGTTAGCCAAAAAGTAGCTTCGAAAAACGCTTAGGTTAAGTTTCAGAGTTGCTTCTAATGTACCAAAGCTGGACTTAGACATAATTTCACTCTCACAACATTATGGCTGGTTGGAGACAGTCCGAACCACAAGTACCGGGTCCATGGTTCTGGCCGTATACTGGGGAGACGGGGACGACTCCCATTAACCCCTGACTATACCGGGGATACGCTTATCACAATGCCTTTCTGGTCTGTGCTGAAGCAGGGCATTCTGGCAGCCAAGTGGCTTGACCTTTATTAGTGAGCCTGGTTACCCCCTCTCGGAACCACAGACTTAGAAATCGCCAGCTCATATACAGTGCATAAAATATATTTATATATATATACCCTTATACACCATTTTAATAAAAAATATCACAAAATTCTTCTAAGTCCCTCGGGAAGAGTGAAAGACGCGCACGTTCATTTTCAGATCTCCTACACCTTCCTATAAGAAGTTAGCCAAAAAGTAGTTTCGAAAAACGCTTAGGTTAAGTTTCAGAGTTGCTTCTAATGTACCAAAGCTGTACTTAGACATAATTTCACTCTCACAACATTATGGCTGGTTGGAGAGAGTCCGAACCACAAGTACCGGGTCCATGGTTCTGGCCGTATACTGGGGGGACGGGGACGACTCCCATTAACCCCTGACTATACCGGGGATATGCTTATCACAATGCCTTTCTGGTCTGTGCTGAAGCAGGGCATTCTGGCAGCCAAGTGGCTTGACCTTTATTAGTGAGCCTGGTTACCCCCTCTCGGAACCACAGACTTAGAAATCGCCAGCTCATATACAGTGCATAAAATATATTTATATATATACCCTTATACACCATTTTAATAAAAAATATCACAAAATTCTTCTAAGTCCCTCGGGAAGAGTGAAAGACGCGCACGTTCATTTTCAGAACTCCTAGACCTTCCTATAAGAAGTTAGCCAAAAAGTAGCTTCGAAAAACGCTTAGGTTAAGTTTCAGAGTTGCTTCTAATGTACCAAAGCTGGACTTAGACATAATTTCACTCTCACAACATTATGGCTGGTTGGAGAGAGTCCGAACCACAAGTACCGGGTCCATGGTTCTGGCCGTATACTGGGGGGACGGGGATGACTCCCATTAACCCCTGACTATACCGGGGATACGCTTATCACAATGCCTTTCTGGTCTGTGCTGAAGCAGGGCATTCTGGCAGCCAAGTGGCTTGACCTTTATTAGTGAGCCTGGTTACCCCCTCTCGGAACCACAGACTTAGAAATCGCCAGCTCATATACAGTGCATAAAATATATTTATATATATACCCTTATACACCATTTTAATAAAAAATATCACAAAATTCTTCTAAGTCCCTCGGGAAGAGTGAAAGACGCGCACGTTAATTTTCAGAGCTCCTAGACCTTCCTATAAGAAGTTAGCCAAAAAGTAGCTTCGAAAAACGCTTAGGTTAAGTTTCAGAGTTGCTTCTAATGTACCAAAGCTGGACTTAGACATAATTTCACTCTCACAACATTATGGCTGGTTGGAGAGAGTCCGAACCACAAGTACCGGGTCCATGGTTCTGGCCGTATACTGGGGGGACGGGGACGACTCCCATTAACCCCTGACTATACCGGGGATACGCTTATCACAATGCCTTTCTGGTCTGTGCTGAAGCAGGGCATTCTGGCAGCCAAGTGGCTTGACCTTTATTAGTGAGCCTGGTTACCCCCTCTCGGTACCACAGACTTAGAAATCGCCAGCTCATATACAGTGCATAAAATATATTTATATATATACCCTTATACACCATTTTAATAAAAAATATCACAAATTTCTTCTAAGTCCCTCGGGAAGAGTGGAAGACGCGCACGTTCATTTTCAGAGCTCCTAGACCTTCCTATAAGAAGTAAGCCAAAAAGTAGCTTCGAAAAACGCTTAGGTTAAGTTTCAGAGTTGCTTCTAATGTACCAAAGCTGGACTTAGACATAATTTCACTCTCACAACATTATGGCTGGTTGGAGAGAGTCCGAACCACAAGTACCGGGTCCATGGTTCTGGCCGTATACTGGGGGGACGGGGATGACTCCCATTAACCCCTGACTATACCGGGGATACGCTTATCACAATGCCTTTCTGGTCTGTGCTGAAGCAGGGCATTCTGGCAGCCAAGTGGCTTGACCTTTATTAGTGAGCCTGGTTACCCCCTCTCGGAACCACAGACTTAGAAATCGCCAGCTCATATACAGTGCATAAAAAATATTTATATATATACCCTTATACACCATTTTAATAAAAAATATCACAAAATTCTTCTAAGTCCCTCGGGAAGAGTGAAAGACGCGCACGTTCATTTTCAGATCTCCTACACCTTCCTATAAGAAGTTAGCCAAAAAGTAGTTTCGAAAAACGCTTAGGTTAAGTTTCAGAGTTGCTTCTAATGTACCAAAGCTGTACTTAGACATAATTTCACTCTCACAACATTATGGCTGGTTGGAGAGAGTCCGAACCACAAGTACCGGGTCCATGGTTCTGGCCGTATACTGGGGGGACGGGGACGACTCCCATTAACCCCTGACTATACCGGGGATATGCTTATCACAATGCCTTTCTGGTCTGTGCTGAAGCAGGGCATTCTGGCAGCCAAGTGGCTTGACCTTTATTAGTGAGCCTGGTTACCCCCTCTCGGAACCACAGACTTAGAAATCGCCAGCTCATATACAGTGCATAAAATATATTTATATATATACCCTTATACACCAATTTAATAAAAAATATCACAAAATTCTTCTAAGTCCCTCGGGAAGAGTGAAAGACGCGCACGTTCATTTTCAGAGCTCCTAGACCTTCCTATAAGAAAGCCAAAAAGTAGCTTCGAAAAACGCTTAGGTTAAGTTTCAGAGTTGCTTCTAATGTACCAAAGCTGGACTTAGACATAATTTCACTCTCACAACATTATGGCTGGTTGGAGATGTGGTTCGGACTGTCTCCAACCAGCCATAATGTTGTGAGAGTGAAATTATGTCTAAGTCCAGCTTTGGTACATTAGAAGCAACTCTGAAACTTAACCTAAGCGTTTTTCGAAGCTACTTTTTGGCTAACTTCTTATAGGAAGTTCTAGGAGCTCTGAAAATGAACGTGCGCGTCTTTCACTCTTCCCGAGGGACTTAGAAGAATTTTGTGATATTTTTTATTAAATGGTGTATAAGGGTATATATATAAATATATTTTATGCACTGTATATGAGCTGGCGATTTCTAAGTCTGTGGTTCCGAGAGGGGGTAACCAGGCTCACTAATAAAGGTCAAGCCACTTGGCTGCCAGAATGCCCTGCTTCAGCACAGACCAGAAAGGCATTGTGATAAGCGTATCCCCGGTATAGTCAGGGGTTAATGGGAGTCGTCCCCGTCTCCCCAGTATACGGCCAGAACCATGGACCCGGTACTTGTGGTTCGGACTGTCTCCAACCAGCCATAATGTTGTGAGAGTGAAATTATGTCTAAGTCCAGCTTTGGTACATTAGAAGCAACTCTGAAACTTAACCTAAGCGTTTTTCGAAGCTACTTTTTGGCTAACTTCTTATAGGAAGGTCTAGGAGCTATGAAAATGAACGTGCGCGTCTTTCACTCTTCCCGAGGGACTTAGAAGAATTTTGTGATATTTTTTATTAAAATGGTGTATAAGGGTATATATATAAATATATTTTATGCACTGTATATGAGCTGGCGATTTTTAAGTCTGTGGTTCCGAGAGAGGGTAACCAGGCTCACTAATAAAGGTCAAGCCACTTGGCTGCCAGAATGCCCTGCTTCAGCACAGACCAGAAAGGCATTGTGATAAGCGTATCCCCGGTATAGTCAGGGGTTAATGGGAGTCGTCCCCGTCCCCCCAGTATACGGCCAGAACCATGGACCCGGTACTTGTGGTTCGGACTGTCTCCAACCAGCCATAATGTTGTGAGAGTGAAATTATGTCTAAGTCCAGCTTTGGTACATTAGAAGCAACTCTGAAACTTAACCTAAGCGTTTTTCGAAGCTACTTTTTGGCTAACTTCTTATAGGAAGGTCTAGGAGCTCTGAAAATGAACGTGCGAGTCTTTCTCTCTTCCCGAGGGACTTAGAAGAATTTTGTGATATTTTTTATTAAAATGGTGTATAAGGGTATATATATACTGTAAATATATTTTATGCACTGTACTGTATATGAGCTGGCGATTTCTAAGTCTGTGGTTCCGAGAGGGAGTAACCAGGCTCACTAATAAAGGTCAAGCCACTTGGCTGCCAGAATGCCCTGCTTAAGCACAGACCAGAAAGGCATTGTGATAAGCGTATCCCCGATATAGTCAGGGGTTAATGGGAGTCGTCCCCGTCCCCCCAGTATACGGCCAGAACCATGGACCCGGTACTTGTGGTTCGGACTGTCTCCAACCAGCCATAATGTTGTGAGAGTGAAATTATGTCTAAGTCCAGCTTTGGTACATTAGAAGCAACTCTGAAACTTAACCTAAGCGTTTTTCGAAGCTACTTTTTGGCTAACTTCTTATAGGAAGGTCTAGGAGCTCTGAAAATGAACGTGCGCGTCTTTCACTCTTCCCGAGGGACTTAGAAGAATTTTGTGATATTTTTTATTAAAATGGTGTATAAGGGTATATATATAAATATATTTTATGCACTGTATATGAGCTGGCGATTTCTAAGTCTGTGGTTCCGAGAGGGGGTAACCAGGCTCACTAATAAAGGTCAAGCCACTTGGCTGCCAGAATGCCCTGCTTCAGCACAGACCAGAAAGGCATTGTGATAAGCGTATCCCCGGTATAGTCAGGGGTTAATGGGAGTCGTCCCCGTCCCCCCAGTATACGGCCAGAACCATGGACCCGGTACTTGTGGTTCGGACTCTCTCCAACCAGCCATAATGTTGTGAGAGTGAAATTATGTCTAAGTCCAGCTTTGGTACATTAGAAGCAACTCTGAAACTTAACCTAAGCGTTTTTCGAAGCTACTTTTTGGCTAACTTCTTATAGGAAGTTCTAGGAGCTCTGAAAATGAACGTGCGCGTCTTTCACTCTTCCCGAGGGACTTAGAAGAATTTTGTGATATTTTTTATTAAATGGTGTATAAGGGTATATATATAAATATATTTTATGCACTGTATATGAGCTGGCGATTTCTAAGTCTGTGGTTCCGAGAGGGGGTAACCAGGCTCACTAATAAAGGTCAAGCCACTTGGCTGCCAGAATGCCGTGCTTCAGCACAGACCAGAAAGGCATTGTGATAAGCGTATCCCCGGTATAGTCAGGGGTTAATGGGAGTCGTCCCCGTCCCCCCAGTATACGGCCAGAACCATGGACTCGGTACTTGTGGTTCGGACTCTCTCCAACCAGCCATAATGTTGTGAGAGTGAAATTATGTCTAAGTCCAGCTTTGGTACATTAGAAGCAACTCTGAAACTTAACCTAAGCGTTTTTCGAAGCTACTTTTTGGCTAACTTCTTATAGGAAGGTCTAGGAGCTCTGAAAATGAACGTGCGCGTCTTTCACTCTTCCCGAGGGACTTAGAAGAATTTTGTGATATTTTTTTATTAAAATGGTGTATAACGGTATATTTATAAATATATTTTAGACATAATTTCACTCTCACAACATTATGGCTGGTTGGAGATAGTCCGAACCACAAGTACCGGGTCCATGGTTCTGGCCGTATACTGGGGGGACGGGGACGACTCCCATTAACCCCTGACTATACCGGGGATACGCTTATCACAATGCCTTTCTGGTCTGTGCTGAAGAAGGGCATTCTGGCAGCCAAGTGGCTTGACCTTTATTAGTGAGCCTGGTTACCCCCTCTCGGAACCACAGACTTAGAAATCGCCAGCTCATATACAGTGCATAAAATATATTTATATATATACCCTTATACACCATTTTAATAAAAAATATCACAAAATTCTTCTAAGTCCCTCGGGAAGAGTGAAAGACGCGCACGTTCATTTTCATAGCTCCTAGACCTTCCTATAAGAAGTTAGCCAAAAAGTAGCTTCGAAAAACGCTTAGGTTAAGTTTCAGAGTTGCTTCTAATGTACCAAAGCTGGACTTAGACATAATTTCACTCTCACAACATTATGGCTGGTTGGAGACAGTCCGAACCACAAGTACCGGGTCCATGGTTCTGGCCGTATACTGGGGAGACGGGGACGACTCCCATTAACCCCTGACTATACCGGGGATACGCTTATCACAATGCCTTTCTGGTCTGTGCTGAAGCAGGGCATTCTGGCAGCCAAGTGGCTTGACCTTTATTAGTGAGCCTGGTTACCCCCTCTCGGAACCACAGACTTAGAAATCGCCAGCTCATATACAGTGCATAAAATATATTTATATATATATACCCTTATACACCATTTTAATAAAAAATATCACAAAATTCTTCTAAGTCCCTCGGGAAGAGTGAAAGACGCGCACATTCATTTTCAGAGCTCCTAGACCTTCCTATAAGAAGTTAGCCAAAAAGTAGCTTCGAAAAACGCTTAGGTTAAGTTTCAGAGTTGCTTCTAATGTACTAAAGCTGGACTTAGACATAATTTCACTCTCACAACATTATGGCTGGTTGGAGAGAGTCCGAACCACAAGTACCGGGTCCATGGTTCTGGCCGTATACTGTGGGGACGGGGACGACTCCCATTAACCCCTGACTATACCGGGGATACGCTTATCACAATGCCTTTCTGGTCTGTGCTGAAGCAGGGCATTCTGGCAGCCAAGTGGCTTGACCTTTATTAGTGAGCCTGGTTACCCCCTCTCGGAACCACAGACTTAGAAATCGCCAGCTCATATACAGTGCATAAAATATATTTTTATATATACCCTTATACACCATTTTAATAAAAAATATCACAAAATTCTTCTAAGTCCCTCGGGAAGAGTGAAAGACGCGCACGTTCATTTTCAGAGCTCCTAGGCCTTCCTATAAGAAGTTAGCCAAAAAGTAGCTTCGAAAAACGCTTAGGTTAAGTTTCAGAGTTGCTTCTAATGTACCAAAGCTGGACTTAGACATAATTTCACTCTCACAACATTATGGCTGGTTGGAGACAGTCCGAACCACAAGTACCGGGTCCATGGTTCTGGCCGTATACTGGGGAGACGGGGACGACTCCCATTAACCCCTGACTATACCGGGGATACGCTTATCACAATGCCTTTCTGGTCTGTGCTGAAGCAGGGCATTCTGGCAGCCAAGTGGCTTGACCTTTATTAGTGAGCCTGGTTACCCCCTCTCGGAACCACAGACTTAGAAATCGCCAGCTCATATACAGTGCATAAAATATATTTATATATATATACCCTTATACACCATTTTAATAAAAAATATCACAAAATTCTTCTAAGTCCCTCGGGAAGAGTGAAAGACGCGCACGTTCATTTTCAGAGCTCCTAGACCTTCCTATAAGAAGTTAGCCAAAAAGTAGCTTCGAAAAACGCTTAGGTTAAGTTTCAGAGTTGCTTCTAATGTACTAAAGCTGGACTTAGACATAATTTCACTCTCACAACATTATGGCTGGTTGGAGAGAGTCCGAACCACAAGTACCGGGTCCATGGTTCTGGCCGTATACTGTGGGGACGGGGACGACTCCCATTAACCCCTGACTATACCGGGGATACGCTTATCACAATGCCTTTCTGGTCTGTGCTGAAGCAGGGCATTCTGGCAGCCAAGTGGCTTGACCTTTATTAGTGAGCCTGGTTACCCCCTCTCGGAACCACAGACTTAGAAATCGCCAGCTCATATACAGTGCATAAAATATATTTATATATATACCCTTATACACCATTTTAATAAAAAATATCACAAAATTCTTCTAAGTCCCTCGGGAAGAGTGAAAGACGCGCACGTTCATTTTCAGAGCTCCTAGACCTTCCTATAAGAAAGCCAAAAAGTAGCTTCGAAAAACGCTTAGGTTAAGTTTCAGAGTTGCTTCTAATGTACCAAAGCTGGACTTAGACATAATTTCACTCTCACAACATTATGGCTGGTTGGAGATGTGGTTCGGACTGTCTCCAACCAGCCATAATGTTGTGAGAGTGAAATTATGTCTAAGTCCAGCTTTGGTACATTAGAAGCAACTCTGAAACTTAACCTAAGCGTTTTTCGAAGCTACTTTTTGGCTAACTTCTTATAGGAAGTTCTAGGAGCTCTGAAAATGAACGTGCGCGTCTTTCACTCTTCCCGAGGGACTTAGAAGAATTTTGTGATATTTTTTATTAAATGGTGTATAAGGGTATATATATAAATATATTTTATGCACTGTATATGAGCTGGCGATTTCTAAGTCTGTGGTTCCGAGAGGGGGTAACCAGGCTCACTAATAAAGGTCAAGCCACTTGGCTGCCAGAATGCCCTGCTTCAGCACCGACCAGAAAGGCATTGTGATAAGCGTATCCCCGGTATAGTCAGGGGTTAATGGGAGTCGTCCCCGTCTCCCCAGTATACGGCCAGAACCATGGACCCGGTACTTGTGGTTCGGACTGTCTCCAACCAGCCATAATGTTGTGAGAGTGAAATTATGTCTAAGTCCAGCTTTGGTACATTAGAAGCAACTCTGAAACTTAACCTAAGCGTTTTTCGAAGCTACTTTTTGGCTAACTTCTTATAGGAAGGTCTAGGAGCTCTGCAAATGAACGTGCGCGTCTTTCACTCTTCCCGAGGGACTTAGAAGAATTTTGTGATATTTTTTATTAAAATGGTGTATAAGGGTATATATATAAATATATTTTATGCACTGTATATGAGCTGGCGATTTTTAAGTCTGTGGTTCCGAGAGAGGGTAACCAGGCTCACTAATAAAGGTCAAGCCACTTGGCTGCCAGAATGCCCTGCTTCAGCACAGACCAGAAAGGCATTGTGATAAGCGTATCCCCGGTATAGTCAGGGGTTAATGGGAGTCGTCCCCGTCCCCCCAGTATACGGCCAGAACCATGGACCCGGTACTTGTGGTTCGGACTGTCTCCAACCAGCCATAATGTTGTGAGAGTGAAATTATGTCTAAGTCCAGCTTTGGTACATTAGAAGCAACTCTGAAACTTAACCTAAGCGTTTTTCGAAGCTACTTTTTGGCTAACTTCTTATAGGAAGGTCTAGGAGCTCTGAAAATGAACGTGCGCGTCTTTCACTCTTCCCGAGGGACTTAGAAGAATTTTGTGATATTTTTTATTAAATGGTGTATAAGGGTATATATATAAATATATTTTATGCACTGTATATGAGCTGGCGATTTCTAAGTCTGTGGTTCCGAGAGGGGGTAACCAGGCTCACTAATAAAGGTCAAGCCACTTGGCTGCCAGAATGCCCTGCTTCAGCACAGACCAGAAAGGCATTGTGATAAGCGTATCCCCGGTATAGTCAGGGGTTAATGGGAGTCGTCCCCGTCCCCCCAGTATACGGCCAGAACCATGGACCCGGTACTTGTGGTTCGGACTCTCTCCAACCAGCCATAATGTTGTGAGAGTGAAATTATGTCTAAGTCCAGCTTTGGTACATTAGAAGCAACTCTGAAACTTAACCTAAGCGTTTTTCGAAACTACTTTTTGGCTAACTTCTTATAGGAAGGTCTAGGAGCTCTGAAAATGAACGTGCGAGTCTTTCTCTCTTCCCGAGGGACTTAGAAGAATTTTGTGATATTTTTTATTAAAATGGTGTATAAGGGTATATATATACTGTAAATATATTTTATGCACTGTACTGTATATGAGCTGGCGATTTCTAAGTCTGTGGTTCCGAGAGGGAGTAACCAGGCTCACTAATAAAGGTCAAGCCACTTGGCTGCCAGAATGCCCTGCTTAAGCACAGACCAGAAAGGCATTGTGATAAGCGTATCCCCGGTATAGTCAGGGGTTAATGGGAGTCGTCCCCGTCCCCCCAGTATACGGCCAGAACCATGGACCCGGTACTTGTGGTTCGGACTGTCTCCAACCAGCCATAATGTTGTGAGAGTGAAATTATGTCTAAGTCCAGCTTTGGTACATTAGAAGCAACTCTGAAACTTAACCTAAGCGTTTTTCGAAGCTACTTTTTGGCTAACTTCTTATAGGAAGGTCTAGGAGCTCTGAAAATGAACGTGCGCGTCTTTCACTCTTCCCGAGGGACTTAGAAGAATTTTGTGATATTTTTTATTAAAATGGTGTATAAGGGTATATATATAAATATATTTTATGCACTGTATATGAGCTGGCGATTTCTAAGTCTGTGGTTCCGAGAGGGGGTAACCAGGCTCACTAATAAAGGTCAAGCCACTTGGCTGCCAGAATGCCCTGCTTCAGCACAGACCAGAAAGGCATTGTGATAAGCGTATCCCCGGTATAGTCAGGGGTTAATGGGAGTCGTCCCCGTCCCCCCAGTATACGGCCAGAACCATGGACCCGGTACTTGTGGTTCGGACTCTCTCCAACCAGCCATAATGTTGTGAGAGTGAAATTATGTCTAAGTCCAGCTTTGGTACATTAGAAGCAACTCTGAAACTTAACCTAAGCGTTTTTCGAAGCTACTTTTTGGCTAACTTCTTATAGGAAGTTCTAGGAGCTCTGAAAATGAACGTGCGCGTCTTTCACTCTTCCCGAGGGACTTAGAAGAATTTTGTGATATTTTTTATTAAATGGTGTATAAGGGTATATATATAAATATATTTTATGCACTGTATATGAGCTGGCGATTTCTAAGTCTGTGGTTCCGAGAGGGGGTAACCAGGCTCACTAATAAAGGTCAAGCCACTTGGCTGCCAGAATGCCGTGCTTCAGCACAGACCAGAAAGGCATTGTGATAAGCGTATCCCCGGTATAGTCAGGGGTTAATGGGAGTCGTCCCCGTCCCCCCAGTATACGGCCAGAACCATGGACTCGGTACTTGTGGTTCGGACTCTCTCCAACCAGCCATAATGTTGTGAGAGTGAAATTATGTCTAAGTCCAGCTTTGGTACATTAGAAGCAACTCTGAAACTTAACCTAAGCGTAATTCGAAGCTACTTTTTGGCTAACTTCTTATAGGAAGGTCTAGGAGCTCTGAAAATGAACGTGCGCGTCTTTCACTCTTCCCGAGGGACTTAGAAGAATTTTGTGATATTTTTTTATTAAAATGGTGTATAACGGTATATTTATAAATATATTTTAGACATAATTTCACTCTCACAACATTATGGCTGGTTGGAGATAGTCCGAACCACAAGTACCGGGTCCATGGTTCTGGCCGTATACTGGGGGGACGGGGACGACTCCCATTAACCCCTGACTATACCGGGGATACGCTTATCACAATGCCTTTCTGGTCTGTGCTGAAGAAGGGCATTCTGGCAGCCAAGTGGCTTGACCTTTATTAGTGAGCCTGGTTACCCCCTCTCGGAACCACAGACTTAGAAATCGCCAGCTCATATACAGTGCATAAAATATATTTATATATATACCCTTATACACCATTTTAATAAAAAATATCACAAAATTCTTCTAAGTCCCTCGGGAAGAGTGAAAGACGCGCACGTTCATTTTCATAGCTCCTAGACCTTCCTATAAGAAGTTAGCCAAAAAGTAGCTTCGAAAAACGCTTAGGTTAAGTTTCAGAGTTGCTTCTAATGTACCAAAGCTGGACTTAGACATAATTTCACTCTCACAACATTATGGCTGGTTGGAGACAGTCCGAACCACAAGTACCGGGTCCATGGTTCTGGCCGTATACTGGGGAGACGGGGACGACTCCCATTAACCCCTGACTATACCGGGGATACGCTTATCACAATGCCTTTCTGGTCTGTGCTGAAGCAGGGCATTCTGGCAGCCAAGTGGCTTGACCTTTATTAGTGAGCCTGGTTACCCCCTCTCGGAACCACAGACTTAGAAATCGCCAGCTCATATACAGTGCATAAAATATATTTATATATATATACCCTTATACACCATTTTAATAAAAAATATCACAAAATTCTTCTAAGTCCCTCGGGAAGAGTGAAAGACGCGCACGTTCATTTTCAGAGCTCCTAGACCTTCCTATAAGAAGTTAGCCAAAAAGTAGCTTCGAAAAACGCTTAGGTTAAGTTTCAGAGTTGCTTCTAATGTACTAAAGCTGGACTTAGACATAATTTCACTCTCACAACATTATGGCTGGTTGGAGAGAGTCCGAACCACAAGTACCGGGTCCATGGTTCTGGCCGTATACTGTGGGGACGGGGACGACTCCCATTAACCCCTGACTATACCGGGGATACGCTTATCACAATGCCTTTCTGGTCTGTGCTGAAGCAGGGCATTCTGGCAGCCAAGTGGCTTGACCTTTATTAGTGAGCCTGGTTACCCCCTCTCGGAACCACAGACTTAGAAATCGCCAGCTCATATACAGTGCATAAAATATATTTTTATATATACCCTTATACACCATTTTAATAAAAAATATCACAAAATTCTTCTAAGTCCCTCGGGAAGAGTGAAAGACGCGCACGTTCATTTTCAGAGCTCCTAGGCCTTCCTATAAGAAGTTAGCCAAAAAGTAGCTTCGAAAAACGCTTAGGTTAAGTTTCAGAGTTGCTTCTAATGTACTAAAGCTGGACTTAGACATAATTTTACTCTCACAACATTATGGCTGGTTGGAGACAGTCCGAACCACAAGTACCGGGTCCATGGTTCTGGCCGTATACTGGGGAGACGGGGACGACTCCCATTAACCCCTGACTATACCGGGGATACGCTTATCACAATGCCTTTCTGGTCTGTGCTGAAGCAGGGCATTCTGGCAGCCAAGTGGCTTGACCTTTATTAGTGAGCCTGGTTACCCCCTCTCGGAACCACAGACTTAGAAATCGCCAGCTCATATACAGTGCATAAAATATATTTATATATATATACCCTTATACACCATTTTAATAAAAAATATCACAAAATTCTTCTAAGTCCCTCGGGAAGAGTGAAAGACGCGCACGTTCATTTTCAGAGCTCCTAGACCTTCCTATAAGAAGTTAGCCAAAAAGTAGCTTCGAAAAACGCTTAGGTTAAGTTTCAGAGTTGCTTCTAATGTACTAAAGCTGGACTTAGACATAATTTCACTCTCACAACATTATGGCTGGTTGGAGACAGTCCGAACCACAAGTACCGGGTCCATGGTTCTGGCCGTATACTGTGGGGACGGGGACGACTCCCATTAACCCCTGACTATACCGGGGATACGCTTATCACAATGCCTTTCTGGTCTGTGCTGAAGCAGGGCATTCTGGCAGCCAAGTGGCTTGACCTTTATTAGTGAGCCTGGTTACCCCCTCTCGGAACCACAGACTTAGAAATCGCCAGCTCATATACAGTGCATAAAATATATTTTTATATATACCCTTATACACCATTTTAATAAAAAATATCACAAAATTCTTCTAAGTCCCTCGGGAAGAGTGAAAGACGCGCACGTTCATTTTCAGAGCTCCTAGGCCTTCCTATAAGAAGTTAGCCAAAAAGTAGCTTCGAAAAACGCTTAGGTTAAGTTTCAGAGTTGCTTCTAATGTACCAAAGCTGGACTTAGACATAATTTCACTCTCACAACATTATGGCTGGTTGGAGACAGTCCGAACCACAAGTACCGGGTCCATGGTTCTGGCCGTATACTGTGGGGACGGGGACGACTCCCATTAACCCCTGACTATACCGGGGATACGCTTATCACAATGCCTTTCTGGTCTGTGCTGAAGCAGGGCATTCTGGCAGCCAAGTGGCTTGACCTTTATTAGGGAGCCTGGTTACCCCCTCTCGGAACGACAGACTTAGAAATCGCCAGCTCATATACAGTGCATAAAATATATTTTTATATATACCCTTATACACCATTTTAATAAAAAATATCACAAAATTCTTCTAAATCCCATCGGGAAGAGTGAAAGACGCGCACGTTCATTTTCAGAGCTCCTAGACCTTCCTATAAGAAGTTAGCCAAAAAGTAGCTTCGAAAAACGCTTAGGTTAAGTTTCAGAGTTGCTTCTAATGTACCAAAGCTGGACTTAGACATAATTTCACTCTCACAACATTATGGCTGGTTGGAGAGAGTCCGAACCACAAGTACCGGGTCCATGGTTCTGGCCGTATACTGGGGGGACGGGGACGACTCCCATTAACCCCTGACTATACCGGTGATACGCTTATCACAATGCCTTTCTGGTCTGTGCTGAAGCAGGGCATTCTGGCAGCCAAGTGGCTTGACCTTTATTAGTGAGCCTGGTTACCCCCTCTCGGAACCACAGACTTAGAAATCGCCAGCTCATATACAGTGCATAAAATATATTTATATATATACCCTTATACACCATTTTAATAAAAAATATCACAAAATTCTTCTAAGTCCCTCGGGAAGAGTGAAAGACGCGCACGTTCATTTTCAGAGCTCCTAGACCTTCCTATAAGAAAGCCAAAAAGTAGCTTCGAAAAACGCTTAGGTTAAGTTTCAGAGTTGCTTCTAATGTACCAAAGCTGGACTTAGACATAATTTCACTCTCACAACATTATGGCTGGTTGGAGATGTGGTTCGGACTGTCTCCAACCAGCCATAATGTTGTGAGAGTGAAATTATGTCTAAGTCCAGCTTTGGTACATTAGAAGCAACTCTGAAACTTAACCTAAGAGTTTTTCGAAGCTACTTTTTGGCTAACTTCTTATAGGAAGTTCTAGGAGCTCTGAAAATGAACGTGCGCGTCTTTCACTCTTCCCGAGGGACTTAGAAGAATTTTGTGATATTTTTTATTAAATGGTGTATAAGGGTATATATATAAATATATTTTATGCACTGTATATGAGCTGGCGATTTCTAAGTCTGTGGTTCCGAGAGGGGGTAACCAGGCTCACTAATAAAGGTCAAGCCACTTGGCTGCCAGAATGCCCTGCTTCAGCACAGACCAGAAAGGCATTGTGATAAGCGTATCCCCGGTATAGTCAGGGGTTAATGGGAGTCGTCCCCGTCTCCCCAGTATACGGCCAGAACCATGGACCCGGTACTTGTGGTTCGGACTGTCTCCAACCAGCCATAATGTTGTGAGAGTGAAATTATGTCTAAGTCCAGCTTTGGTACATTAGAAGCAACTCTGAAACTTAACCTAAGCGTTTTTCGAAGCTACTTTTTGGCTAACTTCTTATAGGAAGGTCTAGGAGCTCTGCAAATGAACGTGCGCGTCTTTCACTCTTCCCGAGGGACTTAGAAGAATTTTGTGATATTTTTTATTAAAATGGTGTATAAGGGTATATATATAAATATATTTTATGCACTGTATATGAGCTGGCGATTTTTAAGTCTGTGGTTCCGAGAGAGGGTAACCAGGCTCACTAATAAAGGTCAAGCCACTTGGCTGCCAGAATGCCCTGCTTCAGCACAGACCAGAAAGGCATTGTGATAAGCGTATCCCCGGTATAGTCAGGGGTTAATGGGAGTCGTCCCCGTCCCCCCAGTATACGGCCAGAACCATGGACCCGGTACTTGTGGTTCGGACTGTCTCCAACCAGCCATAATGTTGTGAGAGTGAAATTATGTCTAAGTCCAGCTTTGGTACATTAGAAGCAACTCTGAAACTTAACCTAAGCGTTTTTCGAAGCTACTTTTTGGCTAACTTCTTATAGGAAGGTCTAGGAGCTCTGAAAATGAACGTGCGCGTCTTTCACTCTTCCCGAGGGACTTAGAAGAATTTTGTGATATTTTTTATTAAATGGTGTATAAGGGTATATATATAAATATATTTTATGCACTGTATATGAGCTGGCGATTTCTAAGTCTGTGGTTCCGAGAGGGGGTAACCAGGCTCACTAATAAAGGTCAAGCCACTTGGCTGCCAGAATGCCCTGCTTCAGCACAGACCAGAAAGGCATTGTGATAAGCGTATCCCCGGTATAGTCAGGGGTTAATGGGAGTCGTCCCCGTCCCCCCAGTATACGGCCAGAACCATGGACCCGGTACTTGTGGTTCGGACTCTCTCCAACCAGCCATAATGTTGTGAGAGTGAAATTATGTCTAAGTCCAGCTTTGGTACATTAGAAGCAACTCTGAAACTTAACCTAAGCGTTTTTCGAAACTACTTTTTGGCTAACTTCTTATAGGAAGGTCTAGGAGCTCTGAAAATGAACGTGCGAGTCTTTCTCTCTTCCCGAGGGACTTAGAAGAATTTTGTGATATTTTTTATTAAAATGGTGTATAAGGGTATATATATACTGTAAATATATTTTATGCACTGTACTGTATATGAGCTGGCGATTTCTAAGTCTGTGGTTCCGAGAGGGAGTAACCAGGCTCACTAATAAAGGTCAAGCCACTTGGCTGCCAGAATGCCCTGCTTAAGCACAGACCAGAAAGGCATTGTGATAAGCGTATCCCCGGTATAGTCAGGGGTTAATGGGAGTCGTCCCCGTCCCCCCAGTATACGGCCAGAACCATGGACCCGGTACTTGTGGTTCGGACTGTCTCCAACCAGCCATAATGTTGTGAGAGTGAAATTATGTCTAAGTCCAGCTTTGGTACATTAGAAGCAACTCTGAAACTTAACCTAAGCGTTTTTCGAAGCTACTTTTTGGCTAACTTCTTATAGGAAGGTCTAGGAGCTCTGAAAATGAACGTGCGCGTCTTTCACTCTTCCCGAGGGACTTAGAAGAATTTTGTGATATTTTTTATTAAAATGGTGTATAAGGGTATATATATAAATATATTTTATGCACTGTATATGAGCTGGCGATTTCTAAGTCTGTGGTTCCGAGAGGGGGTAACCAGGCTCACTAATAAAGGTCAAGCCACTTGGCTGCCAGAATGCCCTGCTTCAGCACAGACCAGAAAGGCATTGTGATAAGCGTATCCCCGGTATAGTCAGGGGTTAATGGGAGTCGTCCCCGTCCCCCCAGTATACGGCCAGAACCATGGACCCGGTACTTGTGGTTCGGACTCTCTCCAACCAGCCATAATGTTGTGAGAGTGAAATTATGTCTAAGTCCAGCTTTGGTACATTAGAAGCAACTCTGAAACTTAACCTAAGCGTTTTTCGAAGCTACTTTTTGGCTAACTTCTTATAGGAAGTTCTAGGAGCTCTGAAAATGAACGTGCGCGTCTTTCACTCTTCCCGAGGGACTTAGAAGAATTTTGTGATATTTTTTATTAAATGGTGTATAAGGGTATATATATAAATATATTTTATGCACTGTATATGAGCTGGCGATTTCTAAGTCTGTGGTTCCGAGAGGGGGTAACCAGGCTCACTAATAAAGGTCAAGCCACTTGGCTGCCAGAATGCCGTGCTTCAGCACAGACCAGAAAGGCATTGTGATAAGCGTATCCCCGGTATAGTCAGGGGTTAATGGGAGTCGTCCCCGTCCCCCCAGTATACGGCCAGAACCATGGACTCGGTACTTGTGGTTCGGACTCTCTCCAACCAGCCATAATGTTGTGAGAGTGAAATTATGTCTAAGTCCAGCTTTGGTACATTAGAAGCAACTCTGAAACTTAACCTAAGCGTAATTCGAAGCTACTTTTTGGCTAACTTCTTATAGGAAGGTCTAGGAGCTCTGAAAATGAACGTGCGCGTCTTTCACTCTTCCCGAGGGACTTAGAAGAATTTTGTGATATTTTTTTATTAAAATGGTGTATAACGGTATATTTATAAATATATTTTAGACATAATTTCACTCTCACAACATTATGGCTGGTTGGAGATAGTCCGAACCACAAGTACCGGGTCCATGGTTCTGGCCGTATACTGGGGGGACGGGGACGACTCCCATTAACCCCTGACTATACCGGGGATACGCTTATCACAATGCCTTTCTGGTCTGTGCTGAAGAAGGGCATTCTGGCAGCCAAGTGGCTTGACCTTTATTAGTGAGCCTGGTTACCCCCTCTCGGAACCACAGACTTAGAAATCGCCAGCTCATATACAGTGCATAAAATATATTTATATATATACCCTTATACACCATTTTAATAAAAAATATCACAAAATTCTTCTAAGTCCCTCGGGAAGAGTGAAAGACGCGCACGTTCATTTTCATAGCTCCTAGACCTTCCTATAAGAAGTTAGCCAAAAAGTAGCTTCGAAAAACGCTTAGGTTAAGTTTCAGAGTTGCTTCTAATGTACCAAAGCTGGACTTAGACATAATTTCACTCTCACAACATTATGGCTGGTTGGAGACAGTCCGAACCACAAGTACCGGGTCCATGGTTCTGGCCGTATACTGGGGAGACGGGGACGACTCCCATTAACCCCTGACTATACCGGGGATACGCTTATTACAATGCCTTTCTGGTCTGTGCTGAAGCAGGGCATTCTGGCAGCCAAGTGGCTTGACCTTTATTAGTGAGCCTGGTTACCCCCTCTCGGAACCACAGACTTAGAAATCGCCAGCTCATATACAGTGCATAAAATATATTTATATATATATACCCTTATACACCATTTTAATAAAAAATATCACAAAATTCTTCTAAGTCCCTCGGGAAGAGTGAAAGACGCGCACGTTCATTTTCAGAGCTCCTAGACCTTCCTATAAGAAGTTAGCCAAAAAGTAGCTTCGAAAAACGCTTAGGTTAAGTTTCAGAGTTGCTTCTAATGTACTAAAGCTGGACTTAGACATAATTTCACTCTCACAACATTATGGCTGGTTGGAGAGAGTCCGAACCACAAGTACCGGGTCCATGGTTCTGGCCGTATACTGTGGGGACGGGGACGACTCCCATTAACCCCTGACTATACCGGGGATACGCTTATCACAATGCCTTTCTGGTCTGTGCTGAAGCAGGGCATTCTGGCAGCCAAGTGGCTTGACCTTTATTAGTGAGCCTGGTTACCCCCTCTCGGAACCACAGACTTAGAAATCGCCAGCTCATATACAGTGCATAAAATATATTTTTATATATACCCTTATACACCATTTTAATAAAAAATATCACAAAATTCTTCTAAGTCCCTCGGGAAGAGTGAAAGACGCGCACGTTCATTTTCAGAGCTCCTAGGCCTTCCTATAAGAAGTTAGCCAAAAAGTAGCTTCGAAAAACGCTTAGGTTAAGTTTCAGAGTTGCTTCTAATGTACTAAAGCTGGACTTAGACATAATTTTACTCTCACAACATTATGGCTGGTTGGAGACAGTCCGAACCACAAGTACCGGGTCCATGGTTCTGGCCGTATACTGGGGAGACGGGGACGACTCCCATTAACCCCTGACTATACCGGGGATACGCTTATCACAATGCCTTTCTGGTCTGTGCTGAAGCAGGGCATTCTGGCAGCCAAGTGGCTTGACCTTTATTAGTGAGCCTGGTTACCCCCTCTCGGAACCACAGACTTAGAAATCGCCAGCTCATATACAGTGCATAAAATATATTTATATATATATACCCTTATACACCATTTTAATAAAAAATATCACAAAATTCTTCTAAGTCCCTCGGGAAGAGTGAAAGACGCGCACGTTCATTTTCAGAGCTCCTAGACCTTCCTATAAGAAGTTAGCCAAAAAGTAGCTTCGAAAAACGCTTAGGTTAAGTTTCAGAGTTGCTTCTAATGTACTAAAGCTGGACTTAGACATAATTTCACTCTCACAACATTATGGCTGGTTGGAGACAGTCCGAACCACAAGTACCGGGTCCATGGTTCTGGCCGTATACTGTGGGGACGGGGACGACTCCCATTAACCCCTGACTATACCGGGGATACGCTTATCACAATGCCTTTCTGGTCTGTGCTGAAGCAGGGCATTCTGGCAGCCAAGTGGCTTGACCTTTATTAGTGAGCCTGGTTACCCCCTCTCGGAACCACAGACTTAGAAATCGCCAGCTCATATACAGTGCATAAAATATATTTTTATATATACCCTTATACACCATTTTAATAAAAAATATCACAAAATTCTTCTAAGTCCCTCGGGAAGAGTGAAAGACGCGCACGTTCATTTTCAGAGCTCCTAGGCCTTCCTATAAGAAGTTAGCCAAAAAGTAGCTTCGAAAAACGCTTAGGTTAAGTTTCAGAGTTGCTTCTAATGTACTAAAGCTGGACTTAGACATAATTTCACTCTCACAACATTATGGCTGGTTGGAGACAGTCCGAACCACAAGTACCGGGTCCATGGTTCTGGCCGTATACTGTGGGGACGGGGACGACTCCCATTAACCCCTGACTATACCGGGGATACGCTTATCACAATGCCTTTCTGGTCTGTGCTGAAGCAGGGCATTCTGGCAGCCAAGTGGCTTGACCTTTATTAGTGAGCCTGGTTACCCCCTCTCGGAACCACAGACTTAGAAATCGCCAGCTCATATACAGTGCATAAAATATATTTTTATATATACCCTTATACACCATTTTAATAAAAAATATCACAAAATTCTTCTAAGTCCCTCGGGAAGAGTGAAAGACGCGCACGTTCATTTTCAGAGCTCCTAGGCCTTCCTATAAGAAGTTAGCCAAAAAGTAGCTTCGAAAAACGCTTAGGTTAAGTTTCAGAGTTGCTTCTAATGTACCAAAGCTGGACTTAGACATAATTTCACTCTCACAACATTATGGCTGGTTGGAGACAGTCCGAACCACAAGTACCGGGTCCATGGTTCTGGCCGTATACTGTGGGGACGGGGACGACTCCCATTAACCCCTGACTATACCGGGGATACGCTTATCACAATGCCTTTCTGGTCTGTGCTGAAGCAGGGCATTCTGGCAGCCAAGTGGCTTGACCTTTATTAGGGAGCCTGGTTACCCCCTCTCGGAACGACAGACTTAGAAATCGCCAGCTCATATACAGTGCATAAAATATATTTTTATATATACCCTTATACACCATTTTAATAAAAAATATCACAAAATTCTTCTAAATCCCATCGGGAAGAGTGAAAGACGCGCACGTTCATTTTCAGAGCTCCTAGACCTTCCTATAAGAAGTTAGCCAAAAAGTAGCTTCGAAAAACGCTTAGGTTAAGTTTCAGAGTTGCTTCTAATGTACCAAAGCTGGACTTAGACATAATTTCACTCTCACAACATTATGGCTGGTTGGAGAGAGTCCGAACCACAAGTACCGGGTCCATGGTTCTGGCCGTATACTGGGGGGACGGGGACGACTCCCATTAACCCCTGACTATACCGGTGATACGCTTATCACAATGCCTTTCTGGTCTGTGCTGAAGCAGGGCATTCTGGCAGCCAAGTGGCTTGACCTTTATTAGTGAGCCTGGTTACCCCCTCTCGGAACCACAGACTTAGAAATCGCCAGCTCATATACAGTGCATAAAATATATTTATATATATATACCCTTATACACCATTTTAATAAAAAAGATCACAAAATTCTTCTAAGTCCCTCGGGAAGAGTGAAAGACGCGCACGTTCATTTTCAGAGCTCCTAGACCTTCCTATAAGAAGTTAGCCAAAAAGTAGCTTCGAAAAACGCTTAGGTTAAGTTTCAGAGTTGCTTCTAATGTACCAAAGCTGGACTTAGACATAATTTCACTCTCACAACATTATGGCTGGTTGGAGAGAGTCCGAACCACAAGTACCGGGTCCATGGTTCTGGCCGTATACTGGGGGGACGGGGACGACTCCCATTAACCCCTGACTATACCGGTGATACGCTTATCACAATGCCTTTCTGGTCTGTGCTGAAGCAGGGCATTCTGGCAGCCAAGTGGCTTGACCTTTATTAGTGAGCCTGGTTACCCCCTCTCGGAACCACAGACTTAGAAATCGCCAGCTCATATACAGTGCATAAAATATATTTATATATATATACCCTTATACACCATTTTAATAAAAAAGATCACAAAATTCTTCTAAGTCCCTCGGGAAGAGTGAAAGACGCGCACGTTCATTTTCAGAGCTCCTAGACCTTCCTATAAGAAGTTAGCCAAAAAGTAGCTTCGAAAAACGCTTAGGTTAAGTTTCAGAGTTGCTTCTAATGTACCAAAGCTGGACTTAGACATAATTTCACTCTCACAACATTATGGCTGGTTGGAGACAGTCCGAACCACAAGTACCGGGTCCATGGTTCTGGCCGTATACTGTGGGGACGGGGACGACTCCCATTAACCCCTGACTATACCGGGGATACGCTTATCACAATGCCTTTCTGGTCTGTGCTGAAGCAGGGCATTCTGGCAGCCAAGTGGCTTGACCTTTATTAGGGAGCCTGGTTACCCCCTCTCGGAACCACAGACTTAGAAATCGCCAGCTCATATACAGTGCATAAAATATATTTTTATATATACCCTTATACACCATTTTAATAAAAAATATCACAAAATTCTTCTAAGTCCCTCGGGAAGAGTGAAAGACGCGCACGTTCATTTTCAGAGCTCCTAGACCTTCCTATAAGAAGTTAGCCAAAAAGTAGCTTCGAAAAACGCTTAGGTTAAGTTTCAGAGTTGCTTCTAATGTACCAAAGCTGGACTTAGACATAATTTCACTCTCACAACATTATGGCTGGTTGGAGACAGTCCGAAACACAAGTACCGGGTCCATGGTTCTGGCCGTATACTGTGGGGACGGGGACGACTCCCATTAACCCCTGACTATACCGGGGATACGCTTATCACAATGCCTTTCTGGTCTGTGCTGAAGCAGGGCATTCTGGCAGCCAAGTGGCTTGACCTTTATTAGGGAGCCTGGTTACCCCCTCTCGGAACCACAGACTTAGAAATCGCCAGCTCATATACAGTGCATAAAATATATTTATATATATACCCTTATACACCATTTTAATAAAAAATATCACAAAATTCTTCTAAGTCCCTCGGGAAGAGTGAAAGACGCGCACGTTCATTTTCAGAGCTCCTAGACCTTCCTATAAGAAGTTAGCCAAAAAGTAGCTTCGAAAAACGCTTAGGTTAAGTTTCAGAGTTGCTTCTAATGTACCAAAGCTGGACTTAGACATAATTTCACTCTCACAACATTATGGCTGGTTGGAGACAGTCCGAACCACAAGTACCGGGTCCATGGTTCTGGCCGTATACTGGGGGGACGGGGACGACTCCCATTAACCCCTGACTATACCGGGGATACGCTTATCACAATGCCTTTCTGGTCTGTGCTGAAGCAGGGCATTCTGGCAGCCAAGTGGCTTGACCTTTATTAGTGAGCCTGGTTACCCCCTCTCGGAACCACAGACTTAGAAATCGCCAGCTCATATACAGTGCATAAAATATATTTATATATATATACCCTTATACACCATTTTAATAAAAAATATCACAAAATTCTTCTAAGTCCCTCGGGAAGAGTGAAAGACGCGCACGTTCATTTTCAGAGCTCCTAGACCTTCCTATAAGAAGTTAGCCAAAAAGTAGCTTCGAAAAACGCTTAGGTTAAGTTTCAGAGTTGCTTCTAATGTACCAAAGCTGGACTTAGACATAATTTCACTCTCACAACATTATGGCTGGTTGGAGACAGTCCGAACCACAAGTACCGGGTCCATGGTTCTGGCCGTATACTGTGGGGACGGGGACGACTCCCATTAACCCCTGACTATACCGGGGATACGCTTATCACAATGCCTTTCTGGTCTGTGCTGAAGCAGGGCATTCTGGCAGCCAAGTGGCTTGACCTTTATTAGGGAGCCTGGTTACCCCCTCTCGGAACCACAGACTTAGAAATCGCCAGCTCATATACAGTGCATAAAATATATTTATATATATACCCTTATACACCATTTTAATAAAAAATATCACAAAATTCTTCTAAGTCCCTCGGGAAGAGTGAAAGACGCGCACGTTCATTTTCAGAGCTCCTAGACCTTCCTATAAGAAGTTAGCCAAAAAGTAGCTTCGAAAAACGCTTAGGTTAAGTTTCAGAGTTGCTTCTAATGTACCAAAGCTGGACTTAGACATAATTTCACTCTCACAACATTATGGCTGGTTGGAGAGAGTCCGAACCACAAGTACCGGGTCCATGGTTCTGGCCGTATACTGGGGGGACGGGGACGACTCCCATTAACCCCTGACTATACCGGGGATACGCTTATCACAATGCCTTTCTGGTCTGTGCTGAAGCAGGGCATTCTGGCAGGCAAGTGGCTTGACCTTTATTAGTGAGCCTGGTTACCCCCTCTCGGAACCACAGACTTAGAAATCGCCAGCTCATATACAGTGCATAAAATATATTTATATATATACCCTTATACACCATTTTAATAAAAAATATCACAAAATTCTTCTAAGTCCCACGGGAAGAGTGAAAGACGCGTACGTTCATTTTCAGAGCTCCTAGACCTTCCTATAAGAAGTTAGCCAAAAAGTAGCTTCGAAAAACGCTTAGGTTAAGTTTCAGAGTTGCTTCTAATGTACCAAAGCTGGACTTAGACATAATTTCACTCTCACAACATTATGGCTGGTTGGAGACAGTCCGAACCACAAGTACCGGGTCCATGGTTCTGGCCGTATACTGTGGGGACGGGGACGACTCCCATTAACCCCTGACTATACCGGGGATACGCTTATCACAATGCCTTTCTGGTCTGTGCTGAAGCAGGGCATTCTGGCAGCCAAGTGGCTTGACCTTTATTAGGGAGCCTGGTTACCCCCTCTCGGAACCACAGACTTAGAAATCGCCAGCTCATATACAGTGCATAAAATATATTTTTATATATACCCTTATACACCATTTTAATAAAAAATATCACAAAATTCTTCTAAGTCCCTCGGGAAGAGTGAAAGACGCGCACGTTCATTTTCAGAGCTCCTAGACCTTCCTATAAGAAGTTAGCCAAAAAGTAGCTTCGAAAAACGCTTAGGTTAAGTTTCAGAGTTGCTTCTAATGTACCAAAGCTGGACTTAGACATAATTTCACTCTCACAACATTATGGCTGGTTGGAGACAGTCCGAACCACAAGTACCGGGTCCATGGTTCTGGCCGTATACTGTGGGGACGGGGACGACTCCCATTAACCCCTGACTATACCGGGGATACGCTTATCACAATGCCTTTCTGGTCTGTGCTGAAGCAGGGCATTCTGGCAGCCAAGTGGCTTGACCTTTATTAGGGAGCCTGGTTACCCCCTCTCGGAACCACAGACTTAGAAATCGCCAGCTCATATACAGTGCATAAAATATATTTTTATATATACCCTTATACACCATTTTAATAAAAAATATCACAAAATTCTTCTAAGTCCCTCGGGAAGAGTGAAAGACGCGCACGTTCATTTTCAGAGCTCCTAGACCTTCCTATAAGAAGTTAGCCAAAAAGTAGCTTCGAAAAACGCTTAGGTTAAGTTTCAGAGTTGCTTCTAATGTACCAAAGCTGGACTTAGACATAATTTCACTCTCACAACATTATGGCTGGTTGGAGACAGTCCGAACCACAAGTACCGGGTCCATGGTTCTGGCCGTATACTGTGGGGACGGGGACGACTCCCATTAACCCCTGACTATACCGGGGATACGCTTATCACAATGCCTTTCTGGTCTGTGCTGAAGCAGGGCATTCTGGCAGCCAAGTGGCTTGACCTTTATTAGGGAGCCTGGTTACCCCCTCTCGGAACCACAGACTTAGAAATCGCCAGCTCATATACAGTGCATAAAATATATTTATATATATACCCTTATACACCATTTTAATAAAAAATATCACAAAATTCTTCTAAGTCCCTCGGGAAGAGTGAAAGACGCGCACGTTCATTTTCAGAGCTCCTAGACCTTCCTATAAGAAGTTAGCCAAAAAGTAGCTTCGAAAAACGCTTAGGTTAAGTTTCAGAGTTGCTTCTAATGTACCAAAGCTGGACTTAGACATAATTTCACTCTCACAACATTATGGCTGGTTGGAGACAGTCCGAACCACAAGTACCGGGTCCATGGTTCTGGCCGTATACTGTGGGGACGGGGACGACTCCCATTAACCCCTGACTATACCGGGGATACGCTTATCACAATGCCTTTCTGGTCTGTGCTGAAGCAGGGCATTCTGGCAGCCAAGTGGCTTGACCTTTATTAGTGAGCCTGGTTACCCCCTCTCGGAACCACAGACTTAGAAATCGCCAGCTCATATACAGTGCATAAAATATATTTTTATATATACCCTTATACACCATTTTAATAAAAAATATCACAAAATTCTTCTAAGTCCCTCGGGAAGAGTGAAAGACGCGCACGTTCATTTTCAGAGCTCCTAGGCCTTCCTATAAGAAGTTAGCCAAAAAGTAGCTTCGAAAAACGCTTAGGTTAAGTTTCAGAGTTGCTTCTAATGTACCAAAGCTGGACTTAGACATAATTTCACTCTCACAACATTATGGCTGGTTGGAGACAGTCCGAACCACAAGTACCGGGTCCATGGTTCTGGCCGTATACTGTGGGGACGGGGACGACTCCCATTAACCCCTGACTATACCGGGGATACGCTTATCACAATGCCTTTCTGGTCTGTGCTGAAGCAGGGCATTCTGGCAGCCAAGTGGCTTGACCTTTATTAGGGAGCCTGGTTACCCCCTCTCGGAACGACAGACTTAGAAATCGCCAGCTCATATACAGTGCATAAAATATATTTTTATATATACCCTTATACACCATTTTAATAAAAAATATCACAAAATTCTTCTAAATCCCATCGGGAAGAGTGAAAGACGCGCACGTTCATTTTCAGAGCTCCTAGACCTTCCTATAAGAAGTTAGCCAAAAAGTAGCTTCGAAAAACGCTTAGGTTAAGTTTCAGAGTTGCTTCTAATGTACCAAAGCTGGACTTAGACATAATTTCACTCTCACAACATTATGGCTGGTTGGAGAGAGTCCGAACCACAAGTACCGGGTCCATGGTTCTGGCCGTATACTGGGGGGACGGGGACGACTCCCATTAACCCCTGACTATACCGGTGATACGCTTATCACAATGCCTTTCTGGTCTGTGCTGAAGCAGGGCATTCTGGCAGCCAAGTGGCTTGACCTTTATTAGTGAGCCTGGTTACCCCCTCTCGGAACCACAGACTTAGAAATCGCCAGCTCATATACAGTGCATAAAATATATTTATATATATATACCCTTATACACCATTTTAATAAAAAAGATCACAAAATTCTTCTAAGTCCCTCGGGAAGAGTGAAAGACGCGCACGTTCATTTTCAGAGCTCCTAGACCTTCCTATAAGAAGTTAGCCAAAAAGTAGCTTCGAAAAACGCTTAGGTTAAGTTTCAGAGTTGCTTCTAATGTACCAAAGCTGGACTTAGACATAATTTCACTCTCACAACATTATGGCTGGTTGGAGACAGTCCGAACCACAAGTACCGGGTCCATGGTTCTGGCCGTATACTGGGGGGACGGGGACGACTCCCATTAACCCCTGACTATACCGGTGATACGCTTATCACAATGCCTTTCTGGTCTGTGCTGAAGCAGGGCATTCTGGCAGCCAAGTGGCTTGACCTTTATTAGTGAGCCTGGTTACCCCCTCTCGGAACCACAGACTTAGAAATCGCCAGCTCATATACAGTGCATAAAATATATTTATATATATATACCCTTATACACCATTTTAATAAAAAAGATCACAAAATTCTTCTAAGTCCCTCGGGAAGAGTGAAAGACGCGCACGTTCATTTTCAGAGCTCCTAGACCTTCCTATAAGAAGTTAGCCAAAAAGTAGCTTCGAAAAACGCTTAGGTTAAGTTTCAGAGTTGCTTCTAATGTACCAAAGCTGGACTTAGACATAATTTCACTCTCACAACATTATGGCTGGTTGGAGACAGTCCGAACCACAAGTACCGGGTCCATGGTTCTGGCCGTATACTGTGGGGACGGGGACGACTCCCATTAACCCCTGACTATACCGGGGATACGCTTATCACAATGCCTTTCTGGTCTGTGCTGAAGCAGGGCATTCTGGCAGCCAAGTGGCTTGACCTTTATTAGGGAGCCTGGTTACCCCCTCTCGGAACCACAGACTTAGAAATCGCCAGCTCATATACAGTGCATAAAATATATTTTTATATATACCCTTATACACCATTTTAATAAAAAATATCACAAAATTCTTCTAAGTCCCTCGGGAAGAGTGAAAGACGCGCACGTTCATTTTCAGAGCTCCTAGACCTTCCTATAAGAAGTTAGCCAAAAAGTAGCTTCGAAAAACGCTTAGGTTAAGTTTCAGAGTTGCTTCTAATGTACCAAAGCTGGACTTAGACATAATTTCACTCTCACAACATTATGGCTGGTTGGAGAGAGTCCGAACCACAAGTACCGGGTCCATGGTTCTGGCCGTATACTGGGGGGACGGGGACGACTCCCATTAACCCCTGACTATACCGGGGATACGCTTATCACAATGCCTTTCTGGTCTGTGCTGAAGCAGGGCATTCTGGCAGCCAAGTGGCTTGACCTTTATTAGTGAGCCTGGTTACCCCCTCTCGGAACCACAGACTTAGAAATCGCCAGCTCATATACAGTGCATAAAATATATTTATATATATATACCCTTATACACCATTTTAATAAAAAATATCACAAAATTCTTCTAAGTCCCTCGGGAAGAGTGAAAGACGCGCACGTTCATTTTCAGAGCTCCTAGACCTTCCTATAAGAAGTTAGCCAAAAAGTAGCTTCGAAAAACGCTTAGGTTAAGTTTCAGAGTTGCTTCTAATGTACCAAAGCTGGACTTAGACATAATTTCACTCTCACAACATTATGGCTGGTTGGAGACAGTCCGAACCACAAGTACCGGGTCCATGGTTCTGGCCGTATACTGTGGGGACGGGGACGACTCCCATTAACCCCTGACTATACCGGGGATACGCTTATCACAATGCCTTTCTGGTCTGTGCTGAAGCAGGGCATTCTGGCAGCCAAGTGGCTTGACCTTTATTAGGGAGCCTGGTTACCCCCTCTCGGAACCACAGACTTAGAAATCGCCAGCTCATATACAGTGCATAAAATATATTTTTATATATACCCTTATACACCATTTTAATAAAAAATATCACAAAATTCTTCTAAGTCCCTCGGGAAGAGTGAAAGACGCGCACGTTCATTTTCAGAGCTCCTAGACCTTCCTATAAGAAGTTAGCCAAAAAGTAGCTTCGAAAAACGCTTAGGTTAAGTTTCAGAGTTGCTTCTAATGTACCAAAGCTGGACTTAGACATAATTTCACTCTCACAACATTATGGCTGGTTGGAGACAGTCCGAACCACAAGTACCGGGTCCATGGTTCTGGCCGTATACTGTGGGGACGGGGACGACTCCCATTAACCCCTGACTATACCGGGGATACGCTTATCACAATGCCTTTCTGGTCTGTGCTGAAGCAGGGCATTCTGGCAGCCAAGTGGCTTGACCTTTATTAGGGAGCCTGGTTACCCCCTCTCGGAACCACAGACTTAGAAATCGCCAGCTCATATACAGTGCATAAAATATATTTTTATATATACCCTTATACACCATTTTAATAAAAAATATCACAAAATTCTTCTAAATCCCATCGGGAAGAGTGAAAGACGCGCACGTTCATTTTCAGAGCTCCTAGACCTTCCTATAAGAAGTTAGCCAAAAAGTAGCTTCGAAAAACGCTTAGGTTAAGTTTCAGAGTTGCTTCTAATGTACCAAAGCTGGACTTAGACATAATTTCACTCTCACAACATTATGGCTGGTTGGAGAGAGTCCGAACCACAAGTACCGGGTCCATGGTTCTGGCCGTATACTGGGGGGACGGGGACGACTCCCATTAACCCCTGACTATACCGGTGATACGCTTATCACAATGCCTTTCTGGTCTGTGCTGAAGCAGGGCATTCTGGCAGCCAAGTGGCTTGACCTTTATTAGTGAGCCTGGTTACCCCCTCTCGGAACCACAGACTTAGAAATCGCCAGCTCATATACAGTGCATAAAATATATTTATATATATATACCCTTATACACCATTTTAATAAAAAAGATCACAAAATTCTTCTAAGTCCCTCGGGAAGAGTGAAAGACGCGCACGTTCATTTTCAGAGCTCCTAGACCTTCCTATAAGAAGTTAGCCAAAAAGTAGCTTCGAAAAACGCTTAGGTTAAGTTTCAGAGTTGCTTCTAATGTACCAAAGCTGGACTTAGACATAATTTCACTCTCACAACATTATGGCTGGTTGGAGAGAGTCCGAACCACAAGTACCGGGTCCATGGTTCTGGCCGTATACTGGGGGGACGGGGACGACTCCCATTAACCCCTGACTATACCGGTGATACGCTTATCACAATGCCTTTCTGGTCTGTGCTGAAGCAGGGCATTCTGGCAGCCAAGTGGCTTGACCTTTATTAGTGAGCCTGGTTACCCCCTCTCGGAACCACAGACTTAGAAATCGCCAGCTCATATACAGTGCATAAAATATATTTATATATATATACCCTTATACACCATTTTAATAAAAAAGATCACAAAATTCTTCTAAGTCCCTCGGGAAGAGTGAAAGACGCGCACGTTCATTTTCAGAGCTCCTAGACCTTCCTATAAGAAGTTAGCCAAAAAGTAGCTTCGAAAAACGCTTAGGTTAAGTTTCAGAGTTGCTTCTAATGTACCAAAGCTGGACTTAGACATAATTTCACTCTCACAACATTATGGCTGGTTGGAGACAGTCCGAACCACAAGTACCGGGTCCATGGTTCTGGCCGTATACTGTGGGGACGGGGACGACTCCCATTAACCCCTGACTATACCGGGGATACGCTTATCACAATGCCTTTCTGGTCTGTGCTGAAGCAGGGCATTCTGGCAGCCAAGTGGCTTGACCTTTATTAGGGAGCCTGGTTACCCCCTCTCGGAACCACAGACTTAGAAATCGCCAGCTCATATACAGTGCATAAAATATATTTATATATATACCCTTATACACCATTTTAATAAAAAATATCACAAAATTCTTCTAAGTCCCTCGGGAAGAGTGAAAGACGCGCACGTTCATTTTCAGAGCTCCTAGACCTTCCTATAAGAAGTTAGCCAAAAAGTAGCTTCGAAAAACGCTTAGGTTAAGTTTCAGAGTTGCTTCTAATGTACCAAAGCTGGACTTAGACATAATTTCACTCTCACAACATTATGGCTGGTTGGAGACAGTCCGAACCACAAGTACCGGGTCCATGGTTCTGGCCGTATACTGGGGGGACGGGGACGACTCCCATTAACCCCTGACTATACCGGGGATACGCTTATCACAATGCCTTTCTGGTCTGTGCTGAAGCAGGGCATTCTGGCAGCCAAGTGGCTTGACCTTTATTAGTGAGCCTGGTTACCCCCTCTCGGAACCACAGACTTAGAAATCGCCAGCTCATATACAGTGCATAAAATATATTTATATATATATACCCTTATACACCATTTTAATAAAAAATATCACAAAATTCTTCTAAGTCCCTCGGGAAGAGTGAAAGACGCGCACGTTCATTTTCAGAGCTCCTAGACCTTCCTATAAGAAGTTAGCCAAAAAGTAGCTTCGAAAAACGCTTAGGTTAAGTTTCAGAGTTGCTTCTAATGTACCAAAGCTGGACTTAGACATAATTTCACTCTCACAACATTATGGCTGGTTGGAGACAGTCCGAACCACAAGTACCGGGTCCATGGTTCTGGCCGTATACTGTGGGGACGGGGACGACTCCCATTAACCCCTGACTATACCGGGGATACGCTTATCACAATGCCTTTCTGGTCTGTGCTGAAGCAGGGCATTCTGGCAGCCAAGTGGCTTGACCTTTATTAGGGAGCCTGGTTACCCCCTCTCGGAACCACAGACTTAGAAATCGCCAGCTCATATACAGTGCATAAAATATATTTATATATATACCCTTATACACCATTTTAATAAAAAATATCACAAAATTCTTCTAAGTCCCTCGGGAAGAGTGAAAGACGCGCACGTTCATTTTCAGAGCTCCTAGACCTTCCTATAAGAAGTTAGCCAAAAAGTAGCTTCGAAAAACGCTTAGGTTAAGTTTCAGAGTTGCTTCTAATGTACCAAAGCTGGACTTAGACATAATTTCACTCTCACAACATTATGGCTGGTTGGAGACAGTCCGAACCACAAGTACCGGGTCCATGGTTCTGGCCGTATACTGTGGGGACGGGGACGACTCCCATTAACCCCTGACTATACCGGGGATACGCTTATCACAATGCCTTTCTGGTCTGTGCTGAAGCAGGGCATTCTGGCAGCCAAGTGGCTTGACCTTTATTAGGGAGCCTGGTTACCCCCTCTCGGAACCACAGACTTAGAAATCGCCAGCTCATATACAGTGCATAAAATATATTTATATATATACCCTTATACACCATTTTAATAAAAAATATCACAAAATTCTTCTAAGTCCCTCGGGAAGAGTGAAAGACGCGCACGTTCATTTTCAGAGCTCCTAGACCTTCCTATAAGAAGTTAGCCAAAAAGTAGCTTCGAAAAACGCTTAGGTTAAGTTTCAGAGTTGCTTCTAATGTACCAAAGCTGGACTTAGACATAATTTCACTCTCACAACATTATGGCTGGTTGGAGAGAGTCCGAACCACAAGTACCGGGTCCATGGTTCTGGCCGTATACTGGGGGGACGGGGACGACTCCCATTAACCCCTGACTATACCGGGGATACGCTTATCACAATGCCTTTCTGGTCTGTGCTGAAGCAGGGCATTCTGGCAGGCAAGTGGCTTGACCTTTATTAGTGAGCCTGGTTACCCCCTCTCGGAACCACAGACTTAGAAATCGCCAGCTCATATACAGTGCATAAAATATATTTATATATATACCCTTATACACCATTTTAATAAAAAATATCACAAAATTCTTCTAAGTCCCTCGGGAAGAGTGAAAGACGCGCACGTTCATTTTCAGAGCTCCTAGACCTTCCTATAAGAAGTTAGCCAAAAAGTAGCTTCGAAAAACGCTTAGGTTAAGTTTCAGAGTTGCTTCTAATGTACCAAAGCTGGACTTAGACATAATTTCACTCTCACAACATTATGGCTGGTTGGAGACAGTCCGAACCACAAGTACCGGGTCCATGGTTCTGGCCGTATACTGTGGGGACGGGGACGACTCCCATTAACCCCTGACTATACCGGGGATACGCTTATCACAATGCCTTTCTGGTCTGTGCTGAAGCAGGGCATTCTGGCAGCCAAGTGGCTTGACCTTTATTAGGGAGCCTGGTTACCCCCTCTCGGAACCACAGACTTAGAAATCGCCAGCTCATATACAGTGCATAAAATATATTTATATATATACCCTTATACACCATTTTAATAAAAAATATCACAAAATTCTTCTAAGTCCCTCGGGAAGAGTGAAAGACGCGCACGTTCATTTTCAGAGCTCCTAGACCTTCCTATAAGAAGTTAGCCAAAAAGTAGCTTCGAAAAACGCTTAGGTTAAGTTTCAGAGTTGCTTCTAATGTACCAAAGCTGGACTTAGACATAATTTCACTCTCACAACATTATGGCTGGTTGGAGACAGTCCGAACCACAAGTACCGGGTCCATGGTTCTGGCCGTATACTGGGGGGACGGGGACGACTCCCATTAACCCCTGACTATACCGGGGATACGCTTATCACAATGCCTTTCTGGTCTGTGCTGAAGCAGGGCATTCTGGCAGCCAAGTGGCTTGACCTTTATTAGTGAGCCTGGTTACCCCCTCTCGGAACCACAGACTTAGAAATCGCCAGCTCATATACAGTGCATAAAATATATTTATATATATACCCTTATACACCATTTTAATAAAAAATATCACAAAATTCTTCTAAGTCCCACGGGAAGAGTGAAAGACGCGTACGTTCATTTTCAGAGCTCCTAGACCTTCCTATAAGAAGTTAGCCAAAAAGTAGCTTCGAAAAACGCTTAGGTTAAGTTTCAGAGTTGCTTCTAATGTACCAAAGCTGGACTTAGACATAATTTCACTCTCACAACATTATGGCTGGTTGGAGACAGTCCGAACCACAAGTACCGGGTCCATGGTTCTGGCCGTATACTGTGGGGACGGGGACGACTCCCATTAACCCCTGACTATACCGGGGATACGCTTATCACAATGCCTTTCTGGTCTGTGCTGAAGCAGGGCATTCTGGCAGCCAAGTGGCTTGACCTTTATTAGGGAGCCTGGTTACCCCCTCTCGGAACCACAGACTTAGAAATCGCCAGCTCATATACAGTGCATAAAATATATTTTTATATATACCCTTATACACCATTTTAATAAAAAATATCACAAAATTCTTCTAAGTCCCTCGGGAAGAGTGAAAGACGCGCACGTTCATTTTCAGAGCTTCTAGACCTTCCTATAAGAAGTTAGCCAAAAAGTAGCTTCGAAAAACGCTTAGGTTAAGTTTCAGAGTTGCTTCTAATGTACCAAAGCTGGACTTAGACATAATTTCACTCTCACAACATTATGGCTGGTTGGAGAGAGTCCGAACCACAAGTACCGGGTCCATGGTTCTGGCCGTATACTGGGGGGACGGGGACGACTCCCATTAACCCCTGACTATACCGGGGATACGCTTATCACAATGCCTTTCTGGTCTGTGCTGAAGCAGGGCATTCTGGCAGCCAAGTGGCTTGACCTTTATTAGTGAGCCTGGTTACCCCCTCTCGGAACCACAGACTTAGAAATCGCCAGCTCATATACAGTGCATAAAATATATTTATATATATATACCCTTATACACCATTTTAATAAAAAATATCACAAAATTCTTCTAAGTCCCTCGGGAAGAGTGAAAGACGCGCACGTTCATTTTCAGAGCTCCTAGACCTTCCTATAAGAAGTTAGCCAAAAAGTAGCTTCGAAAAACGCTTAGGTTAAGTTTCAGAGTTGCTTCTAATGTACCAAAGCTGGACTTAGACATAATTTCACTCTCACAACATTATGGCTGGTTGGAGAGAGTCCGAACCACAAGTACCGGGTCCATGGTTCTGGCCGTATACTGGGGGGACGGGGACGACTCCCATTAACCCCTGACTATACCGGGGATACGCTTATCACAATGCCTTTCTGGTCTGTGCTGAAGCAGGGCATTCTGGCAGCCAAGTGGCTTGACCTTTATTAGTGAGCCTGGTTACCCCCTCTCGGAACCACAGACTTAGAAATCGCCAGCTCATATACAGTGCATAAAATATATTTATATATATATACCCTTATACACCATTTTAATAAAAAATATCACAAAATTCTTCTAAGTCCCTCGGGAAGAGTGAAAGACGCGCACGTTCATTTTCAGAGCTCATAGACCTTCCTATAAAAAGTTAGCCAAAAAGTAGCTTCGAAAAACGCTTAGGTTAAGTTTCAGAGTTGCTTCTAATGTACCAAAGCTGGACTTAGACATAATTTCACTCTCACAACATTATGGCTGGTTGGAGACAGTCCGAACCACAAGTACCGGGTCCATGGTTCTGGCCGTATATTGTGGGGACGGGGACGACTCCCATTAACCCCTGACTATACCGGGGATACGCTTATCACAATGCCTTTCTGGTCTGTGCTGAAGCAGGGCATTCTGGCAGCCAAGTGGCTTGACCTTTATTAGGGAGCCTGGTTACCCCCTCTCGGAACCACAGACTTAGAAATCGCCAGCTCATATACAGTGCATAAAATATATTTTTATATATACCCTTATACACCATTTTAATAAAAAATATCACAAAATTCTTCTAAGTCCCTCGGGAAGAGTGAAAGACGCGCACGTTCATTTTCAGAGCTCCTAGACCTTCCTATAAGAAGTTAGCCAAAAAGTAGCTTCGAAAAACGCTTATGTTAAGTTTCAGAGTTGCTTCTAATGTACCAAAGCTGGACTTAGACATAATTTCACTCTCACAACATTATGGCTGGTTGGAGACAGTCCGAACCACAAGTACCGGGTCCATGGATCTGGCCGTATACTGGGGGGACGGGGACGACTCCCATTAACCCCTGACTATACCGGGGATACGCTTATCACAATGCCTTTCTGGTCTGTGCTGAAGCAGGGCATTCTGGCAGCCAAGTGGCTTGACCTTTATTAGTGAGCCTGGTTACCCCCTCTCGGAATCACAGACTTAGAAATCGCCAGCTCATATACAGTGCATAAAATATATTTATATATATACCCTTATACACCATTTTAATAAAAAATATCACAAAATTCTTCTAAGTCCCTCGTGAAGAGTGAAAGACGCGCACGTTCATTTTCAGAGCTCATAGACCTTCCTATAAGAAGTTAGCCAAAAAGTAGCTTCGAAAAACGCTTAGGTTAAGTTTCAGAGTTGCTTCTAATGTACCAAAGCTGGACTTAGACATAATTTCACTCTCACAACATTATGGCTGGTTGGAGACAGTCCGAACCACAAGTACCGGGTCCATGGTTCTGGCCGTATACTGGGGGGACGGGGACGACTCCCATTAACCCCTGACTATACCGGGGATACGCTTATCACAATGCCTTTCTGGTCTGTGCTGAAGCAGGGCATTCTGGCAGCCAAGTGGCTTGACCTTTATTAGTGAGCCTGGTTACCCCCTCTCGGAACCACAGACTTAGAAATCGCCAGCTCATATACAGTGCATAAAATATATGTATATATATACCCTTATACACCATTTTAATAAAAAAATATCACAAAATTCTTCTAAGTCCCTCGGGAAGAGTGAAAGACGCGCACGTTCATTTTCAGAGCTCCTAGACCTTCCTATAAGAAGTTAGCCAAAAAGTAGCTTCGAAAAACGCTTAGGTTAAGTTTCAGAGTTGCTTCTAATGTACCAAAGCTGGACTTAGACATAATTTCACTCTCACAACATTATGGCTGGTTGGAGAGAGTCCGAACCACAAGTACCGGGTCCATGGTTCTGGCCGTATACTGGGGGGACGGGGACGACTCCCATTAACCCCTGACTATACCGGGGATACGCTTATCACAATGCCTTTCTGGTCTGTGCTGAAGCAGGGCATTCTGGCAGCCAAGTGGCTTGACCTTTATTAGTGAGCCTGGTTACCCCCTCTCGGAACCACAGACTTAGAAATCGCCAGCTCATATACAGTGCATAAAATCTATTTATATATATATACCCTTATACACCATTTTAATAAAAAATATCACAAAATTCTTCTAAGTCCCTCGGGAAGAGTGAAAGACGCGCACGTTCATTTTCAGAGCTCCTAGACCTTCCTACTGTATAAGAAGTTAGCCAAAAAGTAGCTTCGAAAAACGCTTATGTTAAGTTTCAGAGTTGCTTCTAATGTACCAAAGCTGGACTTAGACATAATTTCACTCTCACAACATTATGGCTGGTTGGAGACAGTCCGAACCACAAGTACCGGGTCCATGGATCTGGCCGTATACTGGGGGGACGGGGACGACTCCCATTAACCCCTGACTATACCGGGGATACGCTTATCACAATGCCTTTCTGGTCTGTGCTGAAGCAGGGCATTCTGGCAGCCAAGTGGCTTGACCTTTATTAGTGAGCCTGGTTACCCCCTCTCGGAATCACAGACTTAGAAATCGCCAGCTCATATACAGTGCATAAAATATATTTATATATATACCCTTATACACCATTTTAATAAAAAATATCACAAAATTCTTCTAAGTCCCTCGTGAAGAGTGAAAGACGCGCACGTTCATTTTCAGAGCTCATAGACCTTCCTATAAGAAGTTAGCCAAAAAGTAGCTTCGAAAAACGCTTAGGTTAAGTTTCAGAGTTGCTTCTAATGTACCAAAGCTGGACTTAGACATAATTTCACTCTCACAACATTATGGCTGGTTGGAGACAGTCCGAACCACAAGTACCGGGTCCATGGTTCTGGCCGTATACTGGGGGGACGGGGACGACTCCCATTAACCCCTGACTATACCGGGGATACGCTTATCACAATGCCTTTCTGGTCTGTGCTGAAGCAGGGCATTCTGGCAGCCAAGTGGCTTGACCTTTATTAGTGAGCCTGGTTACCCCCTCTCGGAACCACAGACTTAGAAATCGCCAGCTCATATACAGTGCATAAAATATATGTATATATATACCCTTATACACCATTTTAATAAAAAAATATCACAAAATTCTTCTAAGTCCCTCGGGAAGAGTGAAAGACGCGCACGTTCATTTTCAGAGCTCCTAGACCTTCCTATAAGAAGTTAGCCAAAAAGTAGCTTCGAAAAACGCTTAGGTTAAGTTTCAGAGTTGCTTCTAATGTACCAAAGCTGGACTTAGACATAATTTCACTCTCACAACATTATGGCTGGTTGGAGAGAGTCCGAACCACAAGTACCGGGTCCATGGTTCTGGCCGTATACTGGGGGGACGGGGACGACTCCCATTAACCCCTGACTATACCGGGGATACGCTTATCACAATGCCTTTCTGGTCTGTGCTGAAGCAGGGCATTCTGGCAGCCAAGTGGCTTGACCTTTATTAGTGAGCCTGGTTACCCCCTCTCGGAACCACAGACTTAGAAATCGCCAGCTCATATACAGTGCATAAAATCTATTTATATATATATACCCTTATACACCATTTTAATAAAAAATATCACAAAATTCTTCTAAGTCCCTCGTGAAGAGTGAAAGACGCGCACGTTCATTTTCAGAGCTCATAGACCTTCCTATAAGAAGTTAGCCAAAAAGTAGCTTCGAAAAACGCTTAGGTTAAGTTTCAGAGTTGCTTCTAATGTACCAAAGCTGGACTTAGACATAATTTCACTCTCACAACATTATGGCTGGTTGGAGACAGTCCGAACCACAAGTACCGGGTCCATGGTTCTGGCCGTATACTGGGGGGACGGGGACGACTCCCATTAACCCCTGACTATACCGGGGATACGCTTATCACAATGCCTTTCTGGTCTGTGCTGAAGCAGGGCATTCTGGCAGCCAAGTGGCTTGACCTTTATTAGTGAGCCTGGTTACCCCCTCTCGGAACCACAGACTTAGAAATCGCCAGCTCATATACAGTGCATAAAATATATTTATATATATACCCTTATACACCATTTTAATAAAAAAATATCACAAAATTCTTCTAAGTCCCTCGGGAAGAGTGAAAGACGCGCACGTTCATTTTCAGAGCTCCTAGACCTTCCTATAAGAAGTTAGCCAAAAAGTAGCTTCGAAAAACGCTTAGGTTAAGTTTCAGAGTTGCTTCTAATGTACCAAAGCTGGACTTAGACATAATTTCACTCTCACAACATTATGGCTGGTTGGAGACAGTCCGAACCACAAGTACCGGGTCCATGGTTCTGGCCGTATACTGGGGGGACGGGGACGACTCCCATTAACCCCTGACTATACCGGGGATACGCTTATCACAATGCCTTTCTGGTCTGTGCTGAAGCAGGGCATTCTGGCAGCCAAGTGGCTTGACCTTTATTAGTGAGCCTGGTTACCCCCTCTCGGAATCACAGACTTAGAAATCGCCAGCTCATATACAGTGCATAAAATATATTTATATATATACCCTTATACACCATTTTAATAAAAAATATCACAAAATTCTTCTAAGTCCCTCGTGAAGAGTGAAAGACGCGCACGTTCATTTTCAGAGCTCATAGACCTTCCTATAAGAAGTTAGCCAAAAAGTAGCTTCGAAAAACGCTTAGGTTAAGTTTCAGAGTTGCTTCTAATGTACCAAAGCTGGACTTAGACATAATTTCACTCTCACAACATTATGGCTGGTTGGAGACAGTCCGAACCACAAGTACCGGGTCCATGGTTCTGGCCGTATACTGGGGGGACGGGGACGACTCCCATTAACCCCTGACTATACCGGGGATACGCTTATCACAATGCCTTTCTGGTCTGTGCTGAAGCAGGGCATTCTGGCAGCCAAGTGGCTTGACCTTTATTAGTGAGCCTGGTTACCCCCTCTCGGAACCACAGACTTAGAAATCGCCAGCTCATATACAGTGCATAAAATATATGTATATATATACCCTTATACACCATTTTAATAAAAAAATATCACAAAATTCTTCTAAGTCCCTCGGGAAGAGTGAAAGACGCGCACGTTCATTTTCAGAGCTCCTAGACCTTCCTATAAGAAGTTAGCCAAAAAGTAGCTTCGAAAAACGCTTAGGTTAAGTTTCAGAGTTGCTTCTAATGTACCAAAGCTGGACTTAGACATAATTTCACTCTCACAACATTATGGCTGGTTGGAGAGAGTCCGAACCACAAGTACCGGGTCCATGGTTCTGGCCGTATACTGGGGGGACGGGGACGACTCCCATTAACCCCTGACTATACCGGGGATACGCTTATCACAATGCCTTTCTGGTCTGTGCTGAAGCAGGGCATTCTGGCAGCCAAGTGGCTTGACCTTTATTAGTGAGCCTGGTTACCCCCTCTCGGAACCACAGACTTAGAAATCGCCAGCTCATATACAGTGCATAAAATCTATTTATATATATATACCCTTATACACCATTTTAATAAAAAATATCACAAAATTCTTCTAAGTCCCTCGGGAAGAGTGAAAGACGCGCACGTTCATTTTCAGAGCTCCTAGACCTTCCTACTGTATAAGAAGTTAGCCAAAAAGTAGCTTCGAAAAACGCTTATGTTAAGTTTCAGAGTTGCTTCTAATGTACCAAAGCTGGACTTAGACATAATTTCACTCTCACAACATTATGGCTGGTTGGAGACAGTCCGAACCACAAGTACCGGGTCCATGGATCTGGCCGTATACTGGGGGGACGGGGACGACTCCCATTAACCCCTGACTATACCGGGGATACGCTTATCACAATGCCTTTCTGGTCTGTGCTGAAGCAGGGCATTCTGGCAGCCAAGTGGCTTGACCTTTATTAGTGAGCCTGGTTACCCCCTCTCGGAATCACAGACTTAGAAATCGCCAGCTCATATACAGTGCATAAAATATATTTATATATATACCCTTATACACCATTTTAATAAAAAATATCACAAAATTCTTCTAAGTCCCTCGTGAAGAGTGAAAGACGCGCACGTTCATTTTCAGAGCTCATAGACCTTCCTATAAGAAGTTAGCCAAAAAGTAGCTTCGAAAAACGCTTAGGTTAAGTTTCAGAGTTGCTTCTAATGTACCAAAGCTGGACTTAGACATAATTTCACTCTCACAACATTATGGCTGGTTGGAGACAGTCCGAACCACAAGTACCGGGTCCATGGTTCTGGCCGTATACTGGGGGGACGGGGACGACTCCCATTAACCCCTGACTATACCGGGGATACGCTTATCACAATGCCTTTCTGGTCTGTGCTGAAGCAGGGCATTCTGGCAGCCAAGTGGCTTGACCTTTATTAGTGAGCCTGGTTACCCCCTCTCGGAACCACAGACTTAGAAATCGCCAGCTCATATACAGTGCATAAAATATATGTATATATATACCCTTATACACCATTTTAATAAAAAAATATCACAAAATTCTTCTAAGTCCCTCGGGAAGAGTGAAAGACGCGCACGTTCATTTTCAGAGCTCCTAGACCTTCCTATAAGAAGTTAGCCAAAAAGTAGCTTCGAAAAACGCTTAGGTTAAGTTTCAGAGTTGCTTCTAATGTACCAAAGCTGGACTTAGACATAATTTCACTCTCACAACATTATGGCTGGTTGGAGAGAGTCCGAACCACAAGTACCGGGTCCATGGTTCTGGCCGTATACTGGGGGGACGGGGACGACTCCCATTAACCCCTGACTATACCGGGGATACGCTTATCACAATGCCTTTCTGGTCTGTGCTGAAGCAGGGCATTCTGGCAGCCAAGTGGCTTGACCTTTATTAGTGAGCCTGGTTACCCCCTCTCGGAACCACAGACTTAGAAATCGCCAGCTCATATACAGTGCATAAAATCTATTTATATATATATACCCTTATACACCATTTTAATAAAAAATATCACAAAATTCTTCTAAGTCCCTCGGGAAGAGTGAAAGACGCGCACGTTCATTTTCAGAGCTCCTAGACCTTCCTACTGTATAAGAAGTTAGCCAAAAAGTAGCTTCGAAAAACGCTTAGGTTAAGTTTCAGAGTTGCTTCTAATGTACCAAAGCTGGACTTAGACATAATTTCACTCTCACAACATTATGGCTGGTTGGAGACAGTCCGAACCACAAGTACCGGGTCCATGGTTCTGGCCGTATACTGGGGGGACGGGGACGACTCCCATTAACCCCTGACTATACCGGGGATACGCTTATCACAATGCCTTTCTGGTCTGTGCTGAAGCAGGGCATTCTGGCAGCCAAGTGGCTTGACCTTTATTAGTGAGCCTGGTTACCCCCTCTCGGAACCACAGACTTAGAAATCGCCAGCTCATATACAGTGCATAAAATCTATTTATATATATATACCCTTATACACCATTTTAATAAAAAATATCACAAAATTCTTCTAAGTCCCTCGGGAAAAGTGAAAGACGCGCACGTTCATTTTCAGAGCTCCTAGACCTTCCTATAAGAAGTTAGCCAAAAAGTAGCTTCGAAAAACGCTTAGGTTAAGTTTCAGAGTTGCTTCTAATGTACCAAAGCTGGACTTAGACATAATTTCACTCTCACAACATTATGGCTGGTTGGAGAGAGTCCGAACCACAAGTACCGGGTCCATGGTTCTGGCCGTATACTGGGGGGACGGGGACGACTCCCATTAACCCCTGACTATACCGGGGATACGCTTATCACAATGCCTTTCTGGTCTGTGCTGAAGCAGGGCATTCTGGCAGCCAAGTGGCTTGACCTTTATTAGTGAGCCTGGTTACCCCCTCTCGGAACCACAGACTTAGAAATCGCCAGCTCATATACAGTGCATAAAATATATTTTTTTATATATACCCTTATACACCATTTTAATAAAAAATATCACAAAATTCTTCTAAGTCCCTCGGGAAGAGTGAAAGACGCGCACGTTCATTTTCAGAGCTCATAGACCTTCCTATAAAAAGTTAGCCAAAAAGTAGCTTCGAAAAACGCTTAGGTTAAGTTTCAGAGTTGCTTCTAATGTACCAAAGCTGGACTTAGACATAATTTCACTCTCACAACATTATGGCTGGTTGGAGACAGTCCGAACCACAAGTACCGGGTCCATGGTTCTGGCCGTATATTGTGGGGACGGGGACGACTCCCATTAACCCCTGACTATACCGGGGATACGCTTATCACAATGCCTTTCTGGTCTGTGCTGAAGCAGGGCATTCTGGCAGCCAAGTGGCTTGACCTTTATTAGGGAGCCTGGTTACCCCCTCTCGGAACCACAGACTTAGAAATCGCCAGCTCATATACAGTGCATAAAATATATTTTTATATATACCCTTATACACCATTTTAATAAAAAATATCACAAAATTCTTCTAAGTCCCTCGGGAAGAGTGAAAGACGCGCACGTTCATTTTCAGAGCTCCTAGACCTTCCTATAAGAAGTTAGCCAAAAAGTAGCTTCGAAAAACGCTTAGGTTAAGTTTCAGAGTTGCTTCTAATGTACCAAAGCTGGACTTAGACATAATTTCACTCTCACAACATTATGGCTGGTTGGAGAGAGTCCGAACCACAAGTACCGGGTCCATGGTTCTGGCCGTATACTGGGGGGACGGGGACGACTCCCATTAACCCCTGACTATACCGGGGATACGCTTATCACAATGCCTTTCTGGTCTGTGCTGAAGCAGGGCATTCTGGCAGCCAAGTGGCTTGACCTTTATTAGTGAGCCTGGTTACCCCCTCTCGGAACCACAGACTTAGAAATCGCCAGCTCATATACAGTGCATAAAATATATTTATATATATATACCCTTATACACCATTTTAATAAAAAATATCACAAAATTCTTCTAAGTCCCTCGGGAAGAGTGAAAGACGCGCACGTTCATTTTCAGAGCTCCTAGACCTTCCTACTGTATAAGAAGTTAGCCAAAAAGTAGCTTCGAAAAACGCTTATGTTAAGTTTCAGAGTTGCTTCTAATGTACCAAAGCTGGACTTAGACATAATTTCACTCTCACAACATTATGGCTGGTTGGAGACAGTCCGAACCACAAGTACCGGGTCCATGGATCTGGCCGTATACTGGGGGGACGGGGACGACTCCCATTAACCCCTGACTATACCGGGGATACGCTTATCACAATGCCTTTCTGGTCTGTGCTGAAGCAGGGCATTCTGGCAGCCAAGTGGCTTGACCTTTATTAGTGAGCCTGGTTACCCCCTCTCGGAATCACAGACTTAGAAATCGCCAGCTCATATACAGTGCATAAAATATATTTATATATATACCCTTATACACCATTTTAATAAAAAATATCACAAAATTCTTCTAAGTCCCTCGTGAAGAGTGAAAGACGCGCACGTTCATTTTCAGAGCTCATAGACCTTCCTATAAGAAGTTAGCCAAAAAGTAGCTTCGAAAAACGCTTAGGTTAAGTTTCAGAGTTGCTTCTAATGTACCAAAGCTGGACTTAGACATAATTTCACTCTCACAACATTATGGCTGGTTGGAGACAGTCCGAACCACAAGTACCGGGTCCATGGTTCTGGCCGTATACTGGGGGGACGGGGACGACTCCCATTAACCCCTGACTATACCGGGGATACGCTTATCACAATGCCTTTCTGGTCTGTGCTGAAGCAGGGCATTCTGGCAGCCAAGTGGCTTGACCTTTATTAGTGAGCCTGGTTACCCCCTCTCGGAACCACAGACTTAGAAATCGCCAGCTCATATACAGTGCATAAAATATATTTATATATATACCCTTATACACCATTTTAATAAAAAAATATCACAAAATTCTTCTAAGTCCCTCGGGAAGAGTGAAAGACGCGCACGTTCATTTTCAGAGCTCCTAGACCTTCCTATAAGAAGTTAGCCAAAAAGTAGCTTCGAAAAACGCTTAGGTTAAGTTTCAGAGTTGCTTCTAATGTACCAAAGCTGGACTTAGACATAATTTCACTCTCACAACATTATGGCTGGTTGGAGACAGTCCGAACCACAAGTACCGGGTCCATGGTTCTGGCCGTATACTGGGGGGACGGGGACGACTCCCATTAACCCCTGACTATACCGGGGATACGCTTATCACAATGCCTTTCTGGTCTGTGCTGAAGCAGGGCATTCTGGCAGCCAAGTGGCTTGACCTTTATTAGTGAGCCTGGTTACCCCCTCTCGGAACCACAGACTTAGAAATCGCCAGCTCATATACAGTGCATAAAATCTATTTATATATATATACCCTTATACACCATTTTAATAAAAAATATCACAAAATTCTTCTAAGTCCCTCGGGAAGAGTGAAAGACGCGCACGTTCATTTTCAAAGCTCCTAGACCTTCCTACTGTATAAGAAGTTAGCCAAAAAGTAGCTTCGAAAAACGCTTAGGTTAAGTTTCAGAGTTTCTTCTAATGTACCAAAGCTGGACTTAGACATAATTTCACTCTCACAACATTATGGCTGGTTGGAGACAGTCCGAACCACAAGTACCGGGTCCATGGTTCTGGCCGTATACTGGGGGGACGGGGACGACTCCCATTAACCCCTGACTATACCGGGGATACGCTTATCACAATGCCTTTCTGGTCTGTGCTGAAGCAGGGCATTCTGGCAGCCAAGTGGCTTGACCTTTATTAGTGAGCCTGGTTACCCCCTCTCGGAACCACAGACTTAGAAATCGCCAGCTCATATACAGTGCATAAAATCTATTTATATATATATACCCTTATACACCATTTTAATAAAAAATATCACAAAATTCTTCTAACTCCCTCGGGAAGAGTGAAAGACGCGCACGTTCATTTTCAGAGCTCCTAGACCTTCCTACTGTATAAGAAGTTAGCCAAAAAGTAGCTTCGAAAAACGCTTAGGTTAAGTTTCAGAGTTGCTTCTAATGTACCAAAGCTGGACTTAGACATAATTTCACTCTCACAACATTATGGCTGGTTGGAGACAGTCCGAACCACAAGTACCGGGTCCATGGTTCTGGCCGTATACTGTGGGGACGGGGACGACTCCCATTAACCCCTGACTATACCGGGGATACGCTTATCACAATGCCTTTCTGGTCTGTGCTGAAGGAGGGCATTCTGGCAGCCAAGTGGCTTGACCTTTATTAGTGAGCCTGGTTACCCCCTCTCGGAACCACAGACTTAGAAATCGCCAGCTCATATACAGTGCATAAAATATATTTATATATATATACCCTTATACACCATTTTAATAAAAAATATCACAAAATTCTTCTAAGTCCCTCGGGAAGAGTGAAAGACGCGCACGTTCATTTTCAGAGCTCCTAGACCTTCCTACTGTATAAGAAGTTAGCCAAAAAGTAGCTTCGAAAAACGCTTATGTTAAGTTTCAGAGTTGCTTCTAATGTACCAAAGCTGGACTTAGACATAATTTCACTCTCACAACATTATGGCTGGTTGGAGAGAGTCCGAACCACAAGTACCGGGTCCATGGTTCTGGCCGTATACTGGGGGGACGGGGACGACTCCCATTAACCCCTGACTATACCGGGGATACGCTTATCACAATGCCTTTCTGGTCTGTGCTGAAGCAGGGCATTCTGGCAGCCAAGTGGCTTGACCTTTATTAGTGAGCCTGGTTACCCCCTCTCGGAACCACAGACTTAGAAATCGCCAGCTCATATACAGTGCATAAAATATATTTATATATATACCCTTATACACCATTTTAATAAAAAATATCACAAAATTCTTCTAAGTCCCTCGGGAAGAGTGAAAGACGCGCACGTTCATTTTCAGAGCTCCTAGACCTTCCTATAAGAAGTTAGCCAAAAAGTAGCTTCGAAAAACGCTTAGGTTAAGTTTCAGAGTTGCTTCTAATGTACCAAAGCTGGACTTAGACATAATTTCACTCTCACAACATTATGGCTGGTTGGAGAGAGTCCGAACCACAAGTACCGGGTCCATGGTTCTGGCCGTATACTGGGGGGACGGGGACGACTCCCATTAACCCCTGACTATACCGGGGATACGCTTATCACAATGCCTTTCTGGTCTGTGCTGAAGCAGGGCATTCTGGCAGCCAAGTGGCTTGACCTTTATTAGTGAGCCTGGTTACCCCCTCTCGGAACCACAGACTTAGAAATCGCCAGCTCATATACAGTGCATAAAATATATTTATATATATATATACCCTTATACACCATTTTAATAAAAAATATCACAAAATTCTTCTAAGTCCCTCGGGAAGAGTGAAAGACGCGCACGTTCATTTTCAGAGCTCCTAGACCTTCCTATAAGAAGTTAGCCAAAAAGTAGCTTCGAAAAACGCTTAGGTTAAGTTTCAGAGTTGCTTCTAATGTACCAAAGCTGGACTTAGACATAATTTCACTCTCACAACATTATGGCTGGTTGGAGAGAGTCCGAACCACAAGTACCGGGTCCATGGTTCTGGCCGTATACTGGGGGGACGGGGACGACTCCCATTAACCCCTGACTATACCGGGGATACGCTTATCACAATGCCTTTCTGGTCTGTGCTGAAGCAGGGCATTCTGGCAGCCAAGTGGCTTGACCTTTATTAGTGAGCCTGGTTACCCCCTCTCGGAACCACAGACGTTGAAATCGCCAGCTCATATACAGTGCATAAAATATATTTATATATATATACCCTTATACACCATTTTAATAAAAAATATCACAAAATTCTTCTAAGTCCCTCGGGAAGAGTGAAAGACGCGCACGTTCATTTTCAAAGCTCCTAGACCTTCCTACTGTATAAGAAGTTAGCCAAAAAGTAGCTTCGAAAAACGCTTAGGTTAAGTTTCAGAGTTTCTTCTAATGTACCAAAGCTGGACTTAGACATAATTTCACTCTCACAACATTATGGCTGGTTGGAGACAGTCCGAACCACAAGTACCGGGTCCATGGTTCTGGCCGTATACTGGGGGGACGGGGACGACTCCCATTAACCCCTGACTATACCGGGGATACGCTTATCACAATGCCTTTCTGGTCTGTGCTGAAGCAGGGCATTCTGGCAGCCAAGTGGCTTGACCTTTATTAGTGAGCCTGGTTACCCCCTCTCGGAACCACAGACTTAGAAATCGCCAGCTCATATACAGTGCATAAAATCTATTTATATATATATACCCTTATACACCATTTTAATAAAAAATATCACAAAATTCTTCTAACTCCCTCGGGAAGAGTGAAAGACGCGCACGTTCATTTTCAGAGCTCCTAGACCTTCCTACTGTATAAGAAGTTAGCCAAAAAGTAGCTTCGAAAAACGCTTAGGTTAAGTTTCAGAGTTGCTTCTAATGTACCAAAGCTGGACTTAGACATAATTTCACTCTCACAACATTATGGCTGGTTGGAGACAGTCCGAACCACAAGTACCGGGTCCATGGTTCTGGCCGTATACTGTGGGGACGGGGACGACTCCCATTAACCCCTGACTATACCGGGGATACGCTTATCACAATGCCTTTCTGGTCTGTGCTGAAGCAGGGCATTCTGGCAGCCAAGTGGCTTGACCTTTATTAGTGAGCCTGGTTACCCCCTCTCGGAACCACAGACTTAGAAATCGCCAGCTCATATACAGTGCATAAAATATATTTATATATATACCCTTATACACCATTTTAATAAAAAATATCACAAAATTCTTCTAAGTCCCTCGGGAAGAGTGAAAGACGCGCACGTTCATTTTCAGAGCTCCTAGACCTTCCTATAAGAAGTTAGCCAAAAAGTAGCTTCGAAAAACGCTTAGGTTAAGTTTCAGAGTTGCTTCTAATGTACCAAAGCTGGACTTAGACATAATTTCACTCTCACAACATTATGGCTGGTTGGAGAGAGTCCGAACCACAAGTACCGGGTCCATGGTTCTGGCCGTATACTGGGGGGACGGGGACGACTCCCATTAACCCCTGACTATACCGGGGATACGCTTATCACAATGCCTTTCTGGTCTGTGCTGAAGCAGGGCATTCTGGCAGCCAAGTGGCTTGACCTTTATTAGTGAGCCTGGTTACCCCCTCTCGGAACCACAGACTTAGAAATCGCCAGCTCATATACAGTGCATAAAATCTATTTATATATATATACCCTTATACACCATTTTAATAAAAAATATCACAAAATTCTTCTAAGTCCCTCGGGAAGAGTGAAAGACGCGCACGTTCATTTTCAAAGCTCCTAGACCTTCCTACTGTATAAGAAGTTAGCCAAAAAGTAGCTTCGAAAAACGCTTAGGTTAAGTTTCAGAGTTTCTTCTAATGTACCAAAGCTGGACTTAGACATAATTTCACTCTCACAACATTATGGCTGGTTGGAGACAGTCCGAACCACAAGTACCGGGTCCATGGTTCTGGCCGTATACTGGGGGGACGGGGACGACTCCCATTAACCCCTGACTATACCGGGGATACGCTTATCACAATGCCTTTCTGGTCTGTGCTGAAGCAGGGCATTCTGGCAGCCAAGTGGCTTGACCTTTATTAGTGAGCCTGGTTACCCCCTCTCGGAACCACAGACTTAGAAATCGCCAGCTCATATACAGTGCATAAAATCTATTTATATATATATACCCTTATACACCATTTTAATAAAAAATATCACAAAATTCTTCTAACTCCCTCGGGAAGAGTGAAAGACGCGCACGTTCATTTTCAGAGCTCCTAGACCTTCCTACTGTATAAGAAGTTAGCCAAAAAGTAGCTTCGAAAAACGCTTAGGTTAAGTTTCAGAGTTGCTTCTAATGTACCAAAGCTGGACTTAGACATAATTTCACTCTCACAACATTATGGCTGGTTGGAGACAGTCCGAACCACAAGTACCGGGTCCATGGTTCTGGCCGTATACTGTGGGGACGGGGACGACTCCCATTAACCCCTGACTATACCGGGGATACGCTTATCACAATGCCTTTCTGGTCTGTGCTGAAGGAGGGCATTCTGGCAGCCAAGTGGCTTGACCTTTATTAGTGAGCCTGGTTACCCCCTCTCGGAACCACAGACTTAGAAATCGCCAGCTCATATACAGTGCATAAAATATATTTATATATATATACCCTTATACACCATTTTAATAAAAAATATCACAAAATTCTTCTAAGTCCCTCGGGAAGAGTGAAAGACGCGCACGTTCATTTTCAGAGCTCCTAGACCTTCCTACTGTATAAGAAGTTAGCCAAAAAGTAGCTTCGAAAAACGCTTATGTTAAGTTTCAGAGTTGCTTCTAATGTACCAAAGCTGGACTTAGACATAATTTCACTCTCACAACATTATGGCTGGTTGGAGAGAGTCCGAACCACAAGTACCGGGTCCATGGTTCTGGCCGTATACTGGGGGGACGGGGACGACTCCCATTAACCCCTGACTATACCGGGGATACGCTTATCACAATGCCTTTCTGGTCTGTGCTGAAGCAGGGCATTCTGGCAGCCAAGTGGCTTGACCTTTATTAGTGAGCCTGGTTACCCCCTCTCGGAACCACAGACTTAGAAATCGCCAGCTCATATACAGTGCATAAAATATATTTATATATATACCCTTATACACCATTTTAATAAAAAATATCACAAAATTCTTCTAAGTCCCTCGGGAAGAGTGAAAGACGCGCACGTTCATTTTCAGAGCTCCTAGACCTTCCTATAAGAAGTTAGCCAAAAAGTAGCTTCGAAAAACGCTTAGGTTAAGTTTCAGAGTTGCTTCTAATGTACCAAAGCTGGACTTAGACATAATTTCACTCTCACAACATTATGGCTGGTTGGAGAGAGTCCGAACCACAAGTACCGGGTCCATGGTTCTGGCCGTATACTGGGGGGACGGGGACGACTCCCATTAACCCCTGACTATACCGGGGATACGCTTATCACAATGCCTTTCTGGTCTGTGCTGAAGCAGGGCATTCTGGCAGCCAAGTGGCTTGACCTTTATTAGTGAGCCTGGTTACCCCCTCTCGGAACCACAGACTTAGAAATCGCCAGCTCATATACAGTGCATAAAATATATTTATATATATATATACCCTTATACACCATTTTAATAAAAAATATCACAAAATTCTTCTAAGTCCCTCGGGAAGAGTGAAAGACGCGCACGTTCATTTTCAGAGCTCCTAGACCTTCCTATAAGAAGTTAGCCAAAAAGTAGCTTCGAAAAACGCTTAGGTTAAGTTTCAGAGTTGCTTCTAATGTACCAAAGCTGGACTTAGACATAATTTCACTCTCACAACATTATGGCTGGTTGGAGAGAGTCCGAACCACAAGTACCGGGTCCATGGTTCTGGCCGTATACTGGGGGGACGGGGACGACTCCCATTAACCCCTGACTATACCGGGGATACGCTTATCACAATGCCTTTCTGGTCTGTGCTGAAGCAGGGCATTCTGGCAGCCAAGTGGCTTGACCTTTATTAGTGAGCCTGGTTACCCCCTCTCGGAACCACAGACTTTGAAATCGCCAGCTCATATACAGTGCATAAAATATATTTATATATATATACCCTTATACACCATTTTAATAAAAAATATCACAAAATTCTTCTAAGTCCCTCGGGAAGAGTGAAAGACGCGCACGTTCATTTTCAGAGCTCCTAGACCTTCCTACTGTATAAGAAGTTAGCCAAAAAGTAGCTTCGAAAAACGCTTATGTTAAGTTTCAGAGTTGCTTCTAATGTACCAAAGCTGGACTTAGACATAATTTCACTCTCACAACATTATGGCTGGTTGGAGACAGTCCGAACCACAAGTACCGGGTCCATGGATCTGGCCGTATACTGGGGGGACGGGGACGACTCCCATTAACCCCTGACTATACCGGGGATACGCTTATCACAATGCCTTTCTGGTCTGTGCTGAAGCAGGGCATTCTGGCAGCCAAGTGGCTTGACCTTTATTAGTGAGCCTGGTTACCCCCTCTCGGAATCACAGACTTAGAAATCGCCAGCTCATATACAGTGCATAAAATATATTTATATATATACCCTTATACACCATTTTAATAAAAAATATCACAAAATTCTTCTAAGTCCCTCGTGAAGAGTGAAAGACGCGCACGTTCATTTTCAGAGCTCATAGACCTTCCTATAAGAAGTTAGCCAAAAAGTAGCTTCGAAAAACGCTTAGGTTAAGTTTCAGAGTTGCTTCTAATGTACCAAAGCTGGACTTAGACATAATTTCACTCTCACAACATTATGGCTGGTTGGAGACAGTCCGAACCACAAGTACCGGGTCCATGGTTCTGGCCGTATACTGGGGGGACGGGGACGACTCCCATTAACCCCTGACTATACCGGGGATACGCTTATCACAATGCCTTTCTGGTCTGTGCTGAAGCAGGGCATTCTGGCAGCCAAGTGGCTTGACCTTTATTAGTGAGCCTGGTTACCCCCTCTCGGAACCACAGACTTAGAAATCGCCAGCTCATATACAGTGCATAAAATATATTTATATATATACCCTTATACACCATTTTAATAAAAAAATATCACAAAATTCTTCTAAGTCCCTCGGGAAGAGTGAAAGACGCGCACGTTCATTTTCAGAGCTCCTAGACCTTCCTATAAGAAGTTAGCCAAAAAGTAGCTTCGAAAAACGCTTAGGTTAAGTTTCAGAGTTGCTTCTAATGTACCAAAGCTGGACTTAGACATAATTTCACTCTCACAACATTATGGCTGGTTGGAGAGAGTCCGAACCACAAGTACCGGGTCCATGGTTCTGGCCGTATACTGGGGGGACGGGGACGACTCCCATTAACCCCTGACTATACCGGGGATACGCTTATCACAATGCCTTTCTGGTCTGTGCTGAAGCAGGGCATTCTGGCAGCCAAGTGGCTTGACCTTTATTAGTGAGCCTGGTTACCCCCTCTCGGAACCACAGACTTAGAAATCGCCAGCTCATATACAGTGCATAAAATATATTTATATATATATACCCTTATACACCATTTTAATAAAAAATATCACAAAATTCTTCTAAGTCCCTCGGGAAGAGTGAAAGACGCGCACGTTCATTTTCAGAGCTCCTAGACCTTCCTACTGTATAAGAAGTTAGCCAAAAAGTAGCTTCGAAAAACGCTTAGGTTAAGTTTCAGAGTTGCTTCTAATGTACCAAAGCTGGACTTAGACATAATTTCACTCTCACAACATTATGGCTGGTTGGAGACAGTCCGAACCACAAGTACCGGGTCCATGGTTCTGGCCGTATACTGGGGGGACGGGGACGACTCCCATTAACCCCTGACTATACCGGGGATACGCTTATCACAATGCCTTTCTGGTCTGTGCTGAAGCAGGGCATTCTGGCAGCCAAGTGGCTTGACCTTTATTAGTGAGCCTGGTTACCCCCTCTCGGAACCACAGACTTAGAAATCGCCAGCTCATATACAGTGCATAAAATCTATTTATATATATATACCCTTATACACCATTTTAATAAAAAATATCACAAAATTCTTCTAAGTCCCTCGGGAAGAGTGAAAGACGCGCACGTTCATTTTCAGAGCTCCTAGACCTTCCTACTGTATAAGAAGTTAGCCAAAAAGTAGCTTCGAAAAACGCTTAGGTTAAGTTTCAGAGTTGCTTCTAATGTACCAAAGCTGGACTTAGACATAATTTCACTCTCACAACATTATGGCTGGTTGGAGACAGTCCGAACCACAAGTACCGGGTCCATGGTTCTGGCCGTATACTGGGGGGACGGGGACGATTCCCATTAACCCCTGACTATACCGGGGATACGCTTATCACAATGCCTTTCTGGTCTGTGCTGAAGGAGGGCATTCTGGCAGCCAAGTGGCTTGACCTTTATTAGTGAGCCTGGTTACCCCCTCTCGGAACCACAGACTTAGAAATCGCCAGCTCATATACAGTGCATAAAATATATTTATATATATATACCCTTATACACCATTTTAATAAAAAATATCACAAAATTCTTCTAAGTCCCTCGGGAAGAGTGAAAGACGCGCACGTTCATTTTCAGAGCTCCTAGACCTTCCTACTGTATAAGAAGTTAGCCAAAAAGTAGCTTCGAAAAACGCTTATGTTAAGTTTCAGAGTTGCTTCTAATGTACCAAAGCTGGACTTAGACATAATTTCACTCTCACAACATTATGGCTGGTTGGAGAGAGTCCGAACCACAAGTACCGGGTCCATGGTTCTGGCCGTATACTGGGGGGACGGGGACGACTCCCATTAACCCCTGACTATACCGGGGATACGCTTATCACAATGCCTTTCTGGTCTGTGCTGAAGCAGGGCATTCTGGCAGCCAAGTGGCTTGACCTTTATTAGTGAGCCTGGTTACCCCCTCTCGGAACCACAGACTTAGAAATCGCCAGCTCATATACAGTGCATAAAATATATTTATATATATACCCTTATACACCATTTTAATAAAAAAATATCACAAAATTCTTCTAAGTCCCTCGGGAAGAGTGAAAGACGCGCACGTTCATTTTCAGAGCTCCTAGACCTTCCTATAAGAAGTTAGCCAAAAAGTAGCTTCGAAAAACGCTTAGGTTAAGTTTCAGAGTTGCTTCTAATGTACCAAAGCTGGACTTAGACATAATTTCACTCTCACAACATTATGGCTGGTTGGAGAGAGTCCGAACCACAAGTACCGGGTCCATGGTTCTGGCCGTATACTGGGGGGACGGGGACGACTCCCATTAACCCCTGACTATACCGGGGATACGCTTATCACAATGCCTTTCTGGTCTGTGCTGAAGCAGGGCATTCTGGCAGCCAAGTGGCTTGACCTTTATTAGTGAGCCTGGTTACCCCCTCTCGGAACCACAGACTTAGAAATCGCCAGCTCATATACAGTGCATAAAATATATTTATATATATATACCCTTATACACCATTTTAATAAAAAATATCACAAAATTCTTCTAAGTCCCTCGGGAAGAGTGAAAGACGCGCACGTTCATTTTCAGAGCTCCTAGACCTTCCTACTGTATAAGAAGTTAGCCAAAAAGTAGCTTCGAAAAACGCTTAGGTTAAGTTTCAGAGTTGCTTCTAATGTACCAAAGCTGGACTTAGACATAATTTCACTCTCACAACATTATGGCTGGTTGGAGACAGTCCGAACCACAAGTACCGGGTCCATGGTTCTGGCCGTATACTGGGGGGACGGGGACGACTCCCATTAACCCCTGACTATACCGGGGATACGCTTATCACAATGCCTTTCTGGTCTGTGCTGAAGCAGGGCATTCTGGCAGCCAAGTGGCTTGACCTTTATTAGTGAGCCTGGTTACCCCCTCTCGGAACCACAGACTTAGAAATCGCCAGCTCATATACAGTGCATAAAATCTATTTATATATATATACCCTTATACACCATTTTAATAAAAAATATCACAAAATTCTTCTAAGTCCCTCGGGAAGAGTGAAAGACGCGCACGTTCATTTTCAGAGCTCCTAGACCTTCCTACTGTATAAGAAGTTAGCCAAAAAGTAGCTTCGAAAAACGCTTAGGTTAAGTTTCAGAGTTGCTTCTAATGTACCAAAGCTGGACTTAGACATAATTTCACTCTCACAACATTATGGCTGGTTGGAGACAGTCCGAACCACAAGTACCGGGTCCATGGTTCTGGCCGTATACTGGGGGGACGGGGACGATTCCCATTAACCCCTGACTATACCGGGGATACGCTTATCACAATGCCTTTCTGGTCTGTGCTGAAGGAGGGCATTCTGGCAGCCAAGTGGCTTGACCTTTATTAGTGAGCCTGGTTACCCCCTCTCGGAACCACAGACTTAGAAATCGCCAGCTCATATACAGTGCATAAAATATATTTATATATATACCCTTATACACCTTTTTAATAAAAAAATATCACAAAATTCTTCTAAGTCCCTCGGGAAGAGTGAAAGACGCGCACGTTCATTTTCAGAGCTCCTAGACCTTCCTATAAGAAGTTAGCCAAAAAGTAGCTTCGAAAAACGCTTATGTTAAGTTTCAGAGTTGCTTCTAATGTACCAAAGCTGGACTTAGACATAATTTCACTCTCACAACATTATGGCTGGTTGGAGAGAGTCCGAACCACAAGTACCGGGTCCATGGTTCTGGCCGTATACTGGGGGGACGGGGACGACTCCCATTAACCCCTGACTATACCGGGGATACGCTTATCACAATGCCTTTCTGGTCTGTGCTGAAGCAGGGCATTCTGGCAGCCAAGTGGCTTGACCTTTATTAGTGAGCCTGGTTACCCCCTCTCGGAACCACAGACTTAGAAATCGCCAGCTCATATACAGTGCATAAAATATATTTATATATATACCCTTATACACCATTTTAATAAAAAAATATCACAAAATTCTTCTAAGTCCCTCGGGAAGAGTGAAAGACGCGCACGTTCATTTTCAGAGCTCCTAGACCTTCCTATAAGAAGTTAGCCAAAAAGTAGCTTCGAAAAACGCTTAGGTTAAGTTTCAGAGTTGCTTCTAATGTACCAAAGCTGGACTTAGACATAATTTCACTCTCACAACATTATGGCTGGTTGGAGAGAGTCCGAACCACAAGTACCGGGTCCATGGTTCTGGCCGTATACTGGGGGGACGGGGACGACTCCCATTAACCCCTGACTATACCGGGGATACGCTTATCACAATGCCTTTCTGGTCTGTGCTGAAGCAGGGCATTCTGGCAGCCAAGTGGCTTGACCTTTATTAGTGAGCCTGGTTACCCCCTCTCGGAACCACAGACTTAGAAATCGCCAGCTCATATACAGTGCATAAAATCTATTTATATATATATACCCTTATACACCATTTTAATAAAAAATATCACAAAATTCTTCTAAGTCCCTCGGGAAGAGTGAAAGACGCGCACGTTCATTTTCAGAGCTCCTAGACCTTCCTACTGTATAAGAAGTTAGCCAAAAAGTAGCTTCGAAAAACGCTTAGGTTAAGTTTCAGAGTTGCTTCTAATGTACCAAAGCTGGACTTAGACATAATTTCACTCTCACAACATTATGGCTGGTTGGAGACAGTCCGAACCACAAGTACCGGGTCCATGGTTCTGGCCGTATACTGGGGGGACGGGGACGACTCCCATTAACCCCTGACTATACCGGGGATACGCTTATCACAATGCCTTTCTGGTCTGTGCTGAAGCAGGGCATTCTGGCAGCCAAGTGGCTTGACCTTTATTAGTGAGCCTGGTTACCCCCTCTCGGAACCACAGACTTAGAAATCGCCAGCTCATATACAGTGCATAAAATCTATTTATATATATATACCCTTATACACCATTTTAATAAAAAATATCACAAAATTCTTCTAAGTCCCTCGGGAAGAGTGAAAGACGCGCACGTTCATTTTCAGAGCTCCTAGACCTTCCTACTGTATAAGAAGTTAGCCAAAAAGTAGCTTCGAAAAACGCTTAGGTTAAGTTTCAGAGTTGCTTCTAATGTACCAAAGCTGGACTTAGACATAATTTCACTCTCACAACATTATGGCTGGTTGGAGACAGTCCGAACCACAAGTACCGGGTCCATGGTTCTGGCCGTATACTGTGGGGACGGGGACGACTCCCATTAACCCCTGACTATACCGGGGATACGCTTATCACAATGCCTTTCTGGTCTGTGCTGAAGGAGGGCATTCTGGCAGCCAAGTGGCTTGACCTTTATTAGTGAGCCTGGTTACCCCCTCTCGGAACCACAGACTTAGAAATCGCCAGCTCATATACAGTGCATAAAATATATTTATATATATATACCCTTATACACCATTTTAATAAAAAATATCACAAAATTCTTCTAAGTCCCTCGGGAAGAGTGAAAGACGCGCACGTTCATTTTCAGAGCTCCTAGACCTTCCTACTGTATAAGAAGTTAGCCAAAAAGTAGCTTCGAAAAACGCTTATGTTAAGTTTCAGAGTTGCTTCTAATGTACCAAAGCTGGACTTAGACATAATTTCACTCTCACAACATTATGGCTGGTTGGAGAGAGTCCGAACCACAAGTACCGGGTCCATGGTTCTGGCCGTATACTGGGGGGACGGGGACGACTCCCATTAACCCCTGACTATACCGGGGATACGCTTATCACAATGCCTTTCTGGTCTGTGCTGAAGCAGGGCATTCTGGCAGCCAAGTGGCTTGACCTTTATTAGTGAGCCTGGTTACCCCCTCTCGGAACCACAGACTTAGAAATCGCCAGCTCATATACAGTGCATAAAATATATTTATATATATATACCCTTATACACCATTTTAATAAAAAATATCACAAAATTCTTCTAAGTCCCTCGGGAAGAGTGAAAGACGCGCACATTCATTTTCAGAGCTCATAGACCTTCCTATAAAAAGTTAGCCAAAAAGTAGCTTCGAAAAACGCTTAGGTTAAGTTTCAGAGTTGCTTCTAATGTACCAAAGCTGGACTTAGACATAATTTCACTCTCACAACATTATGGCTGGTTGGAGACAGTCCGAACCACAAGTACCGGGTCCATGGTTCTGGCCGTATACTGTGGGGACGGGGACGACTCCCATTAACCCCTGACTATACCGGGGATACGCTTATCACAATGCCTTTCTGGTCTGTGCTGAAGCAGGGCATTCTGGCAGCCAAGTGGCTTGACCTTTATTAGGGAGCCTGGTTACCCCCTCTCGGAACCACAGACTTAGAAATCGCCAGCTCATATACAGTGCATAAAATATATTTTTATATATACCCTTATACACCATTTTAATAAAAAAATAACACAAAATTCTTCTAAGTCCCTCGGGAAGAGTGAAAGACGCGCACGTTCATTTTCAGAGCTCCTAGACCTTCCTATAAGAAGTTAGCCAAAAAGTAGCTTCGAAAAACGCTTAGGTTAAGTTTCAGAGTTGCTTCTAATGTACCAAAGCTGGACTTTGACATAATTTCACTCTCACAACATTATGGCTGGTTGGAGAGAGTCCGAACCACAAGTACCGGGTCCATGGTTCTGGCCGTATACTGGGGGGACGGGGACGGCTCCCATTAACCCCTGACTATACCGGGGATACGCTTATCACAATGCCTTTCTGGTCTGTGCTGAAGCAGGGCATTCTGGCAGCCAAGTGGCTTGACCTTTATTAGTGAGCCTGGTTACCCCCTCTCGGAACCACAGACTTAGAAATCGCCAGCTCATATACAGTGCATAAAATATATTTATATATATACCCTTATACACCATTTTAATAAAAAATATCACAAAATTCTTCTAAGTCCCTCGGGAAGAGTGAAAGACGCGCACGTTCATTTTCAGAGCTCCTAGACCTTCCTATAAGAAGTTAGCCAAAAAGTAGCTTCGAAAAACGCTTAGGTTAAGTTTCAGAGTTGCTTCTAATGTACCAAAGCTGGACTTAGACATAATTTCACTCTCACAACATTATGGCTGGTTGGAGACAGTCCGAACCACAAGTACCGGGTCCATGGTTCTGGCCGTATACTGGGGGGACGGGGACAACTCCCATTAACCCCTGACTATACCGGGGATACGCTTATCACAATGCCTTTCTGGTCTGTGCTGAAGCAGGGCATTCTGGCAGCCAAGTGGCTTGACCTTTATTAGTGAGCCTGGTTACCCCCTCTCGGAACCACAGACTTAGAAATCGCCAGCTCATATACAGTGCATAAAATATATTTTTATATATACCCTTATACACCATTTTAATAAAAAAATAACACAAAATTCTTCTAAGTCCCTCGGGAAGAGTGAAAGACGCGCACGTTCATTTTCAGAGCTCCTAGACCTTCCTATAAGAAGTTAGCCAAAAAGTAGCTTCGAAAAACGCTTAGGTTAAGTTTCAGAGTTGCTTCTAATGTACCAAAGCTGGACTTTGACATAATTTCACTCTCACAACATTATGGCTGGTTGGAGAGAGTCCGAACCACAAGTACCGGGTCCATGGTTCTGGCCGTATACTGGGGGGACGGGGACGGCTCCCATTAACCCCTGACTATACCGGGGATACGCTTATCACAATGCCTTTCTGGTCTGTGCTGAAGCAGGGCATTCTGGCAGCCAAGTGGCTTGACCTTTATTAGTGAGCCTGGTTACCCCCTCTCGGAACCACAGACTTAGAAATCGCCAGCTCATATACAGTGCATAAAATATATTTATATATATACCCTTATACACCATTTTAATAAAAAATATCACAAAATTCTTCTAAGTCCCTCGGGAAGAGTGAAAGACGCGCACGTTCATTTTCAGAGCTCCTAGACCTTCCTATAAGAAGTTAGCCAAAAAGTAGCTTCGAAAAACGCTTAGGTTAAGTTTCAGAGTTGCTTCTAATGTACCAAAGCTGGACTTAGACATAATTTCACTCTCACAACATTATGGCTGGTTGGAGACAGTCCGAACCACAAGTACCGGGTCCATGGTTCTGGCCGTATACTGGGGGGACGGGGACAACTCCCATTAACCCCTGACTATACCGGGGATACGCTTATCACAATGCCTTTCTGGTCTGTGCTGAAGCAGGGCATTCTGGCAGCCAAGTGGCTTGACCTTTATTAGTGAGCCTGGTTACCCCCTCTCGGAACCACAGACTTAGAAATCGCCAGCTCATATACAGTGCATAAAATATATTTATATATATACCCTTATACACCATTTTAATAAAAAATATCACAAAATTCTTCTAAGTCCCACGGGAAGAGTGAAAGACGCGTACGTTCATTTTCAGAGCTTCTAGACCTTCCTATAAGAAGTTAGCCAAAAAGTAGCTTCGAAAAACGCTTAGGTTAAGTTTCAGAGTTGCTTCTAATGTACCAAAGCTGGACTTAGACATAATTTCACTCTCACAACATTATGGCTGGTTGGAGACAGTCCGAACCACAAGTACCGGGTCCATGGATCTGGCCGTATACTGTGGGGACGGGGACGACTCCCATTAACCCCTGACTATACCGGGGATACGCTTATCACAATGCCTTTCTGGTCTGTGCTGAAGCAGGGCATTCTGGCAGCCAAGTGGCTTGACCTTTATTAGGGAGCCTGGTTACCCCCTCTCGGAACCACAGACTTAGAAATCGCCAGCTCATATACAGTGCATAAAATATATTTATATATATATACCCTTATACACCATTTTAATAAAAAATATCACAAAATTCTTCTAAGTCCCTCGGGAAGAGTGAAAGACGCGCACATTCATTTTCAGAGCTCATAGACCTTCCTATAAAAAGTTAGCCAAAAAGTAGCTTCGAAAAACGCTTAGGTTAAGTTTCAGAGTTGCTTCTAATGTACCAAAGCTGGACTTAGACATAATTTCACTCTCACAACATTATGGCTGGTTGGAGACAGTCCGAACCACAAGTACCGGGTCCATGGTTCTGGCCGTATACTGTGGGGACGGGGACGACTCCCATTAACCCCTGACTATACCGGGGATACGCTTATCACAATGCCTTTCTGGTCTGTGCTGAAGCAGGGCATTCTGGCAGCCAAGTGGCTTGACCTTTATTAGGGAGCCTGGTTACCCCCTCTCGGAACCACAGACTTAGAAATCGCCAGCTCATATACAGTGCATAAAATATATTTTTATATATACCCTTATACACCATTTTAATAAAAAAATAACACAAAATTCTTCTAAGTCCCTCGGGAAGAGTGAAAGACGCGCACGTTCATTTTCAGAGCTCCTAGACCTTCCTATAAGAAGTTAGCCAAAAAGTAGCTTCGAAAAACGCTTAGGTTAAGTTTCAGAGTTGCTTCTAATGTACCAAAGCTGGACTTAGACATAATTTCACTCTCACAACATTATGGCTGGTTGGAGAGAGTCCGAACCACAAGTACCGGGTCCATGGTTCTGGCCGTATACTGGGGGGACGGGGACGGCTCCCATTAACCCCTGACTATACCGGGGATACGCTTATCACAATGCCTTTCTGGTCTGTGCTGAAGCAGGGCATTCTGGCAGCCAAGTGGCTTGACCTTTATTAGTGAGCCTGGTTACCCCCTCTCGGAACCACAGACTTAGAAATCGCCAGCTCATATACAGTGCATAAAATATATTTATATATATACCCTTATACACCATTTTAATAAAAAATATCACAAAATTCTTCTAAGTCCCTCGGGAAGAGTGAAAGACGCGCACGTTCATTTTCAGAGCTCCTAGACCTTCCTATAAGAAGTTAGCCAAAAAGTAGCTTCGAAAAACGCTTAGGTTAAGTTTCAGAGTTGCTTCTAATGTACCAAAGCTGGACTTAGACATAATTTCACTCTCACAACATTATGGCTGGTTGGAGACAGTCCGAACCACAAGTACCGGGTCCATGGTTCTGGCCGTATACTGGGGGGACGGGGACAACTCCCATTAACCCCTGACTATACCGGGGATACGCTTATCACAATGCCTTTCTGGTCTGTGCTGAAGCAGGGCATTCTGGCAGCCAAGTGGCTTGACCTTTATTAGTGAGCCTGGTTACCCCCTCTCGGAACCACAGACTTAGAAATCGCCAGCTCATATACAGTGCATAAAATATATTTATATATATACCCTTATACACCATTTTAATAAAAAATATCACAAAATTCTTCTAAGTCCCACGGGAAGAGTGAAAGACGCGTACGTTCATTTTCAGAGCTTCTAGACCTTCCTATAAGAAGTTAGCCAAAAAGTAGCTTCGAAAAACGCTTAGGTTAAGTTTCAGAGTTGCTTCTAATGTACCAAAGCTGGACTTAGACATAATTTCACTCTCACAACATTATGGCTGGTTGGAGACAGTCCGAACCACAAGTACCGGGTCCATGGATCTGGCCGTATACTGTGGGGACGGGGACGACTCCCATTAACCCCTGACTATACCGGGGATACGCTTATCACAATGCCTTTCTGGTCTGTGCTGAAGCAGGGCATTCTGGCAGCCAAGTGGCTTGACCTTTATTAGGGAGCCTGGTTACCCCCTCTCGGAACCACAGACTTAGAAATCGCCAGCTCATATACAGTGCATAAAATATATTTTTATATATATACCCTTATACACCATTTTAATAAAAAATATCACAAAATTCTTCTAAGTCCCTCGGGAAGAGTGAAAGACGCGCACGTTCATTTTCAGAGCTTCTAGACCTTCCTATAAGAAGTTAGCCTAAAAGTAGCTTCGAAAAACGCTTAGGTTAAGTTTCAGAGTTGCTTCTAATGTACCAAAGCTGGACTTAGACATAATTTCACTCTCACAACATTATGGCTGGTTGGAGAGAGTCCGAACCACAAGTACCGGGTCCATGGTTCTGGCCGTATACTGGGGGGACGGGGACGACTCCCATTAACCCCTGACTATACCGGGGATACGCTTATCACAATGCCTTCCTGGTCTGTGCTGAAGCAGGGCATTCTGGCAGCCAAGTGGCTTGACCTTTATTAGTGAGCCTGGTTACCCCCTCTCGGAACCACAGACTTAGAAATCGCCAGCTCATATACAGTGCATAAAATATTTTTATATATATATACCCTTATACACCATTTTAATAAAAAATATCACAAAATTCTTCTAAGTCCCTCGGGAAGAGTGAAAGACGCGCACGTTCATTTTGAGAGCTCCTAGACCTTCCTATAAGAAGTTAGCCAAAAAGTAGCTTCGAAAAACGCTTAGGTTAAGTTTCAGAGTTGCTTCTAATGTACCAAAGCTGGACTTAGACATAATTTCACTCTCACAACATTATGGCTGGTTGGAGAGAGTCCGAACCACAAGTACCGGGTCTATGGTTCTGGCCGTATACTGGGGGGACGGGGACGACTCCCATTAACCCCTGACTATACCGGGGATACGCTTATCACAATGCCTTTCTGGTCTGTGCTGAAGCAGGGCATTCTGGCAGCCAAGTGGCTTGACCTTTATTAGTGAGCCTGGTTACCCCCTCTCGGAACCACAGACTTAGAAATCGCCAGCTCATATACAGTGCATAAAATATATTTATATATATATATACCCTTATACACCATTTTAATAAAAAATATCACAAAATTCTTCTAAGTCCCTCGGGAAGAGTGAAAGACGCGCACGTTCATTTTCAGAGCTCCTAGACCTTCCTATAAGAAGTTAGCCAAAAAGTAGCTTCGAAAAACGCTTAGGTTAAGTTTCAGAGTTGCTTCTAATGTACCAAAGCTGGACTTAGACATAATTTCACTCTCACAACATTATGGCTGGTTGGAGAGAGTCCGAACCACAAGTACCGGGTCCATGGTTCTGGCCGTATACTGGGGGGACGGGGACGACTCCCATTAACCCCTGACTATACCGGGGATACGCTTATCACAATGCCTTTCTGGTCTGTGCTGAAGCAGGGCATTCTGGCAGCCAAGTGGCTTGACCTTTATTAGTGAGCCTGGTTACCCCCTCTCGGAACCACAGACTTAGAAATCGCCAGCTCATATACAGTGCATAAAATATATTTATATATATATACCCTTATACACCATTTTAATAAAAAATATCACAAAATTCTTCTAAGTCCCTCGGGAAGAGTGAAAGACGCGCACGTTCATTTTCAGAGCTCCTAGACCTTCCTACTGTATAAGAAGTTAGCCAAAAAGTAGCTTCGAAAAACGCTTATGTTAAGTTTCAGAGTTGCTTCTAATGTACCAAAGCTGGACTTAGACATAATTTCACTCTCACAACATTATGGCTGGTTGGAGACAGTCCGAACCACAAGTACCGGGTCCATGGATCTGGCCGTATACTGGGGGGACGGGGACGACTCCCATTAACCCCTGACTATACCGGGGATACGCTTATCACAATGCCTTTCTGGTCTGTGCTGAAGCAGGGCATTCTGGCAGCCAAGTGGCTTGACCTTTATTAGTGAGCCTGGTTACCCCCTCTCGGAATCACAGACTTAGAAATCGCCAGCTCATATACAGTGCATAAAATATATTTATATATATACCCTTATACACCATTTTAATAAAAAATATCACAAAATTCTTCTAAGTCCCTCGTGAAGAGTGAAAGACGCGCACGTTCATTTTCAGAGCTCATAGACCTTCCTATAAGAAGTTAGCCAAAAAGTAGCTTCGAAAAACGCTTAGGTTAAGTTTCAGAGTTGCTTCTAATGTACCAAAGCTGGACTTAGACATAATTTCACTCTCACAACATTATGGCTGGTTGGAGACAGTCCGAACCACAAGTACCGGGTCCATGGTTCTGGCCGTATACTGGGGGGACGGGGACGACTCCCATTAACCCCTGACTATACCGGGGATACGCTTATCACAATGCCTTTCTGGTCTGTGCTGAAGCAGGGCATTCTGGCAGCCAAGTGGCTTGACCTTTATTAGTGAGCCTGGTTACCCCCTCTCGGAACCACAGACTTAGAAATCGCCAGCTCATATACAGTGCATAAAATATATTTATATATATACCCTTATACACCATTTTAATAAAAAAATATCACAAAATTCTTCTAAGTCCCTCGGGAAGAGTGAAAGACGCGCACGTTCATTTTCAGAGCTCCTAGACCTTCCTATAAGAAGTTAGCCAAAAAGTAGCTTCGAAAAACGCTTAGGTTAAGTTTCAGAGTTGCTTCTAATGTACCAAAGCTGGACTTAGACATAATTTCACTCTCACAACATTATGGCTGGTTGGAGAGAGTCCGAACCACAAGTACCGGGTCCATGGTTCTGGCCGTATACTGGGGGGACGGGGACGACTCCCATTAACCCCTGACTATACCGGGGATACGCTTATCACAATGCCTTTCTGGTCTGTGCTGAAGCAGGGCATTCTGGCAGCCAAGTGGCTTGACCTTTATTAGTGAGCCTGGTTACCCCCTCTCGGAACCACAGACTTAGAAATCGCCAGCTCATATACAGTGCATAAAATATATTTATATATATATACCCTTATACACCATTTTAATAAAAAATATCACAAAATTCTTCTAAGTCCCTCGGGAAGAGTGAAAGACGCGCACGTTCATTTTCAGAGCTCCTAGACCTTCCTACTGTATAAGAAGTTAGCCAAAAAGTAGCTTCGAAAAACGCTTAGGTTAAGTTTCAGAGTTGCTTCTAATGTACCAAAGCTGGACTTAGACATAATTTCACTCTCACAACATTATGGCTGGTTGGAGACAGTCCGAACCACAAGTACCGGGTCCATGGTTCTGGCCGTATACTGGGGGGACGGGGACGACTCCCATTAACCCCTGACTATACCGGGGATACGCTTATCACAATGCCTTTCTGGTCTGTGCTGAAGCAGGGCATTCTGGCAGCCAAGTGGCTTGACCTTTATTAGTGAGCCTGGTTACCCCCTCTCGGAACCACAGACTTAGAAATCGCCAGCTCATATACAGTGCATAAAATATATTTATATATATACCCTTATACACCATTTTAATAAAAAATATCACAAAATTCTTCTAAGTCCCACGGGAAGAGTGAAAGACGCGTACGTTCATTTTCAGAGCTTCTAGACCTTCCTATAAGAAGTTAGCCAAAAAGTAGCTTCGAAAAACGCTTAGGTTAAGTTTCAGAGTTGCTTCTAATGTACCAAAGCTGGACTTAGACATAATTTCACTCTCACAACATTATGGCTGGTTGGAGACAGTCCGAACCACAAGTACCGGGTCCATGGATCTGGCCGTATACTGTGGGGACGGGGACGACTCCCATTAACCCCTGACTATACCGGGGATACGCTTATCACAATGCCTTTCTGGTCTGTGCTGAAGCAGGGCATTCTGGCAGCCAAGTGGCTTGACCTTTATTAGGGAGCCTGGTTACCCCCTCTCGGAACCACAGACTTAGAAATCGCCAGCTCATATACAGTGCATAAAATATATTTATATATATATACCCTTATACACCATTTTAATAAAAAATATCACAAAATTCTTCTAAGTCCCTCGGGAAGAGTGAAAGACGCGCACATTCATTTTCAGAGCTCATAGACCTTCCTATAAAAAGTTAGCCAAAAAGTAGCTTCGAAAAACGCTTAGGTTAAGTTTCAGAGTTGCTTCTAATGTACCAAAGCTGGACTTAGACATAATTTCACTCTCACAACATTATGGCTGGTTGGAGACAGTCCGAACCACAAGTACCGGGTCCATGGTTCTGGCCGTATACTGTGGGGACGGGGACGACTCCCATTAACCCCTGACTATACCGGGGATACGCTTATCACAATGCCTTTCTGGTCTGTGCTGAAGCAGGGCATTCTGGCAGCCAAGTGGCTTGACCTTTATTAGGGAGCCTGGTTACCCCCTCTCGGAACCACAGACTTAGAAATCGCCAGCTCATATACAGTGCATAAAATATATTTTTATATATACCCTTATACACCATTTTAATAAAAAAATAACACAAAATTCTTCTAAGTCCCTCGGGAAGAGTGAAAGACGCGCACGTTCATTTTCAGAGCTCCTAGACCTTCCTATAAGAAGTTAGCCAAAAAGTAGCTTCGAAAAACGCTTAGGTTAAGTTTCAGAGTTGCTTCTAATGTACCAAAGCTGGACTTAGACATAATTTCACTCTCACAACATTATGGCTGGTTGGAGAGAGTCCGAACCACAAGTACCGGGTCCATGGTTCTGGCCGTATACTGGGGGGACGGGGACGGCTCCCATTAACCCCTGACTATACCGGGGATACGCTTATCACAATGCCTTTCTGGTCTGTGCTGAAGCAGGGCATTCTGGCAGCCAAGTGGCTTGACCTTTATTAGTGAGCCTGGTTACCCCCTCTCGGAACCACAGACTTAGAAATCGCCAGCTCATATACAGTGCATAAAATATATTTATATATATACCCTTATACACCATTTTAATAAAAAATATCACAAAATTCTTCTAAGTCCCTCGGGAAGAGTGAAAGACGCGCACGTTCATTTTCAGAGCTCCTAGACCTTCCTATAAGAAGTTAGCCAAAAAGTAGCTTCGAAAAACGCTTAGGTTAAGTTTCAGAGTTGCTTCTAATGTACCAAAGCTGGACTTAGACATAATTTCACTCTCACAACATTATGGCTGGTTGGAGACAGTCCGAACCACAAGTACCGGGTCCATGGTTCTGGCCGTATACTGGGGGGACGGGGACAACTCCCATTAACCCCTGACTATACCGGGGATACGCTTATCACAATGCCTTTCTGGTCTGTGCTGAAGCAGGGCATTCTGGCAGCCAAGTGGCTTGACCTTTATTAGTGAGCCTGGTTACCCCCTCTCGGAACCACAGACTTAGAAATCGCCAGCTCATATACAGTGCATAAAATATATTTATATATATACCCTTATACACCATTTTAATAAAAAATATCACAAAATTCTTCTAAGTCCCACGGGAAGAGTGAAAGACGCGTACGTTCATTTTCAGAGCTTCTAGACCTTCCTATAAGAAGTTAGCCAAAAAGTAGCTTCGAAAAACGCTTAGGTTAAGTTTCAGAGTTGCTTCTAATGTACCAAAGCTGGACTTAGACATAATTTCACTCTCACAACATTATGGCTGGTTGGAGACAGTCCGAACCACAAGTACCGGGTCCATGGATCTGGCCGTATACTGTGGGGACGGGGACGACTCCCATTAACCCCTGACTATACCGGGGATACGCTTATCACAATGCCTTTCTGGTCTGTGCTGAAGCAGGGCATTCTGGCAGCCAAGTGGCTTGACCTTTATTAGGGAGCCTGGTTACCCCCTCTCGGAACCACAGACTTAGAAATCGCCAGCTCATATACAGTGCATAAAATATATTTTTATATATATACCCTTATACACCATTTTAATAAAAAATATCACAAAATTCTTCTAAGTCCCTCGGGAAGAGTGAAAGACGCGCACGTTCATTTTCAGAGCTTCTAGACCTTCCTATAAGAAGTTAGCCTAAAAGTAGCTTCGAAAAACGCTTAGGTTAAGTTTCAGAGTTGCTTCTAATGTACCAAAGCTGGACTTAGACATAATTTCACTCTCACAACATTATGGCTGGTTGGAGAGAGTCCGAACCACAAGTACCGGGTCCATGGTTCTGGCCGTATACTGGGGGGACGGGGACGACTCCCATTAACCCCTGACTATACCGGGGATACGCTTATCACAATGCCTTCCTGGTCTGTGCTGAAGCAGGGCATTCTGGCAGCCAAGTGGCTTGACCTTTATTAGTGAGCCTGGTTACCCCCTCTCGGAACCACAGACTTAGAAATCGCCAGCTCATATACAGTGCATAAAATATTTTTATATATATATACCCTTATACACCATTTTAATAAAAAATATCACAAAATTCTTCTAAGTCCCTCGGGAAGAGTGAAAGACGCGCACGTTCATTTTGAGAGCTCCTAGACCTTCCTATAAGAAGTTAGCCAAAAAGTAGCTTCGAAAAACGCTTAGGTTAAGTTTCAGAGTTGCTTCTAATGTACCAAAGCTGGACTTAGACATAATTTCACTCTCACAACATTATGGCTGGTTGGAGAGAGTCCGAACCACAAGTACCGGGTCTATGGTTCTGGCCGTATACTGGGGGGACGGGGACGACTCCCATTAACCCCTGACTATACCGGGGATACGCTTATCACAATGCCTTTCTGGTCTGTGCTGAAGCAGGGCATTCTGGCAGCCAAGTGGCTTGACCTTTATTAGTGAGCCTGGTTACCCCCTCTCGGAACCACAGACTTAGAAATCGCCAGCTCATATACAGTGCATAAAATATATTTATATATATATATACCCTTATACACCATTTTAATAAAAAATATCACAAAATTCTTCTAAGTCCCTCGGGAAGAGTGAAAGACGCGCACGTTCATTTTCAGAGCTCCTAGACCTTCCTATAAGAAGTTAGCCAAAAAGTAGCTTCGAAAAACGCTTAGGTTAAGTTTCAGAGTTGCTTCTAATGTACCAAAGCTGGACTTAGACATAATTTCACTCTCACAACATTATGGCTGGTTGGAGAGAGTCCGAACCACAAGTACCGGGTCCATGGTTCTGGCCGTATACTGGGGGGACGGGGACGACTCCCATTAACCCCTGACTATACCGGGGATACGCTTATCACAATGCCTTTCTGGTCTGTGCTGAAGCAGGGCATTCTGGCAGCCAAGTGGCTTGACCTTTATTAGTGAGCCTGGTTACCCCCTCTCGGAACCACAGACTTAGAAATCGCCAGCTCATATACAGTGCATAAAATATATTTATATATATATACCCTTATACACCATTTTAATAAAAAATATCACAAAATTCTTCTAAGTCCCTCGGGAAGAGTGAAAGACGCGCACGTTCATTTTCAGAGCTCCTAGACCTTCCTACTGTATAAGAAGTTAGCCAAAAAGTAGCTTCGAAAAACGCTTATGTTAAGTTTCAGAGTTGCTTCTAATGTACCAAAGCTGGACTTAGACATAATTTCACTCTCACAACATTATGGCTGGTTGGAGACAGTCCGAACCACAAGTACCGGGTCCATGGATCTGGCCGTATACTGGGGGGACGGGGACGACTCCCATTAACCCCTGACTATACCGGGGATACGCTTATCACAATGCCTTTCTGGTCTGTGCTGAAGCAGGGCATTCTGGCAGCCAAGTGGCTTGACCTTTATTAGTGAGCCTGGTTACCCCCTCTCGGAATCACAGACTTAGAAATCGCCAGCTCATATACAGTGCATAAAATATATTTATATATATACCCTTATACACCATTTTAATAAAAAATATCACAAAATTCTTCTAAGTCCCTCGTGAAGAGTGAAAGACGCGCACGTTCATTTTCAGAGCTCATAGACCTTCCTATAAGAAGTTAGCCAAAAAGTAGCTTCGAAAAACGCTTAGGTTAAGTTTCAGAGTTGCTTCTAATGTACCAAAGCTGGACTTAGACATAATTTCACTCTCACAACATTATGGCTGGTTGGAGACAGTCCGAACCACAAGTACCGGGTCCATGGTTCTGGCCGTATACTGGGGGGACGGGGACGACTCCCATTAACCCCTGACTATACCGGGGATACGCTTATCACAATGCCTTTCTGGTCTGTGCTGAAGCAGGGCATTCTGGCAGCCAAGTGGCTTGACCTTTATTAGTGAGCCTGGTTACCCCCTCTCGGAACCACAGACTTAGAAATCGCCAGCTCATATACAGTGCATAAAATATATTTATATATATACCCTTATACACCATTTTAATAAAAAAATATCACAAAATTCTTCTAAGTCCCTCGGGAAGAGTGAAAGACGCGCACGTTCATTTTCAGAGCTCCTAGACCTTCCTATAAGAAGTTAGCCAAAAAGTAGCTTCGAAAAACGCTTAGGTTAAGTTTCAGAGTTGCTTCTAATGTACCAAAGCTGGACTTAGACATAATTTCACTCTCACAACATTATGGCTGGTTGGAGAGAGTCCGAACCACAAGTACCGGGTCCATGGTTCTGGCCGTATACTGGGGGGACGGGGACGACTCCCATTAACCCCTGACTATACCGGGGATACGCTTATCACAATGCCTTTCTGGTCTGTGCTGAAGCAGGGCATTCTGGCAGCCAAGTGGCTTGACCTTTATTAGTGAGCCTGGTTACCCCCTCTCGGAACCACAGACTTAGAAATCGCCAGCTCATATACAGTGCATAAAATATATTTATATATATATACCCTTATACACCATTTTAATAAAAAATATCACAAAATTCTTCTAAGTCCCTCGGGAAGAGTGAAAGACGCGCACGTTCATTTTCAGAGCTCCTAGACCTTCCTACTGTATAAGAAGTTAGCCAAAAAGTAGCTTCGAAAAACGCTTAGGTTAAGTTTCAGAGTTGCTTCTAATGTACCAAAGCTGGACTTAGACATAATTTCACTCTCACAACATTATGGCTGGTTGGAGACAGTCCGAACCACAAGTACCGGGTCCATGGTTCTGGCCGTATACTGGGGGGACGGGGACGACTCCCATTAACCCCTGACTATACCGGGGATACGCTTATCACAATGCCTTTCTGGTCTGTGCTGAAGCAGGGCATTCTGGCAGCCAAGTGGCTTGACCTTTATTAGTGAGCCTGGTTACCCCCTCTCGGAACCACAGACTTAGAAATCGCCAGCTCATATACAGTGCATAAAATATATTTATATATATATACCCTTATACACCATTTTAATAAAAAATATCACAAAATTCTTCTAAGTCCCTCGGGAAGAGTGAAAGACGCGCACGTTCATTTTCAGAGCTCCTAGACCTTCCTACTGTATAAGAAGTTAGCCAAAAAGTAGCTTCGAAAAACGCTTAGGTTAAGTTTCAGAGTTGCTTCTAATGTACCAAAGCTGGACTTAGACATAATTTCACTCTCACAACATTATGGCTGGTTGGAGACAGTCCGAACCACAAGTACCGGGTCCATGGTTCTGGCCGTATACTGGGGGGACGGGGACGATTCCCATTAACCCCTGACTATACCGGGGATACGCTTATCACAATGCCTTTCTGGTCTGTGCTGAAGGAGGGCATTCTGGCAGCCAAGTGGCTTGACCTTTATTAGTGAGCCTGGTTACCCCCTCTCGGAACCACAGACTTAGAAATCGCCAGCTCATATACAGTGCATAAAATATATTTATATATATATACCCTTATACACCATTTTAATAAAAAATATCACAAAATTCTTCTAAGTCCCTCGGGAAGAGTGAAAGACGCGCACGTTCATTTTCAGAGCTCCTAGACCTTCCTACTGTATAAGAAGTTAGCCAAAAAGTAGCTTCGAAAAACGCTTATGTTAAGTTTCAGAGTTGCTTCTAATGTACCAAAGCTGGACTTAGACATAATTTCACTCTCACAACATTATGGCTGGTTGGAGAGAGTCCGAACCACAAGTACCGGGTCCATGGTTCTGGCCGTATACTGGGGGGACGGGGACGACTCCCATTAACCCCTGACTATACCGGGGATACGCTTATCACAATGCCTTTCTGGTCTGTGCTGAAGCAGGGCATTCTGGCAGCCAAGTGGCTTGACCTTTATTAGTGAGCCTGGTTACCCCCTCTCGGAACCACAGACTTAGAAATCGCCAGCTCATATACAGTGCATAAAATATATTTATATATATACCCTTATACACCATTTTAATAAAAAAATATCACAAAATTCTTCTAAGTCCCTCGGGAAGAGTGAAAGACGCGCACGTTCATTTTCAGAGCTCCTAGACCTTCCTATAAGAAGTTAGCCAAAAAGTAGCTTCGAAAAACGCTTAGGTTAAGTTTCAGAGTTGCTTCTAATGTACCAAAGCTGGACTTAGACATAATTTCACTCTCACAACATTATGGCTGGTTGGAGAGAGTCCGAACCACAAGTACCGGGTCCATGGTTCTGGCCGTATACTGGGGGGACGGGGACGACTCCCATTAACCCCTGACTATACCGGGGATACGCTTATCACAATGCCTTTCTGGTCTGTGCTGAAGCAGGGCATTCTGGCAGCCAAGTGGCTTGACCTTTATTAGTGAGCCTGGTTACCCCCTCTCGGAACCACAGACTTAGAAATCGCCAGCTCATATACAGTGCATAAAATATATTTATATATATATACCCTTATACACCATTTTAATAAAAAATATCACAAAATTCTTCTAAGTCCCTCGGGAAGAGTGAAAGACGCGCACGTTCATTTTCAGAGCTCCTAGACCTTCCTACTGTATAAGAAGTTAGCCAAAAAGTAGCTTCGAAAAACGCTTAGGTTAAGTTTCAGAGTTGCTTCTAATGTACCAAAGCTGGACTTAGACATAATTTCACTCTCACAACATTATGGCTGGTTGGAGACAGTCCGAACCACAAGTACCGGGTCCATGGTTCTGGCCGTATACTGGGGGGACGGGGACGACTCCCATTAACCCCTGACTATACCGGGGATACGCTTATCACAATGCCTTTCTGGTCTGTGCTGAAGCAGGGCATTCTGGCAGCCAAGTGGCTTGACCTTTATTAGTGAGCCTGGTTACCCCCTCTCGGAACCACAGACTTAGAAATCGCCAGCTCATATACAGTGCATAAAATCTATTTATATATATATACCCTTATACACCATTTTAATAAAAAATATCACAAAATTCTTCTAAGTCCCTCGGGAAGAGTGAAAGACGCGCACGTTCATTTTCAGAGCTCCTAGACCTTCCTACTGTATAAGAAGTTAGCCAAAAAGTAGCTTCGAAAAACGCTTAGGTTAAGTTTCAGAGTTGCTTCTAATGTACCAAAGCTGGACTTAGACATAATTTCACTCTCACAACATTATGGCTGGTTGGAGACAGTCCGAACCACAAGTACCGGGTCCATGGTTCTGGCCGTATACTGGGGGGACGGGGACGATTCCCATTAACCCCTGACTATACCGGGGATACGCTTATCACAATGCCTTTCTGGTCTGTGCTGAAGGAGGGCATTCTGGCAGCCAAGTGGCTTGACCTTTATTAGTGAGCCTGGTTACCCCCTCTCGGAACCACAGACTTAGAAATCGCCAGCTCATATACAGTGCATAAAATATATTTATATATATATACCCTTATACACCATTTTAATAAAAAATATCACAAAATTCTTCTAAGTCCCTCGGGAAGAGTGAAAGACGCGCACGTTCATTTTCAGAGCTCCTAGACCTTCCTACTGTATAAGAAGTTAGCCAAAAAGTAGCTTCGAAAAACGCTTATGTTAAGTTTCAGAGTTGCTTCTAATGTACCAAAGCTGGACTTAGACATAATTTCACTCTCACAACATTATGGCTGGTTGGAGAGAGTCCGAACCACAAGTACCGGGTCCATGGTTCTGGCCGTATACTGGGGGGACGGGGACGACTCCCATTAACCCCTGACTATACCGGGGATACGCTTATCACAATGCCTTTCTGGTCTGTGCTGAAGCAGGGCATTCTGGCAGCCAAGTGGCTTGACCTTTATTAGTGAGCCTGGTTACCCCCTCTCGGAACCACAGACTTAGAATTCGCCAGCTCATATACAGTGCATAAAATATATTTATATATATATACCCTTATACACCATTTTAATAAAAAATATCACAAAATTCTTCTAAGTCCCTCGGGAAGAGTGAAAGACGCGCACATTCATTTTCAGAGCTCATAGACCTTCCTATAAAAAGTTAGCCAAAAAGTAGCTTCGAAAAACGCTTAGGTTAAGTTTCAGAGTTGCTTCTAATGTACCAAAGCTGGACTTAGACATAATTTCACTCTCACAACATTATGGCTGGTTGGAGACAGTCCGAACCACAAGTACCGGGTCCATGGTTCTGGCCGTATACTGTGGGGACGGGGACGACTCCCATTAACCCCTGACTATACCGGGGATACGCTTATCACAATGCCTTTCTGGTCTGTGCTGAAGCAGGGCATTCTGGCAGCCAAGTGGCTTGACCTTTATTAGGGAGCCTGGTTACCCCCTCTCGGAACCACAGACTTAGAAATCGCCAGCTCATATACAGTGCATAAAATATATTTTTATATATACCCTTATACACCATTTTAATAAAAAATATCACAAAATTCTTCTAAGTCCCTCGGGAAGAGTGAAAGACGCGCACGTTCATTTTCAGAGCTCCTAGACCTTCCTATAAGAAGTTAGCCAAAAAGTAGCTTCGAAAAACGCTTAGGTTAAGTTTCAGAGTTGCTTCTAATGTACCAAAGCTGGACTTAGACATAATTTCACTCTCACAACATTATGGCTGGTTGGAGAGAGTCCGAACCACAAGTACCGGGTCCATGGTTCTGGCCGTATACTGGGGGGACGGGGACGACTCCCATTAACCCCTGACTATACCGGGGATACGCTTATCACAATGCCTTTCTGGTCTGTGCTGAAGGAGGGCATTCTGGCAGCCAAGTGGCTTGACCTTTATTAGTGAGCCTGGTTACCCCCTCTCGGAACCACAGACTTAGAAATCGCCAGCTCATATACAGTGCATAAAATATATTTATATATATATACCCTTATACACCATTTTAATAAAAAATATCACAAAATTCTTCTAAGTCCCTCGGGAAGAGTGAAAGACGCGCACGTTCATTTTCAGAGCTCCTAGACCTTCCTACTGTATAAGAAGTTAGCCAAAAAGTAGCTTCGAAAAACGCTTATGTTAAGTTTCAGAGTTGCTTCTAATGTACCAAAGCTGGACTTAGACATAATTTCACTCTCACAACATTATGGCTGGTTGGAGAGAGTCCGAACCACAAGTACCGGGTCCATGGTTCTGGCCGTATACTGGGGGGACGGGGACGACTCCCATTAACCCCTGACTATACCGGGGATACGCTTATCACAATGCCTTTCTGGTCTGTGCTGAAGCAGGGCATTCTGGCAGCCAAGTGGCTTGACCTTTATTAGTGAGCCTGGTTACCCCCTCTCGGAACCACAGACTTAGAATTCGCCAGCTCATATACAGTGCATAAAATATATTAATATATATATACCCTTATACACCATTTTAATAAAAAATATCACAAAATTCTTCTAAGTCCCTCGGGAAGAGTGAAAGACGCGCACATTCATTTTCAGAGCTCATAGACCTTCCTATAAAAAGTTAGCCAAAAAGTAGCTTCGAAAAACGCTTAGGTTAAGTTTCAGAGTTGCTTCTAATGTACCAAAGCTGGACTTAGACATAATTTCACTCTCACAACATTATGGCTGGTTGGAGACAGTCCGAACCACAAGTACCGGGTCCATGGTTTTGGCCGTATACTGTGGGGACGGGGACGACTCCCATTAACCCCTGACTATACCGGGGATACGCTTATCACAATGCCTTTCTGGTCTGTGCTGAAGCAGGGCATTCTGGCAGCCAAGTGGCTTGACCTTTATTAGGGAGCCTGGTTACCCCCTCTCGGAACCACAGACTTAGAAATCGCCAGCTCATATACAGTGCATAAAATATATTTTTATATATACCCTTATACACCATTTTAATAAAAAATATCACAAAATTCTTCTAAGTCCCTCGGGAAGAGTGAAAGACGCGCACGTTCATTTTCAGAGCTCCTAGACCTTCCTATAAGAAGTTAGCCAAAAAGTAGCTTCGAAAAACGCTTAGGTTAAGTTTCAGAGTTGCTTCTAATGTACCAAAGCTGGACTTAGACATAATTTCACTCTCACAACATTATGGCTGGTTGGAGAGAGTCCGAACCACAAGTACCGGGTCCATGGTTCTGGCCGTATACTGGGGGGACGGGGACGACTCCCATTAACCCCTGACTATACCGGGGATACGCTTATCACAATGCCTTTCTGGTCTGTGCTGAAGCAGGGCATTCTGGCAGCCAAGTGGCTTGACCTTTATTAGTGAGCCTGGTTACCCCCTCTCGGAACCACAGACTTAGAAATCGCCAGCTCATATACAGTGCATAAAATATATTTATATATATATACCCTTATACACCATTTTAATAAAAAATATCACAAAATTCTTCTAAGTCCCTCGGGAAGAGTGAAAGACGCGCACGTTCATTTTCAGAGCTCCTAGACCTTCCTACTGTATAAGAAGTTAGCCAAAAAGTAGCTTCGAAAAACGCTTATGTTAAGTTTCAGAGTTGCTTCTAATGTACCAAAGCTGGACTTAGACATAATTTCACTCTCACAACATTATGGCTGGTTGGAGACAGTCCGAACCACAAGTACCGGGTCCATGGATCTGGCCGTATACTGGGGGGACGGGGACGACTCCCATTAACCCCTGACTATACCGGGGATACGCTTATCACAATGCCTTTCTGGTCTGTGCTGAAGCAGGGCATTCTGGCAGCCAAGTGGCTTGACCTTTATTAGTGAGCCTGGTTACCCCCTCTCGGAATCACAGACTTAGAAATCGCCAGCTCATATACAGTGCATAAAATATATTTATATATATACCCTTATACACCATTTTAATAAAAAATATCACAAAATTCTTCTAAGTCCCTCGTGAAGAGTGAAAGACGCGCACGTTCATTTTCAGAGCTCATAGACCTTCCTATAAGAAGTTAGCCAAAAATAGCTTCGAAAAACGCTTAGGTTAAGTTTCAGAGTTGCTTCTAATGTACCAAAGCTGGACTTAGACATAATTTCACTCTCACAACATTATGGCTGGTTGGAGACAGTCCGAACCACAAGTACCGGGTCCATGGTTCTGGCCGTATACTGGGGGGACGGGGACGACTCCCATTAACCCCTGACTATACCGGGGATACGCTTATCACAATGCCTTTCTGGTCTGTGCTGAAGCAGGGCATTCTGGCAGCCAAGTGGCTTGACCTTTATTAGTGAGCCTGGTTACCCCCTCTCGGAACCACAGACTTAGAAATCGCCAGCTCATATACAGTGCATAAAATATATTTATATATATACCCTTATACACCATTTTAATAAAAAAATATCACAAAATTCTTCTAAGTCCCTCGGGAAGAGTGAAAGACGCGCACGTTCATTTTCAGAGCTCCTAGACCTTCCTATAAGAAGTTAGCCAAAAAGTAGCTTCGAAAAACGCTTAGGTTAAGTTTCAGAGTTGCTTCTAATGTACCAAAGCTGGACTTAGACATAATTTCACTCTCACAACATTATGGCTGGTTGGAGAGAGTCCGAACCACAAGTATCGGGTCCATGGTTCTGGCCGTATACTGGGGGGACGGGGACGACTCCCATTAACCCCTGACTATACCGGGGATACGCTTATCACAATGCCTTTCTGGTCTGTGCTGAAGCAGGGCATTCTGGCAGCCAAGTGGCTTGACCTTTATTAGTGAGCCTGGTTACCCCCTCTCGGAACCACAGACTTAGAAATCGCCAGCTCATATACAGTGCATAAAATCTATTTATATATATATACCCTTATACACCATTTTAATAAAAAATATCACAAAATTCTTCTAAGTCCCTCGGGAAGAGTGAAAGACGCGCACGTTCATTTTCAGAGCTCCTAGACCTTCCTACTGTATAAGAAGTTAGCCAAAAAGTAGCTTCGAAAAACGCTTATGTTAAGTTTCAGAGTTGCTTCTAATGTACCAAAGCTGGACTTAGACATAATTTCACTCTCACAACATTATGGCTGGTTGGAGACAGTCCGAACCACAAGTACCGGGTCCATGGATCTGGCCGTATACTGGGGGGACGGGGACGACTCCCATTAACCCCTGACTATACCGGGGATACGCTTATCACAATGCCTTTCTGGTCTGTGCTGAAGCAGGGCATTCTGGCAGCCAAGTGGCTTGACCTTTATTAGTGAGCCTGGTTACCCCCTCTCGGAATCACAGACTTAGAAATCGCCAGCTCATATACAGTGCATAAAATATATTTATATATATACCCTTATACACCATTTTAATAAAAAATATCACAAAATTCTTCTAAGTCCCTCGTGAAGAGTGAAAGACGCGCACGTTCATTTTCAGAGCTCATAGACCTTCCTATAAGAAGTTAGCCAAAAAGTAGCTTCGAAAAACGCTTAGGTTAAGTTTCAGAGTTGCTTCTAATGTACCAAAGCTGGACTTAGACATAATTTCACTCTCACAACATTATGGCTGGTTGGAGACAGTCCGAACCACAAGTACCGGGTCCATGGTTCTGGCCGTATACTGGGGGGACGGGGACGATTCCCATTAACCCCTGACTATACCGGGGATACGCTTATCACAATGCCTTTCTGGTCTGTGCTGAAGGAGGGCATTCTGGCAGCCAAGTGGCTTGACCTTTATTAGTGAGCCTGGTTACCCCCTCTCGGAACCACAGACTTAGAAATCGCCAGCTCATATACAGTGCATAAAATATATTTATATATATATACCCTTATACACCATTTTAATAAAAAATATCACAAAATTCTTCTAAGTCCCTCGGGAAGAGTGAAAGACGCGCACGTTCATTTTCAGAGCTCCTAGACCTTCCTACTGTATAAGAAGTTAGCCAAAAAGTAGCTTCGAAAAACGCTTATGTTAAGTTTCAGAGTTGCTTCTAATGTACCAAAGCTGGACTTAGACATAATTTCACTCTCACAACATTATGGCTGGTTGGAGAGAGTCCGAACCACAAGTACCGGGTCCATGGTTCTGGCCGTATACTGGGGGGACGGGGACGACTCCCATTAACCCCTGACTATACCGGGGATACGCTTATCACAATGCCTTTCTGGTCTGTGCTGAAGCAGGGCATTCTGGCAGCCAAGTGGCTTGACCTTTATTAGTGAGCCTGGTTACCCCCTCTCGGAACCACAGACTTAGAATTCGCCAGCTCATATACAGTGCATAAAATATATTTATATATATATACCCTTATACACCATTTTAATAAAAAATATCACAAAATTCTTCTAAGTCCCTCGGGAAGAGTGAAAGACGCGCACATTCATTTTCAGAGCTCATAGACCTTCCTATAAAAAGTTAGCCAAAAAGTAGCTTCGAAAAACGCTTAGGTTAAGTTTCAGAGTTGCTTCTAATGTACCAAAGCTGGACTTAGACATAATTTCACTCTCACAACATTATGGCTGGTTGGAGACAGTCCGAACCACAAGTACCGGGTCCATGGTTCTGGCCGTATACTGTGGGGACGGGGACGACTCCCATTAACCCCTGACTATACCGGGGATACGCTTATCACAATGCCTTTCTGGTCTGTGCTGAAGCAGGGCATTCTGGCAGCCAAGTGGCTTGACCTTTATTAGGGAGCCTGGTTACCCCCTCTCGGAACCACAGACTTAGAAATCGCCAGCTCATATACAGTGCATAAAATATATTTTTATATATACCCTTATACACCATTTTAATAAAAAATATCACAAAATTCTTCTAAGTCCCTCGGGAAGAGTGAAAGACGCGCACGTTCATTTTCAGAGCTCCTAGACCTTCCTATAAGAAGTTAGCCAAAAAGTAGCTTCGAAAAACGCTTAGGTTAAGTTTCAGAGTTGCTTCTAATGTACCAAAGCTGGACTTAGACATAATTTCACTCTCACAACATTATGGCTGGTTGGAGAGAGTCCGAACCACAAGTACCGGGTCCATGGTTCTGGCCGTATACTGGGGGGACGGGGACGACTCCCATTAACCCCTGACTATACCGGGGATACGCTTATCACAATGCCTTTCTGGTCTGTGCTGAAGCAGGGCATTCTGGCAGCCAAGTGGCTTGACCTTTATTAGTGAGCCTGGTTACCCCCTCTCGGAACCACAGACTTAGAAATCGCCAGCTCATATACAGTGCATAAAATATATTTATATATATATACCCTTATACACCATTTTAATAAAAAATATCACAAAATTCTTCTAAGTCCCTCGGGAAGAGTGAAAGACGCGCACGTTCATTTTCAGAGCTCCTAGACCTTCCTACTGTATAAGAAGTTAGCCAAAAAGTAGCTTCGAAAAACGCTTATGTTAAGTTTCAGAGTTGCTTCTAATGTACCAAAGCTGGACTTAGACATAATTTCACTCTCACAACATTATGGCTGGTTGGAGACAGTCCGAACCACAAGTACCGGGTCCATGGATCTGGCCGTATACTGGGGGGACGGGGACGACTCCCATTAACCCCTGACTATACCGGGGATACGCTTATCACAATGCCTTTCTGGTCTGTGCTGAAGCAGGGCATTCTGGCAGCCAAGTGGCTTGACCTTTATTAGTGAGCCTGGTTACCCCCTCTCGGAATCACAGACTTAGAAATCGCCAGCTCATATACAGTGCATAAAATATATTTATATATATACCCTTATACACCATTTTAATAAAAAATATCACAAAATTCTTCTAAGTCCCTCGTGAAGAGTGAAAGACGCGCACGTTCATTTTCAGAGCTCATAGACCTTCCTATAAGAAGTTAGCCAAAAAGTAGCTTCGAAAAACGCTTAGGTTAAGTTTCAGAGTTGCTTCTAATGTACCAAAGCTGGACTTAGACATAATTTCACTCTCACAACATTATGGCTGGTTGGAGACAGTCCGAACCACAAGTACCGGGTCCATGGTTCTGGCCGTATACTGGGGGGACGGGGACGACTCCCATTAACCCCTGACTATACCGGGGATACGCTTATCACAATGCCTTTCTGGTCTGTGCTGAAGCAGGGCATTCTGGCAGCCAAGTGGCTTGACCTTTATTAGTGAGCCTGGTTACCCCCTCTCGGAACCACAGACTTAGAAATCGCCAGCTCATATACAGTGCATAAAATATATTTATATATATACCCTTATACACCATTTTAATAAAAAAATATCACAAAATTCTTCTAAGTCCCTCGGGAAGAGTGAAAGACGCGCACGTTCATTTTCAGAGCTCCTAGACCTTCCTATAAGAAGTTAGCCAAAAAGTAGCTTCGAAAAACGCTTAGGTTAAGTTTCAGAGTTGCTTCTAATGTACCAAAGCTGGACTTAGACATAATTTCACTCTCACAACATTATGGCTGGTTGGAGAGAGTCCGAACCACAAGTACCGGGTCCATGGTTCTGGCCGTATACTGGGGGGACGGGGACGACTCCCATTAACCCCTGACTATACCGGGGATACGCTTATCACAATGCCTTTCTGGTCTGTGCTGAAGCAGGGCATTCTGGCAGCCAAGTGGCTTGACCTTTATTAGTGAGCCTGGTTACCCCCTCTCGGAACCACAGACTTAGAAATCGCCAGCTCATATACAGTGCATAAAATCTATTTATATATATATACCCTTATACACCATTTTAATAAAAAATATCACAAAATTCTTCTAAGTCCCTCGGGAAGAGTGAAAGACGCGCACGTTCATTTTCAGAGCTCCTAGACCTTCCTACTGTATAAGAAGTTAGCCAAAAAGTAGCTTCGAAAAACGCTTAGGTTAAGTTTCAGAGTTGCTTCTAATGTACCAAAGCTGGACTTAGACATAATTTCACTCTCACAACATTATGGCTGGTTGGAGACAGTCCGAACCACAAGTACCGGGTCCATGGTTCTGGCCGTATACTGGGGGGACGGGGACGACTCCCATTAACCCCTGACTATACCGGGGATACGCTTATCACAATGCCTTTCTGGTCTGTGCTGAAGCAGGGCATTCTGGCAGCCAAGTGGCTTGACCTTTATTAGTGAGCCTGGTTACCCCCTCTCGGAACCACAGACTTAGAAATCGCCAGCTCATATACAGTGCATAAAATCTATTTATATATATATACCCTTATACACCATTTTAATAAAAAATATCACAAAATTCTTCTAAGTCCCTCGGGAAGAGTGAAAGACGCGCACGTTCATTTTCAGAGCTCCTAGACCTTCCTACTGTATAAGAAGTTAGCCAAAAAGTAGCTTCGAAAAACGCTTAGGTTAAGTTTCAGAGTTGCTTCTAATGTACCAAAGCTGGACTTAGACATAATTTCACTCTCACAACATTATGGCTGGTTGGAGACAGTCCGAACCACAAGTACCGGGTCCATGGTTCTGGCCGTATACTGGGGGGACGGGGACGATTCCCATTAACCCCTGACTATACCGGGGATACGCTTATCACAATGCCTTTCTGGTCTGTGCTGAAGGAGGGCATTCTGGCAGCCAAGTGGCTTGACCTTTATTAGTGAGCCTGGTTACCCCCTCTCGGAACCACAGACTTAGAAATCGCCAGCTCATATACAGTGCATAAAATATATTTATATATATATACCCTTATACACCATTTTAATAAAAAATATCACAAAATTCTTCTAAGTCCCTCGGGAAGAGTGAAAGACGCGCACGTTCATTTTCAGAGCTCCTAGACCTTCCTACTGTATAAGAAGTTAGCCAAAAAGTAGCTTCGAAAAACGCTTATGTTAAGTTTCAGAGTTGCTTCTAATGTACCAAAGCTGGACTTAGACATAATTTCACTCTCACAACATTATGGCTGGTTGGAGAGAGTCCGAACCACAAGTACCGGGTCCATGGTTCTGGCCGTATACTGGGGGGACGGGGACGACTCCCATTAACCCCTGACTATACCGGGGATACGCTTATCACAATGCCTTTCTGGTCTGTGCTGAAGCAGGGCATTCTGGCAGCCAAGTGGCTTGACCTTTATTAGTGAGCCTGGTTACCCCCTCTCGGAACCACAGACTTAGAATTCGCCAGCTCATATACAGTGCATAAAATATATTTATATATATATACCCTTATACACCATTTTAATAAAAAATATCACAAAATTCTTCTAAGTCCCTCGGGAAGAGTGAAAGACGCGCACATTCATTTTCAGAGCTCATAGACCTTCCTATAAAAAGTTAGCCAAAAAGTAGCTTCGAAAAACGCTTAGGTTAAGTTTCAGAGTTGCTTCTAATGTACCAAAGCTGGACTTAGACATAATTTCACTCTCACAACATTATGGCTGGTTGGAGACAGTCCGAACCACAAGTACCGGGTCCATGGTTCTGGCCGTATACTGTGGGGACGGGGACGACTCCCATTAACCCCTGACTATACCGGGGATACGCTTATCACAATGCCTTTCTGGTCTGTGCTGAAGCAGGGCATTCTGGCAGCCAAGTGGCTTGACCTTTATTAGGGAGCCTGGTTACCCCCTCTCGGAACCACAGACTTAGAAATCGCCAGCTCATATACAGTGCATAAAATATATTTTTATATATACCCTTATACACCATTTTAATAAAAAATATCACAAAATTCTTCTAAGTCCCTCGGGAAGAGTGAAAGACGCGCACGTTCATTTTCAGAGCTCCTAGACCTTCCTATAAGAAGTTAGCCAAAAAGTAGCTTCGAAAAACGCTTAGGTTAAGTTTCAGAGTTGCTTCTAATGTACCAAAGCTGGACTTAGACATAATTTCACTCTCACAACATTATGGCTGGTTGGAGAGAGTCCGAACCACAAGTACCGGGTCCATGGTTCTGGCCGTATACTGGGGGGACGGGGACGACTCCCATTAACCCCTGACTATACCGGGGATACGCTTATCACAATGCCTTTCTGGTCTGTGCTGAAGCAGGGCATTCTGGCAGCCAAGTGGCTTGACCTTTATTAGTGAGCCTGGTTACCCCCTCTCGGAACCACAGACTTAGAAATCGCCAGCTCATATACAGTGCATAAAATATATTTATATATATATACCCTTATACACCATTTTAATAAAAAATATCACAAAATTCTTCTAAGTCCCTCGGGAAGAGTGAAAGACGCGCACGTTCATTTTCAGAGCTCCTAGACCTTCCTACTGTATAAGAAGTTAGCCAAAAAGTAGCTTCGAAAAACGCTTATGTTAAGTTTCAGAGTTGCTTCTAATGTACCAAAGCTGGACTTAGACATAATTTCACTCTCACAACATTATGGCTGGTTGGAGACAGTCCGAACCACAAGTACCGGGTCCATGGATCTGGCCGTATACTGGGGGGACGGGGACGACTCCCATTAACCCCTGACTATACCGGGGATACGCTTATCACAATGCCTTTCTGGTCTGTGCTGAAGCAGGGCATTCTGGCAGCCAAGTGGCTTGACCTTTATTAGTGAGCCTGGTTACCCCCTCTCGGAATCACAGACTTAGAAATCGCCAGCTCATATACAGTGCATAAAATATATTTATATATATACCCTTATACACCATTTTAATAAAAAATATCACAAAATTCTTCTAAGTCCCTCGTGAAGAGTGAAAGACGCGCACGTTCATTTTCAGAGCTCATAGACCTTCCTATAAGAAGTTAGCCAAAAAGTAGCTTCGAAAAACGCTTAGGTTAAGTTTCAGAGTTGCTTCTAATGTACCAAAGCTGGACTTAGACATAATTTCACTCTCACAACATTATGGCTGGTTGGAGACAGTCCGAACCACAAGTACAGGGTCCATGGTTCTGGCCGTATACTGGGGGGACGGGGACGACTCCCATTAACCCCTGACTATACCGGGGATACGCTTATCACAATGCCTTTCTGGTCTGTGCTGAAGCAGGGCATTCTGGCAGCCAAGTGGCTTGACCTTTATTAGTGAGCCTGGTTACCCCCTCTCGGAACCACAGACTTAGAAATCGCCAGCTCATATACAGTGCATAAAATATATTTATATATATACCCTTATACACCATTTTAATAAAAAAATATCACAAAATTCTTCTAAGTCCCTCGGGAAGAGTGAAAGACGCGCACGTTCATTTTCAGAGCTCCTAGACCTTCCTATAAGAAGTTAGCCAAAAAGTAGCTTCGAAAAACGCTTAGGTTAAGTTTCAGAGTTGCTTCTAATGTACCAAAGCTGGACTTAGACATAATTTCACTCTCACAACATTATGGCTGGTTGGAGAGAGTCCGAACCACAAGTACCGGGTCCATGGTTCTGGCCGTATACTGGGGGGACGGGGACGACTCCCATTAACCCCTGACTATACCGGGGATACGCTTATCACAATGCCTTTCTGGTCTGTGCTGAAGCAGGGCATTCTGGCAGCCAAGTGGCTTGACCTTTATTAGTGAGCCTGGTTACCCCCTCTCGGAACCACAGACTTAGAAATCGCCAGCTCATATACAGTGCATAAAATCTATTTATATATATATACCCTTATACACCATTTTAATAAAAAAATATCACAAAATTCTTCTAAGTCCCTCGGGAAGAGTGAAAGACGCGCACGTTCATTTTCAGAGCTCCTAGACCTTCCTACTGTATAAGAAGTTAGCCAAAAAGTAGCTTCGAAAAACGCTTAGGTTAAGTTTCAGAGTTGCTTCTAATGTACCAAAGCTGGACTTAGACATAATTTCACTCTCACAACATTATGGCTGGTTGGAGACAGTCCGAACCACAAGTACCGGGTCCATGGTTCTGGCCGTATACTGGGGGGACGGGGACGACTCCCATTAACCCCTGACTATACCGGGGATACGCTTATCACAATGCCTTTCTGGTCTGTGCTGAAGCAGGGCATTCTGGCAGCCAAGTGGCTTGACCTTTATTAGTGAGCCTGGTTACCCCCTCTCGGAACCACAGACTTAGAAATCGCCAGCTCATATACAGTGCATAAAATCTATTTATATATATATACCCTTATACACCATTTTAATAAAAAATATCACAAAATTCTTCTAAGTCCCTCGGGAAGAGTGAAAGACGCGCACGTTCATTTTCAGAGCTCCTAGACCTTCCTACTGTATAAGAAGTTAGCCAAAAAGTAGCTTCGAAAAACGCTTAGGTTAAGTTTCAGAGTTGCTTCTAATGTACCAAAGCTGGACTTAGACATAATTTCACTCTCACAACATTATGGCTGGTTGGAGACAGTCCGAACCACAAGTACCGGGTCCATGGTTCTGGCCGTATACTGGGGGGACGGGGACGACTCCCATTAACCCCTGACTATACCGGGGATACGCTTATCACAATGCCTTTCTGGTCTGTGCTGAAGGAGGGCATTCTGGCAGCCAAGTGGCTTGACCTTTATTAGTGAGCCTGGTTACCCCCTCTCGGAACCACAGACTTAGAAATCGCCAGCTCATATACAGTGCATAAAATATATTTATATATATATACCCTTATACACCATTTTAATAAAAAATATCACAAAATTCTTCTAAGTCCCTCGGGAAGAGTGAAAGACGCGCACGTTCATTTTCAGAGCTCCTAGACCTTCCTACTGTATAAGAAGTTAGCCAAAAAGTAGCTTCGAAAAACGCTTATGTTAAGTTTCAGAGTTGCTTCTAATGTACCAAAGCTGGACTTAGACATAATTTCACTCTCACAACATTATGGCTGGTTGGAGAGAGTCCGAACCACAAGTACCGGGTCCATGGTTCTGGCCGTATACTGGGGGGACGGGGACGACTCCCATTAACCCCTGACTATACCGGGGATACGCTTATCACAATGCCTTTCTGGTCTGTGCTGAAGCAGGGCATTCTGGCAGCCAAGTGGCTTGACCTTTATTAGTGAGCCTGGTTACCCCCTCTCGGAACCACAGACTTAGAATTCGCCAGCTCATATACAGTGCATAAAATATATTTATATATATATACCCTTATACACCATTTTAATAAAAAATAACACAAAATTCTTCTAAGTCCCTCGGGAAGAGTGAAAGACGCGCACGTTCATTTTCAGAGCTCCTAGACCTTCCTATAAGAAGTTAGCCAAAAAGTAGCTTCGAAAAACGCTTAGGTTAAGTTTCAGAGTTGCTTCTAATGTACCAAAGCTGGACTTAGACATAATTTCACTCTCACAACATTATGGCTGGTTGGAGAGAGTCCGAACCACAAGTACCGGGTCCATGGTTCTGGCCGTATACTGGGGGGACGGGGACGGCTCCCATTAACCCCTGACTATACCGGGGATACGCTTATCACAATGCCTTTCTGGTCTGTGCTGAAGCAGGGCATTCTGGCAGCCAAGTGGCTTGACCTTTATTAGTGAGCCTGGTTACCCCCTCTCGGAACCACAGACTTAGAAATCGCCAGCTCATATACAGTGCATAAAATCTATTTATATATATATACCCTTATACACCATTTTAATAAAAAATATCACAAAATTCTTCTAAGTCCCTCGGGAAGAGTGAAAGACGCGCACGTTCATTTTCAGAGCTCCTAGACCTTCCTACTGTATAAGAAGTTAGCCAAAAAGTAGCTTCGAAAAACGCTTAGGTTAAGTTTCAGAGTTGCTTCTAATGTACCAAAGCTGGACTTAGACATAATTTCACTCTCACAACATTATGGCTGGTTGGAGACAGTCCGAACCACAAGTACCGGGTCCATGGTTCTGGCCGTATACTGGGGGGACGGGGACGACTCCCATTAACCCCTGACTATACCGGGGATACGCTTATCACAATGCCTTTCTGGTCTGTGCTGAAGCAGGGCATTCTGGCAGCCAAGTGGCTTGACCTTTATTAGTGAGCCTGGTTACCCCCTCTCGGAACCACAGACTTAGAAATCGCCAGCTCATATACAGTGCATAAAATCTATTTATATATATATATACCCTTATACACCATTTTAATAAAAAATATCACAAAATTCTTCTAAGTCCCTCGGGAAGAGTGAAAGACGCGCACGTTCATTTTCAGAGCTCCTAGACCTTCCTACTGTATAAGAAGTTAGCCAAAAAGTAGCTTCGAAAAACGCTTAGGTTAAGTTTCAGAGTTGCTTCTAATGTACCAAAGCTGGACTTAGACATAATTTCACTCTCACAACATTATGGCTGGTTGGAGACAGTCCGAACCACAAGTACCGGGTCCATGGTTCTGGCCGTATACTGGGGGGACGGGGACGACTCCCATTAACCCCTGACTATACCGGGGATACGCTTATCACAATGCCTTTCTGGTCTGTGCTGAAGGAGGGCATTCTGGCAGCCAAGTGGCTTGACCTTTATTAGTGAGCCTGGTTACCCCCTCTCGGAACCACAGACTTAGAAATCGCCAGCTCATATACAGTGCATAAAATATATTTATATATATATACCCTTATACACCATTTTAATAAAAAATATCACAAAATTCTTCTAAGTCCCTCGGGAAGAGTGAAAGACGCGCACGTTCATTTTCAGAGCTCCTAGACCTTCCTACTGTATAAGAAGTTAGCCAAAAAGTAGCTTCGAAAAACGCTTATGTTAAGTTTCAGAGTTGCTTCTAATGTACCAAAGCTGGACTTAGACATAATTTCACTCTCACAACATTATGGCTGGTTGGAGAGAGTCCGAACCACAAGTACCGGGTCCATGGTTCTGGCCGTATACTGGGGGGACGGGGACGACTCCCATTAACCCCTGACTATACCGGGGATACGCTTATCACAATGCCTTTCTGGTCTGTGCTGAAGCAGGGCATTCTGGCAGCCAAGTGGCTTGACCTTTATTAGTGAGCCTGGTTACCCCCTCTCGGAACCACAGACTTAGAATTCGCCAGCTCATATACAGTGCATAAAATATATTTATATATATATACCCTTATACACCATTTTAATAAAAAATATCACAAAATTCTTCTAAGTCCCTCGGGAAGAGTGAAAGACGCGCACATTCATTTTCAGAGCTCATAGACCTTCCTATAAAAAGTTAGCCAAAAAGTAGCTTCGAAAAACGCTTAGGTTAAGTTTCAGAGTTGCTTCTAATGTACCAAAGCTGGACTTAGACATAATTTCACTCTCACAACATTATGGCTGGTTGGAGAGAGTCCGAACCACAAGTACCGGGTCCATGGTTCTGGCCGTATACTGGGGGGACGGGGACGGCTCCCATTAACCCCTGACTATACCGGGGATACGCTTATCACAATGCCTTTCTGGTCTGTGCTGAAGCAGGGCATTCTGGCAGCCAAGTGGCTTGACCTTTATTAGTGAGCCTGGTTACCCCCTCTCGGAACCACAGACTTAGAAATCGCCAGCTCATATACAGTGCATAAAATATATTTATATATATACCCTTATACACCATTTTAATAAAAAATATCACAAAATTCTTCTAAGTCCCTCGGGAAGAGTGAAAGACGCGCACGTTCATTTTCAGAGCTCATAGACCTTCCTATAAGAAGTTAGCCAAAAAGTAGCTTCGAAAAACGCTTAGGTTAAGTTTCAGAGTTGCTTCTAATGTACCAAAGCTGGACTTAGACATAATTTCACTCTCACAACATTATGGCTGGTTGGAGACAGTCCGAACCACAAGTACCGGGTCCATGGTTCTGGCCGTATACTGGGGGGACGGGGACGACTCCCATTAACCCCTGACTATACCGGGGATACGCTTATCACAATGCCTTTCTGGTCTGTGCTGAAGCAGGGCATTCTGGCAGCCAAGTGGCTTGACCTTTATTAGTGAGCCTGGTTACCCCCTCTCGGAACCACAGACTTAGAAATCGCCAGCTCATATACAGTGCATAAAATATATTTATATATATACCCTTATACACCATTTTAATAAAAAAATATCACAAAATTCTTCTAAGTCCCTCGGGAAAAGTGAAAGACGCGCACGTTCATTTTCAGAGCTCCTAGACCTTCCTATAAGAAGTTAGCCAAAAAGTAGCTTCGAAAAACGCTTAGGTTAAGTTTCAGAGTTTCTTCTAATGTACCAAAGCTGGACTTAGACAATTTCACTCTCACAACATTATGGCTGGTTGGAGAGAGTCCGAACCACAAGTACCGGGTCCATGGTTCTGGCCGTATACTGGGGGGACGGGGACGACTCCCATTAACCCCTGACTATACCGGGGATACGCTTATCACAATGCCTTTCTGGTCTGTGCTGAAGCAGGGCATTCTGGCAGCCAAGTGGCTTGACCTTTATTAGGGAGCCTGGTTACCCCCTCTCGGAACCACATTCTTAGAAATCGCTAGCTCATACACAGTGCATAAAATATATTTTTATATATACCCTTATACACCATTTTAATAAAAAATATCACAAAATTCATCTAAGTCCCTCGGGAAGAGTGAAAGACGCGCACGTTCATTTTCAGAGCTCCTAGACCTTCCTATAAGAAGTTAGCCAAAAAGTAGCTTCGAAAAACGCTTAGGTTAAGTTTCAGAGTTGCTTCTAATGTACCAAAGCTGGACTTAGACATAATTTCACTCTCACAACATTATGGCTGGTTGGAGACAGTCCGAACCACAAGTACCGGGTCCATGGTTCTGGCCGTATACTGGGGGGACGGGGACGACTCCCATTAACCCCTGACTATACCGGGGATACGCTTATCACAATGCCTTTCTGGTCTGTGCTGAAGGAGGGCATTCTGGCAGCCAAGTGGCTTGACCTTTATTAGTGAGCCTGGTTACCCCCTCTCGGAACCACAGACTTAGAAATCGCCAGCTCATATACAGTGCATAAAATATATTTATATATATATACCCTTATACACCATTTTAATAAAAAATATCACAAAATTCTTCTAAGTCCCTCGGGAAGAGTGAAAGACGCGCACGTTCATTTTCAGAGCTCCTAGACCTTCCTACTGTATAAGAAGTTAGCCAAAAAGTAGCTTCGAAAAACGCTTATGTTAAGTTTCAGAGTTGCTTCTAATGTACCAAAGCTGGACTTAGACATAATTTCACTCTCACAACATTATGGCTGGTTGGAGAGAGTCCGAACCACAAGTACCGGGTCCATGGTTCTGGCCGTATACTGGGGGGACGGGGACGACTCCCATTAACCCCTGACTATACCGGGGATACGCTTATCACAATGCCTTTCTGGTCTGTGCTGAAGCAGGGCATTCTGGCAGCCAAGTGGCTTGACCTTTATTAGTGAGCCTGGTTACCCCCTCTCGGAACCACAGACTTAGAATTCGCCAGCTCATATACAGTGCATAAAATATATTTATATATATATACCCTTATACACCATTTTAATAAAAAATATCACAAAATTCTTCTAAGTCCCTCGGGAAGAGTGAAAGACGCGCACATTCATTTTCAGAGCTCATAGACCTTCCTATAAAAAGTTAGCCAAAAAGTAGCTTCGAAAAACGCTTAGGTTAAGTTTCAGAGTTGCTTCTAATGTACCAAAGCTGGACTTAGACATAATTTCACTCTCACAACATTATGGCTGGTTGGAGAGAGTCCGAACCACAAGTACCGGGTCCATGGTTCTGGCCGTATACTGGGGGGACGGGGACGGCTCCCATTAACCCCTGACTATACCGGGGATACGCTTATCACAATGCCTTTCTGGTCTGTGCTGAAGCAGGGCATTCTGGCAGCCAAGTGGCTTGACCTTTATTAGTGAGCCTGGTTACCCCCTCTCGGAACCACAGACTTAGAAATCGCCAGCTCATATACAGTGCATAAAATATATTTATATATATACCCTTATACACCATTTTAATAAAAAATATCACAAAATTCTTCTAAGTCCCTCGGGAAGAGTGAAAGACGCGCACGTTCATTTTCAGAGCTCATAGACCTTCCTATAAGAAGTTAGCCAAAAAGTAGCTTCGAAAAACGCTTAGGTTAAGTTTCAGAGTTGCTTCTAATGTACCAAAGCTGGACTTAGACATAATTTCACTCTCACAACATTATGGCTGGTTGGAGACAGTCCGAACCACAAGTACCGGGTCCATGGTTCTGGCCGTATACTGGGGGGACGGGGACGACTCCCATTAACCCCTGACTATACCGGGGATACGCTTATCACAATGCCTTTCTGGTCTGTGCTGAAGCAGGGCATTCTGGCAGCCAAGTGGCTTGACCTTTATTAGTGAGCCTGGTTACCCCCTCTCGGAACCACAGACTTAGAAATCGCCAGCTCATATACAGTGCATAAAATATATTTATATATATACCCTTATACACCATTTTAATAAAAAAATATCACAAAATTCTTCTAAGTCCCTCGGGAAGAGTGAAAGACGCGCACGTTCATTTTCAGAGCTCCTAGACCTTCCTATAAGAAGTTAGCCAAAAAGTAGCTTCGAAAAACGCTTAGGTTAAGTTTCAGAGTTGCTTCTAATGTACCAAAGCTGGACTTAGACAATTTCACTCTCACAACATTATGGCTGGTTGGAGAGAGTCCGAACCACAAGTACCGGGTCCATGGTTCTGGCCGTATACTGGGGGGACGGGGACGACTCCCATTAACCCCTGACTATACCGGGGATACGCTTATCACAATGCCTTTCTGGTCTGTGCTGAAGCAGGGCATTCTGGCAGCCAAGTGGCTTGACCTTTATTAGGGAGCCTGGTTACCCCCTCTCGGAACCACATTCTTAGAAATCGCTAGCTCATATACAGTGCATAAAATATATTTTTATATATACCCTTATACACCATTTTAATAAAAAATATCACAAAATTCTTCTAAGTCCCTCGGGAAGAGTGAAAGACGCGCACGTTCATTTTCAGAGCTCCTAGACCTTCCTATAAGAAGTTAGCCAAAAAGTAGCTTCGAAAAACGCTTAGGTTAAGTTTCAGAGTTGCTTCTAATGTACCAAAGCTGGACTTAGACAATTTCACTCTCACAACATTATGGCTGGTTGGAGAGAGTCCGAACCACAAGTACCGGGTCCATGGTTCTGGCCGTATACTGGGGGGACGGGGACGACTCCCATTAACCCCTGACTATACCGGGGATACGCTTATCACAATGCCTTTCTGGTCTGTGCTGAAGCAGGGCATTCTGGCAGCCAAGTGGCTTGACCTTTATTAGGGAGCCTGGTTACCCCCTCTCGGAACCACATTCTTAGAAATCGCTAGCTCATATACAGTGCATAAAATATATTTTTATATATACCCTTATACACCATTTTAATAAAAAATATCACAAAATTCTTCTAAGTCCCTCGGGAAGAGTGAAAGACGCGCACGTTCATTTTCAGAGCTCCTAGACCTTCCTATAAGAAGTTAGCCAAAAAGTAGCTTCGAAAAACGCTTAGGTTAAGTTTCAGAGTTGCTTCTAATGTACCAAAGCTGGACTTAGACATAATTTCACTCTCACAACATTATGGCTGGTTGGAGACAGTCCGAACCACAAGTACCGGGTCCATGGTTCTGGCCGTATACTGGGGGGACGGGGACGACTCCCATTAACCCCTGACTATACCGGGGATACGCTTATCACAATGCCTTTCTGGTCTGTGCTGAAGGAGGGCATTCTGGCAGCCAAGTGGCTTGACCTTTATTAGTGAGCCTGGTTACCCCCTCTCGGAACCACAGACTTAGAAATCGCCAGCTCATATACAGTGCATAAAATATATTTATATATATATACCCTTATACACCATTTTAATAAAAAATATCACAAAATTCTTCTAAGTCCCTCGGGAAGAGTGAAAGACACGCACGTTCATTTTCAGAGCTCCTAGACCTTCCTACTGTATAAGAAGTTAGCCAATAAGTAGCTTCGAAAAACGCTTATGTTAAGTTTCAGAGTTGCTTCTAATGTACCAAAGCTGGACTTAGACATAATTTCACTCTCACAACATTATGGCTGGTTGGAGACAGTCCGAACCACAAGTACCGGGTCCATGGTTCTGGCCGTATACTGGGGGGACGGGGACGACTCCCATTAACCCCTGACTATACCGGGGATACGCTTATCACAATGCCTTTCTGGTCTGTGCTGAAGGAGGGCATTCTGGCAGCCAAGTGGCTTGACCTTTATTAGTGAGCCTGGTTACCCCCTCTCGGAACCACAGACTTAGAAATCGCCAGCTCATATACAGTGCATAAAATATATTTATATATATATACCCTTATACACCATTTTAATAAAAAATATCACAAAATTCTTCTAAGTCCCTCGGGAAGAGTGAAAGACGCGCACGTTCATTTTCAGAGCTCCTAGACCTTCCTATAAGAAGTTTGCCAAAAAGTAGCTTCGAAAAACGCTTAGGTTAAGTTTCAGAGTTGCTTCTAATGTACCAAAGCTGGACTTAGACATAATTTCACTCTCACAACATTATGGCTGGTTGGAGACAGTCCGAACCACAAGTACCGGGTCCATGGATCTGGCCGTATACTGGGGGGACGGGGACGACTCCCATTAACCCCTGACTATACAGGGGATACGCTTATCACAATGCCTTTCTGGTCTGTGCTGAAGCAGGGCATTCTGGCAGCCAAGTGGCTTGACCTTTATTAGTGAGCCTGGTTACCCCCTCTCGGAACCACAGACTTAGAAATCGCCAGCTCATATACAGTGCATAAAATATATTTATATATACCCTTATACACCATTTTAATAAAAAATATCACAAAATTCTTCTAAGTCCCTCGGGAAGAGTGAAAGACGCGCACGTTCATTTTCAGAGCTCATAGACCTTCCTATAAGAAGTTAGCCAAAAAGTAGCTTCGAAAAACGCTTAGGTTAAGTTTCAGAGTTGCTTCTAATGTACCAAAGCTGGACTTAGACATAATTTCACTCTCACAACATTATGGCTGGTTGGAGACAGTACGAACCACAAGTACCGGGTCCATGGTTCTGGCCGTATACTGGGGGGACGGGGACGACTCCCATTAACCCCTGACTATACCGGGGATACGCTTATCACAATGCCTTTCTGGTCTGTGCTGAAGCAGGGCATTCTGGCAGCCAAGTGGCTTGACCTTTATTAGTGAGCCTGGTTACCCCCTCTCGGAACCACAGACTTAGAAATCGCCAGCTCATATACAGTGCATAAAATATATTTATATATATACCCTTATACACCATTTTAATAAAAAAATATCACAAAATTCTTCTAAGTCCCTCGGGAAGAGTGAAAGACGCGCACGTTCATTTTCAGAGCTCCTAGACCTTCCTATAAGAAGTTAGCCAAAAAGTAGCTTCGAAAAACGCTTAGGTTAAGTTTCAGAGTTTCTTCTAATGTACCAAAGCTGGACTTAGACAATTTCACTCTCACAACATTATGGCTGGTTGGAGAGAGTCCGAACCACAAGTACCGGGTCCATGGTTCTGGCCGTATACTGGGGGGACGGGGACGACTCCCATTAACCCCTGACTATACCGGGGATACGCTTATCACAATGCCTTTCTGGTCTGTGCTGAAGCAGGGCATTCTGGCAGCCAAGTGGCTTGACCTTTATTAGGGAGCCTGGTTACCCCCTCTCGGAATCACAGACTTAGAAATCGCTAGCTCATATACAGTGCATAAAATATATTTTTATATATACCCTTATACACCATTTTAATAAAAAATATCACAAAATTCTTCTAAGTCCCTCGGGAAGAGTGAAAGACGCGCACGTTCATTTTCAGAGCTCCTAGACCTTCCTATAAGAAGTTAGCCAAAAAGTAGCTTCGAAAAACGCTTAGGTTAAGTTTCAGAGTTGCTTCTAATGTACCAAAGCTGGACTTAGACATAATTTCACTCTCACAACATTATGGCTGGTTGGAGACAGTCCGAACCACAAGTACCGGGTCCATGGTTCTGGCCGTATACTGGGGGGACGGGGACGACTCCCATTAACCCCTGACTATACCGGGGATACGCTTATCACAATGCCTTTCTGGTCTGTGCTGAAGCAGGGCATTCTGGCAGCCAAGTGGCTTGACCTTTATTAGTGAGCCTGGTTACCCCCTCTCGGAACCACAGACTTAGAAATCGCCAGCTCATATACAGTGCATAAAATATATTTATATATATATACCCTTATACACCATTTTAATAAAAAAATATCACAAAATTCTTCTAAGTCCCTCGGGAAGAGTGAAAGACGCGCACGTTCATTTTCAGAGCTCCTAGACCTTCCTATAAGAAGTTAGCCAAAAAGTAGCTTCGAAAAACGCTTAGGTTAAGTTTCAGAGTTTCTTCTAATGTACCAAAGCTGGACTTAGACAATTTCACTCTCACAACATTATGGCTGGTTGGAGAGAGTCCGAACCACAAGTACCGGGTCCATGGTTCTGGCCGTATACTGGGGGGACGGGGACGACTCCCATTAACCCCTGACTATACCGGGGATACGCTTATCACAATGCCTTTCTGGTCTGTGCTGAAGCAGGGCATTCTGGCAGCCAAGTGGCTTGACCTTTATTAGGGTGCCTGGTTACCCCCTCTCGGAACCACAGACTTAGAAATCGCTAGCTCATATACAGTGCATAAAATATATTTTTATATATACCCTTATACACCATTTTAATAAAAAATATCACAAAATTCTTCTAAGTCCCTCGGGAAGAGTGAAAGACGCGCACGTTCATTTTCAGAGCTCCTAGACCTTCCTATAAGAAGTTAGCCAAAAAGTAGCTTCGAAAAACGCTTAGGTTAAGTTTCAGAGTTGCTTCTAATGTACCAAAGCTGGACTTAGACATAATTTCACTCTCACAACATTATGGCTGGTTGGAGACAGTCCGAACCACAAGTACCGGGTCCATGGTTCTGGCCGTATACTGGGGGGACGGGGACGACTCCCATTAACCCCTGACTATACCGGGGATACGCTTATCACAATGCCTTTCTGGTCTGTGCTGAAGCAGGGCATTCTGGCAGCCAAGTGGCTTGACCTTTATTAGTGAGCCTGGTTACCCCCTCTCGGAACCACAGACTTAGAAATCGCCAGCTCATATACAGTGCATAAAATATATTTATATATATACCCTTATACACCATTTTAATAAAAAAATATCACAAAATTCTTCTAAGTCCCTCGGGAAGAGTGAAAGACGCGCACGTTCATTTTCAGAGCTCCTAGACCTTCCTATAAGAAGTTAGCCAAAAAGTAGCTTCGAAAAACGCTTAGGTTAAGTTTCAGAGTTGCTTCTAATGTACCAAAGCTGGACTTAGACAATTTCACTCTCACAACATTATGGCTGGTTGGAGACAGTCCGAACCACAAGTACCGGGTCCATGGTTCTGGCCGTATACTGGGGGGACGGGGACGACTCCCATTAACCCCTGACTATACCGGGGATACGCTTATCACAATGCCTTTCTGGTCTGTGCTGAAGCAGGGCATTCTGGCAGCCAAGTGGCTTGACCTTTATTAGGGAGCCTGGTTACCCCCTCTCGGAACCACATTCTTAGAAATCGCTAGCTCATATACAGTGCATAAAATATATTTTTATATATACCCTTATACACCATTTTAATAAAAAATATCACAAAATTCTTCTAAGTCCCTCGGGAAGAGTGAAAGACGCGCACGTTCATTTTCAGAGCTCCTAGACCTTCCTATAAGAAGTTAGCCAAAAAGTAGCTTCGAAAAACGCTTAGGTTAAGTTTCAGAGTTGCTTCTAATGTACCAAAGCTGGACTTAGACATAATTTCACTCTCACAACATTATGGCTGGTTGGAGACAGTCCGAACCACAAGTACCGGGTCCATGGTTCTGGCCGTATACTGGGGGGACGGGGACGACTCCCATTAACCCCTGACTATACCGGGGATACGCTTATCACAATGCCTTTCTGGTCTGTGCTGAAGGAGGGCATTCTGGCAGCCAAGTGGCTTGACCTTTATTAGTGAGCCTGGTTACCCCCTCTCGGAACCACAGACTTAGAAATCGCCAGCTCATATACAGTGCATAAAATATATTTATATATATATACCCTTATACACCATTTTAATAAAAAATATCACAAAATTCTTCTAAGTCCCTCGGGAAGAGTGAAAGACGCGCACGTTCATTTTCAGAGCTCCTAGACCTTCCTATAAGAAGTTAGCCAAAAAGTAGCTTCGAAAAACGCTTAGGTTAAGTTTCAGAGTTGCTTCTAATGTACCAAAGCTGGACTTAGACATAATTTCACTCTCACAACATTATGGCTGGTTGGAGACAGTACGAACCACAAGTACCGGGTCCATGGTTCTGGCCGTATACTGGGGGGACGGGGACGACTCCCATTAACCCCTGACTATACCGGGGATACGCTTATCACAATGCCTTTCTGGTCTGTGCTGAAGCAGGGCATTCTGGCAGCCAAGTGGCTTGACCTTTATTAGTGAGCCTGGTTACCCCCTCTCGGAACCACAGACTTAGAAATCGCCAGCTCATATACAGTGCATAAAATATATTTATATATATACCCTTATACACCATTTTAATAAAAAAATATCACAAAATTCTTCTAAGTCCCTCGGGAAGAGTGAAAGACGCGCACGTTCATTTTCAGAGCTCCTAGACCTTCCTATAAGAAGTTAGCCAAAAAGTAGCTTCGAAAAACGCTTAGGTTAAGTTTCAGAGTTTCTTCTAATGTACCAAAGCTGGACTTAGACAATTTCACTCTCACAACATTATGGCTGGTTGGAGACAGTCCGAACCACAAGTACCGGGTCCATGGTTCTGGCCGTATACTGGGGGGACGGGGACGACTCCCATTAACCCCTGACTATACCGGGGATACGCTTATCACAATGCCTTTCTGGTCTGTGCTGAAGCAGGGCATTCTGGCAGCCAAGTGGCTTGACCTTTATTAGGGAGCCTGGTTACCCCCTCTCGGAATCACAGACTTAGAAATCGCTAGCTCATATACAGTGCATAAAATATATTTTTATATATACCCTTATACACCATTTTAATAAAAAATATCACAAAATTCTTCTAAGTCCCTCGGGAAGAGTGAAAGACGCGCACGTTCATTTTCAGAGCTCCTAGACCTTCCTATAAGAAGTTAGCCAAAAAGTAGCTTCGAAAAACGCTTAGGTTAAGTTTCAGAGTTGCTTCTAATGTACCAAAGCTGGACTTAGACATAATTTCACTCTCACAACATTATGGCTGGTTGGAGACAGTCCGAACCACAAGTACCGGGTCCATGGTTCTGGCCGTATACTGGGGGGACGGGGACGACTCCCATTAACCCCTGACTATACCGGGGATACGCTTATCACAATGCCTTTCTGGTCTGTGCTGAAGCAGGGCATTCTGGCAGCCAAGTGGCTTGACCTTTATTAGTGAGCCTGGTTACCCCCTCTCGGAACCACAGACTTAGAAATCGCCAGCTCATATACAGTGCATAAAATATATTTATATATATACCCTTATACACCATTTTAATAAAAAAATATCACAAAATTCTTCTAAGTCCCTCGGGAAGAGTGAAAGACGCGCACGTTCATTTTCAGAGCTCCTAGACCTTCCTATAAGAAGTTAGCCAAAAAGTAGCTTCGAAAAACGCTTAGGTTAAGTTTCAGAGTTTCTTCTAATGTACCAAAGCTGGACTTAGACAATTTCACTCTCACAACATTATGGCTGGTTGGAGAGAGTCCGAACCACAAGTACCGGGTCCATGGTTCTGGCCGTATACTGGGGGGACGGGGACGACTCCCATTAACCCCTGACTATACCGGGGATACGCTTATCACAATGCCTTTCTGGTCTGTGCTGAAGCAGGGCATTCTGGCAGCCAAGTGGCTTGACCTTTATTAGGGAGCCTGGTTACCCCCTCTCGGAACCACAGACTTAGAAATCGCTAGCTCATATACAGTGCATAAAATATATTTTTATATATACCCTTATACACCATTTTAATAAAAAATATCACAAAATTCTTCTAAGTCCCTCGGGAAGAGTGAAAGACGCGCACGTTCATTTTCAGAGCTCCTAGACCTTCCTATAAGAAGTTAGCCAAAAAGTAGCTTCGAAAAACGCTTAGGTTAAGTTTCAGAGTTGCTTCTAATGTACCAAAGCTGGACTTAGACATAATTTCACTCTCACAACATTATGGCTGGTTGGAGACAGTCCGAACCACAAGTACCGGGTCCATGGTTCTGGCCGTATACTGGGGGGACGGGGACGACTCCCATTAACCCCTGACTATACCGGGGATACGCTTATCACAATGCCTTTCTGGTCTGTGCTGAAGCAGGGCATTCTGGCAGCCAAGTGGCTTGACCTTTATTAGTGAGCCTGGTTACCCCCTCTCGGAACCACAGACTTAGAAATCGCCAGCTCATATACAGTGCATAAAATATATTTATATATATACCCTTATACACCATTTTAATAAAAAAATATCACAAAATTCTTCTAAGTCCCTCGGGAAGAGTGAAAGACGCGCACGTTCATTTTCAGAGCTCCTAGACCTTCCTATAAGAAGTTAGCCAAAAAGTAGCTTCGAAAAACGCTTAGGTTAAGTTTCAGAGTTGCTTCTAATGTACCAAAGCTGGACTTAGACAATTTCACTCTCACAACATTATGGCTGGTTGGAGACAGTCCGAACCACAAGTACCGGGTCCATGGTTCTGGCCGTATACTGGGGGGACGGGGACGACTCCCATTAACCCCTGACTATACCAGGGATACGCTTATCACAATGCCTTTCTGGTCTGTGCTGAAGCAGGGCATTCTGGCAGCCAAGTGGCTTGACCTTTATTAGGGAGCCTGGTTACCCCCTCTCGGAACCACATTCTTAGAAATCGCTAGCTCATATACAGTGCATAAAATATATTTTTATATATACCCTTATACACCATTTTAATAAAAAATATCACAAAATTCTTCTAAGTCCCTCGGGAAGAGTGAAAGACGCGCACGTTCATTTTCAGAGCTCCTAGACCTTCCTATAAGAAGTTAGCCAAAAAGTAGCTTCGAAAAACGCTTAGGTTAAGTTTCAGAGTTGCTTCTAATGTACCAAAGCTGGACTTAGACATAATTTCACTCTCACAACATTATGGCTGGTTGGAGACAGTCCGAACCACAAGTACCGGGTCCATGGTTCTGGCCGTATACTGGGGGGACGGGGACGACTCCCATTAACCCCTGACTATACCGGGGATACGCTTATCACAATGCCTTTCTGGTCTGTGCTGAAGGAGGGCATTCTGGCAGCCAAGTGGCTTGACCTTTATTAGTGAGCCTGGTTACCCCCTCTCGGAACCACAGACTTAGAAATCGCCAGCTCATATACAGTGCATAAAATATATTTATATATATATACCCTTATACACCATTTTAATAAAAAATATCACAAAATTCTTCTAAGTCCCTCGGGAAGAGTGAAAGACGCGCACGTTCATTTTCAGAGCTCCTAGACCTTCCTATAAGAAGTTAGCCAAAAAGTAGCTTCGAAAAACGCTTAGGTTAAGTTTCAGAGTTGCTTCTAATGTACCAAAGCTGGACTTAGACATAATTTCACTCTCACAACATTATGGCTGGTTGGAGACAGTACGAACCACAAGTACCGGGTCCATGGTTCTGGCCGTATACTGGGGGGACGGGGACGACTCCCATTAACCCCTGACTATACCGGGGATACGCTTATCACAATGCCTTTCTGGTCTGTGCTGAAGCAGGGCATTCTGGCAGCCAAGTGGCTTGACCTTTATTAGTGAGCCTGGTTACCCCCTCTCGGAACCACAGACTTAGAAATCGCCAGCTCATATACAGTGCATAAAATATATTTATATATATACCCTTATACACCATTTTAATAAAAAAATATCACAAAATTCTTCTAAGTCCCTCGGGAAGAGTGAAAGACGCGCACGTTCATTTTCAGAGCTCCTAGACCTTCCTATAAGAAGTTAGCCAAAAAGTAGCTTCGAAAAACGCTTAGGTTAAGTTTCAGAGTTTCTTCTAATGTACCAAAGCTGGACTTAGACAATTTCACTCTCACAACATTATGGCTGGTTGGAGACAGTCCGAACCACAAGTACCGGGTCCATGGTTCTGGCCGTATACTGGGGGGACGGGGACGACTCCCATTAACCCCTGACTATACCGGGGATACGCTTATCACAATGCCTTTCTGGTCTGTGCTGAAGCAGGGCATTCTGGCAGCCAAGTGGCTTGACCTTTATTAGGGAGCCTGGTTACCCCCTCTCGGAACCACATTCTTAGAAATCGCTAGCTCATATACAGTGCATAAAATATATTTTTATATATACCCTTATACACCATTTTAATAAAAAATATCACAAAATTCTTCTAAGTCCCTCGGGAAGAGTGAAAGACGCGCACGTTCATTTTCAGAGCTCCTAGACCTTCCTATAAGAAGTTAGCCAAAAAGTAGCTTCGAAAAACGCTTAGGTTAAGTTTCAGAGTTGCTTCTAATGTACCAAAGCTGGACTTAGACATAATTTCACTCTCACAACATTATGGCTGGTTGGAGACAGTCCGAACCACAAGTACCGGGTCCATGGTTCTGGCCGTATACTGGGGGGACGGGGACGACTCCCATTAACCCCTGACTATACCGGGGATACGCTTATCACAATGCCTTTCTGGTCTGTGCTGAAGGAGGGCATTCTGGCAGCCAAGTGGCTTGACCTTTATTAGTGAGCCTGGTTACCCCCTCTCGGAACCACAGACTTAGAAATCGCCAGCTCATATACAGTGCATAAAATATATTTATATATATATACCCTTATACACCATTTTAATAAAAAATATCACAAAATTCTTCTAAGTCCCTCGGGAAGAGTGAAAGACGCGCACGTTCATTTTCAGAGCTCCTAGACCTTCCTACTGTATAAGAAGTTAGCCAAAAAGTAGCTTCGAAAAACGCTTATGTTAAGTTTCAGAGTTGCTTCTAATGTACCAAAGCTGGACTTAGACATAATTTCACTCTCACAACATTATGGCTGGTTGGAGACAGTCCGAACCACAAGTACCGGGTCCATGGTTCTGGCCGTATACTGGGGGGACGGGGACGACTCCCATTAACCCCTGACTATACCGGGGATACGCTTATCACAATGCCTTTCTGGTCTGTGCTGAAGGAGGGCATTCTGGCAGCCAAGTGGCTTGACCTTTATTAGTGAGCCTGGTTACCCCCTCTCGGAACCACAGACTTAGAAATCGCCAGCTCATATACAGTGCATAAAATATATTTATATATATATACCCTTATACACCATTTTAATAAAAAATATCACAAAATTCTTCTAAGTCCCTCGGGAAGAGTGAAAGACGCGCACGTTCATTTTCAGAGCTCCTAGACCTTCCTATAAGAAGTTTGCCAAAAAGTAGCTTCGAAAAACGCTTAGGTTAAGTTTCAGAGTTGCTTCTAATGTACCAAAGCTGGACTTAGACATAATTTCACTCTCACAACATTATGGCTGGTTGGAGAGAGTCCGAACCACAAGTACCGGGTCCATGGTTCTGGCCGTATACTGGGGGGACGGGGACGACTCCCATTAACCCCTGACTATACCGGGGATACGCTTATCACAATGCCTTTCTGGTCTGTGCTGAAGCAGGGCATTCTGGCAGCCAAGTGGCTTGACCTTTATTAGTGAGCCTGGTTACCCCCTCTCGGAACCACAGACTTAGAAATCGCCAGCTCATATACAGTGCATAAAATATATTTATATATATACCCTTATACACCATTTTAATAAAAAAATATCACAAAATTCTTCTAAGTCCCTCGGGAAGAGTGAAAGACGCGCACGTTCATTTTCAGAGCTCCTAGACCTTCCTATAAGAAGTTAGCCAAAAAGTAGCTTCGAAAAACGCTTAGGTTAAGTTTCAGAGTTTCTTCTAATGTACCAAAGCTGGACTTAGACAATTTCACTCTCACAACATTATGGCTGGTTGGAGAGAGTCCGAACCACAAGTACCGGGTCCATGGTTCTGGCCGTATACTGGGGGGACGGGGACGACTCCCATTAACCCCTGACTATACCGGGGATACGCTTATCACAATGCCTTTCTGGTCTGTGCTGAAGCAGGGCATTCTGGCAGCCAAGTGGCTTGACCTTTATTAGGGAGCCTGGTTACCCCCTCTCGGAACCACAGACTTAGAAATCGCTAGCTCATATACAGTGCATAAAATATATTTTTATATATACCCTTATACACCATTTTAATAAAAAATATCACAAAATTCTTCTAAGTCCCTCGGGAAGAGTGAAAGACGCGCACGTTCATTTTCAGAGCTCCTAGACCTTCCTATAAGAAGTTAGCCAAAAAGTAGCTTCGAAAAACGCTTAGGTTAAGTTTCAGAGTTGCTTCTAATGTACCAAAGCTGGACTTAGACATAATTTCACTCTCACAACATTATGGCTGGTTGGAGACAGTCCGAACCACAAGTACCGGGTCCATGGTTCTGGCCGTATACTGGGGGGACGGGGACGACTCCCATTAACCCCTGACTATACCGGGAATACGCTTATCACAATGCCTTTCTGGTCTGTGCTGAAGCAGGGCATTCTGGCAGCCAAGTGGCTTGACCTTTATTAGTGAGCCTGGTTACCCCCTCTCGGAACCACAGACTTAGAAATCGCCAGCTCATATACAGTGCATAAAATATATTTATATATATACCCTTATACACCATTTTAATAAAAAAATATCACAAAATTCTTCTAAGTCCCTCGGGAAGAGTGAAAGACGCGCACGTTCTTTTTCAGAGCTCCTAGACCTTCCTATAAGAAGTTAGCCAAAAAGTAGCTTCGAAAAACGCTTAGGTTAAGTTTCAGAGTTTCTTCTAATGTACCAAAGCTGGACTTAGACAATTTCACTCTCACAACATTATGGCTGGTTGGAGAGAGTCCGAACCACAAGTACCGGGTCCATGGTTCTGGCCGTATACTGGGGGGACGGGGACGACTCCCATTAACCCCTGACTATACCGGGGATACGCTTATCACAATGCCTTTCTGGTCTGTGCTGAAGCAGGGCATTCTGGCAGCCAAGTGGCTTGACCTTTATTAGGGAGCCTGGTTACCCCCTCTCGGAACCACAGACTTAGAAATCGCTAGCTCATATACAGTGCATAAAATATATTTTTATATATACCCTTATACACCATTTTAATAAAAAATATCACAAAATTCTTCTAAGTCCCTCGGGAAGAGTGAAAGACGCGCACGTTCATTTTCAGAGCTCCTAGACCTTCCTATAAGAAGTTAGCCAAAAAGTAGCTTCGAAAAACGCTTAGGTTAAGTTTCAGAGTTGCTTCTAATGTACCAAAGCTGGACTTAGACATAATTTCACTCTCACAACATTATGGCTGGTTGGAGACAGTCCGAACCACAAGTACCGGGTCCATGGTTCTGGCCGTATACTGGGGGGACGGGGACGACTCCCATTAACCCCTGACTATACCGGGGATACGCTTATCACAATGCCTTTCTGGTCTGTGCTGAAGCAGGGCATTCTGGCAGCCAAGTGGCTTGACCTTTATTAGGGAGCCTGGTTACCCCCTCTCGGAACCACATTCTTAGAAATCGCTAGCTCATATACAGTGCATAAAATATATTTTTATATATACCCTTATACACCATTTTAATAAAAAATATCACAAAATTCTTCTAAGTCCCTCGGGAAGAGTGAAAGACGCGCACGTTCATTTTCAGAGCTCCTAGACCTTCCTATAAGAAGTTAGCCAAAAAGTAGCTTCGAAAAACGCTTAGGTTAAGTTTCAGAGTTGCTTCTAATGTACCAAAGCTGGACTTAGACATAATTTCACTCTCACAACATTATGGCTGGTTGGAGACAGTCCGAACCACAAGTACCGGGTCCATGGTTCTGGCCGTATACTGGGGGGACGGGGACGACTCCCATTAACCCCTGACTATACCGGGGATACGCTTATCACAATGCCTTTCTGGTCTGTGCTGAAGGAGGGCATTCTGGCAGCCAAGTGGCTTGACCTTTATTAGTGAGCCTGGTTACCCCCTCTCGGAACCACAGACTTAGAAATCGCCAGCTCATATACAGTGCATAAAATATATTTATATATATATACCCTTATACACCATTTTAATAAAAAATATCACAAAATTCTTCTAAGTCCCTCGGGAAGAGTGAAAGACGCGCACGTTCATTTTCAGAGCTCCTAGACCTTCCTACTGTATAAGAAGTTAGCCAAAAAGTAGCTTCGAAAAACGCTTATGTTAAGTTTCAGAGTTGCTTCTAATGTACCAAAGCTGGACTTAGACATAATTTCACTCTCACAACATTATGGCTGGTTGGAGACAGTCCGAACCACAAGTACCGGGTCCATGGTTCTGGCCGTATACTGGGGGGACGGGGACGACTCCCATTAACCCCTGACTATACCGGGGATACGCTTATCACAATGCCTTTCTGGTCTGTGCTGAAGGAGGGCATTCTGGCAGCCAAGTGGCTTGACCTTTATTAGTGAGCCTGGTTACCCCCTCTCGGAACCACAGACTTAGAAATCGCCAGCTCATATACAGTGCATAAAATATATTTATATATATATACCCTTATACACCATTTTAATAAAAAATATCACAAAATTCTTCTAAGTCCCTCGGGAAGAGTGAAAGACGCGCACGTTCATTTTCAGAGCTCCTAGACCTTCCTATAAGAAGTTTGCCAAAAAGTAGCTTCGAAAAACGCTTAGGTTAAGTTTCAGAGTTGCTTCTAATGTACCAAAGCTGGACTTAGACATAATTTCACTCTCACAACATTATGGCTGGTTGGAGAGAGTCCGAACCACAAGTACCGGGTCCATGGTTCTGGCCGTATACTGGGGGGACGGGGACGACTCCCATTAACCCCTGACTATACCGGGGATACGCTTATCACAATGCCTTTCTGGTCTGTGCTGAAGCAGGGCATTCTGGCAGCCAAGTGGCTTGACCTTTATTAGTGAGCCTGGTTACCCCCTCTCGGAACCACAGACTTAGAAATCGCCAGCTCATATACAGTGCATAAAATATATTTATATATATACCCTTATACACCATTTTAATAAAAAAATATCACAAAATTCTTCTAAGTCCCTCGGGAAGAGTGAAAGACGCGCACGTTCATTTTCAGAGCTCCTAGACCTTCCTATAAGAAGTTAGCCAAAAAGTAGCTTCGAAAAACGCTTAGGTTAAGTTTCAGAGTTTCTTCTAATGTACCAAAGCTGGACTTAGACAATTTCACTCTCACAACATTATGGCTGGTTGGAGAGAGTCCGAACCACAAGTACCGGGTCCATGGTTCTGGCCGTATACTGGGGGGACGGGGACGACTCCCATTAACCCCTGACTATACCGGGGATACGCTTATCACAATGCCTTTCTGGTCTGTGCTGAAGCAGGGCATTCTGGCAGCCAAGTGGCTTGACCTTTATTAGGGAGCCTGGTTACCCCCTCTCGGAACCACAGACTTAGAAATCGCTAGCTCATATACAGTGCATAAAATATATTTTTATATATACCCTTATACACCATTTTAATAAAAAATATCACAAAATTCTTCTAAGTCCCTCGGGAAGAGTGAAAGACGCGCACGTTCATTTTCAGAGCTCCTAGACCTTCCTATAAGAAGTTAGCCAAAAAGTAGCTTCGAAAAACGCTTAGGTTAAGTTTCAGAGTTGCTTCTAATGTACCAAAGCTGGACTTAGACATAATTTCACTCTCACAACATTATGGCTGGTTGGAGACAGTCCGAACCACAAGTACCGGGTCCATGGTTCTGGCCGTATACTGGGGGGACGGGGACGACTCCCATTAACCCCTGACTATACCGGGGATACGCTTATCACAATGCCTTTCTGGTCTGTGCTGAAGCAGGGCATTCTGGCAGCCAAGTGGCTTGACCTTTATTAGTGAGCCTGGTTACCCCCTCTCGGAACCACAGACTTAGAAATCGCCAGCTCATATACAGTGCATAAAATATATTTATATATATACCCTTATACACCATTTTAATAAAAAAATATCACAAAATTCTTCTAAGTCCCTCGGGAAGAGTGAAAGACGCGCACGTTCATTTTCAGAGCTCCTAGACCTTCCTATAAGAAGTTAGCCAAAAAGTAGCTTCGAAAAACGCTTAGGTTAAGTTTCAGAGTTTCTTCTAATGTACCAAAGCTGGACTTAGACAATTTCACTCTCACAACATTATGGCTGGTTGGAGAGAGTCCGAACCACAAGTACCGGGTCCATGGTTCTGGCCGTATACTGGGGGGACGGGGACGACTCCCATTAACCCCTGACTATACCGGGGATACGCTTATCACAATGCCTTTCTGGTCTGTGCTGAAGCAGGGCATTCTGGCAGCCAAGTGGCTTGACCTTTATTAGGGAGCCTGGTTACCCCCTCTCGGAACCACAGACTTAGAAATCGCTAGCTCATATACAGTGCATAAAATATATTTTTATATATACCCTTATACACCATTTTAATAAAAAATATCACAAAATTCTTCTAAGTCCCTCGGGAAGAGTGAAAGACGCGCACGTTCATTTTCAGAGCTCCTAGACCTTCCTATAAGAAGTTAGCCAAAAAGTAGCTTCGAAAAACGCTTAGGTTAAGTTTCAGAGTTGCTTCTAATGTACCAAAGCTGGACTTAGACATAATTTCACTCTCACAACATTATGGCTGGTTGGAGACAGTCCGAACCACAAGTACCGGGTCCATGGTTCTGGCCGTATACTGGGGGGACGGGGACGACTCCCATTAACCCCTGACTATACCGGGGATACGCTTATCACAATGCCTTTCTGGTCTGTGCTGAAGCAGGGCATTCTGGCAGCCAAGTGGCTTGACCTTTATTAGTGAGCCTGGTTACCCCCTCTCGGAACCACAGACTTAGAAATCGCCAGCTCATATACAGTGCATAAAATATATTTATATATATACCCTTATACACCATTTTAATAAAAAAATATCACAAAATTCTTCTAAGTCCCTCGGGAAGAGTGAAAGACGCGCACGTTCATTTTCAGAGCTCCTAGACCTTCCTATAAGAAGTTAGCCAAAAAGTAGCTTCGAAAAACGCTTAGGTTAAGTTTCAGAGTTTCTTCTAATGTACCAAAGCTGGACTTAGACAATTTCACTCTCACAACATTATGGCTGGTTGGAGAGAGTCCGAACCACAAGTACCGGGTCCATGGTTCTGGCCGTATACTGGGGGGACGGGGACGACTCCCATTAACCCCTGACTATACCGGGGATACGCTTATCACAATGCCTTTCTGGTCTGTGCTGAAGCAGGGCATTCTGGCAGCCAAGTGGCTTGACCTTTATTAGGGAGCCTGGTTACCCCCTCTCGGAACCACAGACTTAGAAATCGCTAGCTCATATACAGTGCATAAAATATATTTTTATATATACCCTTATACACCATTTTAATAAAAATATCACAAAATTCTTCTAAGTCCCTCGGGAAGAGTGAAAGACGCGCACGTTCATTTTCAGAGCTCCTAGACCTTCCTATAAGAAGTTAGCCAAAAAGTAGCTTCGAAAAACGCTTAGGTTAAGTTTCAGAGTTGCTTCTAATGTACCAAAGCTGGACTTAGACATAATTTCACTCTCACAACATTATGGCTGGTTGGAGACAGTCCGAACCACAAGTACCGGGTCCATGGTTCTGGCCGTATACTGGGGGGACGGGGACGACTCCCATTAACCCCTGACTATACCGGGGATACGCTTATCACAATGCCTTTCTGGTCTGTGCTGAAGCAGGGCATTCTGGCAGCCAAGTGGCTTGACCTTTATTAGTGAGCCTGGTTACCCCCTCTCGGAACCACAGACTTAGAAATCGCCAGCTCATATACAGTGCATAAAATATATTTATATATATACCCTTATACACCATTTTAATAAAAAAATATCACAAAATTCTTCTAAGTCCCTCGGGAAGAGTGAAAGACGCGCACGTTCATTTTCAGAGCTCCTAGACCTTCCTATAAGAAGTTAGCCAAAAAGTAGCTTCGAAAAACGCTTAGGTTAAGTTTCAGAGTTGCTTCTAATGTACCAAAGCTGGACTTAGACAATTTCACTCTCACAACATTATGGCTGGTTGGAGACAGTCCGAACCACAAGTACCGGGTCCATGGTTCTGGCCGTATACTGGGGGGACGGGGACGACTCCCATTAACCCCTGACTATACCGGGGATACGCTTATCACAATGCCTTTCTGGTCTGTGCTGAAGCAGGGCATTCTGGCAGCCAAGTGGCTTGACCTTTATTAGGGAGCCTGGTTACCCCCTCTCGGAACCACATTCTTAGAAATCGCTAGCTCATATACAGTGCATAAAATATATTTTTATATATACCCTTATACACCATTTTAATAAAAAATATCACAAAATTCTTCTAAGTCCCTCGGGAAGAGTGAAAGACGCGCACGTTCATTTTCAGAGCTCCTAGACCTTCCTATAAGAAGTTAGCCAAAAAGTAGCTTCGAAAAACGCTTAGGTTAAGTTTCAGAGTTGCTTCTAATGTACCAAAGCTGGACTTAGACATAATTTCACTCTCACAACATTATGGCTGGTTGGAGACAGTCCGAACCACAAGTACCGGGTCCATGGTTCTGGCCGTATACTGGGGGGACGGGGACGACTCCCATTAACCCCTGACTATACCGGGGATACGCTTATCACAATGCCTTTCTGGTCTGTGCTGAAGGAGGGCATTCTGGCAGCCAAGTGGCTTGACCTTTATTAGTGAGCCTGGTTACCCCCTCTCGGAACCACAGACTTAGAAATCGCCAGCTCATATACAGTGCATAAAATATATTTATATATATATACCCTTATACACCATTTTAATAAAAAATATCACAAAATTCTTCTAAGTCCCTCGGGAAGAGTGAAAGACGCGCACGTTCATTTTCAGAGCTCCTAGACCTTCCTACTGTATAAGAAGTTAGCCAAAAAGTAGCTTCGAAAAACGCTTATGTTAAGTTTCAGAGTTGCTTCTAATGTACCAAAGCTGGACTTAGACATAATTTCACTCTCACAACATTATGGCTGGTTGGAGACAGTCCGAACCACAAGTACCGGGTCCATGGTTCTGGCCGTATACTGGGGGGACGGGGACGACTCCCATTAACCCCTGACTATACCGGGGATACGCTTATCACAATGCCTTTCTGGTCTGTGCTGAAGGAGGGCATTCTGGCAGCCAAGTGGCTTGACCTTTATTAGTGAGCCTGGTTACCCCCTCTCGGAACCACAGACTTAGAAATCGCCAGCTCATATACAGTGCATAAAATATATTTATATATATATACCCTTATACACCATTTTAATAAAAAATATCACAAAATTCTTCTAAGTCCCTCGGGAAGAGTGAAAGACGCGCACGTTCATTTTCAGAGCTCCTAGACCTTCCTATAAGAAGTTTGCCAAAAAGTAGCTTCGAAAAACGCTTAGGTTAAGTTTCAGAGTTGCTTCTAATGTACCAAAGCTGGACTTAGACATAATTTCACTCTCACAACATTATGGCTGGTTGGAGAGAGTCCGAACCACAAGTACCGGGTCCATGGTTCTGGCCGTATACTGGGGGGACGGGGACGACTCCCATTAACCCCTGACTATACCGGGGATACGCTTATCACAATGCCTTTCTGGTCTGTGCTGAAGCAGGGCATTCTGGCAGCCAAGTGGCTTGACCTTTATTAGTGAGCCTGGTTACCCCCTCTCGGAACCACAGACTTAGAAATCGCCAGCTCATATACAGTGCATAAAATATATTTATATATATACCCTTATACACCATTTTAATAAAAAAATATCACAAAATTCTTCTAAGTCCCTCGGGAAGAGTGAAAGACGCGCACGTTCATTTTCAGAGCTCCTAGACCTTCCTATAAGAAGTTAGCCAAAAAGTAGCTTCGAAAAACGCTTAGGTTAAGTTTCAGAGTTTCTTCTAATGTACCAAAGCTGGACTTAGACAATTTCACTCTCACAACATTATGGCTGGTTGGAGAGAGTCCGAACCACAAGTACCGGGTCCATGGTTCTGGCCGTATACTGGGGGGACGGGGACGACTCCCATTAACCCCTGACTATACCGGGGATACGCTTATCACAATGCCTTTCTGGTCTGTGCTGAAGCAGGGCATTCTGGCAGCCAAGTGGCTTGACCTTTATTAGGGAGCCTGGTTACCCCCTCTCGGAACCACAGACTTAGAAATCGCTAGCTCATATACAGTGCATAAAATATATTTTTATATATACCCTTATACACCATTTTAATAAAAAATATCACAAAATTCTTCTAAGTCCCTCGGGAAGAGTGAAAGACGCGCACGTTCATTTTCAGAGCTCCTAGACCTTCCTATAAGAAGTTAGCCAAAAAGTAGCTTCGAAAAACGCTTAGGTTAAGTTTCAGAGTTGCTTCTAATGTACCAAAGCTGGACTTAGACATAATTTCACTCTCACAACATTATGGCTGGTTGGAGACAGTCCGAACCACAAGTACCGGGTCCATGGTTCTGGCCGTATACTGGGGGGACGGGGACGACTCCCATTAACCCCTGACTATACCGGGGATACGCTTATCACAATGCCTTTCTGGTCTGTGCTGAAGCAGGGCATTCTGGCAGCCAAGTGGCTTGACCTTTATTAGTGAGCCTGGTTACCCCCTCTCGGAACCACAGACTTAGAAATCGCCAGCTCATATACAGTGCATAAAATATATTTATATATATACCCTTATACACCATTTTAATAAAAAAATATCACAAAATTCTTCTAAGTCCCTCGGGAAGAGTGAAAGACGCGCACGTTCATTTTCAGAGCTCCTAGACCTTCCTATAAGAAGTTAGCCAAAAAGTAGCTTCGAAAAACGCTTAGGTTAAGTTTCAGAGTTTCTTCTAATGTACCAAAGCTGGACTTAGACAATTTCACTCTCACAACATTATGGCTGGTTGGAGAGAGTCCGAACCACAAGTACCGGGTCCATGGTTCTGGCCGTATACTGGGGGGACGGGGACGACTCCCATTAACCCCTGACTATACCGGGGATACGCTTATCACAATGCCTTTCTGGTCTGTGCTGAAGCAGGGCATTCTGGCAGCCAAGTGGCTTGACCTTTATTAGGGAGCCTGGTTACCCCCTCTCGGAACCACAGACTTAGAAATCGCTAGCTCATATACAGTGCATAAAATATATTTTTATATATACCCTTATACACCATTTTAATAAAAAATATCACAAAATTCTTCTAAGTCCCTCGGGAAGAGTGAAAGACGCGCACGTTCATTTTCAGAGCTCCTAGACCTTCCTATAAGAAGTTAGCCAAAAAGTAGCTTCGAAAAACGCTTAGGTTAAGTTTCAGAGTTGCTTCTAATGTACCAAAGCTGGACTTAGACATAATTTCACTCTCACAACATTATGGCTGGTTGGAGACAGTCCGAACCACAAGTACCGGGTCCATGGTTCTGGCCGTATACTGGGGGGACGGGGACGACTCCCATTAACCCCTGACTATACCGGGGATACGCTTATCACAATGCCTTTCTGGTCTGTGCTGAAGCAGGGCATTCTGGCAGCCAAGTGGCTTGACCTTTATTAGGGAGCCTGGTTACCCCCTCTCGGAACCACATTCTTAGAAATCGCTAGCTCATATACAGTGCATAAAATATATTTTTATATATACCCTTATACACCATTTTAATAAAAAATATCACAAAATTCTTCTAAGTCCCTCGGGAAGAGTGAAAGACGCGCACGTTCATTTTCAGAGCTCCTAGACCTTCCTATAAGAAGTTAGCCAAAAAGTAGCTTCGAAAAACGCTTAGGTTAAGTTTCAGAGTTGCTTCTAATGTACCAAAGCTGGACTTAGACATAATTTCACTCTCACAACATTATGGCTGGTTGGAGACAGTCCGAACCACAAGTACCGGGTCCATGGTTCTGGCCGTATACTGGGGGGACGGGGACGACTCCCATTAACCCCTGACTATACCGGGGATACGCTTATCACAATGCCTTTCTGGTCTGTGCTGAAGGAGGGCATTCTGGCAGCCAAGTGGCTTGACCTTTATTAGTGAGCCTGGTTACCCCCTCTCGGAACCACAGACTTAGAAATCGCCAGCTCATATACAGTGCATAAAATATATTTATATATATATACCCTTATACACCATTTTAATAAAAAATATCACAAAATTCTTCTAAGTCCCTCGGGAAGAGTGAAAGACGCGCACGTTCATTTTCAGAGCTCCTAGACCTTCCTACTGTATAAGAAGTTAGCCAAAAAGTAGCTTCGAAAAACGCTTATGTTAAGTTTCAGAGTTGCTTCTAATGTACCAAAGCTGGACTTAGACATAATTTCACTCTCACAACATTATGGCTGGTTGGAGACAGTCCGAACCACAAGTACCGGGTCCATGGTTCTGGCCGTATACTGGGGGGACGGGGACGACTCCCATTAACCCCTGACTATACCGGGGATACGCTTATCACAATGCCTTTCTGGTCTGTGCTGAAGGAGGGCATTCTGGCAGCCAAGTGGCTTGACCTTTATTAGTGAGCCTGGTTACCCCCTCTCGGAACCACAGACTTAGAAATCGCCAGCTCATATACAGTGCATAAAATATATTTATATATATATACCCTTATACACCATTTTAATAAAAAATATCACAAAATTCTTCTAAGTCCCTCGGGAAGAGTGAAAGACGCGCACGTTCATTTTCAGAGCTCCTAGACCTTCCTATAAGAAGTTTGCCAAAAAGTAGCTTCGAAAAACGCTTAGGTTAAGTTTCAGAGTTGCTTCTAATGTACCAAAGCTGGACTTAGACATAATTTCACTCTCACAACATTATGGCTGGTTGGAGAGAGTCCGAACCACAAGTACCGGGTCCATGGTTCTGGCCGTATACTGGGGGGACGGGGACGACTCCCATTAACCCCTGACTATACCGGGGATACGCTTATCACAATGCCTTTCTGGTCTGTGCTGAAGCAGGGCATTCTGGCAGCCAAGTGGCTTGACCTTTATTAGTGAGCCTGGTTACCCCCTCTCGGAACCACAGACTTAGAAATCGCCAGCTCATATACAGTGCATAAAATATATTTATATATATACCCTTATACACCATTTTAATAAAAAAATATCACAAAATTCTTCTAAGTCCCTCGGGAAGAGTGAAAGACGCGCACGTTCATTTTCAGAGCTCCTAGACCTTCCTATAAGAAGTTAGCCAAAAAGTAGCTTCGAAAAACGCTTAGGTTAAGTTTCAGAGTTTCTTCTAATGTACCAAAGCTGGACTTAGACAATTTCACTCTCACAACATTATGGCTGGTTGGAGAGAGTCCGAACCACAAGTACCGGGTCCATGGTTCTGGCCGTATACTGGGGGGACGGGGACGACTCCCATTAACCCCTGACTATACCGGGGATACGCTTATCACAATGCCTTTCTGGTCTGTGCTGAAGCAGGGCATTCTGGCAGCCAAGTGGCTTGACCTTTATTAGGGAGCCTGGTTACCCCCTCTCGGAACCACAGACTTAGAAATCGCTAGCTCATATACAGTGCATAAAATATATTTTTATATATACCCTTATACACCATTTTAATAAAAAATATCACAAAATTCTTCTAAGTCCCTCGGGAAGAGTGAAAGACGCGCACGTTCATTTTCAGAGCTCCTAGACCTTCCTATAAGAAGTTAGCCAAAAAGTAGCTTCGAAAAACGCTTAGGTTAAGTTTCAGAGTTGCTTCTAATGTACCAAAGCTGGACTTAGACATAATTTCACTCTCACAACATTATGGCTGGTTGGAGACAGTCCGAACCACAAGTACCGGGTCCATGGTTCTGGCCGTATACTGGGGGGACGGGGACGACTCCCATTAACCCCTGACTATACCGGGGATACGCTTATCACAATGCCTTTCTGGTCTGTGCTGAAGCAGGGCATTCTGGCAGCCAAGTGGCTTGACCTTTATTAGTGAGCCTGGTTACCCCCTCTCGGAACCACAGACTTAGAAATCGCCAGCTCATATACAGTGCATAAAATATATTTATATATATACCCTTATACACCATTTTAATAAAAAAATATCACAAAATTCTTCTAAGTCCCTCGGGAAGAGTGAAAGACGCGCACGTTCATTTTCAGAGCTCCTAGACCTTCCTATAAGAAGTTAGCCAAAAAGTAGCTTCGAAAAACGCTTAGGTTAAGTTTCAGAGTTTCTTCTAATGTACCAAAGCTGGACTTAGACAATTTCACTCTCACAACATTATGGCTGGTTGGAGAGAGTCCGAACCACAAGTACCGGGTCCATGGTTCTGGCCGTATACTGGGGGGACGGGGACGACTCCCATTAACCCCTGACTATACCGGGGATACGCTTATCACAATGCCTTTCTGGTCTGTGCTGAAGCAGGGCATTCTGGCAGCCAAGTGGCTTGACCTTTATTAGGGAGCCTGGTTACCCCCTCTCGGAACCACAGACTTAGAAATCGCTAGCTCATATACAGTGCATAAAATATATTTTTATATATACCCTTATACACCATTTTAATAAAAAATATCACAAAATTCTTCTAAGTCCCTCGGGAAGAGTGAAAGACGCGCACGTTCATTTTCAGAGCTCCTAGACCTTCCTATAAGAAGTTAGCCAAAAAGTAGCTTCGAAAAACGCTTAGGTTAAGTTTCAGAGTTGCTTCTAATGTACCAAAGCTGGACTTAGACATAATTTCACTCTCACAACATTATGGCTGGTTGGAGACAGTCCGAACCACAAGTACCGGGTCCATGGTTCTGGCCGTATACTGGGGGGACGGGGACGACTCCCATTAACCCCTGACTATACCGGGGATACGCTTATCACAATGCCTTTCTGGTCTGTGCTGAAGCAGGGCATTCTGGCAGCCAAGTGGCTTGACCATTATTAGTGAGCCTGGTTACCCCCTCTCGGAACCACAGACTTAGAAATCGCCAGCTCATATACAGTGCATAAAATATATTTATATATATATACCCTTATACACCATTTTAATAAAAAATATCACAAAATTCTTCTAAGTCCCTCGGGAAGAGTGAAAGACGCGCACGTTCATTTTCAGAGCTCCTAGACCTTCCTACTGTATAAGAAGTTAGCCAAAAAGTAGCTTCGAAAAACGCTTATGTTAAGTTTCAGAGTTGCTTCTAATGTACCAAAGCTGGACTTAGACATAATTTCACTCTCACAACATTATGGCTGGTTGGAGACAGTCCGAACCACAAGTACCGGGTCCATGGATCTGGCCGTATACTGGGGGGACGGGGACGACTCCCATTAACCCCTGACTATACAGGGGATACGCTTATCACAATGCCTTTCTGGTCTGTGCTGAAGCAGGGCATTCTGGCAGCCAAGTGGCTTGACCTTTATTAGTGAGCCTGGTTACCCCCTCTCGGAACCACAGACTTAGAAATCGCCAGCTCATATACAGTGCATAAAATATTTTTATATATACCCTTATACACCATTTTAATAAAAAATATCACAAAATTCTTCTAAGTCCCTCGGGAAGAGTGAAAGACGCGCACGTTCATTTTCAGAGCTCATAGACCTTCCTATAAGAAGTTAGCCAAAAAGTAGCTTCGAAAAACGCTTAGGTTAAGTTTCAGAGTTGCTTCTAATGTACCAAAGCTGGACTTAGACATAATTTCACTCTCACAACATTATGGCTGGTTGGAGACAGTACGAACCACAAGTACCGGGTCCATGGTTCTGGCCGTATACTGGGGGGACGGGGACGACTCCCATTAACCCCTGACTATACCGGGGATACGCTTATCACAATGCCTTTCTGGTCTGTGCTGAAGCAGGGCATTCTGGCAGCCAAGTGGCTTGACCTTTATTAGTGAGCCTGGTTACCCCCTCTCGGAACCACAGACTTAGAAATCGCCAGCTCATATACAGTGCATAAAATATATTTATATATATACCCTTATACACCATTTTAATAAAAAAATATCACAAAATTCTTCTAAGTCCCTCGGGAAGAGTGAAAGACGCGCACGTTCATTTTCAGAGCTCCTAGACCTTCCTATAAGAAGTTAGCCAAAAAGTAGCTTCGAAAAACGCTTAGGTTAAGTTTCAGAGTTTCTTCTAATGTACCAAAGCTGGACTTAGACAATTTCACTCTCACAACATTATGGCTGGTTGGAGAGAGTCCGAACCACAAGTACCGGGTCCATGGTTCTGGCCGTATACTGGGGGGACGGGGACGACTCCCATTAACCCCTGACTATACCGGGGATACGCTTATCACAATGCCTTTCTGGTCTGTGCTGAAGCAGGGCATTCTGGCAGCCAAGTGGCTTGACCTTTATTAGGGAGCCTGGTTACCCCCTCTCGGAACCACAGACTTAGAAATCGCTAGCTCATATACAGTGCATAAAATATATTTTTATATATACCCTTATACACCATTTTAATAAAAAATATCACAAAATTCTTCTAAGTCCCTCGGGAAGAGTGAAAGACGCGCACGTTCATTTTCAGAGCTCCTAGACCTTCCTATAAGAAGTTAGCCAAAAAGTAGCTTCGAAAAACGCTTAGGTTAAGTTTCAGAGTTGCTTCTAATGTACCAAAGCTGGACTTAGACATAATTTCACTCTCACAACATTATGGCTGGTTGGAGAGAGTCCGAACCACAAGTACCGGGTCCATGGTTCTGGCCGTATACTGGGGGGACGGGGACGACTCCCATTAACCCCTGACTATACCGGGGATACGCTTATCACAATGCCTTTCTGGTCTGTGCTGAAGCAGGGCATTCTGGCAGCCAAGTGGCTTGACCTTTATTAGTGAGCCTGGTTACCCCCTCTCGGAACCACAGACTTAGAAATCGCCAGCTCATATACAGTGCATAAAATATATTTATATATATACCCTTATACACCATTTTAATAAAAAAATATCACAAAATTCTTCTAAGTCCCTCGGGAAGAGTGAAAGACGCGCACGTTCATTTTCAGAGCTCCTAGACCTTCCTATAAGAAGTTAGCCAAAAAGTAGCTTCGAAAAACGCTTAGGTTAAGTTTCAGAGTTTCTTCTAATGTACCAAAGCTGGACTTAGACAATTTCACTCTCACAACATTATGGCTGGTTGGAGAGAGTCCGAACCACAAGTACCGGGTCCATGGTTCTGGCCGTATACTGGGGGGACGGGGACGACTCCCATTAACCCCTGACTATACCGGGGATACGCTTATCACAATGCCTTTCTGGTCTGTGCTGAAGCAGGGCATTCTGGCAGCCAAGTGGCTTGACCTTTATTAGGGAGCCTGGTTACCCCCTCTCGGAACCACAGACTTAGAAATCGCTAGCTCATATACAGTGCATAAAATATATTTTTATATATACCCTTATACACCATTTTAATAAAAAATATCACAAAATTCTTCTAAGTCCCTCGGGAAGAGTGAAAGACGCGCACGTTCATTTTCAGAGCTCCTAGACCTTCCTATAAGAAGTTAGCCAAAAAGTAGCTTCGAAAAACGCTTAGGTTAAGTTTCAGAGTTGCTTCTAATGTACCAAAGCTGGACTTAGACATAATTTCACTCTCACAACATTATGGCTGGTTGGAGACAGTCCGAACCACAAGTACCGGGTCCATGGTTCTGGCCGTATACTGGGGGGACGGGGACGACTCCCATTAACCCCTGACTATACCGGGGATACGCTTATCACAATGCCTTTCTGGTCTGTGCTGAAGCAGGGCATTCTGGCAGCCAAGTGGCTTGACCTTTATTAGGGAGCCTGGTTACCCCCTCTCGGAACCACATTCTTAGAAATCGCTAGCTCATATACAGTGCATAAAATATATTTTTATATATACCCTTATACACCATTTTAATAAAAAATATCACAAAATTCTTCTAAGTCCCTCGGGAAGAGTGAAAGACGCGCACGTTCATTTTTAGAGCTCCTAGACCTTCCTATAAGAAGTTAGCCAAAAAGTAGCTTCGAAAAACGCTTAGGTTAAGTTTCAGAGTTGCTTCTAATGTACCAAAGCTGGACTTAGACATAATTTCACTCTCACAACATTATGGCTGGTTGGAGAGAGTCCGAACCACAAGTACCGGGTCCATGGTTCTGGCCGTATACTGGGGGGACGGGGACGACTCCCATTAACCCCTGACTATACCGGGGATACGCTTATCACAATGCCTTTCTGGTCTGTGCTGAAGCAGGGCATTCTGGCAGCCAAGTGGCTTGACCTTTATTAGTGAGCCTGGTTACCCCCTCTCGGAACCACAGACTTAGAAATCGCTAGCTCATATACAGTGCATAAAATATATTTTTATATATACCCTTATACACCATTTTAATAAAAAATATCACAAAATTCTTCTAAGTCCCTCGGGAAGAGTGAAAGACGCGCACGTTCATTTTCAGAGCTCCTAGACCTTCCTATAAGAAGTTAGCCAAAAAGTAGCTTCGAAAAACGCTTAGGTTAAGTTTCAGAGTTGCTTCTAATGTACCAAAGCTGGACTTAGACATAATTTCACTCTCACAACATTATGGCTGGTTGGAGACAGTCCGAACCACAAGTACCGGGTCCATGGTTCTGGCCGTATACTGGGGGGACGGGGACGACTCCCATTAACCCCTGACTATACCGGGGATACGCTTATCACAATGCCTTTCTGGTCTGTGCTGAAGCAGGGCATTCTGGCAGCCAAGTGGCTTGACCTTTATTAGTGAGCCTGGTTACCCCCTCTCGGAACCACAGACTTAGAAATCGCCAGCTCATATACAGTGCATAAAATATATTTATATATATACCCTTATACACCATTTTAATAAAAAAATATCACAAAATTCTTCTAAGTCCCTCGGGAAGAGTGAAAGACGCGCACGTTCATTTTCAGAGCTCCTAGACCTTCCTATAAGAAGTTAGCCAAAAAGTAGCTTCGAAAAACGCTTAGGTTAAGTTTCAGAGTTGCTTCTAATGTACCAAAGCTGGACTTAGACAATTTCACTCTCACAACATTATGGCTGGTTGGAGAGAGTCCGAACCACAAGTACCGGGTCCATGGTTCTGGCCGTATACTGGGGGGACGGGGACGACTCCCATTAACCCCTGACTATACCGGGGATACGCTTATCACAATGCCTTTCTGGTCTGTGCTGAAGCAGGGCATTCTGGCAGCCAAGTGGCTTGACCTTTATTAGGGAGCCTGGTTACCCCCTCTCGGAACCACATTCTTAGAAATCGCTAGCTCATATACAGTGCATAAAATATATTTTTATATATACCCTTATACACCATTTTAATAAAAAATATCACAAAATTCTTCTAAGTCCCTCGGGAAGAGTGAAAGACGCGCACGTTCATTTTTAGAGCTCCTAGACCTTCCTATAAGAAGTTAGCCAAAAAGTAGCTTCGAAAAACGCTTAGGTTAAGTTTCAGAGTTGCTTCTAATGTACCAAAGCTGGACTTAGACATAATTTCACTCTCACAACATTATGGCTGGTTGGAGAGAGTCCGAACCACAAGTACCGGGTCCATGGTTCTGGCCGTATACTGGGGGGACGGGGACGACTCCCATTAACCCCTGACTATACCGGGGATACGCTTATCACAATGCCTTTCTGGTCTGTGCTGAAGCAGGGCATTCTGGCAGCCAAGTGGCTTGACCTTTATTAGTGAGCCTGGTTACCCCCTCTCGGAACCACAGACTTAGAAATCGCCAGCTCATATACAGTGCATAAAATCTATTTATATATATATACCCTTATACACCATTTTAATAAAAAATATCACAAAATTCTTCTAAGTCCCTCGGGAAGAGTGAAAGACGCGCACGTTCATTTTCAGAGCTCCTAGACCTTCCTACTGTATAAGAAGTTAGCCAAAAAGTAGCTTCGAAAAACGCTTAGGTTAAGTTTCAGAGTTGCTTCTAATGTACCAAAGCTGGACTTAGACATAATTTCACTCTCACAACATTATGGCTGGTTGGAGACAGTCCGAACCACAAGTACCGGGTCCATGGTTCTGGCCGTATACTGGGGGGACGGGGACGACTCCCATTAACCCCTGACTATACCGGGGATACGCTTATCACAATGCCTTTCTGGTCTGTGCTGAAGGAGGGCATTCTGGCAGCCAAGTGGCTTGACCTTTATTAGTGAGCCTGGTTACCCCCTCTCGGAACCACAGACTTAGAAATCGCCAGCTCATATACAGTGCATAAAATATATTTATATATATATACCCTTATACACCATTTTAATAAAAAATATCACAAAATTCTTCTAAGTCCCTCGGGAAGAGTGAAAGACGCGCACGTTCATTTTCAGAGCTCCTAGACCTTCCTACTGTATAAGAAGTTAGCCAAAAAGAAGCTTCGAAAAACGCTTATGTTAAGTGTCAGTGTTGCTTCTAATGTACCAAAGCTGGACTTAGACATAATTTCACTCTCACAACATTATGGCTGGTTGGAGACAGTCCGAACCACAAGTACCGGGTCCATGGTTCTGGCCGTATACTGGGGGGACGGGGACGACTCCCATTAACCCCTGACTATACCGGGGATACGCTTATCACAATGCCTTTCTGGTCTGTGCTGAAGCAGGGCATTCTGGCAGCCAAGTGGCTTGACCTTTATTAGTGAGCCTGGTTACCCCCTCTCGGAACCACCGGCTTAGAAATCGCCAGCTCATATACAGTGCATAAAATATATTTATATATATACCCTTATACACCATTTTAATAAAAAAATATCACAAAATTCTTCTAAGTCCCTCGGGAAGAGTGAAAGACGCGCACGTTCATTTTCAGAGCTCCTAGACCTTCCTATAAGAAGTTAGCCAAAAAGTAGCTTCGAAAAACGCTTAGGTAAAGTTTCAGAGTTGCTTCTAATGTACCAAAGCTGGACTTAGACATAATTTCACTCTCACAACATTATGGCTGGTTGGAGACAGTCCGAACCACAAGTACCGGGTCCATGGTTCTGGCCGTATACTGGGGGGACGGGGACGACTCCCATTAACCCCTGACTATACCGGGGATACGCTTATCACAATGCCTTTCTGGTCTGTGCTGAAGGAGGGCATTCTGGCAGCCAAGTGGCCTGACCTTTATTAGTGAGCCTGGTTACCCCCTCTCGGAACCACAGACTTAGAAATCGCCAGCTCATATACAGTGCATAAAATATATTTATATATATATACCCTTATACACCATTTTAATAAAAAATATCACAAAATTCTTCTAAGTCCCTCGGGAAGAGTGAAAGACGCGCACGTTCATTTTCAGAGCTCCTAGACCTTCCTATAAGAAGTTTGCCAAAAAGTAGCTTCGAAAAACGCTTAGGTTAAGTTTCAGAGTTGCTTCTAATGTACCAAAGCTGGACTTAGACATAATTTCACTCTCACAACATTATGGCTGGTTGGAGAGAGTCCGAACCACAAGTACCGGGTCCATGGTTCTGGCCGTATACTGGGGGGACGGGGACGACTCCCATTAACCCCTGACTATACCGGGGATACGCTTATCACAATGCCTTTCTGGTCTGTGCTGAAGCAGGGCATTCTGGCAGCCAAGTGGCTTGACCATTATTAGTGAGCCTGGTTACCCCCTCTCGGAACCACAGACTTAGAAATCGCCAGCTCATATACAGTGCATAAAATATATTTATATATATATACCCTTATACACCATTTTAATAAAAAATATCACAAAATTCTTCTAAGTCCCTCGGGAAGAGTGAAAGACGCGCACGTTCATTTTCAGAGCTCCTAGACCTTCCTACTGTATAAGAAGTTAGCCAAAAAGTAGCTTCGAAAAACGCTTATGTTAAGTTTCAGAGTTGCTTCTAATGTACCAAAGCTGGACTTAGACATAATTTCACTCTCACAACATTATGGCTGGTTGGAGACAGTCCGAACCACAAGTACCGGGTCCATGGATCTGGCCGTATACTGGGGGGACGGGGACGACTCCCATTAACCCCTGACTATACAGGGGATACGCTTATCACAATGCCTTTCTGGTCTGTGCTGAAGCAGGGCATTCTGGCAGCCAAGTGGCTTGACCTTTATTAGTGAGCCTGGTTACCCCCTCTCGGAACCACAGACTTAGAAATCGCCAGCTCATATACAGTGCATAAAATATATTTATATATACCCTTATACACCATTTTAATAAAAAATATCACAAAATTCTTCTAAGTCCCTCGGGAAGAGTGAAAGACGCGCACGTTCATTTTCAGAGCTCATAGACCTTCCTATAAGAAGTTAGCCAAAAAGTAGCTTCGAAAAACGCTTAGGTTAAGTTTCAGAGTTGCTTCTAATGTACCAAAGCTGGACTTAGACATAATTTCACTCTCACAACATTATGGCTGGTTGGAGACAGTACGAACCACAAGTACCGGGTCCATGGTTCTGGCCGTATACTGGGGGGACGGGGACGACTCCCATTAACCCCTGACTATACCGGGGATACGCTTATCACAATGCCTTTCTGGTCTGTGCTGAAGCAGGGCATTCTGGCAGCCAAGTGACTTGACCTTTATTAGTGAGCCTGGTTACCCCCTCTCGGAACCACAGACTTAGAAATCGCCAGCTCATATACAGTGCATAAAATATATTTATATATATACCCTTATACACCATTTTAATAAAAAAATATCACAAAATTCTTCTAAGTCCCTCGGGAAGAGTGAAAGACGCGCACGTTCATTTTCAGAGCTCCTAGACCTTCCTATAAGAAGTTAGCCAAAAAGTAGCTTCGAAAAACGCTTAGGTTAAGTTTCAGAGTTTCTTCTAATGTACCAAAGCTGGACTTAGACAATTTCACTCTCACAACATTATGGCTGGTTGGAGAGAGTCCGAACCACAAGTACCGGGTCCATGGTTCTGGCCGTATACTGGGGGGACGGGGACGACTCCCATTAACCCCTGACTATACCGGGGATACGCTTATCACAATGCCTTTCTGGTCTGTGCTGAAGCAGGGCATTCTGGCAGCCAAGTGGCTTGACCTTTATTAGGGAGCCTGGTTACCCCCTCTCGGAACCACAGACTTAGAAATCGCTAGCTCATATACAGTGCATAAAATATATTTTTATATATACCCTTATACACCATTTTAATAAAAAATATCACAAAATTCTTCTAAGTCCCTCGGGAAGAGTGAAAGACGCGCACGTTCATTTTCAGAGCTCCTAGACCTTCCTATAAGAAGTTAGCCAAAAAGTAGCTTCGAAAAACGCTTAGGTTAAGTTTCAGAGTTGCTTCTAATGTACCAAAGCTGGACTTAGACATAATTTCACTCTCACAACATTATGGCTGGTTGGAGACAGTCCGAACCACAAGTACCGGGTCCATGGTTCTGGCCGTATACTGGGGGGACGGGGACGACTCCCATTAACCCCTGACTATACCGGGGATACGCTTATCACAATGCCTTTCTGGTCTGTGCTGAAGCAGGGCATTCTGGCAGCCAAGTGGCTTGACCTTTATTAGTGAGCCTGGTTACCCCCTCTCGGAACCACAGACTTAGAAATCGCCAGCTCATATACAGTGCATAAAATATATTTATATATATACCCTTATACACCATTTTAATAAAAAAATATCACAAAATTCTTCTAAGTCCCTCGGGAAGAGTGAAAGACGCGCACGTTCATTTTCAGAGCTCCTAGACCTTCCTATAAGAAGTTTGCCAAAAAGTAGCTTCGAAAAACGCTTAGGTTAAGTTTCAGAGTTGCTTCTAATGTACCAAAGCTGGACTTAGACATAATTTCACTCTCACAACATTATGGCTGGTTGGAGAGAGTCCGAACCACAAGTACCGGGTCCATGGTTCTGGCCGTATACTGGGGGGACGGGGACGACTCCCATTAACCCCTGACTATACCGGGGATACGCTTATCACAATGCCTTTCTGGTCTGTGCTGAAGCAGGGCATTCTGGCAGCCAAGTGGCTTGACCATTATTAGTGAGCCTGGTTACCCCCTCTCGGAACCACAGACTTAGAAATCGCCAGCTCATATACAGTGCATAAAATATATTTATATATATATACCCTTATACACCATTTTAATAAAAAATATCACAAAATTCTTCTAAGTCCCTCGGGAAGAGTGAAAGACGCGCACGTTCATTTTCAGAGCTCCTAGACCTTCCTACTGTATAAGAAGTTAGCCAAAAAGTAGCTTCGAAAAACGCTTATGTTAAGTTTCAGAGTTGCTTCTAATGTACCAAAGCTGGACTTAGACATAATTTCACTCTCACAACATTATGGCTGGTTGGAGACAGTCCGAACCACAAGTACCGGGTCCATGGATCTGGCCGTATACTGGGGGGACGGGGACGACTCCCATTAACCCCTGACTATACAGGGGATACGCTTATCACAATGCCTTTCTGGTCTGTGCTGAAGCAGGGCATTCTGGCAGCCAAGTGGCTTGACCTTTATTAGTGAGCCTGGTTACCCCCTCTCGGAACCACAGACTTAGAAATCGCCAGCTCATATACAGTGCATAAAATATATTTATATATACCCTTATACACCATTTTAATAAAAAATATCACAAAATTCTTCTAAGTCCCTCGGGAAGAGTGAAAGACGCGCACGTTCATTTTCAGAGCTCATAGACCTTCCTATAAGAAGTTAGCCAAAAAGTAGCTTCGAAAAACGCTTAGGTTAAGTTTCAGAGTTGCTTCTAATGTACCAAAGCTGGACTTAGACATAATTTCACTCTCACAACATTATGGCTGGTTGGAGACAGTACGAACCACAAGTACCGGGTCCATGGTTCTGGCCGTATACTGGGGGGACGGGGACGACTCCCATTAACCCCTGACTATACCGGGGATACGCTTATCACAATGCCTTTCTGGTCTGTGCTGAAGCAGGGCATTCTGGCAGCCAAGTGACTTGACCTTTATTAGTGAGCCTGGTTACCCCCTCTCGGAACCACAGACTTAGAAATCGCCAGCTCATATACAGTGCATAAAATATATTTATATATATACCCTTATACACCATTTTAATAAAAAAATATCACAAAATTCTTCTAAGTCCCTCGGGAAGAGTGAAAGACGCGCACGTTCATTTTCAGAGCTCCTAGACCTTCCTATAAGAAGTTAGCCAAAAAGTAGCTTCGAAAAACGCTTAGGTTAAGTTTCAGAGTTTCTTCTAATGTACCAAAGCTGGACTTAGACAATTTCACTCTCACAACATTATGGCTGGTTGGAGAGAGTCCGAACCACAAGTACCGGGTCCATGGTTCTGGCCGTATACTGGGGGGACGGGGACGACTCCCATTAACCCCTGACTATACCGGGGATACGCTTATCACAATGCCTTTCTGGTCTGTGCTGAAGCAGGGCATTCTGGCAGCCAAGTGGCTTGACCTTTATTAGGGAGCCTGGTTACCCCCTCTCGGAACCACAGACTTAGAAATCGCTAGCTCATATACAGTGCATAAAATATATTTTTATATATACCCTTATACACCATTTTAATAAAAAATATCACAAAATTCTTCTAAGTCCCTCGGGAAGAGTGAAAGACGCGCACGTTCATTTTCAGAGCTCCTAGACCTTCCTATAAGAAGTTAGCCAAAAAGTAGCTTCGAAAAACGCTTAGGTTAAGTTTCAGAGTTGCTTCTAATGTACCAAAGCTGGACTTAGACATAATTTCACTCTCACAACATTATGGCTGGTTGGAGACAGTCCGAACCACAAGTACCGGGTCCATGGTTCTGGCCGTATACTGGGGGGACGGGGACGACTCCCATTAACCCCTGACTATACCGGGGATACGCTTATCACAATGCCTTTCTGGTCTGTGCTGAAGCAGGGCATTCTGGCAGCCAAGTGGCTTGACCTTTATTAGTGAGCCTGGTTACCCCCTCTCGGAACCACAGACTTAGAAATCGCCAGCTCATATACAGTGCATAAAATATATTTATATATATACCCTTATACACCATTTTAATAAAAAAATATCACAAAATTCTTCTAAGTCCCTCGGGAAGAGTGAAAGACGCGCACGTTCATTTTCAGAGCTCCTAGACCTTCCTATAAGAAGTTAGCCAAAAAGTAGCTTCGAAAAACGCTTAGGTTAAGTTTCAGAGTTGCTTCTAATGTACCAAAGCTGGACTTAGACAATTTCACTCTCACAACATTATGGCTGGTTGGAGACAGTCCGAACCACAAGTACCGGGTCCATGGTTCTGGCCGTATACTGGGGGGACGGGGACGACTCCCATTAACCCCTGACTATACCGGGGATACGCTTATCACAATGCCTTTCTGGTCTGTGCTGAAGCAGGGCATTCTGGCAGCCAAGTGGCTTGACCTTTATTAGGGAGCCTGGTTACCCCCTCTCGGAACCACATTCTTAGAAATCGCTAGCTCATATACAGTGCATAAAATATATTTTTATATATACCCTTATACACCATTTTAATAAAAAATATCACAAAATTCTTCTAAGTCCCTCGGGAAGAGTGAAAGACGCGCACGTTCATTTTTAGAGCTCCTAGACCTTCCTATAAGAAGTTAGCCAAAAAGTAGCTTCGAAAAACGCTTAGGTTAAGTTTCAGAGTTGCTTCTAATGTACCAAAGCTGGACTTAGACATAATTTCACTCTCACAACATTATGGCTGGTTGGAGAGAGTCCGAACCACAAGTACCGGGTCCATGGTTCTGGCCGTATACTGGGGGGACGGGGACGACTCCCATTAACCCCTGACTATACCGGGGATACGCTTATCACAATGCCTTTCTGGTCTGTGCTGAAGCAGGGCATTCTGGCAGCCAAGTGGCTTGACCTTTATTAGTGAGCCTGGTTACCCCCTCTCGGAACCACAGACTTAGAAATCGCCAGCTCATATACAGTGCATAAAATCTATTTATATATATATACCCTTATACACCATTTTAATAAAAAATATCACAAAATTCTTCTAAGTCCCTCGGGAAGAGTGAAAGACGCGCACGTTCATTTTCAGAGCTCCTAGACCTTCCTACTGTATAAGAAGTTAGCCAAAAAGTAGCTTCGAAAAACGCTTAGGTTAAGTTTCAGAGTTGCTTCTAATGTACCAAAGCTGGACTTAGACATAATTTCACTCTCACAACATTATGGCTGGTTGGAGACAGTCCGAACCACAAGTACCGGGTCCATGGTTCTGGCCGTATACTGGGGGGACGGGGACGACTCCCATTAACCCCTGACTATACCGGGGATACGCTTATCACAATGCCTTTCTGGTCTGTGCTGAAGGAGGGCATTCTGGCAGCCAAGTGGCTTGACCTTTATTAGTGAGCCTGGTTACCCCCTCTCGGAACCACAGACTTAGAAATCGCCAGCTCATATACAGTGCATAAAATATATTTATATATATATACCCTTATACACCATTTTAATAAAAAATATCACAAAATTCTTCTAAGTCCCTCGGGAAGAGTGAAAGACGCGCACGTTCATTTTCAGAGCTCCTAGACCTTCCTACTGTATAAGAAGTTAGCCAAAAAGAAGCTTCGAAAAACGCTTATGTTAAGTTTCAGTGTTGCTTCTAATGTACCAAAGCTGGACTTAGACATAATTTCACTCTCACAACATTATGGCTGGTTGGAGACAGTCCGAACCACAAGTACCGGGTCCATGGTTCTGGCCGTATACTGGGGGGACGGGGACGACTCCCATTAACCCCTGACTATACCGGGGATACGCTTATCACAATGCCTTTCTGGTCTGTGCTGAAGCAGGGCATTCTGGCAGCCAAGTGGCTTGACCTTTATTAGTGAGCCTGGTTACCCCCTCTCGGAACCACCGGCTTAGAAATCGCCAGCTCATATACAGTGCATAAAATATATTTATATATATACCCTTATACACCATTTTAATAAAAAAATATCACAAAATTCTTCTAAGTCCCTCGGGAAGAGTGAAAGACGCGCACGTTCATTTTCAGAGCTCATAGACCTTCCTATAAGAAGTTAGCCAAAAAGTAGCTTCGAAAAACGCTTAGGTTAAGTTTCAGAGTTGCTTCTAATGTACCAAAGCTGGACTTAGACATAATTTCACTCTCACAACATTATGGCTGGTTGGAGACAGTACGAACCACAAGTACCGGGTCCATGGTTCTGGCCGTATACTGGGGGGACGACTCCCATTAACCCCTGACTATACCGGGGATACGCTTATCACAATGCCTTTCTGGTCTGTGCTGAAGCAGGGCATTCTGGCAGCCAAGTGACTTGACCTTTATTAGTGAGCCTGGTTACCCCCTCTCGGAACCACAGACTTAGAAATCGCCAGCTCATATACAGTGCATAAAATATATTTATATATATACCCTTATACACCATTTTAATAAAAAAATATCACAAAATTCTTCTAAGTCCCTCGGGAAGAGTGAAAGACGCGCACGTTCATTTTCAGAGCTCCTAGACCTTCCTATAAGAAGTTAGCCAAAAAGTAGCTTCGAAAAACGCTTAGGTTAAGTTTCAGAGTTTCTTCTAATGTACCAAAGCTGGACTTAGACAATTTCACTCTCACAACATTATGGCTGGTTGGAGAGAGTCCGAACCACAAGTACCGGGTCCATGGTTCTGGCCGTATACTGGGGGGACGGGGACGACTCCCATTAACCCCTGACTATACCGGGGATACGCTTATCACAATGCCTTTCTGGTCTGTGCTGAAGCAGGGCATTCTGGCAGCCAAGTGGCTTGACCTTTATTAGGGAGCCTGGTTACCCCCTCTCGGAACCACAGACTTAGAAATCGCTAGCTCATATACAGTGCATAAAATATATTTTTATATATACCCTTATACACCATTTTAATAAAAAATATCACAAAATTCTTCTAAGTCCCTCGGGAAGAGTGAAAGACGCGCACGTTCATTTTCAGAGCTCCTAGACCTTCCTATAAGAAGTTAGCCAAAAAGTAGCTTCGAAAAACGCTTAGGTTAAGTTTCAGAGTTGCTTCTAATGTACCAAAGCTGGACTTAGACATAATTTCACTCTCACAACATTATGGCTGGTTGGAGACAGTCCGAACCACAAGTACCGGGTCCATGGTTCTGGCCGTATACTGGGGGGACGGGGACGACTCCCATTAACCCCTGACTATACCGGGGATACGCTTATCACAATGCCTTTCTGGTCTGTGCTGAAGCAGGGCATTCTGGCAGCCAAGTGGCTTGACCTTTATTAGTGAGCCTGGTTACCCCCTCTCGGAACCACAGACTTAGAAATCGCCAGCTCATATACAGTGCATAAAATATATTTATATATATACCCTTATACACCATTTTAATAAAAAAATATCACAAAATTCGTCTAAGTCCCTCGGGAAGAGTGAAAGACGCGCACGTTCATTTTCAGAGCTCCTAGACCTTCCTATAAGAAGTTAGCCAAAAAGTAGCTTCGAAAAACGCTTAGGTTAAGTTTCAGAGTTGCTTCTAATGTACCAAAGCTGGACTTAGACAATTTCACTCTCACAACATTATGGCTGGTTGGAGACAGTCCGAACCACAAGTACCGGGTCCATGGTTCTGGCCGTATACTGGGGGGACGGGGACGACTCCCATTAACCCCTGACTATACCGGGGATACGCTTATCACAATGCCTTTCTGGTCTGTGCTGAAGCAGGGCATTCTGGCAGCCAAGTGGCTTGACCTTTATTAGGGAGCCTGGTTACCCCCTCTCGGAACCACATTCTTAGAAATCGCTAGCTCATATACAGTGCATAAAATATATTTTTATATATACCCTTATACACCATTTTAATAAAAAATATCACAAAATTCTTCTAAGTCCCTCGGGAAGAGTGAAAGACGCGCACGTTCATTTTTAGAGCTCCTAGACCTTCCTATAAGAAGTTAGCCAAAAAGTAGCTTCGAAAAACGCTTAGGTTAAGTTTCAGAGTTGCTTCTAATGTACCAAAGCTGGACTTAGACATAATTTCACTCTCACAACATTATGGCTGGTTGGAGAGAGTCCGAACCACAAGTACCGGGTCCATGGTTCTGGCCGTATACTGGGGGGACGGGGACGACTCCCATTAACCCCTGACTATACCGGGGATACGCTTATCACAATGCCTTTCTGGTCTGTGCTGAAGCAGGGCATTCTGGCAGCCAAGTGGCTTGACCTTTATTAGTGAGCCTGGTTACCCCCTCTCGGAACCACAGACTTAGAAATCGCCAGCTCATATACAGTGCATAAAATCTATTTATATATATATACCCTTATACACCATTTTAATAAAAAATATCACAAAATTCTTCTAAGTCCCTCGGGAAGAGTGAAAGACGCGCACGTTCATTTTCAGAGCTCCTAGACCTTCCTACTGTATAAGAAGTTAGCCAAAAAGTAGCTTCGAAAAACGCTTAGGTTAAGTTTCAGAGTTGCTTCTAATGTACCAAAGCTGGACTTAGACATAATTTCACTCTCACAACATTATGGCTGGTTGGAGACAGTCCGAACCACAAGTACCGGGTCCATGGTTCTGGCCGTATACTGGGGGGACGGGGACGACTCCCATTAACCCCTGACTATACCGGGGATACGCTTATCACAATGCCTTTCTGGTCTGTGCTGAAGGAGGGCATTCTGGCAGCCAAGTGGCTTGACCTTTATTAGTGAGCCTGGTTACCCCCTCTCGGAACCACAGACTTAGAAATCGCCAGCTCATATACAGTGCATAAAATATATTTATATATATATACCCTTATACACCATTTTAATAAAAAATATCACAAAATTCTTCTAAGTCCCTCGGGAAGAGTGAAAGACGCGCACGTTCATTTTCAGAGCTCCTAGACCTTCCTATAAGAAGTTAGCCAAAAAGTAGCTTCGAAAAACGCTTAGGTTAAGTTTCAGAGTTTCTTCTAATGTACCAAAGCTGGACTTAGACAATTTCACTCTCACAACATTATGGCTGGTTGGAGAGAGTCCGAACCACAAGTACCGGGTCCATGGTTCTGGCCGTATACTGGGGGGACGGGGACGACTCCCATTAACCCCTGACTATACCGGGGATACGCTTATCACAATGCCTTTCTGGTCTGTGCTGAAGCAGGGCATTCTGGCAGCCAAGTGGCTTGACCTTTATTAGGGAGCCTGGTTACCCCCTCTCGGAACCACAGACTTAGAAATCGCTAGCTCATATACAGTGCATAAAATATATTTTTATATATACCCTTATACACCATTTTAATAAAAAATATCACAAAATTCTTCTAAGTCCCTCGGGAAGAGTGAAAGACGCGCACGTTCATTTTCAGAGCTCCTAGACCTTCCTATAAGAAGTTAGCCAAAAAGTAGCTTCGAAAAACGCTTAGGTTAAGTTTCAGAGTTGCTTCTAATGTACCAAAGCTGGACTTAGACATAATTTCACTCTCACAACATTATGGCTGGTTGGAGACAGTCCGAACCACAAGTACCGGGTCCATGGTTCTGGCCGTATACTGGGGGGACGGGGACGACTCCCATTAACCCCTGACTATACCGGGGATACGCTTATCACAATGCCTTTCTGGTCTGTGCTGAAGCAGGGCATTCTGGCAGCCAAGTGGCTTGACCTTTATTAGTGAGCCTGGTTACCCCCTCTCGGAACCACAGACTTAGAAATCGCCAGCTCATATACAGTGCATAAAATATATTTATATATATACCCTTATACACCATTTTAATAAAAAAATATCACAAAATTCTTCTAAGTCCCTCGGGAAGAGTGAAAGACGCGCACGTTCATTTTCAGAGCTCCTAGACCTTCCTATAAGAAGTTAGCCAAAAAGTAGCTTCGAAAAACGCTTAGGTTAAGTTTCAGAGTTGCTTCTAATGTACCAAAGCTGGACTTAGACAATTTCACTCTCACAACATTATGGCTGGTTGGAGACAGTCCGAACCACAAGTACCGGGTCCATGGTTCTGGCCGTATACTGGGGGGACGGGGACGACTCCCATTAACCCCTGACTATACCGGGGATACGCTTATCACAATGCCTTTCTGGTCTGTGCTGAAGCAGGGCATTCTGGCAGCCAAGTGGCTTGACCTTTATTAGGGAGCCTGGTTACCCCCTCTCGGAACCACATTCTTAGAAATCGCTAGCTCATATACAGTGCATAAAATATATTTTTATATATACCCTTATACACCATTTTAATAAAAAATATCACAAAATTCTTCTAAGTCCCTCGGGAAGAGTGAAAGACGCGCACGTTCATTTTTAGAGCTCCTAGACCTTCCTATAAGAAGTTAGCCAAAAAGTAGCTTCGAAAAACGCTTAGGTTAAGTTTCAGAGTTGCTTCTAATGTACCAAAGCTGGACTTAGACATAATTTCACTCTCACAACATTATGGCTGGTTGGAGAGAGTCCGAACCACAAGTACCGGGTCCATGGTTCTGGCCGTATACTGGGGGGACGGGGACGACTCCCATTAACCCCTGACTATACCGGGGATACGCTTATCACAATGCCTTTCTGGTCTGTGCTGAAGCAGGGCATTCTGGCAGCCAAGTGGCTTGACCTTTATTAGTGAGCCTGGTTACCCCCTCTCGGAACCACAGACTTAGAAATCGCCAGCTCATATACAGTGCATAAAATCTATTTATATATATATACCCTTATACACCATTTTAATAAAAAATATCACAAAATTCTTCTAAGTCCCTCGGGAAGAGTGAAAGACGCGCACGTTCATTTTCAGAGCTCCTAGACCTTCCTACTGTATAAGAAGTTAGCCAAAAAGTAGCTTCGAAAAACGCTTAGGTTAAGTTTCAGAGTTGCTTCTAATGTACCAAAGCTGGACTTAGACATAATTTCACTCTCACAACATTATGGCTGGTTGGAGACAGTCCGAACCACAAGTACCGGGTCCATGGTTCTGGCCGTATACTGGGGGGACGGGGACGACTCCCATTAACCCCTGACTATACCGGGGATACGCTTATCACAATGCCTTTCTGGTCTGTGCTGAAGGAGGGCATTCTGGCAGCCAAGTGGCTTGACCTTTATTAGTGAGCCTGGTTACCCCCTCTCGGAACCACAGACTTAGAAATCGCCAGCTCATATACAGTGCATAAAATATATTTATATATATATACCCTTATACACCATTTTAATAAAAAATATCACAAAATTCTTCTAAGTCCCTCGGGAAGAGTGAAAGACGCGCACGTTCATTTTCAGAGCTCCTAGACCTTCCTATAAGAAGTTAGCCAAAAAGTAGCTTCGAAAAACGCTTAGGTTAAGTTTCAGAGTTTCTTCTAATGTACCAAAGCTGGACTTAGACAATTTCACTCTCACAACATTATGGCTGGTTGGAGAGAGTCCGAACCACAAGTACCGGGTCCATGGTTCTGGCCGTATACTGGGGGGACGGGGACGACTCCCATTAACCCCTGACTATACCGGGGATACGCTTATCACAATGCCTTTCTGGTCTGTGCTGAAGCAGGGCATTCTGGCAGCCAAGTGGCTTGACCTTTATTAGGGAGCCTGGTTACCCCCTCTCGGAACCACAGACTTAGAAATCGCTAGCTCATATACAGTGCATAAAATATATTTTTATATATACCCTTATACACCATTTTAATAAAAAATATCACAAAATTCTTCTAAGTCCCTCGGGAAGAGTGAAAGACGCGCACGTTCATTTTCAGAGCTCCTAGACCTTCCTATAAGAAGTTACACTGGCGACACACTTTATTCGAGCTTGGCTAGTCCCACGAATTCGGGTATACCCGGGTGTATTGAGGTTTGTGACTGTTTTCTGCCCGAGTACATTGAGTTATTTTCCAAGCAGGGATTGAAGCATTTTATTCCCGCTGGCTGCAATACTGCACAGTATATATATATAAACTGCATTACAATTCATGAATTTATGCCATCTGGTAGACACGCGAAGCATTGCAGCCTATTAAATCCTAATCATTATCATTTAACAGATCAGCCGCCCATCAGCCAGGCATGAACCCAGGCTGGGAAGACAAATGCAACGGGGCTTGTCAGAGGTTAGGAGTGGCGCATTCCAGGTATCTGCCAGGTACATACCGGGTATTTGCTCGAATAAAGTGTGTCGGTGCAGTAGCCAAAAAGTAGCTTCGAAAAACGCTTAGGTTAAGTTTCAGAGTTGCTTCTAATGTACCAAAGCTGGACTTAGACATAATTTCACTCTCACAACATTATGGCTGGTTGGAGACAGTCCGAACCACAAGTACCGGGTCCATGGTTCTGGCCGTATACTGGGGGGACGGGGACGACTCCCATTAACCCCTGACTATACCGGGGATACGCTTATCACAATGCCTTTCTGGTCTGTGCTGAAGCAGGGCATTCTGGCAGCCAAGTGGCTTGACCTTTATTAGTGAGCCTGGTTACCCCCTCTCGGAACCACAGACTTAGAAATCGCCAGCTCATATACAGTGCATAAAATATATTTATATATATACCCTTATACACCATTTTAATAAAAAAATATCACAAAATTCTTCTAAGTCCCTCGGGAAGAGTGAAAGACGCGCACGTTCATTTTCAGAGCTCCTAGACCTTCCTATAAGAAGTTAGCCAAAAAGTAGCTTCGAAAAACGCTTAGGTTAAGTTTCAGAGTTGCTTCTAATGTACCAAAGCTGGACTTAGACAATTTCACTCTCACAACATTATGGCTGGTTGGAGACAGTCCGAACCACAAGTACCGGGTCCATGGTTCTGGCCGTATACTGGGGGGACGGGGACGACTCCCATTAACCCCTGACTATACCGGGGATACGCTTATCACAATGCCTTTCTGGTCTGTGCTGAAGCAGGGCATTCTGGCAGCCAAGTGGCTTGACCTTTATTAGGGAGCCTGGTTACCCCCTCTCGGAACCACATTCTTAGAAATCGCTAGCTCATATACAGTGCATAAAATATATTTTTATATATACCCTTATACACCATTTTAATAAAAAATATCACAAAATTCTTCTAAGTCCCTCGGGAAGAGTGAAAGACGCGCACGTTCATTTTTAGAGCTCCTAGACCTTCCTATAAGAAGTTAGCCAAAAAGTAGCTTCGAAAAACGCTTAGGTTAAGTTTCAGAGTTGCTTCTAATGTACCAAAGCTGGACTTAGACATAATTTCACTCTCACAACATTATGGCTGGTTGGAGAGAGTCCGAACCACAAGTACCGGGTCCATGGTTCTGGCCGTATACTGGGGGGACGGGGACGACTCCCATTAACCCCTGACTATACCGGGGATACGCTTATCACAATGCCTTTCTGGTCTGTGCTGAAGCAGGGCATTCTGGCAGCCAAGTGGCTTGACCTTTATTAGTGAGCCTGGTTACCCCCTCTCGGAACCACAGACTTAGAAATCGCCAGCTCATATACAGTGCATAAAATCTATTTATATATATATACCCTTATACACCATTTTAATAAAAAATATCACAAAATTCTTCTAAGTCCCTCGGGAAGAGTGAAAGACGCGCACGTTCATTTTCAGAGCTCCTAGACCTTCCTACTGTATAAGAAGTTAGCCAAAAAGTAGCTTCGAAAAACGCTTAGGTTAAGTTTCAGAGTTGCTTCTAATGTACCAAAGCTGGACTTAGACATAATTTCACTCTCACAACATTATGGCTGGTTGGAGACAGTCCGAACCACAAGTACCGGGTCCATGGTTCTGGCCGTATACTGGGGGGACGGGGACGACTCCCATTAACCCCTGACTATACCGGGGATACGCTTATCACAATGCCTTTCTGGTCTGTGCTGAAGGAGGGCATTCTGGCAGCCAAGTGGCTTGACCTTTATTAGTGAGCCTGGTTACCCCCTCTCGGAACCACAGACTTAGAAATCGCCAGCTCATATACAGTGCATAAAATATATTTATATATATATACCCTTATACACCATTTTAATAAAAAATATCACAAAATTCTTCTAAGTCCCTCGGGAAGAGTGAAAGACGCGCACGTTCATTTTCAGAGCTCCTAGACCTTCCTATAAGAAGTTAGCCAAAAAGTAGCTTCGAAAAACGCTTAGGTTAAGTTTCAGAGTTTCTTCTAATGTACCAAAGCTGGACTTAGACAATTTCACTCTCACAACATTATGGCTGGTTGGAGAGAGTCCGAACCACAAGTACCGGGTCCATGGTTCTGGCCGTATACTGGGGGGACGGGGACGACTCCCATTAACCCCTGACTATACCGGGGATACGCTTATCACAATGCCTTTCTGGTCTGTGCTGAAGCAGGGCATTCTGGCAGCCAAGTGGCTTGACCTTTATTAGGGAGCCTGGTTACCCCCTCTCGGAACCACAGACTTAGAAATCGCTAGCTCATATACAGTGCATAAAATATATTTTTATATATACCCTTATACACCATTTTAATAAAAAATATCACAAAATTCTTCTAAGTCCCTCGGGAAGAGTGAAAGACGCGCACGTTCATTTTCAGAGCTCCTAGACCTTCCTATAAGAAGTTAGCCAAAAAGTAGCTTCGAAAAACGCTTAGGTTAAGTTTCAGAGTTGCTTCTAATGTACCAAAGCTGGACTTAGACATAATTTCACTCTCACAACATTATGGCTGGTTGGAGACAGTCCGAACCACAAGTACCGGGTCCATGGTTCTGGCCGTATACTGGGGGGACGGGGACGACTCCCATTAACCCCTGACTATACCGGGGATACGCTTATCACAATGCCTTTCTGGTCTGTGCTGAAGCAGGGCATTCTGGCAGCCAAGTGGCTTGACCTTTATTAGTGAGCCTGGTTACCCCCTCTCGGAACCACAGACTTAGAAATCGCCAGCTCATATACAGTGCATAAAATATATTTATATATATACCCTTATACACCATTTTAATAAAAAAATATCACAAAATTCTTCTAAGTCCCTCGGGAAGAGTGAAAGACGCGCACGTTCATTTTCAGAGCTCCTAGACCTTCCTATAAGAAGTTAGCCAAAAAGTAGCTTCGAAAAACGCTTAGGTTAAGTTTCAGAGTTGCTTCTAATGTACCAAAGCTGGACTTAGACAATTTCACTCTCACAACATTATGGCTGGTTGGAGACAGTCCGAACCACAAGTACCGGGTCCATGGTTCTGGCCGTATACTGGGGGGACGGGGACGACTCCCATTAACCCCTGACTATACCGGGGATACGCTTATCACAATGCCTTTCTGGTCTGTGCTGAAGCAGGGCATTCTGGCAGCCAAGTGGCTTGACCTTTATTAGGGAGCCTGGTTACCCCCTCTCGGAACCACATTCTTAGAAATCGCTAGCTCATATACAGTGCATAAAATATATTTTTATATATACCCTTATACACCATTTTAATAAAAAATATCACAAAATTCTTCTAAGTCCCTCGGGAAGAGTGAAAGACGCGCACGTTCATTTTTAGAGCTCCTAGACCTTCCTATAAGAAGTTAGCCAAAAAGTAGCTTCGAAAAACGCTTAGGTTAAGTTTCAGAGTTGCTTCTAATGTACCAAAGCTGGACTTAGACATAATTTCACTCTCACAACATTATGGCTGGTTGGAGAGAGTCCGAACCACAAGTACCGGGTCCATGGTTCTGGCCGTATACTGGGGGGACGGGGACGACTCCCATTAACCCCTGACTATACCGGGGATACGCTTATCACAATGCCTTTCTGGTCTGTGCTGAAGCAGGGCATTCTGGCAGCCAAGTGGCTTGACCTTTATTAGTGAGCCTGGTTACCCCCTCTCGGAACCACAGACTTAGAAATCGCCAGCTCATATACAGTGCATAAAATCTATTTATATATATATACCCTTATACACCATTTTAATAAAAAATATCACAAAATTCTTCTAAGTCCCTCGGGAAGAGTGAAAGACGCGCACGTTCATTTTCAGAGCTCCTAGACCTTCCTACTGTATAAGAAGTTAGCCAAAAAGTAGCTTCGAAAAACGCTTAGGTTAAGTTTCAGAGTTGCTTCTAATGTACCAAAGCTGGACTTAGACATAATTTCACTCTCACAACATTATGGCTGGTTGGAGACAGTCCGAACCACAAGTACCGGGTCCATGGTTCTGGCCGTATACTGGGGGGACGGGGACGACTCCCATTAACCCCTGACTATACCGGGGATACGCTTATCACAATGCCTTTCTGGTCTGTGCTGAAGGAGGGCATTCTGGCAGCCAAGTGGCTTGACCTTTATTAGTGAGCCTGGTTACCCCCTCTCGGAACCACAGACTTAGAAATCGCCAGCTCATATACAGTGCATAAAATATATTTATATATATATACCCTTATACACCATTTTAATAAAAAATATCACAAAATTCTTCTAAGTCCCTCGGGAAGAGTGAAAGACGCGCACGTTCATTTTCAGAGCTCCTAGACCTTCCTACTGTATAAGAAGTTAGCCAAAAAGAAGCTTCGAAAAACGCTTATGTTAAGTTTCAGTGTTGCTTCTAATGTACCAAAGCTGGACTTAGACATAATTTCACTCTCACAACATTATGGCTGGTTGGAGACAGTCCGAACCACAAGTACCGGGTCCATGGTTCTGGCCGTATACTGGGGGGACGGGGACGACTCCCATTAACCCCTGACTATACCGGGGATACGCTTATCACAATGCCTTTCTGGTCTGTGCTGAAGCAGGGCATTCTGGCAGCCAAGTGGCTTGACCTTTATTAGTGAGCCTGGTTACCCCCTCTCGGAACCACCGGCTTAGAAATCGCCAGCTCATATACAGTGCATAAAATATATTTATATATATACCCTTATACACCATTTTAATAAAAAAATATCACAAAATTCTTCTAAGTCCCTCGGGAAGAGTGAAAGACGCGCACGTTCATTTTCAGAGCTCCTAGACCTTCCTATAAGAAGTTAGCCAAAAAGTAGCTTCGAAAAACGCTTAGGTAAAGTTTCAGAGTTGCTTCTAATGTACCAAAGCTGGACTTAGACAATTTCACTCTCACAACATTATGGCTGGTTGGAGACAGTCCGAACCACAAGTACCGGGTCCATGGTTCTGGCCGTATACTGGGGGGACGGGGACGACTCCCATTAACCCCTGACTATACCGGGGATACGCTTATCACAATGCCTTTCTGGTCTGTGCTGAAGCAGGGCATTCTGGCAGCCAAGTGGCTTGACCTTTATTAGGGAGCCTGGTTACCCCCTCTCGGAACCACATTCTTAGAAATCGCTAGCTCATATACAGTGCATAAAATATATTTTTATATATACCCTTATACACCATTTTAATAAAAAATATCACAAAATTCTTCTAAGTCCCTCGGGAAGAGTGAAAGACGCGCACGTTCATTTTCAGAGCTCCTAGACCTTCCTATAAGAAGTTAGCCAAAAAGTAGCTTCGAAAAACGCTTAGGTTAAGTTTCAGAGTTGCTTCTAATGTACCAAAGCTGGACTTAGACAATTTCACTCTCACAACATTATGGCTGGTTGGAGACAGTCCGAACCACAAGTACCGGGTCCATGGTTCTGGCCGTATACTGGGGGGACGGGGACGACTCCCATTAACCCCTGACTATACCGGGGATACGCTTATCACAATGCCTTTCTGGTCTGTGCTGAAGCAGGGCATTCTGGCAGCCAAGTGGCTTGACCTTTATTAGGGAGCCTGGTTACCCCCTCTCGGAACCACATTCTTAGAAATCGCTAGCTCATATACAGTGCATAAAATATATTTTTATATATACCCTTATACACCATTTTAATAAAAAATATCACAAAATTCTTCTAAGTCCCTCGGGAAGAGTGAAAGACGCGCACGTTCATTTTTAGAGCTCCTAGACCTTCCTATAAGAAGTTAGCCAAAAAGTAGCTTCGAAAAACGCTTAGGTTAAGTTTCAGAGTTGCTTCTAATGTACCAAAGCTGGACTTAGACATAATTTCACTCTCACAACATTATGGCTGGTTGGAGAGAGTCCGAACCACAAGTACCGGGTCCATGGTTCTGGCCGTATACTGGGGGGACGGGGACGACTCCCATTAACCCCTGACTATACCGGGGATACGCTTATCACAATGCCTTTCTGGTCTGTGCTGAAGCAGGGCATTCTGGCAGCCAAGTGGCTTGACCTTTATTAGTGAGCCTGGTTACCCCCTCTCGGAACCACAGACTTAGAAATCGCCAGCTCATATACAGTGCATAAAATCTATTTATATATATATACCCTTATACACCATTTTAATAAAAAATATCACAAAATTCTTCTAAGTCCCTCGGGAAGAGTGAAAGACGCGCACGTTCATTTTCAGAGCTCCTAGACCTTCCTACTGTATAAGAAGTTAGCCAAAAAGTAGCTTCGAAAAACGCTTAGGTTAAGTTTCAGAGTTGCTTCTAATGTACCAAAGCTGGACTTAGACATAATTTCACTCTCACAACATTATGGCTGGTTGGAGACAGTCCGAACCACAAGTACCGGGTCCATGGTTCTGGCCGTATACTGGGGGGACGGGGACGACTCCCATTAACCCCTGACTATACCGGGGATACGCTTATCACAATGCCTTTCTGGTCTGTGCTGAAGGAGGGCATTCTGGCAGCCAAGTGGCTTGACCTTTATTAGTGAGCCTGGTTACCCCCTCTCGGAACCACAGACTTAGAAATCGCCAGCTCATATACAGTGCATAAAATATATTTATATATATATACCCTTATACACCATTTTAATAAAAAATATCACAAAATTCTTCTAAGTCCCTCGGGAAGAGTGAAAGACGCGCACGTTCATTTTCAGAGCTCCTAGACCTTCCTACTGTATAAGAAGTTAGCCAAAAAGAAGCTTCGAAAAACGCTTATGTTAAGTTTCAGTGTTGCTTCTAATGTACCAAAGCTGGACTTAGACATAATTTCACTCTCACAACATTATGGCTGGTTGGAGACAGTCCGAACCACAAGTACCGGGTCCATGGTTCTGGCCGTATACTGGGGGGACGGGGACGACTCCCATTAACCCCTGACTATACCGGGGATACGCTTATCACAATGCCTTTCTGGTCTGTGCTGAAGCAGGGCATTCTGGCAGCCAAGTGGCTTGACCTTTATTAGTGAGCCTGGTTACCCCCTCTCGGAACCACCGGCTTAGAAATCGCCAGCTCATATACAGTGCATAAAATATATTTATATATATACCCTTATACACCATTTTAATAAAAAAATATCACAAAATTCTTCTAAGTCCCTCGGGAAGAGTGAAAGACGCGCACGTTCATTTTCAGAGCTCCTAGACCTTCCTATAAGAAGTTAGCCAAAAAGTAGCTTCGAAAAACGCTTAGGTAAAGTTTCAGAGTTGCTTCTAATGTACCAAAGCTGGACTTAGACAATTTCACTCTCACAACATTATGGCTGGTTGGAGACAGTCCGAACCACAAGTACCGGGTCCATGGTTCTGGCCGTATACTGGGGGGACGGGGACGACTCCCATTAACCCCTGACTATACCGGGGATACGCTTATCACAATGCCTTTCTGGTCTGTGCTGAAGCAGGGCATTCTGGCAGCCAAGTGGCTTGACCTTTATTAGGGAGCCTGGTTACCCCCTCTCGGAACCACATTCTTAGAAATCGCTAGCTCATATACAGTGCATAAAATATATTTTTATATATACCCTTATACACCATTTTAATAAAAAATATCACAAAATTCTTCTAAGTCCCTCGGGAAGAGTGAAAGATGCGCACGTTCATTTTCAGAGCTCCTAGACCTTCCTATAAGAAGTTAGCCAAAAAGTAGCTTCGAAAAACGCTTAGGTTAAGTTTCAGAGTTGCTTCTAATGTACCAAAGCTGGACTTAGACATAATTTCACTCTCACAACATTATGGCTGGTTGGAGAGAGTCCGAACCACAAGTACCGGGTCCATGGTTCTGGCCGTATACTGGGGGGACGGGGACGACTCCCATTAACCCCTGACTATACCGGGGATACGCTTATCACAATGCCTTTCTGGTCTGTGCTGAAGCAGGGCATTCTGGCAGCCAAGTGGCTTGACCTTTATTAGTGAGCCTGGTTACCCCCTCTCGGAACCACAGACTTAGAAATCGCCAGCTCATATACAGTGCATAAAATCTATTTATATATATATACCCTTATACACCATTTTAATAAAAAATATCACAAAATTCTTCTAAGTCCCTCGGGAAGAGTGAAAGACGCGCACGTTCATTTTCAGAGCTCCTAGACCTTCCTACTGTATAAGAAGTTAGCCAAAAAGTAGCTTCGAAAAACGCTTAGGTTAAGTTTCAGAGTTGCTTCTAATGTACCAAAGCTGGACTTAGACATAATTTCACTCTCACAACATTATGGCTGGTTGGAGAGAGTCCGAACCACAAGTACCGGGTCCATGGTTCTGGCCGTATACTGGGGGGACGGGGACGACTCCCATTAACCCCTGACTATACCGGGGATACGCTTATCACAATGCCTTTCTGGTCTGTGCTGAAGGAGGGCATTCTGGCAGCCAAGTGGCTTGACCTTTATTAGTGAGCCTGGTTACCCCCTCTCGGAACCACAGACTTAGAAATCGCCAGCTCATATACAGTGCATAAAATATATTTATATATATATACCCTTATACACCATTTTAATAAAAAATATCACAAAATTCTTCTAAGTCCCTCGGGAAGAGTGAAAGACGCGCACGTTCATTTTCAGAGCTCCTAGACCTTCCTACTGTATAAGAAGTTAGCCAAAAAGTAGCTTCGAAAAACGCTTATGTTAAGTTTCAGAGTTGCTTCTAATGTACCAAAGCTGGACTTAGACATAATTTCACTCTCACAACATTATGGCTGGTTGGAGAGAGTCCGAACCACAAGTACCGGGTCCATGGTTCTGGCCGTATACTGGGGGGACGGGGACGACTCCCATTAACCCCTGACTATACCGGGGATACGCTTATCACAATGCCTTTCTGGTCTGTGCTGAAGCAGGGCATTCTGGCAGCCAAGTGGCTTGACCTTTATTAGTGAGCCTGGTTACCCCCTCTCGGAACCACAGACTTAGAAATCGCCAGCTCATATACAGTGCATAAAATCTATTTATATATATATACCCTTATACACCATTTTAATAAAAAATATCACAAAATTCTTCTAAGTCCCTCGGGAAGAGTGAAAGACGCGCACGTTCATTTTCAGAGCTCCTAGACCTTCCTACTGTATAAGAAGTTAGCCAAAAAGTAGCTTCGAAAAACGCTTAGGTTAAGTTTCAGAGTTGCTTCTAATGTACTGTACCAAAGCTGGACTTAGACATAATTTCACTCTCACAACATTATGGCTGGTTGGAGACAGTCCGAACCACAAGTACCGGGTCCATGGTTCTGGCCGTATACTGGGGGGACGGGGATGACTCCCATTAACCCCTGACTATACCGGGGATACGCTTATCACAATGCCTTTCTGGTCTGTGCTGAAGGAGGGCATTCTGGCAGCCAAGTGGCTTGACCTTTATTAGTGAGCCTGGTTACCCCCTCTCGGAACCACAGACTTAGAAATCGCCAGCTCATATACAGTGCATAAAATATATTTATATATATATACCCTTATACACCATTTTAATAAAAAATATCACAAAATTCTTCTAAGTCCCTCGGGAAGAGTGAAAGACGCGCACGTTCATTTTCAGAGCTCATAGACCTTCCTATAAGAAGTTAGCCAAAAAGTAGCTTCGAAAAACGCTTAGGTTAAGTTTCAGAGTTGCTTCTAATGTACCAAAGCTGGACTTAGACATAATTTCACTCTCACAACATTATGGCTGGTTGGAGAGAGTCCGAACCACAAGTACCGGGTCCATGGTTCTGGCCGTATACTGGGGGGACGGGGACGACTCCCATTAACCCCTGACTATACCGGGGATACGCTTATCACAATGCCTTTCTGGTCTGTGCTGAAGCAGGGCATTCTGGCAGCCAAGTGGCTTGACCTTTATTAGTGAGCCTGGTTACCCCCTCTCGGAACCACAGACTTAGAAATCGCCAGCTCATATACAGTGCATAAAATATATTTATATATATATACCCTTATACACCATTTTAATAAAAAATATCACAAAATTCTTCTAAGTCCCTCGGGAAGAGTGAAAGACGCGCACGTTCATTTTCAGAGCTCCTAGACCTTCCTACTGTATAAGAAGTTAGCCAAAAAGTAGCTTCGAAAAACGCTTATGTTAAGTTTCAGAGTTGCTTCTAATGTACCAAAGCTGGACTTAGACATAATTTCACTCTCACAACATTATGGCTGGTTGGAGAGAGTCCGAACCACAAGTACCGGGTCCATGGTTCTGGCCGTATACTGGGGGGACGGGGACGACTCCCATTAACCCCTGACTATACCGGGGATACGCTTATCACAATGCCTTTCTGGTCTGTGCTGAAGCAGGGCATTCTGGCAGCCAAGTGGCTTGACCTTTATTAGTGAGCCTGGTTACCCCCTCTCGGAACCACAGACTTAGAAATCGCCAGCTCATATACAGTGCATAAAATCTATTTATATATATATACCCTTATACACCATTTTAATAAAAAATATCACAAAATTCTTCTAAGTCCCTCGGGAAGAGTGAAAGACGCGCACGTTCATTTTCAGAGCTCCTAGACCTTCCTACTGTATAAGAAGTTAGCCAAAAAGTAGCTTCGAAAAACGCTTAGGTTAAGTTTCAGAGTTGCTTCTAATGTACCAAAGCTGGACTTAGACATAATTTCACTCTCACAACATTATGGCTGGTTGGAGACAGTCCGAACCACAAGTACCGGGTCCATGGTTCTGGCCGTATACTGGGGGGACGGGGATGACTCCCATTAACCCCTGACTATACCGGGGATACGCTTATCACAATGCCTTTCTGGTCTGTGCTGAAGGAGGGCATTCTGGCAGCCAAGTGGCTTGACCTTTATTAGTGAGCCTGGTTACCCCCTCTCGGAACCACCGGCTTAGAAATCGCCAGCTCATATACAGTGCATAAAATATATTTATATATATACCCTTATACACCATTTTAATAAAAAAATATCACAAAATTCTTCTAAGTCCCTCGGGAAGAGTGAAAGACGCGCACGTTCATTTTCAGAGCTCCTAGACCTTCCTATAAGAAGTTAGCCAAAAAGTAGCTTCGAAAAACGCTTAGGTAAAGTTTCAGAGTTGCTTCTAATGTACCAAAGCTGGACTTAGACAATTTCACTCTCACAACATTATGGCTGGTTGGAGACAGTCCGAACCACAAGTACCGGGTCCATGGTTCTGGCCGTATACTGGGGGGACGGGGACGACTCCCATTAACCCCTGACTATACCGGGGATACGCTTATCACAATGCCTTTCTGGTCTGTGCTGAAGCAGGGCATTCTGGCAGCCAAGTGGCTTGACCTTTATTAGGGAGCCTGGTTACCCCCTCTCGGAACCACCGGCTTAGAAATCGCTAGCTCATATACAGTGCATAAAATATATTTTTATATATACCCTTATACACCATTTTAATAAAAAATATCACAAAATTCTTCTAAGTCCCTCGGGAAGAGTGAAAGACGCGCACGTTCATTTTCAGAGCTCCTAGACCTTCCTATAAGAAGTTAGCCAAAAAGTAGCTTCGAAAAACGCTTAGGTTAAGTTTCAGAGTTGCTTCTAATGTACCAAAGCTGGACTTAGACATAATTTCACTCTCACAACATTATGGCTGGTTGGAGACAGTCCGAACCACAAGTACCGGGTCCATGGTTCTGGCCGTATACTGGGGGGACGAGGACGACTCCCATTAACCCCTGACTATACCGGGGATACGCTTATCACAATGCCTTTCTGGTCTGTGCTGAAGGAGGGCATTCTGGCAGCCAAGTGGCTTGACCTTTATTAGTGAGCCTGGTTACCCCCTCTCGGAACCACAGACTTAGAAATCGCCAGCTCATATACAGTGCATAAAATATATTTATATATATATACCCTTATACACCATTTTAATAAAAAATATCACAAAATTCTTCTAAGTCCCTCGGGAAGAGTGAAAGACGCGCACGTTCATTTTCAGAGCTCCTAGACCTTCCTACTGTATAAGAAGTTTGCCAAAAAGTAGCTTCGAAAAACGCTTAGGTTAAGTTTCAGAGTTGCTTCTAATGTACCAAAGCTGGACTTAGACATAATTTCACTCTCACAACATTATGGCTGGTTGGAGAGAGTCCGAACCACAAGTACCGGGTCCATGGTTCTGGCCGTATACTGGGGGGACGGGGACGACTCCCATTAACCCCTGACTATACCGGGGATACGCTTATCACAATGCCTTTCTGGTCTGTGCTGAAGCAGGGCATTCTGGCAGCCAAGTGGCTTGACCTTTATTAGTGAGCCTGGTTACCCCCTCTCGGAACCACAGACTTAGAAATCGCCAGCTCATATACAGTGCATAAAATCTATTTATATATATATACCCTTATACACCATTTTAATAAAAAATATCACAAAATTCTTCTAAGTCCCTCGGGAAGAGTGAAAGACGCGCACGTTCATTTTCAGAGCTCCTAGACCTTCCTACTGTATAAGAAGTTAGCCAAAAAGTAGCTTCGAAAAACGCTTAGGTTAAGTTTCAGAGTTGCTTCTAATGTACCAAAGCTGGACTTAGACATAATTTCACTCTCACAACATTATGGCTGGTTGGAGACAGTCCGAACCACAAGTACCGGGTCCATGGTTCTGGCCGTATACTGGGGGGACGGGGATGACTCCCATTAACCCCTGACTATACCGGGGATACGCTTATCACAATGCCTTTCTGGTCTGTGCTGAAGGAGGGCATTCTGGCAGCCAAGTGGCTTGACCTTTATTAGTGAGCCTGGTTACCCCCTCTCGGAACCACCGGCTTAGAAATCGCCAGCTCATATACAGTGCATAAAATATATTTATATATATACCCTTATACACCATTTTAATAAAAAAATATCACAAAATTCTTCTAAGTCCCTCGGGAAGAGTGAAAGACGCGCACGTTCATTTTCAGAGCTCCTAGACCTTCCTATAAGAAGTTAGCCAAAAAGTAGCTTCGAAAAACGCTTAGGTAAAGTTTCAGAGTTGCTTCTAATGTACCAAAGCTGGACTTAGACAATTTCACTCTCACAACATTATGGCTGGTTGGAGACAGTCCGAACCACAAGTACCGGGTCCATGGTTCTGGCCGTATACTGGGGGGACGGGGACGACTCCCATTAACCCCTGACTATACCGGGGATACGCTTATCACAATGCCTTTCTGGTCTGTGCTGAAGCAGGGCATTCTGGCAGCCAAGTGGCTTGACCTTTATTAGTGAGCCTGGTTACCCCCTCTCGGAACCACAGACTTAGAAATCGCCAGCTCATATACAGTGCATAAAATATATTTATATATATACCCTTATACACCATTTTAATAAAAAAATATCACAAAATTCTTCTAAGTCCCTCGGGAAGAGTGAAAGACGCGCACGTTCATTTTCAGAGCTCCTAGACCTTCCTATAAGAAGTTAGCCAAAAAGTAGCTTCGAAAAACGCTTAGGTAAAGTTTCAGAGTTGCTTCTAATGTACCAAAGCTGGACTTAGACAATTTCACTCTCACAACATTATGGCTGGTTGGAGACAGTCCGAACCACAAGTACCGGGTCCATGGTTCTGGCCGTATACTGGGGGGACGGGGACGACTCCCATTAACCCCTGACTATACCGGGGATACGCTTATCACAATGCCTTTCTGGTCTGTGCTGAAGCAGGGCATTCTGGCAGCCAAGTGGCTTGACCTTTATTAGGGAGCCTGGTTACCCCCTCTCGGAACCACCGGCTTAGAAATCGCTAGCTCATATACAGTGCATAAAATATATTTTTATATATACCCTTATACACCATTTTAATAAAAAATATCACAAAATTCTTCTAAGTCCCTCGGGAAGAGTGAAAGACGCGCACGTTCATTTTCAGAGCTCCTAGACCTTCCTATAAGAAGTTAGCCAAAAAGTAGCTTCGAAAAACGCTTAGGTTAAGTTTCAGAGTTGCTTCTAATGTACCAAAGCTGGACTTAGACATAATTTCACTCTCACAACATTATGGCTGGTTGGAGACAGTCCGAACCACAAGTACCGGGTCCATGGTTCTGGCCGTATACTGGGGGGACGGGGACGACTCCCATTAACCCCTGACTATACCGGGGATACGCTTATCACAATGCCTTTCTGGTCTGTGCTGAAGGAGGGCATTCTGGCAGCCAAGTGGCTTGACCTTTATTAGTGAGCCTGGTTACCCCCTCTCGGAACCACAGACTTAGAAATCGCCAGCTCATATACAGTGCATAAAATATATTTATATATATATACCCTTATACACCATTTTAATAAAAAATATCACAAAATTCTTCTAAGTCCCTCGGGAAGAGTGAAAGACGCGCACGTTCATTTTCAGAGCTCCTAGACCTTCCTACTGTATAAGAAGTTTGCCAAAAAGTAGCTTCGAAAAACGCTTAGGTTAAGTTTCAGAGTTGCTTCTAATGTACCAAAGCTGGACTTAGACATAATTTCACTCTCACAACATTATGGCTGGTTGGAGACAGTCCGAACCACAAGTACCGGGTCCATGGATCTGGCCGTATACTGGGGGGACGGGGACGACTCCCATTAACCCCTGACTATACAGGGGATACGCTTATCACAATGCCTTTCTGGTCTGTGCTGAAGCAGGGCATTCTGGCAGCCAAGTGGCTTGACCTTTATTAGTGAGCCTGGTTACCCCCTCTCGGAACCACAGACTTAGAAATCGCCAGCTCATATACAGTGCATAAAATATATTTATATATACCCTTATACACCATTTTAATAAAAAATATCACAAAATTCTTCTAAGTCCCTCGGGAAGAGTGAAAGACGCGCACGTTCATTTTCAGAGCTCATAGACCTTCCTATAAGAAGTTAGCCAAAAAGTAGCTTCGAAAAACGCTTAGGTTAAGTTTCAGAGTTGCTTCTAATGTACCAAAGCTGGACTTAGACATAATTTCACTCTCACAACATTATGGCTGGTTGGAGACAGTACGAACCACAAGTACCGGGTCCATGGTTCTGGCCGTATACTGGGGGGACGGGGACGACTCCCATTAACCCCTGACTATACCGGGGATACGCTTATCACAATGCCTTTCTGGTCTGTGCTGAAGCAGGGCATTCTGGCAGCCAAGTGGCTTGACCTTTATTAGTGAGCCTGGTTACCCCCTCTCGGAACCACAGACTTAGAAATCGCCAGCTCATATACAGTGCATAAAATATATTTATATATATACCCTTATACACCATTTTAATAAAAAAATATCACAAAATTCTTCTAAGTCCCTCGGGAAGAGTGAAAGACGCGCACGTTCATTTTCAGAGCTCCTAGACCTTCCTATAAGAAGTTAGCCAAAAAGTAGCTTCGAAAAACGCTTAGGTTAAGTTTCAGAGTTTCTTCTAATGTACCAAAGCTGGACTTAGACAATTTCACTCTCACAACATTATGGCTGGTTGGAGAGAGTCCGAACCACAAGTACCGGGTCCATGGTTCTGGCCGTATACTGGGGGGACGGGGACGACTCCCATTAACCCCTGACTATACCGGGGATACGCTTATCACAATGCCTTTCTGGTCTGTGCTGAAGCAGGGCATTCTGGCAGCCAAGTGGCTTGACCTTTATTAGGGAGCCTGGTTACCCCCTCTCGGAACCACAGACTTAGAAATCGCTAGCTCATATACAGTGCATAAAATACATTTTTATATATACCCTTATACACCATTTTAATAAAAAATATCACAAAATTCTTCTAAGTCCCTCGGGAAGAGTGAAAGACGCGCACGTTCATTTTCAGAGCTCCTAGACCTTCCTATAAGAAGTTAGCCAAAAAGTAGCTTCGAAAAACGCTTAGGTTAAGTTTCAGAGTTGCTTCTAATGTACCAAAGCTGGACTTAGACATAATTTCACTCTCACAACATTATGGCTGGTTGGAGACAGTCCGAACCACAAGTACCGGGTCCATGGTTCTGGCCGTATACTGGGGGGACGGGGACGACTCCCATTAACCCCTGACTATACCGGGGATACGCTTATCACAATGCCTTTCTGGTCTGTGCTGAAGCAGGGCATTCTGGCAGCCAAGTGGCTTGACCTTTATTAGTGAGCCTGGTTACCCCCTCTCGGAACCACAGACTTAGAAATCGCCAGCTCATATACAGTGCATAAAATATATTTATATATATACCCTTATACACCATTTTAATAAAAAAATATCACAAAATTCTTCTAAGTCCCTCGGGAAGAGTGAAAGACGCGCACGTTCATTTTCAGAGCTCCTAGACCTTCCTATAAGAAGTTAGCCAAAAAGTAGCTTCGAAAAACGCTTAGGTTAAGTTTCAGAGTTGCTTCTAATGTACCAAAGCTGGACTTAGACAATTTCACTCTCACAACATTATGGCTGGTTGGAGACAGTCCGAACCACAAGTACCGGGGCCATGGTTCTGGCCGTATACTGGGGGGACGGGGACGACTCCCATTAACCCCTGACTATACCGGGGATACGCTTATCACAATGCCTTTCTGGTCTGTGCTGAAGCAGGGCATTCTGGCAGCCAAGTGGCTTGACCTTTATTAGGGAGCCTGGTTACCCCCTCTCGGAACCACATTCTTAGAAATCGCTAGCTCATATACAGTGCATAAAATATATTTTTATATATACCCTTATACACCATTTTAATAAAAAATATCACAAAATTCTTCTAAGTCCCTCGGGAAGAGTGAAAGACGCGCACGTTCATTTTTAGAGCTCCTAGACCTTCCTATAAGAAGTTAGCCAAAAAGTAGCTTCGAAAAACGCTTAGGTTAAGTTTCAGAGTTGCTTCTAATGTACCAAAGCTGGACTTAGACATAATTTCACTCTCACAACATTATGGCTGGTTGGAGAGAGTCCGAACCACAAGTACCGGGTCCATGGTTCTGGCCGTATACTGGGGGGACGGGGACGACTCCCATTAACCCCTGACTATACCGGGGATACGCTTATCACAATGCCTTTCTGGTCTGTGCTGAAGCAGGGCATTCTGGCAGCCAAGTGGCTTGACCTTTATTAGTGAGCCTGGTTACCCCCTCTCGGAACCACAGACTTAGAAATCGCCAGCTCATATACAGTGCATAAAATCTATTTATATATATATACCCTTATACACCATTTTAATAAAAAATATCACAAAATTCTTCTAAGTCCCTCGGGAAGAGTGAAAGACGCGCACGTTCATTTTCAGAGCTCCTAGACCTTCCTACTGTATAAGAAGTTAGCCAAAAAGTAGCTTCGAAAAACGCTTAGGTTAAGTTTCAGAGTTGCTTCTAATGTACCAAAGCTGGACTTAGACATAATTTCACTCTCACAACATTATGGCTGGTTGGAGACAGTCCGAACCACAAGTACCGGGTCCATGGTTCTGGCCGTATACTGGGGGGACGGGGACGACTCCCATTAACCCCTGACTATACCGGGGATACGCTTATCACAATGCCTTTCTGGTCTGTGCTGAAGGAGGGCATTCTGGCAGCCAAGTGGCTTGACCTTTATTAGTGAGCCTGGTTACCCCCTCTCGGAACCACAGACTTAGAAATCGCCAGCTCATATACAGTGCATAAAATATATTTATATATATATACCCTTATACACCATTTTAATAAAAAATATCACAAAATTCTTCTAAGTCCCTCGGGAAGAGTGAAAGACGCGCACGTTCATTTTCAGAGCTCCTAGACCTTCCTACTGTATAAGAAGTTAGCCAAAAAGAAGCTTCGAAAAACGCTTATGTTAAGTTTCAGTGTTGCTTCTAATGTACCAAAGCTGGACTTAGACATAATTTCACTCTCACAACATTATGGCTGGTTGGAGACACTCCGAACCACAAGTACCGGGTCCATGGTTCTGGCCGTATACTGGGGGGACGGGGACGACTCCCATTAACCCCTGACTATACCGGGGATACGCTTATCACAATGCCTTTCTGGTCTGTGCTGAAGCAGGGCATTCTGGCAGCCAAGTGGCTTGACCTTTATTAGTGAGCCTGGTTACCCCCTCTCGGAACCACCGGCTTAGAAATCGCCAGCTCATATACAGTGCATAAAATATATTTATATATATACCCTTATACACCATTTTAATAAAAAAATATCACAAAATTCTTCTAAGTCCCTCGGGAAGAGTGAAAGACGCGCACGTTCATTTTCAGAGCTCCTAGACCTTCCTATAAGAAGTTAGCCAAAAAGTAGCTTTGAAAAACGCTTAGGTAAAGTTTCAGAGTTGCTTCTAATGTACCAAAGCTGGACTTAGACAATTTCACTCTCACAACATTATGGCTGGTTGGAGACAGTCCGAACCACAAGTACCGGGTCCATGGTTCTGGCCGTATACTGGGGGGACGGGGACGACTCCCATTAACCCCTGACTATACCGGGGATACGCTTATCACAATGCCTTTCTGGTCTGTGCTGAAGCAGGGCATTCTGGCAGCCAAGTGGCTTGACCTTTATTAGGGAGCCTGGTTACCCCCTCTCGGAACCACATTCTTAGAAATCGCTAGCTCATATACAGTGCATAAAATATATTTTTATATATACCCTTATACACCATTTTAATAAAAAATATCACAAAATTCTTCTAAGTCCCTCGGGAAGAGTGAAAGACGCGTACGTTCATTTTCAGAGCTCCTAGACCTTCCTATAAGAAGTTAGCCAAAAAGTAGCTTCGAAAAACGCTTAGGTTAAGTTTCAGAGTTGCTTCTAATGTACCAAAGCTGGACTTAGACATAATTTCACTCTCACAACATTATGGCTGGTTGGAGAGAGTCCGAACCACAAGTACCGGGTCCATGGTTCTGGCCGTATACTGGGGGGACGGGGACGACTCCCATTAACCCCTGACTATACCGGGGATACGCTTATCACAATGCCTTTCTGGTCTGTGCTGAAGCAGGGCATTCTGGCAGCCAAGTGGCTTGACCTTTATTAGTGAGCCTGGTTACCCCCTCTCGGAACCACAGACTTAGAAATCGCCAGCTCATATACAGTGCATAAAATCTATTTATATATATATACCCTTATACACCATTTTAATAAAAAATATCACAAAATTCTTCTAAGTCCCTCGGGAAGAGTGAAAGACGCGCACGTTCATTTTCAGAGCTCCTAGACCTTCCTACTGTATAAGAAGTTAGCCAAAAAGTAGCTTCGAAAAACGCTTAGGTTAAGTTTCAGAGTTGCTTCTAATGTACCAAAGCTGGACTTAGACATAATTTCACTCTCACAACATTATGGCTGGTTGGAGAGAGTCCGAACCACAAGTACCGGGTCCATGGTTCTGGCCGTATACTGGGGGGACGGGGACGACTCCCATTAACCCCTGACTATACCGGGGATACGCTTATCACAATGCCTTTCTGGTCTGTGCTGAAGGAGGGCATTCTGGCAGCCAAGTGGCTTGACCTTTATTAGTGAGCCTGGTTACCCCCTCTCGGAACCACAGACTTAGAAATCGCCAGCTCATATACAGTGCATAAAATATATTTATATATATATACCCTTATACACCATTTTAATAAAAAATATCACAAAATTCTTCTAAGTCCCTCGGGAAGAGTGAAAGACGCGCACGTTCATTTTCAGAGCTCCTAGACCTTCCTACTGTATAAGAAGTTAGCCAAAAAGTAGCTTCGAAAAACGCTTATGTTAAGTTTCAGAGTTGCTTCTAATGTACCAAAGCTGGACTTAGACATAATTTCACTCTCACAACATTATGGCTGGTTGGAGAGAATCCGAACCACAAGTACCGGGTCCATGGTTCTGGCCGTATACTGGGGGGACGGGGACGACTCCCATTAACCCCTGACTATACCGGGGATACGCTTATCACAATGCCTTTCTGGTCTGTGCTGAAGCAGGGCATTCTGGCAGCCAAGTGGCTTGACCTTTATTAGTGAGCCTGGTTACCCCCTCTCGGAACCACAGACTTAGAAATCGCCAGCTCATATACAGTGCATAAAATCTATTTATATATATATACCCTTATACACCATTTTAATAAAAAATATCACAAAATTCTTCTAAGTCCCTCGGGAAGAGTGAAAGACGCGCACGTTCATTTTCAGAGCTCCTAGACCTTCCTACTGTATAAGAAGTTAGCCAAAAAGTAGCTTCGAAAAACGCTTAGGTTAAGTTTCAGAGTTGCTTCTAATGTACCAAAGCTGGACTTAGACATAATTTCACTCTCACAACATTATGGCTGGTTGGAGACAGTCCGAACCACAAGTACCGGGTCCATGGTTCTGGCCGTATACTGGGGGGACGGGGATGACTCCCATTAACCCCTGACTATACCGGGGATACGCTTATCACAATGCCTTTCTGGTCTGTGCTGAAGGAGGGCATTCTGGCAGCCAAGTGGCTTGACCTTTATTAGTGAGCCTGGTTACCCCCTCTCGGAACCACAGACTTAGAAATCGCCAGCTCATATACAGTGCATAAAATATATTTATATATATATACCCTTATACACCATTTTAATAAAAAATATCACAAAATTCTTCTAAGTCCCTCGGGAAGAGTGAAAGACGCGCACGTTCATTTTCAGAGCTCATAGACCTTCCTATAAGAAGTTAGCCAAAAAGTAGCTTCGAAAAACGCTTAGGTTAAGTTTCAGAGTTGCTTCTAATGTACCAAAGCTGGACTTAGACATAATTTCACTCTCACAACATTATGGCTGGTTGGAGAGAGTCCGAACCACAAGTACCGGGTCCATGGTTCTGGCCGTATACTGGGGGGACGGGGACGACTCCCATTAACCCCTGACTATACCGGGGATACGCTTATCACAATGCCTTTCTGGTCTGTGCTGAAGCAGGGCATTCTGGCAGCCAAGTGGCTTGACCTTTATTAGTGAGCCTGGTTACCCCCTCTCGGAACCACAGACTTAGAAATCGCCAGCTCATATACAGTGCATAAAATATATTTATATATATATACCCTTATACACCATTTTAATAAAAAATATCACAAAATTCTTCTAAGTCCCTCGGGAAGAGTGAAAGACGCGCACGTTCATTTTCAGAGCTCCTAGACCTTCCTACTGTATAAGAAGTTAGCCAAAAAGTAGCTTCGAAAAACGCTTATGTTAAGTTTCAGAGTTGCTTCTAATGTACCAAAGCTGGACTTAGACATAATTTCACTCTCACAACATTATGGCTGGTTGGAGAGAGTCCGAACCACAAGTACCGGGTCCATGGTTCTGGCCGTATACTGGGGGGACGGGGACGACTCCCATTAACCCCTGACTATACCGGGGATACGCTTATCACAATGCCTTTCTGGTCTGTGCTGAAGCAGGGCATTCTGGCAGCCAAGTGGCTTGACCTTTATTAGTGAGCCTGGTTACCCCCTCTCGGAACCACCGGCTTAGAAATCGCCAGCTCATATACAGTGCATAAAATATATTTATATATATACCCTTATACACCATTTTAATAAAAAAATATCACAAAATTCTTCTAAGTCCCTCGGGAAGAGTGAAAGACGCGCACGTTCATTTTCAGAGCTCCTAGACCTTCCTATAAGAAGTTAGCCAAAAAGTAGCTTTGAAAAACGCTTAGGTAAAGTTTCAGAGTTGCTTCTAATGTACCAAAGCTGGACTTAGACAATTTCACTCTCACAACATTATGGCTGGTTGGAGACAGTCCGAACCACAAGTACCGGGTCCATGGTTCTGGCCGTATACTGGGGGGACGGGGACGACTCCCATTAACCCCTGACTATACCGGGGATACGCTTATCACAATGCCTTTCTGGTCTGTGCTGAAGCAGGGCATTCTGGCAGCCAAGTGGCTTGACCTTTATTAGGGAGCCTGGTTACCCCCTCTCGGAACCACATTCTTAGAAATCGCTAGCTCATATACAGTGCATAAAATATATTTTTATATATACCCTTATACACCATTTTAATAAAAAATATCACAAAATTCTTCTAAGTCCCTCGGGAAGAGTGAAAGACGCGCACGTTCATTTTCAGAGCTCCTAGACCTTCCTATAAGAAGTTAGCCAAAAAGTAGCTTCGAAAAACGCTTAGGTTAAGTTTCAGAGTTGCTTCTAATGTACCAAAGCTGGACTTAGACATAATTTCACTCTCACAACATTATGGCTGGTTGGAGAGAGTCCGAACCACAAGTACCGGGTCCATGGTTCTGGCCGTATACTGGGGGGACGGGGACGACTCCCATTAACCCCTGACTATACCGGGGATACGCTTATCACAATGCCTTTCTGGTCTGTGCTGAAGCAGGGCATTCTGGCAGCCAAGTGGCTTGACCTTTATTAGTGAGCCTGGTTACCCCCTCTCGGAACCACAGACTTAGAAATCGCCAGCTCATATACAGTGCATAAAATCTATTTATATATATATACCCTTATACACCATTTTAATAAAAAATATCACAAAATTCTTCTAAGTCCCTCGGGAAGAGTGAAAGACGCGCACGTTCATTTTCAGAGCTCCTAGACCTTCCTACTGTATAAGAAGTTAGCCAAAAAGTAGCTTCGAAAAACGCTTAGGTTAAGTTTCAGAGTTGCTTCTAATGTACCAAAGCTGGACTTAGACATAATTTCACTCTCACAACATTATGGCTGGTTGGAGAGAGTCCGAACCACAAGTACCGGGTCCATGGTTCTGGCCGTATACTGGGGGGACGGGGACGACTCCCATTAACCCCTGACTATACCGGGGATACGCTTATCACAATGCCTTTCTGGTCTGTGCTGAAGGAGGGCATTCTGGCAGCCAAGTGGCTTGACCTTTATTAGTGAGCCTGGTTACCCCCTCTCGGAACCACAGACTTAGAAATCGCCAGCTCATATACAGTGCATAAAATATATTTATATATATATACCCTTATACACCATTTTAATAAAAAATATCACAAAATTCTTCTAAGTCCCTCGGGAAGAGTGAAAGACGCGCACGTTCATTTTCAGAGCTCCTAGACCTTCCTACTGTATAAGAAGTTAGCCAAAAAGTAGCTTCGAAAAACGCTTATGTTAAGTTTCAGAGTTGCTTCTAATGTACCAAAGCTGGACTTAGACATAATTTCACTCTCACAACATTATGGCTGGTTGGAGAGAGTCCGAACCACAAGTACCGGGTCCATGGTTCTGGCCGTATACTGGGGGGACGGGGACGACTCCCATTAACCCCTGACTATACCGGGGATACGCTTATCACAATGCCTTTCTGGTCTGTGCTGAAGCAGGGCATTCTGGCAGCCAAGTGGCTTGACCTTTATTAGTGAGCCTGGTTACCCCCTCTCGGAACCACAGACTTAGAAATCGCCAGCTCATATACAGTGCATAAAATCTATTTATATATATATACCCTTATACACCATTTTAATAAAAAATATCACAAAATTCTTCTAAGTCCCTCGGGAAGAGTGAAAGACGCGCACGTTCATTTTCAGAGCTCCTAGACCTTCCTACTGTATAAGAAGTTAGCCAAAAAGTAGCTTCGAAAAACGCTTAGGTTAAGTTTCAGAGTTGCTTCTAATGTACCAAAGCTGGACTTAGACATAATTTCACTCTCACAACATTATGGCTGGTTGGAGACAGTCCGAACCACAAGTACCGGGTCCATGGTTCTGGCCGTATACTGGGGGGACGGGGATGACTCCCATTAACCCCTGACTATACCGGGGATACGCTTATCACAATGCCTTTCTGGTCTGTGCTGAAGGAGGGCATTCTGGCAGCCAAGTGGCTTGACCTTTATTAGTGAGCCTGGTTACCCCCTCTCGGAACCACAGACTTAGAAATCGCCAGCTCATATACAGTGCATAAAATATATTTATATATATATACCCTTATACACCATTTTAATAAAAAATATCACAAAATTCTTCTAAGTCCCTCGGGAAGAGTGAAAGACGCGCACGTTCATTTTCAGAGCTCATAGACCTTCCTATAAGAAGTTAGCCAAAAAGTAGCTTCGAAAAACGCTTAGGTTAAGTTTCAGAGTTGCTTCTAATGTACCAAAGATGGACTTAGACATAATTTCACTCTCACAACATTATGGCTGGTTGGAGAGAGTCCGAACCACAAGTACCGGGTCCATGGTTCTGGCCGTATACTGGGGGGACGGGGACGACTCCCATTAACCCCTGACTATACCGGGGATACGCTTATCACAATGCCTTTCTGGTCTGTGCTGAAGCAGGGCATTCTGGCAGCCAAGTGGCTTGACCTTTATTAGTGAGCCTGGTTACCCCCTCTCGGAACCACAGACTTAGAAATCGCCAGCTCATATACAGTGCATAAAATATATTTATATATATATACCCTTATACACCATTTTAATAAAAAATATCACAAAATTCTTCTAAGTCCCTCGGGAAGAGTGAAAGACGCGCACGTTCATTTTCAGAGCTCCTAGACCTTCCTACTGTATAAGAAGTTAGCCAAAAAGTAGCTTCGAAAAACGCTTATGTTAAGTTTCAGAGTTGCTTCTAATGTACCAAAGCTGGACTTAGACATAATTTCACTCTCACAACATTATGGCTGGTTGGAGAGAGTCCGAACCACAAGTACCGGGTCCATGGTTCTGGCCGTATACTGGGGGGACGGGGACGACTCCCATTAACCCCTGACTATACCGGGGATACGCTTATCACAATGCCTTTCTGGTCTGTGCTGAAGCAGGGCATTCTGGCAGCCAAGTGGCTTGACCTTTATTAGTGAGCCTGGTTACCCCCTCTCGGAACCACAGACTTAGAAATCGCCAGCTCATATACAGTGCATAAAATCTATTTATATATATATACCCTTATACACCATTTTAATAAAAAATATCACAAAATTCTTCTAAGTCCCTCGGGAAGAGTGAAAGACGCGCACGTTCATTTTCAGAGCTCCTAGACCTTCCTACTGTATAAGAAGTTAGCCAAAAAGTAGCTTCGAAAAACGCTTAGGTTAAGTTTCAGAGTTGCTTCTAATGTACCAAAGCTGGACTTAGACATAATTTCACTCTCACAACATTATGGCTGGTTGGAGACAGTCCGAACCACAAGTACCGGGTCCATGGTTCTGGCCGTATACTGGGGGGACGGGGATGACTCCCATTAACCCCTGACTATACCGGGGATACGCTTATCACAATGCCTTTCTGGTCTGTGCTGAAGGAGGGCATTCTGGCAGCCAAGTGGCTTGACCTTTATTAGTGAGCCTGGTTACCCCCTCTCGGAACCACAGACTTAGAAATCGCCAGCTCATATACAGTGCATAAAATATATTTATATATATATACCCTTATACACCATTTTAATAAAAAATATCACAAAATTCTTCTAAGTCCCTCGGGAAGAGTGAAAGACGCGCACGTTCATTTTCAGAGCTCATAGACCTTCCTATAAGAAGTTAGCCAAAAAGTAGCTTCGAAAAACGCTTAGGTTAAGTTTCAGAGTTGCTTCTAATGTACCAAAGCTGGACTTAGACATAATTTCACTCTCACAACATTATGGCTGGTTGGAGAGAGTCCGAACCACAAGTACCGGGTCCATGGTTCTGGCCGTATACTGGGGGGACGGGGACGACTCCCATTAACCCCTGACTATACCGGGGATACGCTTATCACAATGCCTTTCTGGTCTGTGCTGAAGCAGGGCATTCTGGCAGCCAAGTGGCTTGACCTTTATTAGTGAGCCTGGTTACCCCCTCTCGGAACCACAGACTTAGAAATCGCCAGCTCATATACAGTGCATAAAATATATTTATATATATATACCCTTATACACCATTTTAATAAAAAATATCACAAAATTCTTCTAAGTCCCTCGGGAAGAGTGAAAGACGCGCACGTTCATTTTCAGAGCTCCTAGACCTTCCTACTGTATAAGAAGTTAGCCAAAAAGTAGCTTCGAAAAACGCTTATGTTAAGTTTCAGAGTTGCTTCTAATGTACCAAAGCTGGACTTAGACATAATTTCACTCTCACAACATTATGGCTGGTTGGAGAGAGTCCGAACCACAAGTACCGGGTCCATGGTTCTGGCCGTATACTGGGGGGACGGGGACGACTCCCATTAACCCCTGACTATACCGGGGATACGCTTATCACAATGCCTTTCTGGTCTGTGCTGAAGCAGGGCATTCTGGCAGCCAAGTGGCTTGACCTTTATTAGTGAGCCTGGTTACCCCCTCTCGGAACCACAGACTTAGAAATCGCCAGCTCATATACAGTGCATAAAATATATTTATATATTTACACCCTTATACACCATTTTAATAAAAAATATCACAAAATTCTTCTAAGTCCCTCGGGAAGAGTGAAAGACGCGCACGTTCATTTTCAGAGCTCCTAGACCTTCCTACTGTATAAGAAGTTAGCCAAAAAGTAGCTTCGAAAAACGCTTATGTTAAGTTTCAGAGTTGCTTCTAATGTACCAAAGCTGGACTTAGACATAATTTCACTCTCACAACATTATGGCTGGTTGGAGAGAGTCCGAACCACAAGTACCGGGTCCATGGTTCTGGCCGTATACTGGGGGGACGGGGACGACTCCCATTAACCCCTGACTATACCGGGGATACGCTTATCACAATGCCTTTCTGGTCTGTGCTGAAGCAGGGCATTCTGGCAGCCAAGTGGCTTGACCTTTATTAGTGAGCCTGGTTACCCCCTCTCGGAACCACAGACTTAGAAATCGCCAGCTCATATACAGTGCATAAAATCTATTTATATATATATACCCTTATACACCATTTTAATAAAAAATATCACAAAATTCTTCTAAGTCCCTCGGGAAGAGTGAAAGACGCGCACGTTCATTTTCAGAGCTCCTAGACCTTCCTACTGTATAAGAAGTTAGCCAAAAAGTAGCTTCGAAAAACGCTTAGGTTAAGTTTCAGAGTTGCTTCTAATGTACCAAAGCTGGACTTAGACATAATTTCACTCTCACAACATTATGGCTGGTTGGAGACAGTCCGAACCACAAGTACCGGGTCCATGGTTCTGGCCGTATACTGGGGGGACGGGGATGACTCCCATTAACCCCTGACTATACCGGGGATACGCTTATCACAATGCCTTTCTGGTCTGTGCTGAAGGAGGGCATTCTGGCAGCCAAGTGGCTTGACCTTTATTAGTGAGCCTGGTTACCCCCTCTCGGAACCACAGACTTAGAAATCGCCAGCTCATATACAGTGCATAAAATATATTTATATATATATACTCTTATACACCATTTTAATAAAAAATATCACAAAATTCTTCTAAGTCCCTCGGGAAGAGTGAAAGACGCGCACGTTCATTTTCAGAGCTCCTAGACCTTCCTACTGTATAAGAAGTTAGCCAAAAAGTAGCTTCGAAAAACGCTTAGGTTAAGTTTCAGAGTTGCTTCTAATGTACCAAAGCTGGACTTAGACATAATTTCACTCTCACAACATTATGGCTGGTTGGAGAGAGTCCGAACCACAAGTACCGGGTCCATTGATCTGGCCGTATACTGGGGGGACGGGGACGACTCCCATTAACCCCTGACTATACCGGGGATACGCTTATCACAATGCCTTTCTGGTCTGTGCTGAAGCAGGGCATTCTGGCAGCCAAGTGGCTTGACCTTTATTAGTGAGCCTGGTTACCCCCTCTCGGAACCACAGACTTAGAAATCGCCAGCTCATATACAGTGCATAAAATATATTTATATATATATACCCTTATACACCATTTTAATAAAAAATATCACAAAATTCTTCTAAGTCCCTCGGGAAGAGTGAAAGACGCGCACGTTCATTTTCAGAGCTCCTAGACCTTCCTACTGTATAAGAAGTTAGCCAAAAAGTAGCTTCGAAAAACGCTTATGTTAAGTTTCAGAGTTGCTTCTAATGTACCAAAGCTGGACTTAGACATAATTTCACTCTCACAACATTATGGCTGGTTGGAGAGAGTCCGAACCACAAGTACCGGGTCCATGGTTCTGGCCGTATACTGGGGGGACGGGGACGACTCCCATTAACCCCTGACTATACCGGGGATACGCTTATCACAATGCCTTTCTGGTCTGTGCTGAAGCAGGGCATTCTGGCAGCCAAGTGGCTTGACCTTTATTAGTGAGCCTGGTTACCCCCTCTCGGAACCACAGACTTAGAAATCGCCAGCTCATATACAGTGCATAAAATATATTTATATATATATACCCTTATACACCATTTTAATAAAAAATATCACAAAATTCTTCTAAGTCCCTCGGGAAGAGTGAAAGACGCGCACGTTCATTTTCAGAGCTCCTAGACCTTCCTACTGTATAAGAAGTTAGCCAAAAAGTAGCTTCGAAAAACGCTTATGTTAAGTTTCAGAGTTGCTTCTAATGTACCAAAGCTGGACTTAGACATAATTTCACTCTCACAACATTATGGCTGGTTGGAGAGAGTCCGAACCACAAGTACCGGGTCCATGGTTCTGGCCGTATACTGGGGGGACGGGGACGACTCCCATTAACCCCTGACTATACCGGGGATACGCTTATCACAATGCCTTTCTGGTCTGTGCTGAAGCAGGGCATTCTGGCAGCCAAGTGGCTTGACCTTTATTAGTGAGCCTGGTTACCCCCTCTCGGAACCACAGACTTAGAAATCGCCAGCTCATATACAGTGCATAAAATCTATTTATATATATATACCCTTATACACCATTTTAATAAAAAATATCACAAAATTCTTCTAAGTCCCTCGGGAAGAGTGAAAGACGCGCACGTTCATTTTCAGAGCTCCTAGACCTTCCTACTGTATAAGAAGTTAGCCAAAAAGTAGCTTCGAAAAACGCTTAGGTTAAGTTTCAGAGTTGCTTCTAATGTACCAAAGCTGGACTTAGACATAATTTCACTCTCACAACATTATGGCTGGTTGGAGACAGTCCGAACCACAAGTACCGGGTCCATGGTTCTGGCCGTATACTGGGGGGACGGGGATGACTCCCATTAACCCCTGACTATACCGGGGATACGCTTATCACAATGCCTTTCTGGTCTGTGCTGAAGGAGGGCATTCTGGCAGCCAAGTGGCTTGACCTTTATTAGTGAGCCTGGTTACCCCCTCTCGGAACCACAGACTTAGAAATCGCCAGCTCATATACAGTGCATAAAATATATTTATATATATATACTCTTATACACCATTTTAATAAAAAATATCACAAAATTCTTCTAAGTCCCTCGGGAAGAGTGAAAGACGCGCACGTTCATTTTCAGAGCTCCTAGACCTTCCTACTGTATAAGAAGTTAGCCAAAAAGTAGCTTCGAAAAACGCTTTGGTTAAGTTTCAGAGTTGCTTCTAATGTACCAAAGCTGGACTTAGACATAATTTCACTCTCACAACATTATGGCTGGTTGGAGAGAGTCCGAACCACAAGTACCGGGTCCATTGATCTGGCCGTATACTGGGGGGACGGGGACGACTCCCATTAACCCCTGACTATACCGGGGATACGCTTATCACAATGCCTTTCTGGTCTGTGCTGAAGCAGGGCATTCTGGCAGCCAAGTGGCTTGACCTTTATTAGTGAGCCTGGTTACCCCCTCTCGGAACCACAGACTTAGAAATCGCCAGCTCATATACAGTGCATAAAATATATTTATATATATACCCTTATACACCATTTTAATAAAAAATATCACAAAATTCTTCTAAGTCCCTCGGGAAGAGTGAAAGACGCGCACGTTCATTTTCAGAGCTCATAGACCTTCCTATAAGAAGTTAGCCAAAAAGTAGCTTCGAAAAACGCTTAGGTTAAGTTTCAGAGTTGCTTCTAATGTACCAAAGCTGGACTTAGACATAATTTCACTCTCACAACATTATGGCTGGTTGGAGACAGTCCGAACCACAAGTACCGGGTCCATGGTTCTGGCCGTATACTGTGGGGACGGGGACGACTCCCATTAACCCCTGACTATACCGGGGATACGCTTATCACAATGCCTTTCTGGTCTGTGCTGAAGCAGGGCATTCTGGCAGCCAAGTGGCTTGACCTTTATTAGTGAGCCTGGTTACCCCCTCTCGGAACCACAGACTTAGAAATCGCCAGCTCATATACAGTGCATAAAATATATTTATATATATACCCTTATACACCATTTTAATAAAAAAATATCACAAAATTCTTCTAAGTCCCTCGGGAAGAGTGAAAGACGCGCACGTTCATTTTCAGAGCTCCTAGACCTTCCTATAAGAAGTTAGCCAAAAAGTAGCTTCGAAAAACGCTTAGGTTAAGTTTCAGAGTTGCTTCTAATGTACCAAAGCTGGACTTAGACAATTTCACTCTCACAACATTATGGCTGGTTGGAGACAGTCCGAACCACAAGTACCGGGTCCATGGTTCTGGCCGTATACTGGGGGGACGGGGACGACTCCCATTAACCCCTGACTATACCGGGGATACGCTTATCACAATGCCTTTCTGGTCTGTGCTGAAGCAGGGCATTCTGGCAGCCAAGTGTCTTGACCTTTATTAGGGAGCCTGGTTACCCCCTCTCGGAACCACAGACTTAGAAATCGCTAGCTCATATACAGTGCATAAAATATATTTTTATATATACCCTTATACACCATTTTAATAAAAAATATCACAAAATTCTTCTAAGTCCCTCGGGAAGAGTGAAAGACGCGCACGTTCATTTTCAGAGCTCCTAGACCTTCCTATAAGAAGTTAGCCAAAAAGTAGCTTCGAAAAACGCTTAGGTTAAGTTTCAGAGTTGCTTCTAATGTACCAAAGCTGGACTTAGACATAATTTCACTCTCACAACATTATGGCTGGTTGGAGAGAGTCCGAACCACAAGTACCGGGTCCATGGTTCTGGCCGTATACTGGGGGGACGGGGACGACTCCCATTAACCCCTGACTATACCGGGGATACGCTTATCACAATGCCTTTCTGGTCTGTGCTGAAGCAGGGCATTCTGGCAGCCAAGTGGCTTGACCTTTATTAGTGAGCCTGGTTACCCCCTCTCGGAACCACAGACTTAGAAATCGCCAGCTCATATACAGTGCATAAAATATATTTATATATATATACCCTTATACACCATTTTAATAAAAAATATCACAAAATTCTTCTAAGTCCCTCGGGAAGAGTGAAAGACGCGCACGTTCATTTTCAGAGCTCCTAGACCTTCCTACTGTATAAGAAGTTAGCCAAAAAGTAGCTTCGAAAAACGCTTATGTTAAGTTTCAGAGTTGCTTCTAATGTACCAAAGCTGGACTTAGACATAATTTCACTCTCACAACATTATGGCTGGTTGGAGAGAGTCCGAACCACAAGTACCGGGTCCATGGTTCTGGCCGTATACTGGGGGGACGGGGACGACTCCCATTAACCCCTGACTATACCGGGGATACGCTTATCACAATGCCTTTCTGGTCTGTGCTGAAGCAGGGCATTCTGGCAGCCAAGTGGCTTGACCTTTATTAGTGAGCCTGGTTACCCCCTCTCGGAACCACAGACTTAGAAATCGCCAGCTCATATACAGTGCATAAAATCTATTTATATATATATACCCTTATACACCATTTTAATAAAAAATATCACAAAATTCTTCTAAGTCCCTCGGGAAGAGTGAAAGACGCGCACGTTCATTTTCAGAGCTCCTAGACCTTCCTACTGTATAAGAAGTTAGCCAAAAAGTAGCTTCGAAAAACGCTTAGGTTAAGTTTCAGAGTTGCTTCTAATGTACCAAAGCTGGACTTAGACATAATTTCACTCTCACAACATTATGGCTGGTTGGAGACAGTCCGAACCACAAGTACCGGGTCCATGGTTCTGGCCGTATACTGTGGGGACGGGGACGACTCCCATTAACCCCTGACTATACCGGGGATACGCTTATCACAATGCCTTTCTGGTCTGTGCTGAAGCAGGGCATTCTGGCAGCCAAGTGGCTTGACCTTTATTAGTGAGCCTGGTTACCCCCTCTCGGAACCACAGACTTAGAAATCGCCAGCTCATATACAGTGCATAAAATATATTTATATATATACCCTTATACACCATTTTAATAAAAAAATATCACAAAATTCTTCTAAGTCCCTCGGGAAGAGTGAAAGACGCGCACGTTCATTTTCAGAGCTCCTAGACCTTCCTATAAGAAGTTAGCCAAAAAGTAGCTTCGAAAAACGCTTAGGTTAAGTTTCAGAGTTGCTTCTAATGTACCAAAGCTGGACTTAGACAATTTCACTCTCACAACATTATGGCTGGTTGGAGACAGTCCGAACCACAAGTACCGGGTCCATGGTTCTGGCCGTATACTGGGGGGACGGGGACGACTCCCATTAACCCCTGACTATACCGGGGATACGCTTATCACAATGCCTTTCTGGTCTGTGCTGAAGCAGGGCATTCTGGCAGCCAAGTGTCTTGACCTTTATTAGTGAGCCTGGTTACCCCCTCTCGGAACCACAGACTTAGAAATCGCTAGCTCATATACAGTGCATAAAATATATTTTTATATATACCCTTATACACCATTTTAATAAAAAATATCACAAAATTCTTCTAAGTCCCTCGGGAAGAGTGAAAGACGCGCACGTTCATTTTCAGAGCTCCTAGACCTTCCTATAAGAAGTTAGCCATAAAGTAGCTTCGAAAACCGCTTAGGTTAAGTTTCAGAGTTGCTTCTAATGTACCAAAGCTGGACTTAGACATAATTTCACTCTCACAACATTATGGCTGGTTGGAGAGAGTCCGAACCACAAGTACCGGGTCCATGGTTCTGGCCGTATACTGGGGGGACGGGGACGACTCCCATTAACCCCTGACTATACCGGGGATACGCTTATCACAATGCCTTTCTGGTCTGTGCTGAAGCAGGGCATTCTGGCAGCCAAGTGGCTTGACCTTTATTAGTGAGCCTGGTTACCCCCTCTCGGAACCACAGACTTAGAAATCGCCAGCTCATATACAGTGCATAAAATATATTTATATATATATACCCTTATACACCATTTTAATAAAAAATATCACAAAATTCTTCTAAGTCCCTCGGGAAGAGTGAAAGACGCGCACGTTCATTTTCAGAGCTCCTAGACCTTCCTACTGTATAAGAAGTTAGCCAAAAAGTAGCTTCGAAAAACGCTTATGTTAAGTTTCAGAGTTGCTTCTAATGTACCAAAGCTGGACTTAGACATAATTTCACTCTCACAACATTATGGCTGGTTGGAGAGAGTCCGAACCACAAGTACCGGGTCCATGGTTCTGGCCGTATACTGGGGGGACGGGGACGACTCCCATTAACCCCTGACTATACCGGGGATACGCTTATCACAATGCCTTTCTGGTCTGTGCTGAAGCAGGGCATTCTGGCAGCCAAGTGGCTTGACCTTTATTAGTGAGCCTGGTTACCCCCTCTCGGAACCACAGACTTAGAAATCGCCAGCTCATATACAGTGCATAAAATCTATTTATATATATATACCCTTATACACCATTTTAATAAAAAATATCACAAAATTCTTCTAAGTCCCTCGGGAAGAGTGAAAGACGCGCACGTTCATTTTCAGAGCTCCTAGACCTTCCTACTGTATAAGAAGTTAGCCAAAAAGTAGCTTCGAAAAACGCTTAGGTTAAGTTTCAGAGTTGCTTCTAATGTACCAAAGCTGGACTTAGACATAATTTCACTCTCACAACATTATGGCTGGTTGGAGACAGTCCGAACCACAAGTACCGGGTCCATGGTTCTGGCCGTATACTGTGGGGACGGGGACGACTCCCATTAACCCCTGACTATACCGGGGATACGCTTATCACAATGCCTTTCTGGTCTGTGCTGAAGCAGGGCATTCTGGCAGCCAAGTGGCTTGACCTTTATTAGTGAGCCTGGTTACCCCCTCTCGGAACCACAGACTTAGAAATCGCCAGCTCATATACAGTGCATAAAATATATTTATATATATACCCTTATACACCATTTTAATAAAAAAATATCACAAAATTCTTCTAAGTCCCTCGGGAAGAGTGAAAGACGCGCACGTTCATTTTCAGAGCTCCTAGACCTTCCTATAAGAAGTTAGCCAAAAAGTAGCTTCGAAAAACGCTTAGGTTAAGTTTCAGAGTTGCTTCTAATGTACCAAAGCTGGACTTAGACAATTTCACTCTCACAACATTATGGCTGGTTGGAGACAGTCCGAACCACAAGTACCGGGTCCATGGTTCTGGCCGTATACTGGGGGGACGGGGACGACTCCCATTAACCCCTGACTATACCGGGGATACGCTTATCACAATGCCTTTCTGGTCTGTGCTGAAGCAGGGCATTCTGGCAGCCAAGTGTCTTGACCTTTATTAGTGAGCCTGGTTACCCCCTCTCGGAACCACAGACTTAGAAATCGCTAGCTCATATACAGTGCATAAAATATATTTTTATATATACCCTTATACACCATTTTAATAAAAAATATCACAAAATTCTTCTAAGTCCCTCGGGAAGAGTGAAAGACGCGCACGTTCATTTTCAGAGCTCCTAGACCTTCCTATAAGAAGTTAGCCATAAAGTAGCTTCGAAAAACGCTTAGGTTAAGTTTCAGAGTTGCTTCTAATGTACCAAAGCTGGACTTAGACATAATTTCACTCTCACAACATTATGGCTGGTTGGAGAGAGTCCGAACCACAAGTACCGGGTCCATGGTTCTGGCCGTATACTGGGGGGACGGGGACGACTCCCATTAACCCCTGACTATACCGGGGATACGCTTATCACAATGCCTTTCTGGTCTGTGCTGAAGCAGGGCATTCTGGCAGCCAAGTGGCTTGACCTTTATTAGTGAGCCTGGTTACCCCCTCTCGGAACCACAGACTTAGAAATCGCCAGCTCATATACAGTGCATAAAATATATTTATATATATATACCCTTATACACCATTTTAATAAAAAATATCACAAAATTCTTCTAAGTCCCTCGGGAAGAGTGAAAGACGCGCACGTTCATTTTCAGAGCTCCTAGACCTTCCTACTGTATAAGAAGTTAGCCAAAAAGTAGCTTCGAAAAACGCTTAGGTTAAGTTTCAGAGTTGCTTCTAATGTACCAAAGCTGGACTTAGACATAATTTCACTCTCACAACATTATGGCTGGTTGGAGACAGTCCGAACCACAAGTACCGGGTCCATTGATCTGGCCGTATACTGGGGGGACGGGGACGACTCCCATTAACCCCTGACTATACCGGGGATACGCTTATCACAATGCCTTTCTGGTCTGTGCTGAAGCAGGGCATTCTGGCAGCCAAGTGGCTTGACCTTTATTAGTGAGCCTGGTTACCCCCTCTCGGAACCACAGACTTAGAAATCGCCAGCTCATATACAGTGCATAAAATATATTTATATATATATACCCTTATACACCATTTTAATAAAAAATATCACAAAATTCTTCTAAGTCCCTCGGGAAGAGTGAAAGACGCGCACGTTCATTTTCAGAGCTCCTAGACCTTCCTACTGTATAAGAAGTTAGCCAAAAAGAAGCTTCGAAAAACGCTTATGTTAAGTTTCAGTGTTGCTTCTAATGTACCAAAGCTGGACTTAGACATAATTTCACTCTCACAACATTATGGCTGGTTGGAGACAGTCCGAACCACAAGTACCGGGTGCATGGTTCTGGCCGTATACTGGGGGGACGGGGACGACTCCCATTAACCCCTGACTATACCGGGGATACGCTTATCACAATGCCTTTCTGGTCTGTGCTGAAGCAGGGCATTCTGGCAGCCAAGTGGCTTGACCTTTATTAGTGAGCCTGGTTACCCCCTCTCGGAACCACCGGCTTAGAAATCGCCAGCTCATATACAGTGCATAAAATATATTTATATATATACCCTTATACACCATTTTAATAAAAAAATATCACAAAATTCTTCTAAGTCCCTCGGGAAGAGTGAAAGACGCGCACGTTCATTTTCAGAGCTCCTAGACCTTCCTACTGTATAAGAAGTTAGCCAAAAAGTAGCTTCGAAAAACGCTTATGTTAAGTTTCAGAGTTGCTTCTAATGTACCAAAGCTGGACTTAGACATAATTTCACTCTCACAACATTATGGCTGGTTGGAGAGAGTCCGAACCACAAGTACCGGGTCCATGGTTCTGGCCGTATACTGGGGGGACGGGGACGACTCCCATTAACCCCTGACTATACCGGGGATACGCTTATCACAATGCCTTTCTGGTCTGTGCTGAAGCAGGGCATTCTGGCAGCCAAGTGGCTTGACCTTTATTAGTGAGCCTGGTTACCCCCTCTCGGAACCACAGACTTAGAATTCGCCAGCTCATATACAGTGCATAAAATATATTTATATATATATACCCTTATACACCATTTTAATAAAAAATATCACAAAATTCTTCTAAGTCCCTCGGGAAGAGTGAAAGACGCGCACGTTCATTTTCAGAGCTCCTAGACCTTCCTATAAGAAGTTAGCCAAAAAGTAGCTTCGAAAAACGCTTAGGTTAAGTTTCAGAGTTGCTTCTAATGTACCAAAGCTGGACTTAGACAATTTCACTCTCACAACATTATGGCTGGTTGGAGACAGTCCGAACCACAAGTACCGGGTCCATGGTTCTGGCCGTATACTGGGGGGACGGGGACGACTCCCATTAACCCCTGACTATACCGGGGATACGCTTATCACAATGCCTTTCTGGTCTGTGCTGAAGCAGGGCATTCTGGCAGCCAAGTGTCTTGACCTTTATTAGTGAGCCTGGTTACCCCCTCTCGGAACCACAGACTTAGAAATCGCTAGCTCATATACAGTGCATAAAATATATTTTTATATATACCCTTATACACCATTTTAATAAAAAATATCACAAAATTCTTCTAAGTCCCTCGGGAAGAGTGAAAGACGCGCACGTTCATTTTCAGAGCTCCTAGACCTTCCTATAAGAAGTTAGCCATAAAGTAGCTTCGAAAAACGCTTAGGTTAAGTTTCAGAGTTGCTTCTAATGTACCAAAGCTGGACTTAGACATAATTTCACTCTCACAACATTATGGCTGGTTGGAGAGAGTCCGAACCACAAGTACCGGGTCCATGGTTCTGGCCGTATACTGGGGGGACGGGGACGACTCCCATTAACCCCTGACTATACCGGGGATACGCTTATCACAATGCCTTTCTGGTCTGTGCTGAAGCAGGGCATTCTGGCAGCCAAGTGGCTTGACCTTTATTAGTGAGCCTGGTTACCCCCTCTCGGAACCACAGACTTAGAAATCGCCAGCTCATATACAGTGCATAAAATATATTTATATATATATACCCTTATACACCATTTTAATAAAAAATATCACAAAATTCTTCTAAGTCCCTCGGGAAGAGTGAAAGACGCGCACGTTCATTTTCAGAGCTCCTAGACCTTCCTACTGTATAAGAAGTTAGCCAAAAAGTAGCTTCGAAAAACGCTTAGGTTAAGTTTCAGAGTTGCTTCTAATGTACCAAAGCTGGACTTAGACATAATTTCACTCTCACAACATTATGGCTGGTTGGAGACAGTCCGAACCACAAGTACCGGGTCCATTGATCTGGCCGTATACTGGGGGGACGGGGACGACTCCCATTAACCCCTGACTATACCGGGGATACGCTTATCACAATGCCTTTCTGGTCTGTGCTGAAGCAGGGCATTCTGGCAGCCAAGTGGCTTGACCTTTATTAGTGAGCCTGGTTACCCCCTCTCGGAACCACAGACTTAGAAATCGCCAGCTCATATACAGTGCATAAAATATATTTATATATATATACCCTTATACACCATTTTAATAAAAAATATCACAAAATTCTTCTAAGTCCCTCGGGAAGAGTGAAAGACGCGCACGTTCATTTTCAGAGCTCCTAGACCTTCCTACTGTATAAGAAGTTAGCCAAAAAGTAGCTTCGAAAAACGCTTATGTTAAGTTTCAGAGTTGCTTCTAATGTACCAAAGCTGGACTTAGACATAATTTCACTCTCACAACATTATGGCTGGTTGGAGAGAGTCCGAACCACAAGTACCGGGTCCATGGTTCTGGCCGTATACTGGGGGGACGGGGACGACTCCCATTAACCCCTGACTATACCGGGGATACGCTTATCACAATGCCTTTCTGGTCTGTGCTGAAGCAGGGCATTCTGGCAGCCAAGTGGCTTGACCTTTATTAGTGAGCCTGGTTACCCCCTCTCGGAACCACAGACTTAGAAATCGCCAGCTCATATACAGTGCATAAAATCTATTTATATATATATACCCTTATACACCATTTTAATAAAAAATATCACAAAATTCTTCTAAGTCCCTCGGGAAGAGTGAAAGACGCGCACGTTCATTTTCAGAGCTCCTAGACCTTCCTACTGTATAAGAAGTTAGCCAAAAAGTAGCTTCGAAAAACGCTTAGGTTAAGTTTCAGAGTTGCTTCTAATGTACCAAAGCTGGACTTAGACATAATTTCACTCTCACAACATTATGGCTGGTTGGAGACAGTCCGAACCACAAGTACCGGGTCCATGGTTCTGGCCGTATACTGGGGGGACGGGGATGACTCCCATTAACCCCTGACTATACCGGGGATACGCTTATCACAATGCCTTTCTGGTCTGTGCTGAAGGAGGGCATTCTGGCAGCCAAGTGGCTTGACCTTTATTAGTGAGCCTGGTTACCCCCTCTCGGAACCACAGACTTAGAAATCGCCAGCTCATATACAGTGCATAAAATATATTTATATATATATACCCTTATACACCATTTTAATAAAAAATATCACAAAATTCTTCTAAGTCCCTCGGGAAGAGTGAAAGACGCGCACGTTCATTTTCAGAGCTCCTAGACCTTCCTACTGTATAAGATGTTAGCCAAAAAGTAGCTTCGAAAAACGCTTAGGTTAAGTTTCAGAGTTGCTTCTAATGTACCAAAGCTGGACTTAGACATAATTTCACTCTCACAACATTATGGCTGGTTGGAGACAGTCCGAACCACAAGTACCGGGTCCATTGATCTGGCCGTATACTGGGGGGACGGGGACGACTCCCATTAACCCCTGACTATACCGGGGATACGCTTATCACAATGCCTTTCTGGTCTGTGCTGAAGCAGGGCATTCTGGCAGCCAAGTGGCTTGACCTTTATTAGTGAGCCTGGTTACCCCCTCTCGGAACCACAGACTTAGAAATCGCCAGCTCATATACAGTGCATAAAATATATTTATATATATACCCTTATACACCATTTTAATAAAAAATATCACAAAATTCTTCTAAGTCCCTCGGGAAGAGTGAAAGACGCGCACGTTCATTTTCAGAGCTCATAGACCTTCCTATAAGAAGTTAGCCAAAAAGTAGCTTCGAAAAACGCTTAGGTTAAGTTTCAGAGTTGCTTCTAATGTACCAAAGCTGGACTTAGACATAATTTCACTCTCACAACATTATGGCTGGTTGGAGACAGTCCGAACCACAAGTACCGGGTCCATGGTTCTGGCCGTATACTGTGGGGACGGGAACGACTCCCATTAACCCCTGACTATACCGGGGATACGCTTATCACAATGCCTTTCTGGTCTGTGCTGAAGCAGGGCATTCTGGCAGCCAAGTGGCTTGACCTTTATTAGTGAGCCTGGTTACCCCCTCTCGGAACCACAGACTTAGAAATCGCCAGCTCATATACAGTGCATAAAATATATTTATATATATACCCTTATACACCATTTTAATAAAAAAATATCACAAAATTCTTCTAAGTCCCTCGGGAAGAGTGAAAGACGCGCACGTTCATTTTCAGAGCTCCTAGACCTTCCTATAAGAAGTTAGCCAAAAAGTAGCTTCGAAAAACGCTTAGGTTAAGTTTCAGAGTTGCTTCTAATGTACCAAAGCTGGACTTAGACAATTTCACTCTCACAACATTATGGCTGGTTGGAGACAGTCCGAACCACAAGTACCGGGTCCATGGTTCTGGCCGTATACTGGGGGGACGGGGACGACTCCCATTAACCCCTGACTATACCGGGGATACGCTTATCACAATGCCTTTCTGGTCTGTGCTGAAGCAGGGCATTCTGGCAGCCAAGTGTCTTGACCTTTATTAGGGAGCCTGGTTACCCCCTCTCGGAACCACAGACTTAGAAATCGCTAGCTCATATACAGTGCATAAAATATATTTTTATATATACCCTTATACACCATTTTAATAAAAAATATCACAAAATTCTTCTAAGTCCCTCGGGAAGAGTGAAAGACGCGCACGTTCATTTTCAGAGCTCCTAGACCTTCCTATAAGAAGTTAGCCAAAAAGTAGCTTCGAAAAACGCTTAGGTTAAGTTTCAGAGTTGCTTCTAATGTACCAAAGCTGGACTTAGACATAATTTCACTCTCACAACATTATGGCTGGTTGGAGAGAGTCCGAACCACAAGTACCGGGTCCATGGTTCTGGCCGTATACTGGGGGGACGGGGACGACTCCCATTAACCCCTGACTATACCGGGGATACGCTTATCACAATGCCTTTCTGGTCTGTGCTGAAGCAGGGCATTCTGGCAGCCAAGTGGCTTGACCTTTATTAGTGAGCCTGGTTACCCCCTCTCGGAACCACAGACTTAGAAATCGCCAGCTCATATAGAGTGCATAAAATCTATTTATATATATATACCCTTATACACCATTTTAATAAAAAATATCACAAAATTCTTCTAAGTCCCTCGGGAAGAGTGAAAGACGCGCACGTTCATTTTCAGAGCTCCTAGACCTTCCTACTGTATAAGAAGTTAGCCAAAAAGTAGCTTCGAAAAACGCTTAGGTTAAGTTTCAGAGTTGCTTCTAATGTACCAAAGCTGGACTTAGACATAATTTCACTCTCACAACATTATGGCTGGTTGGAGACAGTCCGAACCACAAGTACCGGGTCCATTGATCTGGCCGTATACTGGGGGGACGGGGACGACTCCCATTAACCCCTGACTATACCGGGGATACGCTTATCACAATGCCTTTCTGGTCTGTGCTGAAGCAGGGCATTCTGGCAGCCAAGTGGCTTGACCTTTATTAGTGAGCCTGGTTACCCCCTCTCGGAACCACAGACTTAGAAATCGCCAGCTCATATACAGTGCATAAAATATATTTATATATATACCCTTATACACCATTTTAATAAAAAATATCACAAAATTCTTCTAAGTCCCTCGGGAAGAGTGAAAGACGCGCACGTTCATTTTCAGAGCTCATAGACCTTCCTATAAGAAGTTAGCCAAAAAGTAGCTTCGAAAAACGCTTAGGTTAAGTTTCAGAGTTGCTTCTAATGTACCAAAGCTGTACTTAGACATAATTTCACTCTCACAACATTATGGCTGGTTGGAGACAGTCCGAACCACAAGTACCGGGTCCATGGTTCTGGCCGTATACTGGGGGGACGGGGACGACTCCCATTAACCCCTGACTATACCGGGGATACGCTTATCACAATGCCTTTCTGGTCTGTGCTGAAGCAGGGCATTCTGGCAGCCAAGTGGCTTGACCTTTATTAGTGAGCCTGGTTACCCCCTCTCGGAACCACAGACTTAGAAATCGCCAGCTCATATACAGTGCATAAAATATATTTATATATATACCCTTATACACCATTTTAATAAAAAATATCACAAAATTCTTCTAAGTCCCTCGGGAAGAGTGAAAGACGCGCACGTTCATTTTCAGAGCTCCTAGACCTTCCTATAAGAAGTTAGCCAAAAAGTAGCTTCGAAAAACGCTTAGGTAAAGTTTCAGAGTTGCTTCTAATGTACCAAAGCTGGACTTAGACATAATTTCACTCTCACAACATTATGGCTGGTTGGAGAGAGTCCGAACCACAAGTACCGGGTCCATGGTTCTGGCCGTATACTGGGGGGACGGGGAAGACTCCCATTAACCCCTGACTATACCGGGGATACGCTTATCACAATGCCTTTCTGGTCTGTGCTGAAGCAGGGCATTCTGGCAGCCAAGTGGCTTGACCTTTATTAGTGAGCCTGGTTACCCCCTCTCGGAACCACAGACTTAGAAATCGCCAGCTCATATACAGTGCATAAAATATATTTTTATATATATACCCTTATACACCATTTTAATAAAAAATATAACAAAATTCTTCTAAGTCCCTCTGGAAGAGTGAAAGACGCGCACGTTCATTTTCAGAGCTCCTAGACCTTCCTACTGTATAAGAAGTTAGCCAAAAAGTAGCTTCGAAAAACGCTTAGGTAAAGTTTCAGAGTTGCTTCTAATGTACCAAAGCTGGACTTAGACATAATTTCACTCTCACAACATTATGGCTGGTTAGAGACAGTCCGAACCACAAGTACCGGGTCCATGGATCTGGCCGTATACTGGGGGGTCGGGGACGACTCCCATTAACCCCTGACTATACCGGGGATACGCTTATCACAATGCCTTTCTGGTCTGTGCTGAAGGAGGGCATTCTGGCAGCCAAGTGGCTTGACCTTTATTAGTGAGCCTGGTTACCCCCTCTCGGAACCACAGACTTAGAAATCGCCAGCTCATATACAGTGCATAAAATATATTTATATATATACCCTTATACACCATTTTAATAAAAAATATCACAAAATTCTTCTAAGTCCCTCGGGAAGAGTGAAAGACGTGCACGTTCATTTTCAGAGCTCCTAGACCTTCCTATAAGAAGTTAGCCAAAAAGTAGCTTCGAAAAACGCTTAGGTTAAGTTTCAGAGTTGCTTCTAATGTACCAAAGCTGGACTTAGACATAATTTCACTCTCACAACATTATGGCTGGTTGGAGACAGTCCGAACCACAAGTACCGGGTCCATGGTTCTGGCCGTATACTGTGGGGACGGGGACGACTCCCATTAACCCCTGACTATACCGGGGATACGCTTATCACAATGCCTTTCTGGTCTGTGCTGAAGCAGGGCATTCTGGCAGCCAAGTGGCTTGACCTTTATTAGTGAGCCTGGTTACCCCCTCTCGGAACCACAGACTTAGAAATCGCCAGCTCATATACAGTGCATAAAATATATTTATATATATACCCTTATACACCATTTTAATAAAAAATATCACAAAATTCTTCTAAGTCCCTCTGGAAGAGTGAAAGACGCGCATGTTCATTTTCAGAGCTCCTAGACCTTCCTATAAGAAGTTAGCCAAAAAGTAGCTTCGAAAAACGCTTAGGTTAAGTTTCAGAGTTGCTTCTAATGTACCAAAGCTGGACTTAGACATAATTTCACTCTCACAACATTATGGCTGGTTGGAGAGAGTCCGAACCACAAGTACCGGGTCCATGGTTCTGGCCGTATACTGGGGGGACGGGGACGACTCCCATTAACCCCTGACTATACCGGGGATACGCTTATCACAATGCCTTTCTGGTCTGTGCTGAAGCAGGGCATTCTGGCAGCCAAGTGGCTTGACCTTTATTAGTGAGCCTGGTTACCCCCTCTCGGAACCACAGACTTAGAAATCGCCAGCTCATATACAGTGCATAAAATATATTTATATATATACCCTTATACACCATTTTAATAAAAAATATCAAAAAATTCTTCTAAGTCCCTCGGGAAGAGTGAAAGACGCGCACGTTCATTTTCAGAGCTCCTAAACCTTCCTATAAGAAGTTAGCCAAAAAGTAGCTTCGAAAAACGCTTAGGTAAAGTTTCAGAGTTGCTTCTAATGTACCAAAGCTGGACTTAGACATAATTTCACTCTCACAACATTATGGCTGGTTGGAGAGAGTCCGAACCACAAGTACCGGGTCCATGGTTCTGGCCGTATACTGGGGGGACGGGGAAGACTCCCATTAACCCCTGACTATACCGGGGATACGCTTATCACAATGCCTTTCTGGTCTGTGCTGAAGCAGGGCATTCTGGCAGCCAAGTGGCTTGACCTTTATTAGTGAGCCTGGTTACCCCCTCTCGGAACCACAGACTTAGAAATCGCCAGCTCATATACAGTGCATAAAATATATTTTTATATATATACCCTTATACACCATTTTAATAAAAAATATAACAAAATTCTTCTAAGTCCCTCTGGAAGAGTGAAAGACGCGCACGTTCATTTTCAGAGCTCCTAGACCTTCCTACTGTATAAGAAGTTAGCCAAAAAGTAGCTTCGAAAAACGCTTAGGTAAAGTTTCAGAGTTGCTTCTAATGTACCAAAGCTGGACTTAGACATAATTTCACTCTCACAACATTATGGCTGGTTAGAGACAGTCCGAACCACAAGTACCGGGTCCATGGATCTGGCCGTATACTGGGGGGACGGGGACGACTCCCATTAACCCCTGACTATACCGGGGATACGCTTATCACAATGCCTTTCTGGTCTGTGCTGAAGGAGGGCATTCTGGCAGCCAAGTGGCTTGACCTTTATTAGTGAGCCTGGTTACCCCCTCTCGGAACCACAGACTTAGAAATCGCCAGCTCATATACAGTGCATAAAATATATTTATATATATACCCTTATACACCATTTTAATAAAAAATATCACAAAATTCTTCTAAGTCCCTCGGGAAGAGTGAAAGACGTGCACGTTCATTTTCAGAGCTCCTAGACCTTCCTATAAGAAGTTAGCCAAAAAGTAGCTTCGAAAAACGCTTAGGTTAAGTTTCAGAGTTGCTTCTAATGTACCAAAGCTGGACTTAGACATAATTTCACTCTCACAACATTATGGCTGGTTGGAGACAGTCCGAACCACAAGTACCGGGTCCATGGTTCTGGCCGTATACTGTGGGGACGGGGACGACTCCCATTAACCCCTGACTATACCGGGGATACGCTTATCACAATGCCTTTCTGGTCTGTGCTGAAGCAGGGCATTCTGGCAGCCAAGTGGCTTGACCTTTATTAGTGAGCCTGGTTACCCCCTCTCGGAACCACAGACTTAGAAATCGCCAGCTCATATACAGTGCATAAAATATATTTATATATATACCCTTATACACCATTTTAATAAAAAATATCACAAAATTCTTCTAAGTCCCTCTGGAAGAGTGAAAGACGCGCACGTTCATTTTCAGAGCTCCTAGACCTTCCTATAAGAAGTTAGCCAAAAAGTAGCTTCGAAAAACGCTTAGGTTAAGTTTCAGAGTTGCTTCTAATGTACCAAAGCTGGACTTAGACATAATTTCACTCTCACAACATTATGGCTGGTTGGAGAGAGTCCGAACCACAAGTACCGGGTCCATGGTTCTGGCCGTATACTGGGGGGACGGGGACGACTCCCATTAACCCCTGACTATACCGGGGATACGCTTATCACAATGCCTTTCTGGTCTGTGCTGAAGCAGGGCATTCTGGCAGCCAAGTGGCTTGACCTTTATTAGTGAGCCTGGTTACCCCCTCTCGGAACCACAGACTTAGAAATCGCCAGCTCATATACAGTGCATAAAATATATTTATATATATACCCTTATACACCATTTTAATAAAAAATATCACAAAATTCTTCTAAGTCCCTCGGGAAGAGTGAAAGACGCGCACGTTCATTTTCAGAGCTCCTAGACCTTCCTATAAGAAGTTAGCCAAAAAATAGCTTCGAAAAACGCTTAGGTTAAGTTTCAGAGTTGCTTCTAATGTACCAAAGCTGGACTTAGACATAATTTCACTCTCACAACATTATGGCTGGTTGGAGACAGTCCGAACCACAAGTACCGGGTCCATGGTTCTGGCCGTATACTGGGGGGATGGGGATGACTCCCATTAACCCCTGACTATACCGGGGATACGCTTATCACAATGCCTTTCTGGTCTGTGCTGAAGCAGGGCATTCTGGCAGCCAAGTGGCTTGACCTTTATTAGTGAGCCTGGTTACCCCCTCTCGGAACCACAGACTTAGAAATCGCCAGCTCATATACAGTGCATAAAATATATTTATATATATACCCTTATACACCATTTTAATAAAAAATATCACAAAATTCTTCTAAGTCCCTCGGGAAGAGTGAAAGACGCGCACGTTCATTTTCAGAGCTCCTAGACCTTCCTATAAGAAGTTAGCCAAAAAGTAGCTTCGAAAAACGCTTAGGTTAAGTTTCAGAGTTGCTTCTAATGTACCAAAGCTGGACTTAGACATAATTTCACTCTCACAACATTATGGCTGGTTGGAGACAGTCCGAACCACAAGTACCGGGTCCATGGTTCTGGCCGTATACTGGGGGGATGGGGACGACTCCCATTAACCCCTGACTATACCGGGGATACGCTTATCACAATGCCTTTCTGGTCTGTGCTGAAGCAGGGCATTCTGGCAGCCAATTGGCTTGACCTTCATTAGTGAGCCTGGTTACCCCCTCTCGGAACCACAGACTTAGAAATCGCCAGCTCATATACAGTGCATAAAATATATTTTTATATATATACCCTTATACACCATTTTAATAAAAAATATAACAAAATTCTTCTAAGTCCCTCTGGAAGAGTGAAAGACGCGCACGTTCATTTTCAGAGCTCCTAGACCTTCCTACTGTATAAGAAGTTAGCCAAAAAGTAGCTTCGAAAAACGCTTAGGTAAAGTTTCAGAGTTGCTTCTAATGTACCAAAGCTGGACTTAGACATAATTTCACTCTCACAACATTATGGCTGGTTAGAGACAGTCCGAACCACAAGTACCGGGTCCATGGATCTGGCCGTATACTGGGGGGACGGGGACGACTCCCATTAACCCCTGACTATACCGGGGATACGCTTATCACAATGCCTTTCTGGTCTGTGCTGAAGGAGGGCATTCTGGCAGCCAAGTGGCTTGACCTTTATTAGTGAGCCTGGTTACCCCCTCTCGGAACCACAGACTTAGAAATCGCCAGCTCATATACAGTGCATAAAATATATTTATATATATACCCTTATACACCATTTTAATAAAAAATATCACAAAATTCTTCTAAGTCCCTCGGGAAGAGTGAAAGACGTGCACGTTCATTTTCAGAGCTCCTAGACCTTCCTATAAGAAGTTAGCCAAAAAGTAGCTTCGAAAAACGCTTAGGTTAAGTTTCAGAGTTGCTTCTAATGTACCAAAGCTGGACTTAGACATAATTTCACTCTCACAACATTATGGCTGGTTGGAGACAGTCCGAACCACAAGTACCGGGTCCATGGTTCTGGCCGTATACTGTGGGGACGGGGACGACTCCCATTAACCCCTGACTATACCGGGGATACGCTTATCACAATGCCTTTCTGGTCTGTGCTGAAGCAGGGCATTCTGGCAGCCAAGTGGCTTGACCTTTATTAGTGAGCCTGGTTACCCCCTCTCGGAACCACAGACTTAGAAATCGCCAGCTCATATACAGTGCATAAAATATATTTATATATATACCCTTATACACCATTTTAATAAAAAATATCACAAAATTCTTCTAAGTCCCTCTGGAAGAGTGAAAGACGCGCACGTTCATTTTCAGAGCTCCTAGACCTTCCTATAAGAAGTTAGCCAAAAAGTAGCTTCGAAAAACGCTTAGGTTAAGTTTCAGAGTTGCTTCTAATGTACCAAAGCTGGACTTAGACATAATTTCACTCTCACAACATTATGGCTGGTTGGAGACAGTCCGAACCACAAGTACCGGGTCCATGGTTCTGGCCGTATACTGGGGGGATGGGGACGACTCCCATTAACCCCTGACTATACCGGGGATACGCTTATCACAATGCCTTTCTGGTCTGTGCTGAAGCAGGGCATTCTGGCAGCCAAGTGGCTTGACCTTTATTAGTGAGCCTGGTTACCCCCTCTCGGAACCACAGACTTAGAAATCGCCAGCTCATATACAGTGCATAAAATATATGTATATATATACCCTTATACACCATTTTAATAAAAAATATCACAAAATTCTTCTAAGTCCCTCGGGAAGAGTGAAAGACGTGCACGTTCATTTTCAGAGCTCCTAGACCTTCCTACTGTATAAGAAGTTAGCCAAAAAGTAGCTTCGAAAAACGCTTAGGTTAAGTTTCAGAGTTGCTTCTAATGTACCAAAGCTGGACTTGGACATAATTTCACTCTCACAACATTATGGCTGGTTGGAGACAGTCCGAACCACAAGTACCGGGTCCATGGTTCTGGCCGTATACTGTGGGGACAGGGACGACTCCCATTAACCCCTGACTATACCGGGGATACGCTTATCACAATGCCTTTCTGGTCTGTGCTGAAGCAGGGCATTCTGGCAGCCAAGTGGCTTGACCTTTATTAGTGAGCCTGGTTACCCCCTCTCGGAACCACAGACTTTGAAATCGCCAGCTCATATACAGTGCATAAAATATATTTATATATATACCCTTATACACCATTTTAATAAAAAATATCACAAAATTCTTCTAAGTCCCTCGGGAAGAGTGAAAGACGCGCACGTTCATTTTCAGAGCTCCTAGACCTTCCTATAAGAAGTTAGCCAAAAAGTAGCTTCGAAAAACGCTTAGGTTAAGTTTCAGAGTTGCTTCTAATGTACCAAAGCTGGACTTAGACATAATTTCACTCTCACAACATTATGGCTGGTTGGAGAGTCCGAACCACAAGTACCGGGTCCATGGTTCTGGCCGTATACTGGGGGGACGGGGACGACTCCCATTAACCCCTGACTATACCGGGGATACGCTTATCACAATGCCTTTCTGGTCTGTGCTGAAGCAGGGCATTCTGGCAGCCAAGTGGCTTGACCTTTATTAGTGAGCCTGGTTACCCCCTCTCGGAACCACAGACTTAGAAATCGCCAGCTCATATACAGTGCATAAAATATATTTATATATATACCCTTATACACCATTTTAATAAAAAATATCACAAAATTCTTCTAAGTCCCTCGGGAAGAGTGAAAGACGCGCACGTTCATTTTCAGAGCTCCTATACCTTCCTACTGTATAAGAAGTTAGCCAAAAAGTAGCTTCGAAAAACGCTTAGGTTAAGTTTCAGAGTTGCTTCTAATGTACCAAAGCTGGACTTAGACATAATTTCACTCTCACAACATTATGGCTGGTTGGAGACAGTCCGAACCACAAGTACCGGGTCCATGGTTCTGGCCGTATACTGGGGGGATGGGGACGACTCCCATTAACCCCTGACTATACCGGGGATACGCTTATCACAATGCCTTTCTGGTCTGTGCTGAAGGAGGGCATTCTGGCAGCCAAGTGGCTTGACCTTTATTAGTGAGCCTGGTTACCCCCTCTCGGAACCACAGACTTAGAAATCGCCAGCTCATATACAGTGCATAAAATATATTTATATATATACCCTTATACACCATTTTAATAAAAAATATCACAAAATTCTTCTAAGTCCCTCGGGAAGAGTGAAAGACGCGCACGTTCATTTTCAGAGCTTCTAGACCTTCCTATAAGAAGTTAGCCAAAAAGTAGCTTCGAAAAACGCTTAGGTTAAGTTTCAGAGTTGCTTCTAATGTACCAAAGCTGGACTTAGACATAATTTCACTCTCACAACATTATGGCTGGTTGGAGACAGTCCGAACCACAAGTACCGGGTCCATGGTTCTGGCCGTATACTGGGGGGACGGGGACGACTCCCATTAACCCCTGACTATACCGGGGATACGCTTATCACAATGCCTTTCTGGTCTGTGCTGAAGCAGGGCATTCTGGCAGCCAAGTGGCTTGACCTTTATTAGTGAGCCTGGTTACCCCCTCTCGGAACCACAGACTTAGAAATCGCCAGCTCATATACAGTGCATAAAATATATTTATATATATACCCTTATACACCATTTTAATAAAAAATATCACAAAATTCTTCTAAGTCCCTCGGGAAGAGTGAAAGACGTGCACGTTCATTTTCAGAGCTCCTAGACCTTCCTATAAGAAGTTAGCCAAAAAGTAGCTTCGAAAAACGCTTAGGTTAAGTTTCAGAGTTGCTTCTAATGTACCAAAGCTGGACTTAGACATAATTTCACTCTCACAACATTATGGCTGGTTGGAGACAGTCCGAACCACAAGTACCGGGTCCATGGTTCTGGCCGTATACTGTGGGGACGGGGACGACTCCCATTAACCCCTGACTATACCGGGGATACGCTTATCACAATGCCTTTCTGGTCTGTGCTGAAGCAGGGCATTCTGGCAGCCAAGTGGCTTGACCTTTATTAGTGAGCCTGGTTACCCCCTCTCGGAACCACAGACTTAGAAATCGCCAGCTCATATACAGTGCATAAAATATATTTATATATATACCCTTATACACCATTTTAATAAAAAATATCACAAAATTCTTCTAAGTCCCTCTGGAAGAGTGAAAGACGCGCACGTTCATTTTCAGAGCTCCTAGACCTTCCTATAAGAAGTTAGCCAAAAAGTAGCTTCGAAAAACGCTTAGGTTAAGTTTCAGAGTTGCTTCTAATGTACCAAAGCTGGACTTAGACATAATTTCACTCTCACAACATTATGGCTGGTTGGAGACAGTCCGAACCACAAGTACCGGGTCCATGGTTCTGGCCGTATACTGGGGGGATGGGGACGACTCCCATTAACCCCTGACTATACCGGGGATACGCTTATCACAATGCCTTTCTGGTCTGTGCTGAAGCAGGGCATTCTGGCAGCCAAGTGGCTTGACCTTTATTAGTGAGCCTGGTTACCCCCTCTCGGAACCACAGACTTAGAAATCGCCAGCTCATATACAGTGCATAAAATATATGTATATATATACCCTTATACACCATTTTAATAAAAAATATCACAAAATTCTTCTAAGTCCCTCGGGAAGAGTGAAAGACGTGCACGTTCATTTTCAGAGCTCCTAGACCTTCCTACTGTATAAGAAGTTAGCCAAAAAGTAGCTTCGAAAAACGCTTAGGTTAAGTTTCAGAGTTGCTTCTAATGTACCAAAGCTGGACTTGGACATAATTTCACTCTCACAACATTATGGCTGGTTGGAGACAGTCCGAACCACAAGTACCGGGTCCATGGTTCTGGCCGTATACTGTGGGGACAGGGACGACTCCCATTAACCCCTGACTATACCGGGGATACGCTTATCACAATGCCTTTCTGGTCTGTGCTGAAGCAGGGCATTCTGGCAGCCAAGTGGCTTGACCTTTATTAGTGAGCCTGGTTACCCCCTCTCGGAACCACAGACTTTGAAATCGCCAGCTCATATACAGTGCATAAAATATATTTATATATATACCCTTATACACCATTTTAATAAAAAATATCACAAAATTCTTCTAAGTCCCTCGGGAAGAGTGAAAGACGCGCACGTTCATTTTCAGAGCTCCTAGACCTTCCTATAAGAAGTTAGCCAAAAAGTAGCTTCGAAAAACGCTTAGGTTAAGTTTCAGAGTTGCTTCTAATGTACCAAAGCTGGACTTAGACATAATTTCACTCTCACAACATTATGGCTGGTTGGAGAGTCCGAACCACAAGTACCGGGTCCATGGTTCTGGCCGTATACTGGGGGGACGGGGACGACTCCCATTAACCCCTGACTATACCGGGGATACGCTTATCACAATGCCTTTCTGGTCTGTGCTGAAGCAGGGCATTCTGGCAGCCAAGTGGCTTGACCTTTATTAGTGAGCCTGGTTACCCCCTCTCGGAACCACAGACTTAGAAATCGCCAGCTCATATACAGTGCATAAAATATATTTATATATATACCCTTATACACCATTTTAATAAAAAATATCACAAAATTCTTCTAAGTCCCTCGGGAAGAGTGAAAGACGCGCACGTTCATTTTCAGAGCTCCTATACCTTCCTACTGTATAAGAAGTTAGCCAAAAAGTAGCTTCGAAAAACGCTTAGGTTAAGTTTCAGAGTTGCTTCTAATGTACCAAAGCTGGACTTAGACATAATTTCACTCTCACAACATTATGGCTGGTTGGAGACAGTCCGAACCACAAGTACCGGGTCCATGGTTCTGGCCGTATACTGGGGGGATGGGGACGACTCCCATTAACCCCTGACTATACCGGGGATACGCTTATCACAATGCCTTTCTGGTCTGTGCTGAAGGAGGGCATTCTGGCAGCCAAGTGGCTTGACCTTTATTAGTGAGCCTGGTTACCCCCTCTCGGAACCACAGACTTAGAAATCGCCAGCTCATATACAGTGCATAAAATATATTTATATATATACCCTTATACACCATTTTAATAAAAAATATCACAAAATTCTTCTAAGTCCCTCGGGAAGAGTGAAAGACGCGCACGTTCATTTTCAGAGCTTCTAGACCTTCCTATAAGAAGTTAGCCAAAAAGTAGCTTCGAAAAACGCTTAGGTTAAGTTTCAGAGTTGCTTCTAATGTACCAAAGCTGGACTTAGACATAATTTCACTCTCACAACATTATGGCTGGTTGGAGACAGTCCGAACCACAAGTACCGGGTCCATGGTTCTGGCCGTATACTGGGGGGACGGGGACGACTCCCATTAACCCCTGACTATACCGGGGATACGCTTATCACAATGCCTTTCTGGTCTGTGCTGAAGCAGGGCATTCTGGCAGCCAAGTGGCTTGACCTTTATTAGTGAGCCTGGTTACCCCCTCTCGGAACCACAGACTTAGAAATCGCCAGCTCATATACAGTGCATAAAATATATTTATATATATACCCTTATACACCATTTTAATAAAAAATATCACAAAATTCTTCTAAGTCCCTCGGGAAGAGTGAAAGACGCGCACGTTCATTTTCAGAGCTCCTAGACCTTCCTATAAGAAGTTAGCCAAAAAATAGCTTCGAAAAACGCTTAGGTTAAGTTTCAGAGTTGCTTCTAATGTACCAAAGCTGGACTTAGACATAATTTCACTCTCACAACATTATGGCTGGTTGGAGACAGTCCGAACCACAAGTACCGGGTCCATGGTTCTGGCCGTATACTGGGGGGATGGGGACGACTCCCATTAACCCCTGACTATACCGGGGATACGCTTATCACAATGCCTTTCTGGTCTGTGCTGAAGCAGGGCATTCTGGCAGCCAATTGGCTTGACCTTCATTAGTGAGCCTGGTTACCCCCTCTCGGAACCACAGACTTAGAAATCGCCAGCTCATATACAGTGCATAAAATATATTTATATATATACCCTTATACACCATTTTAATAAAAAATATCACAAAACTCTTCTAAATCCCTCGGGAAGAGTGAAAGACGCGCACGTTCATTTTCAGAGCTCCTAGACCTTCCTATAAGAAGTTAGCCAAAAAGTAGCTTCGAAAAACGCTTAGGTTAAGTTTCAGAGTTGCTTCTAATGTACCAAAGCTGGACTTAGACATAATTTCACTCTCACAACATTATGGCTGGTTGGAGACAGTCCGAACCACAAGTACCGGGTCCATGGTTCTGGCCGTATACTGGGGGGATGGGGACGACTCCCATTAACCCCTGACTATACCGGGGATACGCTTATCACAATGCCTTTCTGGTCTGTGCTGAAGCAGGGCATTCTGGCAGCCAAGTGGCTTGACCTTTATTAGTGAGCCTGGTTACCCCCTCTCGGAACCACAGACTTAGAAATCGCCAGCTCATATACAGTGCATAAAATATATTTATATATATACCCTTATACACCATTTTAATAAAAAATATCACAAAATTCTTCTAAGTCCCTCGGGAAGAGTGAAAGACGCGCACGTTCATTTTCAGAGCTCCTAGACCTTCCTACTGTATAAGAAGTTAGCCAAAAAGTAGCTTCGAAAAACGCTTAGGTTAAGTTTCAGAGTTGCTTCTAATGTACCAAAGCTGGACTTAGACATAATTTCACTCTCACAACATTATGGCTGGTTGGAGACAGTCCGAACCACAAGTACCGGGTCCATGGTTCTGGCCGTATACTGGGGGGATGGGGACGACTCCCATTAACCCCTGACTATACCGGGGATACGCTTATCACAATGCCTTTCTGGTCTGTGCTGAAGGAGGGCATTCTGGCAGCCAAGTGGCTTGACCTTTATTAGTGAGCCTGGTTACCCCCTCTCGGAACCACAGACTTAGAAATCGCCAGCTCATATACAGTGCATAAAATATATTTATATATATACCCTTATACACCATTTTAATAAAAAATATCACAAAATTCTTCTAAGTCCCTCGGGAAGAGTGAAAGACGCGCACGTTAATTTTCAGAGCTTCTAGACCTTCCTATAAGAAGTTAGCCAAAATGTAGCTTCGAAAAACGCTTAGGTTAAGTTTCAGAGTTGCTTCTAATGTACCAAAGCTGGACTTAGACATAATTTCACTCTCACAACATTATGGCTGGTTGGAGACAGTCCGAACCACAAGTACCGGGTCCATGGTTCTGGCCGTATACTGGGGGGACGGGGACGACTCCCATTAACCCCTGACTATACCGGGGATACGCTTATCACAATGCCTTTCTGGTCTGTGCTGAAGCAGGGCATTCTGGCAGCCAAGTGGCTTGACCTTTATTAGTGAGCCTGGTTACCCCCTCTCGGAACCACAGACTTAGAAATCGCCAGCTCATATACAGTGCATAAAATATATTTATATATATACCCTTATACACCATTTTAATAAAAAATATCACAAAATTCTTCTAAGTCCCTCGGGAAGAGTGAAAGACGCGCACGTTCATTTTCAGAGCTCCTAGACCTTCCTATAAGAAGTTAGCCAAAAAATAGCTTCGAAAAACGCTTAGGTTAAGTTTCAGAGTTGCTTCTAATGTACCAAAGCTGGACTTAGACATAATTTCACTCTCACAACATTATGGCTGGTTGGAGACAGTCCGAACCACAAGTACCGGGTCCATGGTTCTGGCCGTATACTGGGGGGATGGGGACGACTCCCATTAACCCCTGACTATACCGGGGATACGCTTATCACAATGCCTTTCTGGTCTGTGCTGAAGCAGGGCATTCTGGCAGCCAATTGGCTTGACCTTCATTAGTGAGCCTGGTTACCCCCTCTCGGAACCACAGACTTAGAAATCGCCAGCTCATATACAGTGCATAAAATATATTTATATATATACCCTTATACACCATTTTAATAAAAAATATCACAAAACTCTTCTAAATCCCTCGGGAAGAGTGAAAGACGCGCACGTTCATTTTCAGAGCTCCTAGACCTTCCTATAAGAAGTTAGCCAAAAAGTAGCTTCGAAAAACGCTTAGGTTAAGTTTCAGAGTTGCTTCTAATGTACCAAAGCTGGACTTAGACATAATTTCACTCTCACAACATTATGGCTGGTTGGAGACAGTCCGAACCACAAGTACCGGGTCCATGGTTCTGGCCGTATACTGGGGGGATGGGGACGACTCCCATTAACCCCTGACTATACCGGGGATACGCTTATCACAATGCCTTTCTGGTCTGTGCTGAAGCAGGGCATTCTGGCAGCCAAGTGGCTTGACCTTTATTAGTGAGCCTGGTTACCCCCTCTCGGAACCACAGACTTAGAAATCGCCAGCTCATATACAGTGCATAAAATATATTTATATATATACCCTTATACACCATTTTAATAAAAAATATCACAAAATTCTTCTAAGTCCCTCGGGAAGAGTGAAAGACGCGCACGTTCATTTTCAGAGCTCCTAGACCTTCCTACTGTATAAGAAGTTAGCCAAAAAGTAGCTTCGAAAAACGCTTAGGTTAAGTTTCAGAGTTGCTTCTAATGTACCAAAGCTGGACTTAGACATAATTTCACTCTCACAACATTATGGCTGGTTGGAGACAGTCCGAACCACAAGTACCGGGTCCATGGTTCTGGCCGTATACTGGGGGGATGGGGACGACTCCCATTAACCCCTGACTATACCGGGGATACGCTTATCACAATGCCTTTCTGGTCTGTGCTGAAGGAGGGCATTCTGGCAGCCAAGTGGCTTGACCTTTATTAGTGAGCCTGGTTACCCCCTCTCGGAACCACAGACTTAGAAATCGCCAGCTCATATACAGTGCATAAAATATATTTATATATATACCCTTATACACCATTTTAATAAAAAATATCACAAAATTCTTCTAAGTCCCTCGGGAAGAGTGAAAGACGCGCACGTTCATTTTCAGAGCTTCTAGACCTTCCTATAAGAAGTTAGCCAAAAAGTAGCTTCGAAAAACGCTTAGGTTAAGTTTCAGAGTTGCTTCTAATGTACCAAAGCTGGACTTAGACATAATTTCACTCTCACAACATTATGGCTGGTTGGAGACAGTCCGAACCACAAGTACCGGGTCCATGGTTCTGGCCGTATACTGGGGGGACGGGGACGACTCCCATTAACCCCTGACTATACCGGGGATACGCTTATCACAATGCCTTTCTGGTCTGTGCTGAAGCAGGGCATTCTGGCAGCCAAGTGGCTTGACCTTTATTAGTGAGCCTGGTTACCCCCTCTCGGAACCACAGACTTAGAAATCGCCAGCTCATATACAGTGCATAAAATATATTTATATATATACCCTTATACACCATTTTAATAAAAAATATCACAAAATTCTTCTAAGTCCCTCGGGAAGAGTGAAAGACGCGCACGTTCATTTTCAGATCTCCTAGACCTTCCTATAAGAAGTTAGCCAAAAAATAGCTTCGAAAAACGCTTAGGTTAAGTTTCAGAGTTGCTTCTAATGTACCAAAGCTGGACTTAGACATAATTTCACTCTCACAACATTATGGCTGGTTGGAGACAGTCCGAACCACAAGTACCGGGTCCATGGTTCTGGCCGTATACTGGGGGGATGGGGACGACTCCCATTAACCCCTGACTATACCGGGGATACGCTTATCACAATGCCTTTCTGGTCTGTGCTGAAGCAGGGCATTCTGGCAGCCAATTGGCTTGACCTTCATTAGTGAGCCTGGTTACCCCCTCTCGGAACCACAGACTTAGAAATCGCCAGCTCATATACAGTGCATAAAATATATTTATATATATACCCTTATACACCATTTTAATAAAAAATATCACAAAACTCTTCTAAATCCCTCGGGAAGAGTGAAAGACGCGCACGTTCATTTTCAGAGCTCCTAGACCTTCCTATAAGAAGTTAGCCAAAAAGTAGCTTCGAAAAACGCTTAGGTTAAGTTTCAGAGTTGCTTCTAATGTACCAAAGCTGGACTTAGACATAATTTCACTCTCACAACATTATGGCTGGTTGGAGACAGTCCGAACCACAAGTACCGGGTCCATGGTTCTGGCCGTATACTGGGGGGATGGGGACGACTCCCATTAACCCCTGACTATACCGGGGATACGCTTATCACAATGCCTTTCTGGTCTGTGCTGAAGCAGGGCATTCTGGCAGCCAAGTGGCTTGACCTTTATTAGTGAGCCTGGTTACCCCCTCTCGGAACCACAGACTTAGAAATCGCCAGCTCATATACAGTGCATAAAATATATTTATATATATACCCTTATACACCATTTTAATAAAAAATATCACAAAATTCTTCTAAGTCCCTCGGGAAGAGTGAAAGACGTGCACGTTCATTTTCAGAGCTCCTAGACCTTCCTATAAGAAGTTAGCCAAAAAGTAGCTTCGAAAAACGCTTAGGTTAAGTTTCAGAGTTGCTTCTAATGTACCAAAGCTGGACTTAGACATAATTTCACTCTCACAACATTATGGCTGGTTGGAGACAGTCCGAACCACAAGTACCGGGTCCATGGTTCTGGCCGTATACTGGGGGGATGGGGACGACTCCCATTAACCCCTGACTGTACCGGGGATACGCTTATCACAATGCCTTTCTGGTCTGTGCTGAAGCAGGGCATTCTGGCAGCCAATTGGCTTGACCTTCATTAGTGAGCCTGGTTACCCCCTCTCGGAACCACAGACTTAGAAATCGCCAGCTCATATACAGTGCATAAAATATATTTATATATATACCCTTATACACCATTTTAATAAAAAATATCACAAAACTCTTCTAAATCCCTCGGGAAGAGTGAAAGACGCGCACGTTCATTTTCAGAGCTCCTAGACCTTCCTATAAGAAGTTAGCCAAAAAGTAGCTTCGAAAAACGCTTAGGTTAAGTTTCAGAGTTGCTTCTAATGTACCAAAGCTGGACTTAGACATAATTTCACTCTCACAACGTTATGGCTGGTTGGAGACAGTCCGAACCACAAGTACCGGGTCCATGGTTCTGGCCGTATACTGGGGGGATGGGGACGACTCCCATTAACCCCTGACTATACCGGGGATACGCTTATCACAATGCCTTTCTGGTCTGTGCTGAAGCAGGGCATTCTGGCAGCCAAGTGGCTTGACCTTTATTAGTGAGCCTGGTTACCCCCTCTCGGAACCACAGACTTAGAAATCGCCAGCTCATATACAGTGCATAAAATATATTTATATATATACCCTTATACACCATTTTAATTAAAAAATATCACAAAATTCTTCTAAGTCCCTCGGGAAGAGTGAAAGACGCGCACGTTCATTTTCAGAGCTCCTAGACCTTCCTATAAGAAGTTAGCCAAAAAGTAGCTTCGAAAAACGCTTAGGTTAAGTTTCAGAGTTGCTTCTAATGTACCAAAGCTGGACTTAGACATAATTTCACTCTCACAACATTATGGCTGGTTGGAGAGAGTCCGAACCACAAGTACCGGGTCCATGGTTCTGGCCGTATACTGGGGGGACGGGGACGACTCCCATTAACCCCTGACTATACCGGGGATACGCTTATCACAATGCCTTTCTGGTCTGTGCTGAAGCAGGGCATTCTGGCAGCCAAGTGGCTTGACCTTTATTAGTGAGCCTGGTTACCCCCTCTCGGAACCACAGACTTAGAAATCGCCAGCTCATATACAGTGCATAAAATATATTTATATATATACCCTTATACACCATTTTAATAAAAAATATCACAAAATTCTTCTAAGTCCCTCGGGAAGAGTGAAAGACGCGCACGTTCATTTTCAGAGCTCCTAGACCTTCCTATAAGAAGTTAGCCAAAAAATAGCTTCGAAAAACGCTTAGGTTAAGTTTCAGAGTTGCTTCTAATGTACCAAAGCTGGACTTAGACATAATTTCACTCTCACAACATTATGGCTGGTTGGAGACAGTCCGAACCACAAGTACCGGGTCCATGGTTCTGGCCGTATACTGGGGGGATGGGGACGACTCCCATTAACCCCTGACTATACCGGGGATACGCTTATCACAATGCCTTTCTGGTCTGTGCTGAAGCAGGGCATTCTGGCAGCCAATTGGCTTGACCTTCATTAGTGAGCCTGGTTACCCCCTCTCGGAACCACAGACTTAGAAATCGCCAGCTCATATACAGTGCATAAAATATATTTATATATATACCCTTATACACCATTTTAATAAAAAATATCACAAAATTCTTCTAAGTCCCTCGGGAAGAGTGAAAGACGCGCACGTTCATTTTCAGAGCTCCTAGACCTTCCTATAAGAAGTTAGCCAAAAAGTAGCTTCGAAAAACGCTTAGGTTAAGTTTCAGAGTTGCTTCTAATGTACCAAAGCTGGACTTAGACATAATTTCACTCTCACAACATTATGGCTGGTTGGAGACAGTCCGAACCACAAGTACCGGGTCCATGGTTCTGGCCGTATACTGGGGGGATGGGGACGACTCCCATTAACCCCTGACTATACCGGGGATACGCTTATCACAATGCCTTTCTTGTCTGTGCTGAAGCAGGGCATTCTGGCAGCCAATTGGCTTGACCTTCATTAGTGAGCCTGGTTACCCCCTCTCGGAACCACAGACTTAGAAATCGCCAGCTCATATACAGTGCATAAAATATATTTATATATATACCCTTATACACCATTTTAATAAAAAATATCACAAAACTCTTCTAAATCCCTCGGGAAGAGTGAAAGACGCGCACGTTCATTTTCAGAGCTCCTAGACCTTCCTATAAGAAGTTAGCCAAAAAGTAGCTTCGAAAAACGCTTAGGTTAAGTTTCAGAGTTGCTTCTAATGTACCAAAGCTGGACTTAGACATAATTTCACTCTCACAACATTATGGCTGGTTGGAGACAGTCCGAACCACAAGTACCGGGTCCATGGTTCTGGCCGTATACTGGGGGGATGGGGACGACTCCCATTAACCCCTGACTATACCGGGGATACGCTTATCACAATGCCTTTCTGGTCTGTGCTGAAGCAGGGCATTCTGGCAGCCAAGTGGCTTGACCTTTATTAGTGAGCCTGGTTACCCCCTCTCGGAACCACAGACTTAGAAATCGCCAGCTCATATACAGTGCATAAAATATTTATATATATATACCCTTATACACCATTTTAATAAAAAATATCACAAAATTCTTCTAAGTCCCTCGGGAAGAGTGAAAGACGCGCACGTTCATTTTCAGAGCTCCTAGACCTTCCTATAAGAAGTTAGCCAAAAAGTAGCTTCGAAAAACGCTTAGGTTAAGTTTCAGAGTTGCTTCTAATGTACCAAAGCTGGACTTAGACATAATTTCACTCTCACAACATTATGGCTGGTTGGAGAGAGTCCGAACCACAAGTACCGGGTCCATGGTTCTGGCCGTATACTGGGGGGACGGGGACGACTCCCATTAACCCCTGACTATACCGGGGATACGCTTATCACAATGCATTTCTGGTCTGTGCTGAAGCAGGGCATTCTGGCAGCCAAGTGGCTTGACCTTTATTAGTGAGCCTGGTTACCCCCTCTCGGAACCACAGACTTAGAAATCGCCAGCTCATATACAGTGCATAAAATATATTTATATATATACCCTTATACACCATTTTAATAAAAAATATCACAAAATTCTTCTAAGTCCCTCGGGAAGAGTGAAAGACGCGCACGTTCATTTTCAGAGCTCCTAGACCTTCCTATAAGAAGTTAGCCAAAAAGTAGCTTCGAAAAACGCTTAGGTTAAGTTTCAGAGTTGCTTCTAATGTACCAAAGCTGGACTTAGACATAATTTCACTCTCACAACATTATGGCTGGTTGGAGACAGTCCGAACCACAAGTACCGGGTCCATGGTTCTGGCCGTATACTGTGGGGACGAGGACGACTCCCATTAACCCCTGACTATACCGGGGATACGCTTATCACAATGCCTTTCTGGTCTGTGCTGAAGCAGGGCATTCTGGCAGCCAAGTGGCTTGACCTTTATTAGTGAGCCTGGTTACCCCCTCTCGGAACCACAGACTCTGAAATCGCCAGCTCATATACAGTGCATAAAATATATTTATATATATACCCTTATACACAATTTTAATAAAAAATATCACAAAATTCTTCTAAGTCCCTCGGGAAGAGTGAAAGACGCGCACGTTCATTTTCAGAGCTCCTAGACCTTCCTACTGTATAAGAAGTTAGCCAAAAAGTAGCTTCGAAAAACGCTTAGGTTAAGTTTCAGAGTTGCTTCTAATGTACCAAAGCTGGACTTAGACATAATTTCACTCTCACAACATTATGGCTGGTTGGAGAGAGTCCGAACCACAAGTACCGGGTCCATGGTTCTGGCCGTATACTGGGGGGACGGGGACGACTCCCATTAACCCCTGACTATACCGGGGATACGCTTATCACAATGCCTTTCTGGTCTGTGCTGAAGCAGGGCATTCTGGCAGCCAAGTGGCTTGACCTTTATTAGTGAGCCTGGTTACCCCCTCTCGGAACCACAGACTTAGAAATCGCCAGCTCATATACAGTGCATAAAATATATTTATATATATACCCTTATACACCATTTTAATAAAAAATATCACAAAATTCTTCAAAGTCCCTCGGGAAGAGTGAAAGACGCGCACGTTCATTTTCAGAGCTCCTAGACCTTCCTATAAGAAGTTAGCCAAAAAGTAGCTTCGAAAAACGCTTAGGTTAAGTTTCAGAGTTGCTTCTAATGTACCAAAGCTGGACTTAGACATAATTTCACTCTCACAACATTATGGCTGGTTGGAGAGAGTCCGAACCACAAGTACCGGGTCCATGGTTCTGGCCGTATACTGGGGGGACGGGGACGACTCCCATTAACCCCTGACTATACCGGGGATACGCTTATCACAATGCATTTCTGGTCTGTGCTGAAGCAGGGCATTCTGGCAGCCAAGTGGCTTGACCTTTATTAGTGAGCCTGGTTACCCCCTCTCGGAACCACAGACTTAGAAATCGCCAGCTCATATACAGTGCATAAAATATATTTATATATATACCCTTATACACCATTTTAATAAAAAAATATCACAAAATTCTTCTAAGTCCCTCGGGAAGAGTGAAAGACGCGCACGTTCATTTTCAGAGCTCCTAGACCTTCCTATAAGAAGTTAGCCAAAAAGTAGCTTCGAAAAACGCTTAGGTTAAGTTTCAGAGTTGCTTCTAATGTACCAAAGCTGGACTTAGACATAATTTCACTCTCACAACATTATGGCTGGTTGGAGAGAGTCCGAACCACAAGTACCGGGTCCATGGTTCTGGCCGTATACTGGGGGGACGGGGACGACTCCCATTAACCCCTGACTATACCGGGGATACGCTTATCACAATGCATTTCTGGTCTGTGCTGAAGCAGGGCATTCTGGCAGCCAAGTGGCTAGACCTTTATTAGTGAGCCTGGTTACCCCCTCTCGGAACCACAGACTTAGAAATCGCCAGCTCATATACAGTGCATAAAATATATTTATATATATACCCTTATACACCATTTTAATAAAAAATATCACAAAATTCTTCTAAGTCCTCGGGAAGAGTGAAAGACGCGCACGTTCATTTTCAGAGCTCCTATACCTTCCTACTGTATAAGAAGTTAGCCAAAAAGTAGCTTCGAAAAACGCTTAGGTTAAGTTTCAGAGTTGCTTCTAATGTACCAAAGCTGGACTTAGACATAATTTCACTCTCACAACATTATGGCTGGTTGGAGAGTCCGAACCACAAGTACCGGGTCCATGGTTCTGGCCGTATACTGGGGGGACGGGGACGACTCCCATTAACCCCTGACTATACCGGGGATACGCTTATCACAATGCCTTTCTGGTCTGTGCTGAAGCAGGGCATTCTGGCAGCCAAGTGGCTTGACCTTTATTAGTGAGCCTGGTTACCCCCTCTCGGAACCACAGACTTAGAAATCGCCAGCTCATATACAGTGCATAAAATATATTTATATATATACCCTTATACACCATTTTAATAAAAAATATCACAAAATTCTTCTAAGTCCCTCGGGAAGAGTGAAAGACGCGCACGTTCATTTTCAGAGCTCCTAGACCTTCCTACTGTATAAGAAGTTAGCCAAAAAGTAGCTTCGAAAAACGCTTAGGTTAAGTTTCAGAGTTGCTTCTAATGTACCAAAGCTGGACTTAGACATAATTTCACTCTCACAACATTATGGCTGGTTGGAGAGAGTCCGAACCACAAGTACCGGGTCCATGGTTCTGGCCGTATACTGGGGGGACGGGGACGACTCCCATTAACCCCTGACTATACCGGGGATACGCTTATCACAATGCCTTTCTGGTCTGTGCTGAAGCAGGGCATTCTGGCAGCCAAGTGGCTTGACCTTTATTAGTGAGCCTGGTTACCCCCTCTCGGAACCACAGACTTAGAAATCGCCAGCTCATATACAGTGCATAAAATATATTTATATATATACCCTTATACACCATTTTAATAAAAAATATCACAAAATTCTTCAAAGTCCCTCGGGAAGAGTGAAAGACGCGCACGTTCATTTTCAGAGCTCCTAGACCTTCCTATAAGAAGTTAGCCAAAAAGTAGCTTCGAAAAACGCTTAGGTTAAGTTTCAGAGTTGCTTCTAATGTACCAAAGCTGGACTTAGACATAATTTCACTCTCACAACATTATGGCTGGTTGGAGAGAGTCCGAACCACAAGTACCGGGTCCATGGTTCTGGCCGTATACTGGGGGGACGGGGACGACTCCCATTAACCCCTGACTATACCGGGGATACGCTTATCACAATGCATTTCTGGTCTGTGCTGAAGCAGGGCATTCTGGCAGCCAAGTGGCTTGACCTTTATTAGTGAGCCTGGTTACCCCCTCTCGGAACCACAGACTTAGAAATCGCCAGCTCATATACAGTGCATAAAATATATTTATATATATACCCTTATACACCATTTTAATAAAAAATATCACAAAACTCTTCTAAATCCCTCGGGAAGAGTGAAAGACGCGCACGTTCATTTTCAGAGCTCCTAGACCTTCCTATAAGAAGTTAGCCAAAAAGTAGCTTCGAAAAACGCTTAGGTTAAGTTTCAGAGTTGCTTCTAATGTACCAAAGCTGGACTTAGACATAATTTCACTCTCACAACATTATGGCTGGTTGGAGACAGTCCGAACCACAAGTACCGGGTCCATGGTTCTGGCCGTATACTGGGGGGATGGGGACGACTCCCATTAACCCCTGACTGTACCGGGGATACGCTTATCACAATGCCTTTCTGGTCTGTGCTGAAGCAGGGCATTCTGGCAGCCAATTGGCTTGACCTTCATTAGTGAGCCTGGTTACCCCCTCTCGGAACCACAGACTTAGAAATCGCCAGCTCATATACAGTGCATAAAATATATTTATATATATACCCTTATACACCATTTTAATAAAAAATATCACAAAACTCTTCTAAATCCCTCGGGAAGAGTGAAAGACGCGCACGTTCATTTTCAGAGCTCCTAGACCTTCCTATAAGAAGTTAGCCAAAAAGTAGCTTCGAAAAACGCTTAGGTTAAGTTTCAGAGTTGCTTCTAATGTACCAAAGCTGGACTTAGACATAATTTCACTCTCACAACATTATGGCTGGTTGGAGACAGTCCGAACCACAAGTACCGGGTCCATGGTTCTGGCCGTATACTGGGGGGATGGGGACGACTCCCATTAACCCCTGACTATACCGGGGATACGCTTATCACAATGCCTTTCTGGTCTGTGCTGAAGCAGGGCATTCTGGCAGCCAAGTGGCTTGACCTTTATTAGTGAGCCTGGTTACCCCCTCTCGGAACCACAGACTTAGAAATCGCCAGCTCATATACAGTGCATAAAATATTTATATATATATACCCTTATACACCATTTTAATAAAAAATATCACAAAATTCTTCTAAGTCCCTCGGGAAGAGTGAAAGACGCGCACGTTCATTTTCAGAGCTCCTAGACCTTCCTATAAGAAGTTAGCCAAAAAGTAGCTTCGAAAAACGCTTAGGTTAAGTTTCAGAGTTGCTTCTAATGTACCAAAGCTGGACTTAGACATAATTTCACTCTCACAACATTATGGCTGGTTGGAGAGAGTCCGAACCACAAGTACCGGGTCCATGGTTCTGGCCGTATACTGGGGGGACGGGGACGACTCCCATTAACCCCTGACTATACCGGGGATACGCTTATCACAATGCATTTCTGGTCTGTGCTGAAGCAGGGCATTCTGGCAGCCAAGTGGCTTGACCTTTATTAGTGAGCCTGGTTACCCCCTCTCGGAACCACAGACTTAGAAATCGCCAGCTCATATACAGTGCATAAAATATATTTATATATATACCCTTATACACCATTTTAATAAAAAATATCACAAAATTCTTCTAAGTCCCTCGGGAAGAGTGAAAGACGCGCACGTTCATTTTCAGAGCTCCTAGACCTTCCTATAAGAAGTTAGCCAAAAAGTAGCTTCGAAAAACGCTTAGGTTAAGTTTCAGAGTTGCTTCTAATGTACCAAAGCTGGACTTAGACATAATTTCACTCTCACAACATTATGGCTGGTTGGAGACAGTCCGAACCACAAGTACCGGGTCCATGGTTCTGGCCGTATACTGGGGGGATGGGGACGACTCCCATTAACCCCTGACTATACCGGGGATACGCTTATCACAATGCCTTTCTGGTCTGTGCTGAAGCAGGGCATTCTGGCAGCCAAGTGGCTTGACCTTTATTAGTGAGCCTGGTTACCCCCTCTCGGAACCACAGACTTAGAAATCGCCAGCTCATATACAGTGCATAAAATATATTTATATATATACCCTTATACACCATTTTAATAAAAAATATCACAAAATTCTTCTAAGTCCCTCGGGAAGAGTGAAAGACGCGCACGTTCATTTTCAGAGCTCCTAGACCTTCCTATAAGAAGTTAGCCAAAAAGTAGCTTCGAAAAACGCTTAGGTTAAGTTTCAGAGTTGCTTCTAATGTACCAAAGCTGGACTTAGACATAATTTCACTCTCACAACATTATGGCTGGTTGGAGACAGTCCGAACCACAAGTACCGGGTCCATGGTTCTGGCCGTATACTGGGGGGATGGGGACGACTCCCATTAACCCCTGACTGTACCGGGGATACGCTTATCACAATGCCTTTCTGGTCTGTGCTGAAGCAGGGCATTCTGGCAGCCAATTGGCTTGACCTTCATTAGTGAGCCTGGTTACCCCCTCTCGGAACCACAGACTTAGAAATCGCCAGCTCATATACAGTGCATAAAATATATTTATATATATACCCTTATACACCATTTTAATAAAAAATATCACAAAACTCTTCTAAATCCCTCGGGAAGAGTGAAAGACGCGCACGTTCATTTTCAGAGCTCCTAGACCTTCCTATAAGAAGTTAGCCAAAAAGTAGCTTCGAAAAACGCTTAGGTTAAGTTTCAGAGTTGCTTCTAATGTACCAAAGCTGGACTTAGACATAATTTCACTCTCACAACGTTATGGCTGGTTGGAGACAGTCCGAACCACAAGTACCGGGTCCATGGTTCTGGCCGTATACTGGGGGGATGGGGACGACTCCCATTAACCCCTGACTATACCGGGGATACGCTTATCACAATGCCTTTCTGGTCTGTGCTGAAGCAGGGCATTCTGGCAGCCAAGTGGCTTGACCTTTATTAGTGAGCCTGGTTACCCCCTCTCGGAACCACAGACTTAGAAATCGCCAGCTCATATACAGTGCATAAAATATATTTATATATATACCCTTATACACCATTTTAATTAAAAAATATCACAAAATTCTTCTAAGTCCCTCGGGAAGAGTGAAAGACGCGCACGTTCATTTTCAGAGCTCCTAGACCTTCCTATAAGAAGTTAGCCAAAAAGTAGCTTCGAAAAACGCTTAGGTTAAGTTTCAGAGTTGCTTCTAATGTACCAAAGCTGGACTTAGACATAATTTCACTCTCACAACATTATGGCTGGTTGGAGAGAGTCCGAACCACAAGTACCGGGTCCATGGTTCTGGCCGTATACTGGGGGGACGGGGACGACTCCCATTAACCCCTGACTATACCGGGGATACGCTTATCACAATGCCTTTCTGGTCTGTGCTGAAGCAGGGCATTCTGGCAGCCAAGTGGCTTGACCTTTATTAGTGAGCCTGGTTACCCCCTCTCGGAACCACAGACTTAGAAATCGCCAGCTCATATACAGTGCATAAAATATATTTATATATATACCCTTATACACCATTTTAATAAAAAATATCACAAAATTCTTCTAAGTCCCTCGGGAAGAGTGAAAGACGCGCACGTTCATTTTCAGAGCTCCTAGACCTTCCTATAAGAAGTTAGCCAAAAAATAGCTTCGAAAAACGCTTAGGTTAAGTTTCAGAGTTGCTTCTAATGTACCAAAGCTGGACTTAGACATAATTTCACTCTCACAACATTATGGCTGGTTGGAGACAGTCCGAACCACAAGTACCGGGTCCATGGTTCTGGCCGTATACTGGGGGGATGGGGACGACTCCCATTAACCCCTGACTATACCGGGGATACGCTTATCACAATGCCTTTCTGGTCTGTGCTGAAGCAGGGCATTCTGGCAGCCAATTGGCTTGACCTTCATTAGTGAGCCTGGTTACCCCCTCTCGGAACCACAGACTTAGAAATCGCCAGCTCATATACAGTGCATAAAATATATTTATATATATACCCTTATACACCATTTTAATAAAAAATATCACAAAATTCTTCTAAGTCCCTCGGGAAGAGTGAAAGACGCGCACGTTCATTTTCAGAGCTCCTAGACCTTCCTATAAGAAGTTAGCCAAAAAGTAGCTTCGAAAAACGCTTAGGTTAAGTTTCAGAGTTGCTTCTAATGTACCAAAGCTGGACTTAGACATAATTTCACTCTCACAACATTATGGCTGGTTGGAGACAGTCCGAACCACAAGTACCGGGTCCATGGTTCTGGCCGTATACTGGGGGGATGGGGACGACTCCCATTAACCCCTGACTATACCGGGGATACGCTTATCACAATGCCTTTCTTGTCTGTGCTGAAGCAGGGCATTCTGGCAGCCAATTGGCTTGACCTTCATTAGTGAGCCTGGTTACCCCCTCTCGGAACCACAGACTTAGAAATCGCCAGCTCATATACAGTGCATAAAATATATTTATATATATACCCTTATACACCATTTTAATAAAAAATATCACAAAACTCTTCTAAATCCCTCGGGAAGAGTGAAAGACGCGCACGTTCATTTTCAGAGCTCCTAGACCTTCCTATAAGAAGTTAGCCAAAAAGTAGCTTCGAAAAACGCTTAGGTTAAGTTTCAGAGTTGCTTCTAATGTACCAAAGCTGGACTTAGACATAATTTCACTCTCACAACATTATGGCTGGTTGGAGACAGTCCGAACCACAAGTACCGGGTCCATGGTTCTGGCCGTATACTGGGGGGATGGGGACGACTCCCATTAACCCCTGACTATACCGGGGATACGCTTATCACAATGCCTTTCTGGTCTGTGCTGAAGCAGGGCATTCTGGCAGCCAAGTGGCTTGACCTTTATTAGTGAGCCTGGTTACCCCCTCTCGGAACCACAGACTTAGAAATCGCCAGCTCATATACAGTGCATAAAATATTTATATATATATACCCTTATACACCATTTTAATAAAAAATATCACAAAATTCTTCTAAGTCCCTCGGGAAGAGTGAAAGACGCGCACGTTCATTTTCAGAGCTCCTAGACCTTCCTATAAGAAGTTAGCCAAAAAGTAGCTTCGAAAAACGCTTAGGTTAAGTTTCAGAGTTGCTTCTAATGTACCAAAGCTGGACTTAGACATAATTTCACTCTCACAACATTATGGCTGGTTGGAGAGAGTCCGAACCACAAGTACCGGGTCCATGGTTCTGGCCGTATACTGGGGGGACGGGGACGACTCCCATTAACCCCTGACTATACCGGGGATACGCTTATCACAATGCATTTCTGGTCTGTGCTGAAGCAGGGCATTCTGGCAGCCAAGTGGCTTGACCTTTATTAGTGAGCCTGGTTACCCCCTCTCGGAACCACAGACTTAGAAATCGCCAGCTCATATACAGTGCATAAAATATATTTATATATATACCCTTATACACCATTTTAATAAAAAATATCACAAAATTCTTCTAAGTCCCTCGGGAAGAGTGAAAGACGCGCACGTTCATTTTCAGAGCTCCTAGACCTTCCTATAAGAAGTTAGCCAAAAAGTAGCTTCGAAAAACGCTTAGGTTAAGTTTCAGAGTTGCTTCTAATGTACCAAAGCTGGACTTAGACATAATTTCACTCTCACAACATTATGGCTGGTTGGAGACAGTCCGAACCACAAGTACCGGGTCCATGGTTCTGGCCGTATACTGTGGGGACGAGGACGACTCCCATTAACCCCTGACTATACCGGGGATACGCTTATCACAATGCCTTTCTGGTCTGTGCTGAAGCAGGGCATTCTGGCAGCCAAGTGGCTTGACCTTTATTAGTGAGCCTGGTTACCCCCTCTCGGAACCACAGACTCTGAAATCGCCAGCTCATATACAGTGCATAAAATATATTTATATATATACCCTTATACACCATTTTAATAAAAAATATCACAAAATTCTTCTAAGTCCCTCGGGAAGAGTGAAAGACGCGCACGTTCATTTTCAGAGCTCCTAGACCTTCCTACTGTATAAGAAGTTAGCCAAAAAGTAGCTTCGAAAAACGCTTAGGTTAAGTTTCAGAGTTGCTTCTAATGTACCAAAGCTGGACTTAGACATAATTTCACTCTCACAACATTATGGCTGGTTGGAGAGAGTCCGAACCACAAGTACCGGGTCCATGGTTCTGGCCGTATACTGGGGGGACGGGGACGACTCCCATTAACCCCTGACTATACCGGGGATACGCTTATCACAATGCCTTTCTGGTCTGTGCTGAAGCAGGGCATTCTGGCAGCCAAGTGGCTTGACCTTTATTAGTGAGCCTGGTTACCCCCTCTCGGAACCACAGACTTAGAAATCGCCAGCTCATATACAGTGCATAAAATATATTTATATATATACCCTTATACACCATTTTAATAAAAAATATCACAAAATTCTTCAAAGTCCCTCGGGAAGAGTGAAAGACGCGCACGTTCATTTTCAGAGCTCCTAGACCTTCCTATAAGAAGTTAGCCAAAAAGTAGCTTCGAAAAACGCTTAGGTTAAGTTTCAGAGTTGCTTCTAATGTACCAAAGCTGGACTTAGACATAATTTCACTCTCACAACATTATGGCTGGTTGGAGAGAGTCCGAACCACAAGTACCGGGTCCATGGTTCTGGCCGTATACTGGGGGGACGGGGACGACTCCCATTAACCCCTGACTATACCGGGGATACGCTTATCACAATGCATTTCTGGTCTGTGCTGAAGCAGGGCATTCTGGCAGCCAAGTGGCTTGACCTTTATTAGTGAGCCTGGTTACCCCCTCTCGGAACCACAGACTTAGAAATCGCCAGCTCATATACAGTGCATAAAATATATTTATATATATACCCTTATACACCATTTTAATAAAAAAATATCACAAAATTCTTCTAAGTCCCTCGGGAAGAGTGAAAGACGCGCACGTTCATTTTCAGAGCTCCTAGACCTTCCTATAAGAAGTTAGCCAAAAAGTAGCTTCGAAAAACGCTTAGGTTAAGTTTCAGAGTTGCTTCTAATGTACCAAAGCTGGACTTAGACATAATTTCACTCTCACAACATTATGGCTGGTTGGAGAGAGTCCGAACCACAAGTACCGGGTCCATGGTTCTGGCCGTATACTGGGGGGACGGGGACGACTCCCATTAACCCCTGACTATACCGGGGATACGCTTATCACAATGCATTTCTGGTCTGTGCTGAAGCAGGGCATTCTGGCAGCCAAGTGGCTAGACCTTTATTAGTGAGCCTGGTTACCCCCTCTCGGAACCACAGACTTAGAAATCGCCAGCTCATATACAGTGCATAAAATATATTTATATATATACCCTTATACACCATTTTAATAAAAAATATCACAAAATTCTTCTAAGTCCTCGGGAAGAGTGAAAGACGCGCACGTTCATTTTCAGAGCTCCTATACCTTCCTACTGTATAAGAAGTTAGCCAAAAAGTAGCTTCGAAAAACGCTTAGGTTAAGTTTCAGAGTTGCTTCTAATGTACCAAAGCTGGACTTAGACATAATTTCACTCTCACAACATTATGGCTGGTTGGAGACAGTCCGAACCACAAGTACCGGGTCCATGGTTCTGGCCGTATACTGGGGGGATGGGGACGACTCCCATTAACCCCTGACTATACCGGGGATACGCTTATCACAATGCCTTTCTGGTCTGTGCTGAAGCAGGGCATTCTGGCAGCCAAGTGGCTTGACCTTTATTAGTGAGCCTGGTTACCCCCTCTCGGAACCACAGACTTAGAAATCGCCAGCTCATATACAGTGCATAAAATATTTATATATATATACCCTTATACACCATTTTAATAAAAAATATCACAAAATTCTTCTAAGTCCCTCGGGAAGAGTGAAAGACGCGCACGTTCATTTTCAGAGCTCCTAGACCTTCCTATAAGAAGTTAGCCAAAAAGTAGCTTCGAAAAACGCTTAGGTTAAGTTTCAGAGTTGCTTCTAATGTACCAAAGCTGGACTTAGACATAATTTCACTCTCACAACATTATGGCTGGTTGGAGAGAGTCCGAACCACAAGTACCGGGTCCATGGTTCTGGCCGTATACTGGGGGGACGGGGACGACTCCCATTAACCCCTGACTATACCGGGGATACGCTTATCACAATGCATTTCTGGTCTGTGCTGAAGCAGGGCATTCTGGCAGCCAAGTGGCTTGACCTTTATTAGTGAGCCTGGTTACCCCCTCTCGGAACCACAGACTTAGAAATCGCCAGCTCATATACAGTGCATAAAATATATTTATATATATACCCTTATACACCATTTTAATAAAAAATATCACAAAATTCTTCTAAGTCCCTCGGGAAGAGTGAAAGACGCGCACGTTCATTTTCAGAGCTCCTAGACCTTCCTATAAGAAGTTAGCCAAAAAGTAGCTTCGAAAAACGCTTAGGTTAAGTTTCAGAGATGCTTCTAATGTACCAAAGCTGGACTTAGACATAATTTCACTCTCACAACATTATGGCTGGTTGGAGACAGTCCGAACCACAAGTACCGGGTCCATGGTTCTGGCCGTATACTGTGGGGACGAGGACGACTCCCATTAACCCCTGACTATACCGGGGATACGCTTATCACAATGCCTTTCTGGTCTGTGCTGAAGCAGGGCATTCTGGCAGCCAAGTGGCTTGACCTTTATTAGTGAGCCTGGTTACCCCCTCTCGGAACCACAGACTCTGAAATCGCCAGCTCATATACAGTGCATAAAATATATTTATATATATACCCTTATACACCATTTTAATAAAAAATATCACAAAATTCTTCTAAGTCCCTCGGGAAGAGTGAAAGACGCGCACGTTCATTTTCAGAGCTCCTAGACCTTCCTACTGTATAAGAAGTTAGCCAAAAAGTAGCTTCGAAAAACGCTTAGGTTAAGTTTCAGAGTTGCTTCTAATGTACCAAAGCTGGACTTAGACATAATTTCACTCTCACAACATTATGGCTGGTTGGAGACAGTCCGAACCACAAGTACCGGGTCCATGGTTCTGGCCGTATACTGGGGGGATGGGGACGACTCCCATTAACCCCTGACTATACCGGGGATACGCTTATCACAATGCCTTTCTGGTCTGTGCTGAAGCAGGGCATTCTGGCAGCCAAGTGGCTTGACCTTTATTAGTGAGCCTGGTTACCCCCTCTCGGAACCACAGACTTAGAAATCGCCAGCTCATATACAGTGCATAAAATATTTATATATATATACCCTTATACACCATTTTAATAAAAAATATCACAAAATTCTTCTAAGTCCCTCGGGAAGAGTGAAAGACGCGCACGTTCATTTTCAGAGCTCCTAGACCTTCCTATAAGAAGTTAGCCAAAAAGTAGCTTCGAAAAACGCTTAGGTTAAGTTTCAGAGTTGCTTCTAATGTACCAAAGCTGGACTTAGACATAATTTCACTCTCACAACATTATGGCTGGTTGGAGAGAGTCCGAACCACAAGTACCGGGTCCATGGTTCTGGCCGTATACTGGGGGGACGGGGACGACTCCCATTAACCCCTGACTATACCGGGGATACGCTTATCACAATGCATTTCTGGTCTGTGCTGAAGCAGGGCATTCTGGCAGCCAAGTGGCTTGACCTTTATTAGTGAGCCTGGTTACCCCCTCTCGGAACCACAGACTTAGAAATCGCCAGCTCATATACAGTGCATAAAATATATTTATATATATACCCTTATACACCATTTTAATAAAAAATATCACAAAATTCTTCTAAGTCCCTCGGGAAGAGTGAAAGACGCGCACGTTCATTTTCAGAGCTCCTAGACCTTCCTATAAGAAGTTAGCCAAAAAGTAGCTTCGAAAAACGCTTAGGTTAAGTTTCAGAGTTGCTTCTAATGTACCAAAGCTGGACTTAGACATAATTTCACTCTCACAACATTATGGCTGGTTGGAGACAGTCCGAACCACAAGTACCGGGTCCATGGTTCTGGCCGTATACTGTGGGGACGAGGACGACTCCCATTAACCCCTGACTATACCGGGGATACGCTTATCACAATGCCTTTCTGGTCTGTGCTGAAGCAGGGCATTCTGGCAGCCAAGTGGCTTGACCTTTATTAGTGAGCCTGGTTACCCCCTCTCGGAACCACAGACTCTGAAATCGCCAGCTCATATACAGTGCATAAAATATATTTATATATATACCCTTATACACCATTTTAATAAAAAATATCACAAAATTCTTCTAAGTCCCTCGGGAAGAGTGAAAGACGCGCACGTTCATTTTCAGAGCTCCTAGACCTTCCTACTGTATAAGAAGTTAGCCAAAAAGTAGCTTCGAAAAACGCTTAGGTTAAGTTTCAGAGTTGCTTCTAATGTACCAAAGCTGGACTTAGACATAATTTCACTCTCACAACATTATGGCTGGTTGGAGACAGTCCGAACCACAAGTACCGGGTCCATGGTTCTGGCCGTATACTGTGGGGACGGGGACGACTCCCATTAACCCCTGACTATACCGGGGATACGCTTATCACAATGCCTTTCTGGTCTGTGCTGAAGCAGGGCATTCTGGCAGCCAAGTGGCTTGACCTTTATTAGTGAGCCTGGTTACCCCCTCTCGGAACCACAGACTTAGAAATCGCCAGCTCATATACAGTGCATAAAATATATTTATATATATACCCTTATACACCATTTTAATAAAAAAATATCACAAAATTCTTCTAAGTCCCTCGGGAAGAGTGAAAGACGCGCACGTTCATTTTCAGAGCTCCTAGACCTTCCTATAAGAAGTTAGCCAAAAAGTAGCTTCGAAAAACGCTTAGGTTAAGTTTCAGAGTTGCTTCTAATGTACCAAAGCTGGACTTAGACATAATTTCACTCTCACAACATTATGGCTGGTTGGAGAGAGTCCGAACCACAAGTACCGGGTCCATGGTTCTGGCCGTATACTGGGGGGACGGGGACGACTCCCATTAACCCCTGACTATACCGGGGATACGCTTATCACAATGCCTTTCTGGTCTGTGCTGAAGCAGGGCATTCTGGCAGCCAAGTGGCTTGACCTTTATTAGTGAGCCTGGTTACCCCCTCTCGGAACCACAGACTTAGAAATCGCCAGCTCATATACAGTGCATAAAATATATTTATATATATACCCTTATACACCATTTTAATAAAAAATATCACAAAATTCTTCAAAGTCCCTCGGGAAGAGTGAAAGACGCGCACGTTCATTTTCAGAGCTCCTAGACCTTCCTATAAGAAGTTAGCCAAAAAGTAGCTTCGAAAAACGCTTAGGTTAAGTTTCAGAGTTGCTTCTAATGTACCAAAGCTGGACTTAGACATAATTTCACTCTCACAACATTATGGCTGGTTGGAGAGAGTCCGAACCACAAGTACCGGGTCCATGGTTCTGGCCGTATACTGGGGGGACGGGGACGACTCCCATTAACCCCTGACTATACCGGGGATACGCTTATCACAATGCATTTCTGGTCTGTGCTGAAGCAGGGCATTCTGGCAGCCAAGTGGCTTGACCTTTATTAGTGAGCCTGGTTACCCCCTCTCGGAACCACAGACTTAGAAATCGCCAGCTCATATACAGTGCATAAAATATATTTATATATATACCCTTATACACCATTTTAATAAAAAAATATCACAAAATTCTTCTAAGTCCCTCGGGAAGAGTGAAAGACGCGCACGTTCATTTTCAGAGCTCCTAGACCTTCCTATAAGAAGTTAGCCAAAAAGTAGCTTCGAAAAACGCTTAGGTTAAGTTTCAGAGTTGCTTCTAATGTACCAAAGCTGGACTTAGACATAATTTCACTCTCACAACATTATGGCTGGTTGGAGAGAGTCCGAACCACAAGTACCGGGTCCATGGTTCTGGCCGTATACTGGGGGGACGGGGACGACTCCCATTAACCCCTGACTATACCGGGGATACGCTTATCACAATGCATTTCTGGTCTGTGCTGAAGCAGGGCATTCTGGCAGCCAAGTGGCTAGACCTTTATTAGTGAGCCTGGTTACCCCCTCTCGGAACCACAGACTTAGAAATCGCCAGCTCATATACAGTGCATAAAATATATTTATATATATACCCTTATACACCATTTTAATAAAAAATATCACAAAATTCTTCTAAGTCCTCGGGAAGAGTGAAAGACGCGCACGTTCATTTTCAGAGCTCCTATACCTTCCTACTGTATAAGAAGTTAGCCAAAAAGTAGCTTCGAAAAACGCTTAGGTTAAGTTTCAGAGTTGCTTCTAATGTACCAAAGCTGGACTTAGACATAATTTCACTCTCACAACATTATGGCTGGTTGGAGACAGTCCGAACCACAAGTACCGGGTCCATGGTTCTGGCCGTATACTGGGGGGATGGGGACGACTCCCATTAACCCCTGACTATACCGGGGAAACGCTTATCACAATGCCTTTCTGGTCTGTGCTGAAGCAAGGCATTCTGGCAGCCAAGTGGCTTGACCTTTATTAGTGAGCCTGGTTACCCCCTCTCGGAACCACAGACTTAGAAATCGCCAGCTCATATACAGTGCATAAAATATATTTATATATATACCCTTATACACCATTTTAATAAAAAATATCACAAAATTCTTCTAAGTCCTCGGGAAGAGTGAAAGACGCGCACGTTCATTTTCAGAGCTCCTATACCTTCCTACTGTATAAGAAGTTAGCCAAAAAGTAGCTTCGAAAAACGCTTAGGTTAAGTTTCAGAGTTGCTTCTAATGTACCAAAGCTGGACTTAGACATAATTTCACTCTCACAACATTATGGCTGGTTGGAGACAGTCCGAACCACAAGTACCGGGTCCATGGTTCTGGCCGTATACTGGGGGGATGGGGACGACTCCCATTAACCCCTGACTATACCGGGGAAACGCTTATCACAATGCCTTTCTGGTCTGTGCTGAAGCAGGGCATTCTGGCAGCCAAGTGGCTTGACCTTTATTAGTGAGCCTGGTTACCCCCTCTCGGAACCACAGACTTAGAAATCGCCAGCTCATATACAGTGCATAAAATATATTTATATATATACCCTTATACACCATTTTAATAAAAAATATCACAAAATTCTTCTAAGTCCCTCGGGAAGAGTGAAAGACGCGCACGTTCATTTTCAGAGCTCCTAGACCTTCCTATAAGAAGTTAGCCAAAAAGTAGCTTCGAAAAACGCTTAGGTTAAGTTTCAGAGTTGCTTCTAATGTACCAAAGCTGGACTTAGACATAATTTCACTCTCACAACATTATGGCTGGTTGGAGACAGTCCGAACCACAAGTACCGGGTCCATGGTTCTGGCCGTATACTGGGGGGACGGGGACGACTCCCATTAACCCCTGACTATACCGGGGATACGCTTATCACAATGCATTTCTGGTCTGTGCTGAAGCAGGGCATTCTGGCAGCCAAGTGGCTTGACCTTTATTAGTGAGCCTGGTTACCCCCTCTCGGAACCACAGACTTAGAAATCGCCAGCTCATATACAGTGCATAAAATATATTTATATATATACCCTTATACACCATTTTAATAAAAAATATCACAAAATTCTTCTAAGTCCCTCGGGAAGAGTGAAAGACGCGCACGTTCATTTTCAGAGCTCCTAGACCTTCCTATAAGAAGTTAGCCAAAAAGTAGCTTCGAAAAACGCTTAGGTTAAGTTTCAGAGTTGCTTCTAATGTACCAAAGCTGGACTTAGACATAATTTCACTCTCACAACATTATGGCTGGTTGGAGACAGTCCGAACCACAAGTACCGGGTCCATGGTTCTGGCCGTATACTGGGGGGACGGGGACGACTCCCATTAACCCCTGACTATACCGGGGATACGCTTATCACAATGCATTTCTGGTCTGTGCTGAAGCAGGGCATTCTGGCAGCCAAGTGGCTTGACCTTTATTAGTGAGCCTGGTTACCCCCTCTCGGAACCACAGACTTAGAAATCGCCAGCTCATATACAGTGCATAAAATATTTTTATAAATATACCCTTATACACCATTTTAATAAAAAATATCACAAAATTCTTCTAAGTCCCTCGGGAAGAGTGAAAGACGCGCACGTTCATTTTCAGAGCTCCTAGACCTTCCTATAAGAAGTTAGCCAAAAAGTAGCTTCGAAAAACGCTTAGGTTAAGTTTCAGAGTTGCTTCTAATGTACCAAAGCTGGACTTAGACATAATTTCACTCTCACAACATTATGGCTGGTTGGAGAGAGTCCGAACCACAAGTACCGGGTCCATGGTTCTGGCCGTATACTGGGGGGACGGGGACGACTCCCATTAACCCCTGACTATACCGGGGATACGCTTATCACAATGCATTTCTGGTCTGTGCTGAAGCAGGGCATTCTGGCAGCCAAGTGGCTAGACCTTTATTAGTGAGCCTGGTTACCCCCTCTCGGAACCACAGACTTAGAAATCGCCAGCTCATATACAGTGCATAAAATATATTTATATATATACCCTTATACACCATTTTAATAAAAAATATCACAAAATTCTTCTAAGTCCTCGGGAAGAGTGAAAGACGCGCACGTTCATTTTCAGAGCTCCTATACCTTCCTACTGTATAAGAAGTTAGCCAAAAAGTAGCTTCGAAAAACGCTTAGGTTAAGTTTCAGAGTTGCTTCTAATGTACCAAAGCTGGACTTAGACATAATTTCACTCTCACAACATTATGGCTGGTTGGAGACAGTCCGAACCACAAGTACCGGGTCCATGGTTCTGGCCGTATACTGGGGGGATGGGGACGACTCCCATTAACCCCTGACATACCGGGGAAACGCTTATCACAATGCCTTTCTGGTCTGTGCTGAAGCAGGGCATTCTGGCAGCCAAGTGGCTTGACCTTTATTAGTGAGCCTGGTTACCCCCTCTCGGAACCACAGACTTAGAAATCGCCAGCTCATATACAGTGCATAAAATATATTTATATATATACCCTTATACACCATTTTAATAAAAAATATCACAAAATTCTTCTAAGTCCCTCGGGAAGAGTGAAAGACGCGCACGTTCATTTTCAGAGCTCCTAGACCTTCCTATAAGAAGTTAGCCAAAAAGTAGCTTCGAAAAACGCTTAGGTTAAGTTTCAGAGTTGCTTCTAATGTACCAAAGCTGGACTTAGACATAATTTCACTCTCACAACATTATGGCTGGTTGGAGACAGTCCGAACCACAAGTACCGGGTCCATGGTTCTGGCCGTATACTGGGGGGACGGGGACGACTCCCATTAACCCCTGACTATACCGGGGATACGCTTATCACAATGCATTTCTGGTCTGTGCTGAAGCAGGGCATTCTGGCAGCCAAGTGGCTTGACCTTTATTAGTGAGCCTGGTTACCCCCTCTCGGAACCACAGACTTAGAAATCGCCAGCTCATATACAGTGCATAAAATATTTTTATATATATACCCTTATACACCATTTTAATAAAAAATATCACAAAATTCTTCTAAGTCCCTCGGGAAGAGTGAAAGACGCGCACGTTCATTTTCAGAGCTCCTAGACCTTCCTATAAGAAGTTAGCCAAAAAGTAGCTTCGAAAAACGCTTAGGTTAAGTTTCAGAGTTGCTTCTAATGTACCAAAGCTGGACTTAGACATAATTTCACTCTCACAACATTATGGCTGGTTGGAGAGAGTCCGAACCACAAGTACCGGGTCCATGGTTCTGGCCGTATACTGGGGGGACGGGGACGACTCCCATTAACCCCTGACTATACCGGGGATACGCTTATCACAATGCATTTCTGGTCTGTGCTGAAGCAGGGCATTCTGGCAGCCAAGTGGCTAGACCTTTATTAGTGAGCCTGGTTACCCCCTCTCGGAACCACAGACTTAGAAATCGCCAGCTCATATACAGTGCATAAAATATATTTATATATATACCCTTATACACCATTTTAATAAAAAATATCACAAAATTCTTCTAAGTCCTCGGGAAGAGTGAAAGACGCGCACGTTCATTTTCAGAGCTCCTATACCTTCCTACTGTATAAGAAGTTAGCCAAAAAGTAGCTTCGAAAAACGCTTAGGTTAAGTTTCAGAGTTGCTTCTAATGTACCAAAGCTGGACTTAGACATAATTTCACTCTCACAACATTATGGCTGGTTGGAGACAGTCCGAACCACAAGTACCGGGTCCATGGTTCTGGCCGTATACTGGGGGGATGGGGACGACTCCCATTAACCCCTGACTATACCGGGGAAACGCTTATCACAATGCCTTTCTGGTCTGTGCTGAAGCAGGGCATTCTGGCAGCCAAGTGGCTTGACCTTTATTAGTGAGCCTGGTTACCCCCTCTCGGAACCACAGACTTAGAAATCGCCAGCTCATATACAGTGCATAAAATATATTTATATATATACCCTTATACACCATTTTAATAAAAAATATCACAAAATTCTTCTAAGTCCTCGGGAAGAGTGAAAGACGCGCACGTTCATTTTCAGAGCTCCTATACCTTCCTACTGTATAAGAAGTTAGCCAAAAAGTAGCTTCGAAAAACGCTTAGGTTAAGTTTCAGAGTTGCTTCTAATGTACCAAAGCTGGACTTAGACATAATTTCACTCTCACAACATTATGGCTGGTTGGAGACAGTCCGAACCACAAGTACCGGGTCCATGGTTCTGGCCGTATACTGGGGGGATGGGGACGACTCCCATTAACCCCTGACTATACCGGGGAAACGCTTATCACAATGCCTTTCTGGTCTGTGCTGAAGCAGGGCATTCTGGCAGCCAAGTGGCTTGACCTTTATTAGTGAGCCTGGTTACCCCCTCTCGGAACCACAGACTTAGAAATCGCCAGCTCATATACAGTGCATAAAATATATTTATATATATACCCTTATACACCATTTTAATAAAAAATATCACAAAATTCTTCTAAGTCCCTCGGGAAGAGTGAAAGACGCGCACGTTCATTTTCAGAGCTCCTAGACCTTCCTATAAGAAGTTAGCCAAAAAGTAGCTTCGAAAAACGCTTAGGTTAAGTTTCAGAGTTGCTTCTAATGTACCAAAGCTGGACTTAGACATAATTTCACTCTCACAACATTATGGCTGGTTGGAGAGAGTCCGAACCACAAGTACCGGGTCCATGGTTCTGGCCGTATACTGGGGGGACGGGGACGACTCCCATTAACCCCTGACTATACCGGGGATACGCTTATCACAATGCATTTCTGGTCTGTGCTGAAGCAGGGCATTCTGGCAGCCAAGTGGCTAGACCTTTATTAGTGAGCCTGGTTACCCCCTCTCGGAACCACAGACTTAGAAATCGCCAGCTCATATACAGTGCATAAAATATATTTATATATATACCCTTATACACCATTTTAATAAAAAATATCACAAAATTCTTCTAAGTCCTCGGGAAGAGTGAAAGACGCGCACGTTCATTTTCAGAGCTCCTATACCTTCCTACTGTATAAGAAGTTAGCCAAAAAGTAGCTTCGAAAAACGCTTAGGTTAAGTTTCAGAGTTGCTTCTAATGTACCAAAGCTGGACTTAGACATAATTTCACTCTCACAACATTATGGCTGGTTGGAGACAGTCCGAACCACAAGTACCGGGTCCATGGTTCTGGCCGTATACTGGGGGGATGGGGACGACTCCCATTAACCCCTGACTATACCGGGGAAACGCTTATCACAATGCCTTTCTGGTCTGTGCTGAAGCAGGGCATTCTGGCAGCCAAGTGGCTTGACCTTTATTAGTGAGCCTGGTTACCCCCTCTCGGAACCACAGACTTAGAAATCGCCAGCTCATATACAGTGCATAAAATATATTTATATATATACCCTTATACACCATTTTAATAAAAAATATCACAAAATTCTTCTAAGTCCTCGGGAAGAGTGAAAGACGCGCACGTTCATTTTCAGAGCTCCTATACCTTCCTACTGTATAAGAAGTTAGCCAAAAAGTAGCTTCGAAAAACGCTTAGGTTAAGTTTCAGAGTTGCTTCTAATGTACCAAAGCTGGACTTAGACATAATTTCACTCTCACAACATTATGGCTGGTTGGAGACAGTCCGAACCACAAGTACCGGGTCCATGGTTCTGGCCGTATACTGGGGGGATGGGGACGACTCCCATTAACCCCTGACTATACCGGGGAAACGCTTATCACAATGCCTTTCTGGTCTGTGCTGAAGCAGGGCATTCTGGCAGCCAAGTGGCTTGACCTTTATTAGTGAGCCTGGTTACCCCCTCTCGGAACCACAGACTTAGAAATCGCCAGCTCATATACAGTGCATAAAATATATTTATATATATACCCTTATACACCATTTTAATAAAAAATATCACAAAATTCTTCTAAGTCCCTCGGGAAGAGTGAAAGACGCGCACGTTCATTTTCAGAGCTCCTAGACCTTCCTATAAGAAGTTAGCCAAAAAGTAGCTTCGAAAAACGCTTAGGTTAAGTTTCAGAGTTGCTTCTAATGTACCAAAGCTGGACTTAGACATAATTTCACTCTCACAACATTATGGCTGGTTGGAGACAGTCCGAACCACAAGTACCGGGTCCATGGTTCTGGCCGTATACTGGGGGGACGGGGACGACTCCCATTAACCCCTGACTATACCGGGGATACGCTTATCACAATGCATTTCTGGTCTGTGCTGAAGCAGGGCATTCTGGCAGCCAAGTGGCTTGACCTTTATTAGTGAGCCTGGTTACCCCCTCTCGGAACCACAGACTTAGAAATCGCCAGCTCATATACAGTGCATAAAATATATTTATATATATACCCTTATACACCATTTTAATAAAAAATATCACAAAATTCTTCTAAGTCCCTCGGGAAGAGTGAAAGACGCGCACGTTCATTTTCAGAGCTCCTAGACCTTCCTATAAGAAGTTAGCCAAAAAGTAGCTTCGAAAAACGCTTAGGTTAAGTTTCAGAGTTGCTTCTAATGTACCAAAGCTGGACTTAGACATAATTTCACTCTCACAACATTATGGCTGGTTGGAGACAGTCCGAACCACAAGTACCGGGTCCATGGTTCTGGCCGTATACTGGGGGGACGGGGACGACTCCCATTAACCCCTGACTATACCGGGGATACGCTTATCACAATGCATTTCTGGTCTGTGCTGAAGCAGGGCATTCTGGCAGCCAAGTGGCTTGACCTTTATTAGTGAGCCTGGTTACCCCCTCTCGGAACCACAGACTTAGAAATCGCCAGCTCATATACAGTGCATAAAATATTTTTATATATATACCCTTATACACCATTTTAATAAAAAATATCACAAAATTCTTCTAAGTCCCTCGGGAAGAGTGAAAGACGCGCACGTTCATTTTCAGAGCTCCTAGACCTTCCTATAAGAAGTTAGCCAAAAAGTAGCTTCGAAAAACGCTTAGGTTAAGTTTCAGAGTTGCTTCTAATGTACCAAAGCTGGACTTAGACATAATTTCACTCTCACAACATTATGGCTGGTTGGAGAGAGTCCGAACCACAAGTACCGGGTCCATGGTTCTGGCCGTATACTGGGGGGACGGGGACGACTCCCATTAACCCCTGACTATACCGGGGATACGCTTATCACAATGCATTTCTGGTCTGTGCTGAAGCAGGGCATTCTGGCAGCCAAGTGGCTAGACCTTTATTAGTGAGCCTGGTTACCCCCTCTCGGAACCACAGACTTAGAAATCGCCAGCTCATATACAGTGCATAAAATATATTTATATATATACCCTTATACACCATTTTAATAAAAAATATCACAAAATTCTTCTAAGTCCTCGGGAAGAGTGAAAGACGCGCACGTTCATTTTCAGAGCTCCTATACCTTCCTACTGTATAAGAAGTTAGCCAAAAAGTAGCTTCGAAAAACGCTTAGGTTAAGTTTCAGAGTTGCTTCTAATGTACCAAAGCTGGACTTAGACATAATTTCACTCTCACAACATTATGGCTGGTTGGAGACAGTCCGAACCACAAGTACCGGGTCCATGGTTCTGGCCGTATACTGGGGGGATGGGGACGACTCCCATTAACCCCTGACTATACCGGGGAAACGCTTATCACAATGCCTTTCTGGTCTGTGCTGAAGCAGGGCATTCTGGCAGCCAAGTGGCTTGACCTTTATTAGTGAGCCTGGTTACCCCCTCTCGGAACCACAGACTTAGAAATCGCCAGCTCATATACAGTGCATAAAATATATTTATATATATACCCTTATACACCATTTTAATAAAAAATATCACAAAATTCTTCTAAGTCCCTCGGGAAGAGTGAAAGACGCGCACGTTCATTTTCAGAGCTCCTAGACCTTCCTATAAGAAGTTAGCCAAAAAGTAGCTTCGAAAAACGCTTAGGTTAAGTTTCAGAGTTGCTTCTAATGTACCAAAGCTGGACTTAGACATAATTTCACTCTCACAACATTATGGCTGGTTGGAGAGAGTCCGAACCACAAGTACCGGGTCCATGGTTCTGGCCGTATACTGGGGGGACGGGGACGACTCCCATTAACCCCTGACTATACCGGGGATACGCTTATCACAATGCATTTCTGGTCTGTGCTGAAGCAGGGCATTCTGGCAGCCAAGTGGCTTGACCTTTATTAGTGAGCCTGGTTACCCCCTCTCGGAACCACAGACTTAGAAATCGCCAGCTCATATACAGTGCATAAAATATATTTATATATATACCCTTATACACCATTTTAATAAAAAATATCACAAAATTCTTCTAAGTCCCTCGGGAAGAGTGAAAGACGCGCACGTTCATTTTCAGAGCTCCTAGACCTTCCTATAAGAAGTTAGCCAAAAAGTAGCTTCGAAAAACGCTTAGGTTAAGTTTCAGAGTTGCTTCTAATGTACCAAAGCTGGACTTAGACATAATTTCACTCTCACAACATTATGGCTGGTTGGAGACAGTCCGAACCACAAGTACCGGGTCCATGGTTCTGGCCGTATACTGGGGGGACGGGGACGACTCCCATTAACCCCTGACTATACCGGGGATACGCTTATCACAATGCCTTTCTGGTCTGGGCTGAAGGAGGGCATTCTGGCAGCCAAGTGGCTTGACCTTTATTAGTGAGCCTGGTTACCCCCTCTCGGAACCACAGACTTAGAAATCGCCAGCTCATATACAGTGCATAAAATATATTTATATATATACCCTTATACACCATTTTAATAAAAAATATCACAAAATTCTTCTAAGTCCCTCGGGAAGAGTGAAAGACGCGCACGTTCATTTTCAGAGCTCCTAGACCTTCCTATAAGAAGTTAGCCAAAAAGTAGCTTCGAAAAACGCTTAGGTTAAGTTTCAGAGTTGCTTCTAATGTACCAAAGCTGGACTTAGACATAATTTCACTCTCACAACATTATGGCTGGTTGGAGACAGTCCGAACCACAAGTACCGGGTCCATGGTTCTGGCCGTATACTGGGGGGACGGGGACGACTCCCATTAACCCCTGACTATACCGGGGATACGCTTATCACAATGCATTTCTGGTCTGTGCTGAAGCAGGGCATTCTGGCAGCCAAGTGGCTTGACCTTTATTAGTGAGCCTGGTTACCCCCTCTCGGAACCACAGACTTAGAAATCGCCAGCTCATATACAGTGCATAAAATATATTTATATATATACCCTTATACACCATTTTAATAAAAAATATCACAAAATTCTTCTAAGTCCCTCGGGAAGAGTGAAAGACGCGCACGTTCATTTTCAGAGCTCCTAGACCTTCCTATAAGAAGTTAGCCAAAAAGTAGCTTCGAAAAACGCTTAGGTTAAGTTTCAGAGTTGCTTCTAATGTACCAAAGCTGGACTTAGACATAATTTCACTCTCACAACATTATGGCTGGTTGGAGACAGTCCGAACCACAAGTACCGGGTCCATGGTTCTGGCCGTATACTGGGGGGACGGGGACGACTCCCATTAACCCCTGACTATACCGGGGATACGCTTATCACAATGCCTTTCTGGTCTGTGCTGAAGGAGGGCATTCTGGCAGCCAAGTGGCTTGACCTTTATTAGTGAGCCTGGTTACCCCCTCTCGGAACCACAGACTTAGAAATCGCCAGCTCATATACAGTGCATAAAATATATTTATATATATACCCTTATACACCATTTTAATAAAAAATATCACAAAATTCTTCTAAGTCCCTCGGGAAGAGTGAAAGACGCGCACGTTCATTTTCAGAGCTCCTAGACCTTCCTATAAGAAGTTAGCCAAAAAGTAGCTTCGAAAAACGCTTAGGTTAAGTTTCAGAGTTGCTTCTAATGTACCAAAGCTGGACTTAGACATAATTTCACTCTCACAACATTATGGCTGGTTGGAGACAGTCCGAACCACAAGTACCGGGTCCATGGTTCTGGCCGTATACTGGGGGGATGGGGACGACTCCCATTAACCCCTGACTATACCGGGGATACGCTTATCACAATGCCTTTCTGGTCTGTGCTGAAGCAGGGCATTCTGGCAGCCAAGTGGCTTGACCTTTATTAGTGAGCCTGGTTACCCCCTCTCGGAACCACAGACTTAGAAATCGCCAGCTCATATACAGTGCATAAAATATTTTTATATATATACCCTTATACACCATTTTAATAAAAAATATCACAAAATTCTTCTAAGTCCCTCGGGAAGAGTGAAAGACGCGCACGTTCATTTTCAGAGCTCCTAGACCTTCCTATAAGAAGTTAGCCAAAAAGTAGCTTCGAAAAACGCTTAGGTTAAGTTTCAGAGTTGCTTCTAATGTACCAAAGCTGGACTTAGACATAATTTCACTCTCACAACATTATGGCTGGTTGGAGAGAGTCCGAACCACAAGTACCGGGTCCATGATTCTGGCAGTATACTGGGGGGACGGGGACGACTCCCATTAACCCCTGACTATACCGGGGATACGCTTATCACAATGCATTTCTGGTCTGTGCTGAAGCAGGGCATTCTGGCAGCCAAGTGGCTTGACCTTTATTAGTGAGCCTGGTTACCCCCTCTCGGAACCACAGACTTAGAAATCGCCAGCTCATATACAGTGCATAAAATATATTTATATATATACCCTTATACACCATTTTAATAAAAAATATCACAAAATTCTTCTAAGTCCCTCGGGAAGAGTGAAAGACGCGCACGTTCATTTTCAGAGCTCCTAGACCTTCCTATAAGAAGTTAGCCAAAAAGTAGCTTCGAAAAACGCTTAGGTTAAGTTTCAGAGTTGCTTCTAATGTACCAAAGCTGGACTTAGACATAATTTCACTCTCACAACATTATGGCTGGTTGGAGACAGTCCGAACCACAAGTACCGGGTCCATGGTTCTGGCCGTATACTGGGGGGACGGGGACGACTCCCATTAACCCCTGACTATACCGGGGATACGCTTATCACAATGCCTTTCTGGTCTGTGCTGAAGGAGGGCATTCTGGCAGCCAAGTGGCTTGACCTTTATTAGTGAGCCTGGTTACCCCCTCTCGGAACCACAGACTTAGAAATCGCCAGCTCATATACAGTGCATAAAATATATTTATATATATACCCTTATACACCATTTTAATAAAAAATATCACAAAATTCTTCTAAGTCCCTCGGGAAGAGAGAAAGACGCGCACGTTCATTTTCAGAGCTCCTAGACCTTCCTATAAGAAGTTAGCCAAAAAGTAGCTTCGAAAAACGCTTAGGTTAAGTTTCAGAGTTGCTTCTAATGTACCAAAGCTGGACTTAGACATAATTTCACTCTCACAACATTATGGCTGGTTGGAGACAGTCCGAACCACAAGTACCGGGTCCATGATTCTGGCCGTATACTGGGGGGACGGGGACGACTCCCATTAACCCCTGACTATACCGGGGATACGCTTATCACAATGCCTTTCTGGTCTGTGCTGAAGCAGGGCATTCTGGCAGCCAAGTGGCTTGACCTTTATTAGTGAGCCTGGTTACCCCCTCTCGGAACCACAGACTTAGAAATCGCCAGCTCATATACAGTGCATAAAATATATTTATATATATACCCTTATACACCATTTTAATTAAAAATATCACAAAATTCTTCTAAGTCCCTCGAGAAGAGTGAAAAACGCGCACGTTCATTTTCAGAGCTCCTAGACCTTCCTATAAGAAGTTAGCCAAAAAGTAGCTTCGAAAAACGCTTAGGTTAAGTTTCAGAGTTGCTTCTAATGTACTAAAGCTGGACTTAGACATAATTTCACTCTCACAACATTATGGCTGGTTGGAGAGAGTCCGAACCACAAGTACCGGGTCCATGGTTCTGGCCGTATACTGTGGGGACGGGGACGACTCCCATTAACCCCTGACTATACCGGGGATACGCTTATCACAATGCCTTTCTGGTCTGTGCTGAAGCAGGGCATTCTGGCAGCCAAGTGGCTTGACCTTTATTAGTGAGCCTGGTTACCCCCTCTCGGAACCACAGACTTAGAAATCGCCAGCTCATATACAGTGCATAAAATATATTTATATATATACCCTTATACACCATTTTAATAAAAAATATCACAAAATTCTTCTAAGTCCCTCGGGAAGAGTGAAAGACGCGCACGTTCATTTTCAGAGCTCCTAGACCTTCCTACTGTATAAGAAGTTAGCCAAAATGTAGCTTCCAAAAACGCTTACTGTAGGTTAAGTTTCAGAGTTGCTTCTAATGTACCAAAGCTGGACTTAGACATAATTTCACTCTCACAACATTATGGCTGGTTGGAGACAGTCCGAACCACAAGTACCGGGTCCATGGTTCTGGCCGTATACTGGGGGGACGGGGACGACTCCCATTAACCCCTGACTATACCGGGGATACGCTTATCACAATGCCTTTCTGGTCTGTGCTGAAGGAGGGCATTCTGGCAGCCAAGTGGCTTGACCTTTATTAGTGAGCCTGGTTACCCCCTCTCGGAACCACAGATTTAGAAATCGCCAGCTCATATACAGTGCATAAAATATATTTATATATATACCCTTATACACCATTTTAATAAAAAATATCACAAAATTCTTCTAAGTCCCTCGGGAAGAGTGAAAGACGCGCACGTTCATTTTCAGAGCTCCTAGACCTTCCTACTGTATAAGAAGTTAGCCAAAAAGTAGCTTCGAAAAACGCTTAGGTTAAGTTTCAGAGTTGCTTCTAATGTACCAAAGCTGGACTTAGACATAATTTCACTCTCACAACATTATGGCTGGTTGGAGACAGTCCGTACCACAAGTACCGGGTCCATGGTTCTGGCCGTATACTGGGGGGATGGGGACGACTCCCATTAACCCCTGACTATACCGGGGATACGCTTATCACAATGCCTTTCTGGTCCGTGCTGAAGCAGGGCATTCTGGCAGCCAAGTGGCTTGACCTTTATTAGTGAGCCTGGTTACCCCCTCTCGGAACCACAGACTTAGAAATCGCCAGCTCATATACAGTGCATAAAACATATTTATATATATACCCTTATACACCATTTTAATAAAAAATATCACAAAATTCTTCTAAGTCCCTCGGGAAGAGTGAAAGACGCGCACGTTCATTTTCAGAGCTCCTAGACCTTCCTATAAGAAGTTAGCCAAAAAGTAGCTTCGAAAAACGCTTAGGTTAAGTTTCAGAGTTGCTTCTAATGTACCAAAGCTGGACTTAGACATAATTTCACTCTCACAACATTATGGCTGGTTGGAGAGAGTCCGAACCACAAGTACCGGGTCCATGGTTCTGGCCGTATACTGGGGGGACGGGGACGACTCCCATTAACCCCTGACTATACCGGGGATACGCTTATCACAATGCATTTCTGGTCTGTGCTGAAGCAGGGCATTCTGGCAGCCAAGTGGCTTGACCTTTATTAGTGAGCCTGGTTACCCCCTCTCGGAACCACAGACTTAGAAATCGCCAGCTCATATACAGTGCATAAAATATATTTATATATATACCCTTATACACCATTTTAATAAAAAATATCACAAAATTCTTCTAAGTCCCTCGGGAAGAGTGAAAGACGCGCACGTTCATTTTCAGAGCTCCTATACCTTCCTACTGTATAAGAAGTTAGCCAAAAAGTAGCTTCGAAAAACGCTTAGGTTAAGTTTCAGAGTTGCTTCTAATGTACCAAAGCTGGACTTAAACATAATTTCACTCTCACAACATTATGGCTGGTTGGAGAGAGTCCGAACCACAAGTACCGGGTCCATGGTTCTGGCCGTATACTGGGGGGACGGGGACGACTCCCATTAACCCCTGACTATACCGGGGATACGCTTATCACAATGCATTTCTGGTCTGTGCTGAAGCAGGGCATTCTGGCAGCCAAGTGGCTTGACCTTTATTAGTGAGCCTGGTTACCCCCTCTCGGAACCACAGACTTAGAAATCGCCAGCTCATATACAGTGCATAAAATATATTTATATATATACCCTTATACACCATTTTAATAAAAAATATCACAAAATTCTTCTAAGTCCCTCGGGAAGAGTGAAAGACGCGCACGTTCATTTTCAGAGCTCCTAGACCTTCCTATAAGAAGTTAGCCAAAAAGTAGCTTCGAAAAACGCTTAGGTTAAGTTTCAGAGTTGCTTCTAATGTACCAAAGCTGGACTTAGACATAATTTCACTCTCACAACATTATGGCTGGTTGGAGACAGTCCGAACCACAAGTACCGGGTCCATGGTTCTGGCCGTATACTGGGGGGATGGGGACGACTCCCATTAACCCCTGACTATACCGGGGATACGCTTATCACAATGCCTTTCTGGTCTGTGCTGAAGCAGGGCATTCTGGCAGCCAAGTGGCTTGACCTTTATTAGTGAGCCTGGTTACCCCCTCTCGGAACCACATACTTAGAAATCGCCAGCTCATATACAGTGCATAAAATATTTTTATATATATACCCTTATACACCATTTTAATAAAAAATATCACAAAATTCTTCTAAGTCCCTCGGGAAGAGTGAAAGACGCGCACGTTCATTTTCAGAGCTCCTAGACCTTCCTATAAGAAGTTAGCCAAAAAGTAGCTTCGAAAAACGCTTAGGTTAAGTTTCAGAGTTGCTTCTAATGTACCAAAGCTGGACTTAGACATAATTTCACTCTCACAACATTATGGCTGGTTGGAGACAGTCCGAACCACAAGTACCGGGTCCATGATTCTGGCCGTATACTGGGGGGACGGGGACGACTCCCATTAACCCCTGACTATACCGGGGATACGCTTATCACAATGCATTTCTGGTCTGTGCTGAAGCAGGGCATTCTGGCAGCCAAGTGGCTTGACCTTTATTAGTGAGCCTGGTTACCCCCTCTCGGAACCACAGACTTAGAAATCGCCAGCTCATATACAGTGCATAAAATATATTTATATATATACCCTTATACACCATTTTAATAAAAAATATCACAAAATTCTTCTAAGTCCCTCGGGAAGAGTGAAAGACGCGCACGTTCATTTTCAGAGCTCCTAGACCTTCCTATAAGAAGTTAGCCAAAAAGTAGCTTCGAAAAACGCTTAGGTTAAGTTTCAGAGTTGCTTCTAATGTACCAAAGCTGGACTTAGACATAATTTCACTCTCACAACATTATGGCTGGTTGGAGACAGTCCGAACCACAAGTACCGGGTCCATGGTTCTGGCCGTATACTGGGGGGATGGGGACGACTCCCATTAACCCCTGACTATACCGGGGATACGTTTATCACAATGCCTTTCTGGTCTGTGCTGAAGCAGGGCATTCTGGCAGCCAAGTGGCTTGACCTTTATTAGTGAGCCTGGTTACCCCCTCTCGGAACCACAGACTTAGAAATCGCCAGCTCATATACAGTGCATACAATATATTTATATATATACCCTTATACACCATTTTAATAAAAAATATCACAAAATTCTTCTAAGTCCCTCGGGAAGAGTGAAAGACGCGCACGTTCATTTTCAGAGCTCCTATACCTTCCTACTGTATAAGAAGTTAGCCAAAAAGTAGCTTCGAAAAACGCTTAGGTTAAGTTTCAGAGTTGCTTCTAATGTACCAAAGCTGGACTTAGACATAATTTCACTCTCACAACATTATGGCTGGTTGGAGACAGTCCGAACCACAAGTACCGGGTCCATGGTTCTGGCCGTATACTGGGGGGACGGGGACGACTCCCATTAACCCCTGACTATACCGGGGATACGCTTATCACAATGCCTTTCTGGTCTGTGCTGAAGGAGGGCATTCTGGCAGCCAAGTGGCTTGACCTTTATTAGTGAGCCTGGTTACCCCCTCTCGGAACCACAGACTTAGAAATCGCCAGCTCATATACAGTGCATAAAATATATTTATATATATACCCTTATACACCATTTTAATAAAAAATATCACAAAATTCTTCTAAGTCCCTCGGGAAGAGAGAAAGACGCGCACGTTCATTTTCAGAGCTCCTAGACCTTCCTATAAGAAGTTAGCCAAAAAGTAGCTTCGAAAAACGCTTAGGTTAAGTTTCAGAGTTGCTTCTAATGTACCAAAGCTGGACTTAGACATAATTTCACTCTCACAACATTATGGCTGGTTGGAGACAGTCCGAACCACAAGTACCGGGTCCATGATTCTGGCCGTATACTGGGGGGACGGGGACGACTCCCATTAACCCCTGACTATACCGGGGATACGCTTATCACAATGCCTTTCTGGTCTGTGCTGAAGCAGGGCATTCTGGCAGCCAAGTGGCTTGACCTTTATTAGTGAGCCTGGTTACCCCCTCTCGGAACCACAGACTTAGAAATCGCCAGCTCATATACAGTGCATAAAATATATTTATATATATACCCTTATACACCATTTTAATTAAAAATATCACAAAATTCTTCTAAGTCCCTCGAGAAGAGTGAAAAACGCGCACGTTCATTTTCAGAGCTCCTAGACCTTCCTATAAGAAGTTAGCCAAAAAGTAGCTTCGAAAAACGCTTAGGTTAAGTTTCAGAGTTGCTTCTAATGTACTAAAGCTGGACTTAGACATAATTTCACTCTCACAACATTATGGCTGGTTGGAGAGAGTCCGAACCACAAGTACCGGGTCCATGGTTCTGGCCGTATACTGTGGGGACGGGGACGACTCCCATTAACCCCTGACTATACCGGGGATACGCTTATCACAATGCCTTTCTGGTCTGTGCTGAAGCAGGGCATTCTGGCAGCCAAGTGGCTTGACCTTTATTAGTGAGCCTGGTTACCCCCTCTCGGAACCACAGACTTAGAAATCGCCAGCTCATATACAGTGCATAAAATATATTTATATATATACCCTTATACACCATTTTAATAAAAAATATCACAAAATTCTTCTAAGTCCCTCGGGAAGAGTGAAAGACGCGCACGTTCATTTTCAGAGCTCCTAGACCTTCCTACTGTATAAGAAGTTAGCCAAAATGTAGCTTCCAAAAACGCTTACTGTAGGTTAAGTTTCAGAGTTGCTTCTAATGTACCAAAGCTGGACTTAGACATAATTTCACTCTCACAACATTATGGCTGGTTGGAGACAGTCCGAACCACAAGTACCGGGTCCATGGTTCTGGCCGTATACTGGGGGGACGGGGACGACTCCCATTAACCCCTGACTATACCGGGGATACGCTTATCACAATGCCTTTCTGGTCTGTGCTGAAGGAGGGCATTCTGGCAGCCAAGTGGCTTGACCTTTATTAGTGAGCCTGGTTACCCCCTCTCGGAACCACAGATTTAGAAATCGCCAGCTCATATACAGTGCATAAAATATATTTATATATATACCCTTATACACCATTTTAATAAAAAATATCACAAAATTCTTCTAAGTCCCTCGGGAAGAGTGAAAGACGCGCACGTTCATTTTCAGAGCTCCTAGACCTTCCTACTGTATAAGAAGTTAGCCAAAAAGTAGCTTCGAAAAACGCTTAGGTTAAGTTTCAGAGTTGCTTCTAATGTACCAAAGCTGGACTTAGACATAATTTCACTCTCACAACATTATGGCTGGTTGGAGACAGTCCGTACCACAAGTACCGGGTCCATGGTTCTGGCCGTATACTGGGGGGATGGGGACGACTCCCATTAACCCCTGACTATACCGGGGATACGCTTATCACAATGCCTTTCTGGTCCGTGCTGAAGCAGGGCATTCTGGCAGCCAAGTGGCTTGACCTTTATTAGTGAGCCTGGTTACCCCCTCTCGGAACCACAGACTTAGAAATCGCCAGCTCATATACAGTGCATAAAACATATTTATATATATACCCTTATACACCATTTTAATAAAAAATATCACAAAATTCTTCTAAGTCCCTCGGGAAGAGTGAAAGACGCGCACGTTCATTTTCAGAGCTCCTAGACCTTCCTACTGTATAAGAAGTTAGCCAAAAAGTAGCTTCGAAAAACGCTTAGGTTAAGTTTCAGAGTTGCTTCTAATGTACCAAAGCTGGACTTAGACATAATTTCACTCTCACAACATTATGGCTGGTTGGAGAGAGTCCGAACCACAAGTACCGGGTCCATGGTTCTGGCCGTATACTGGGGGGACGGGGACGACTCCCATTAACCCCTGACTATACCGGGGATACGCTTATCACAATGCATTTCTGGTCTGTGCTGAAGCAGGGCATTCTGGCAGCCAAGTGGCTTGACCTTTATTAGTGAGCCTGGTTACCCCCTCTCGGAACCACAGACTTAGAAATCGCCAGCTCATATACAGTGCATAAAATATATTTATATATATACCCTTATACACCATTTTAATAAAAAATATCACAAAATTCTTCTAAGTCCCTCGGGAAGAGTGAAAGACGCGCACGTTCATTTTCAGAGCTCCTATACCTTCCTACTGTATAAGAAGTTAGCCAAAAAGTAGCTTCGAAAAACGCTTAGGTTAAGTTTCAGAGTTGCTTCTAATGTACCAAAGCTGGACTTAAACATAATTTCACTCTCACAACATTATGGCTGGTTGGAGAGAGTCCGAACCACAAGTACCGGGTCCATGGTTCTGGCCGTATACTGGGGGGACGGGGACGACTCCCATTAACCCCTGACTATACCGGGGATACGCTTATCACAATGCATTTCTGGTCTGTGCTGAAGCAGGGCATTCTGGCAGCCAAGTGGCTTGACCTTTATTAGTGAGCCTGGTTACCCCCTCTCGGAACCACAGACTTAGAAATCGCCAGCTCATATACAGTGCATAAAATATATTTATATATATACCCTTATACACCATTTTAATAAAAAATATCACAAAATTCTTCTAAGTCCCTCGGGAAGAGTGAAAGACGCGCACGTTCATTTTCAGAGCTCCTAGACCTTCCTATAAGAAGTTAGCCAAAAAGTAGCTTCGAAAAACGCTTAGGTTAAGTTTCAGAGTTGCTTCTAATGTACCAAAGCTGGACTTAGACATAATTTCACTCTCACAACATTATGGCTGGTTGGAGACAGTCCGAACCACAAGTACCGGGTCCATGGTTCTGGCCGTATACTGGGGGGATGGGGACGACTCCCATTAACCCCTGACTATACCGGGGATACGTTTATCACAATGCCTTTCTGGTCTGTGCTGAAGCAGGGCATTCTGGCAGCCAAGTGGCTTGACCTTTATTAGTGAGCCTGGTTACCCCCTCTCGGAACCACAGACTTAGAAATCGCCAGCTCATATACAGTGCATAAAATATATTTATATATATACCCTTATACACCATTTTAATAAAAAATATCACAAAATTCTTCTAAGTCCCTCGGGAAGAGTGAAAGACGCGCACGTTCATTTTCAGAGCTCCTAGACCTTCCTATAAGAAGTTAGCCAAAAAGTAGCTTCGAAAAACGCTTAGGTTAAGTTTCAGAGTTGCTTCTAATGTACCAAAGCTGGACTTAGACATAATTTCACTCTCACAACATTATGGCTGGTTGGAGAGAGTCCGAACCACAAGTACCGGGTCCATGATTCTGGCCGTATACTGGGGGGACGGGGACGACTCCCATTAACCCCTGACTATACCGGGGATACGCTTATCACAATGCATTTCTGGTCTGTGCTGAAGCAGGGCATTCTGGCAGCCAAGTGGCTTGACCTTTATTAGTGAGCCTGGTTACCCCCTCTCGGAACCACAGACTTAGAAATCGCCAGCTCATATACAGTGCATAAAATATATTTATATATATACCCTTATACACCATTTTAATAAAAAATATCACAAAATTCTTCTAAGTCCCTCGGGAAGAGTGAAAGACGCGCACGTTCATTTTCAGAGCTCCTAGACCTTCCTATAAGAAGTTAGCCAAAAAGTAGCTTCGAAAAACGCTTAGGTTAAGTTTCAGAGTTGCTTCTAATGTACCAAAGCTGGACTTAGACATAATTTCACTCTCACAACATTATGGCTGGTTGGAGACAGTCCGAACCACAAGTACCGGGTCCATGGTTCTGGCCGTATACTGGGGGGATGGGGACGACTCCCATTAACCCCTGACTATACCGGGGATACGCTTATCACAATGCCTTTCTGGTCTGTGCTGAAGCAGGGCATTCTGGCAGCCAAGTGGCTTGACCTTTATTAGTGAGCCTGGTTACCCCCTCTCGGAACCACATACTTAGAAATCGCCAGCTCATATACAGTGCATAAAATATTTTTATATATATACCCTTATACACCATTTTAATAAAAAATATCACAAAATTCTTCTAAGTCCCTCGGGAAGAGTGAAAGACGCGCACGTTCATTTTCAGAGCTCCTAGACCTTCCTATAAGAAGTTAGCCAAAAAGTAGCTTCGAAAAACGCTTAGGTTAAGTTTCAGAGTTGCTTCTAATGTACCAAAGCTGGACTTAGACATAATTTCACTCTCACAACATTATGGCTGGTTGGAGACAGTCCGAACCACAAGTACCGGGTCCATGGTTCTGGCCGTATACTGGGGGGATGGGGACGACTCCCATTAACCCCTGACTATACCGGGGATACGTTTATCACAATGCCTTTCTGGTCTGTGCTGAAGCAGGGCATTCTGGCAGCCAAGTGGCTTGACCTTTATTAGTGAGCCTGGTTACCCCCTCTCGGAACCACAGACTTAGAAATCGCCAGCTCATATACAGTGCATAAAATATATTTATATATATACCCTTATACACCATTTTAATAAAAAATATCACAAAATTCTTCTAAGTCCCTCGGGAAGAGTGAAAGACGCGCACGTTCATTTTCAGAGCTCCTAGACCTTCCTATAAGAAGTTAGCCAAAAAGTAGCTTCGAAAAACGCTTAGGTTAAGTTTCAGAGTTGCTTCTAATGTACCAAAGCTGGACTTAGACATAATTTCACTCTCACAACATTATGGCTGGTTGGAGAGAGTCCGAACCACAAGTACCGGGTCCATGATTCTGGCCGTATACTGGGGGGACGGGGACGACTCCCATTAACCCCTGACTATACCGGGGATACGCTTATCACAATGCATTTCTGGTCTGTGCTGAAGCAGGGCATTCTGGCAGCCAAGTGGCTTGACCTTTATTAGTGAGCCTGGTTACCCCCTCTCGGAACCACAGACTTAGAAATCGCCAGCTCATATACAGTGCATAAAATATATTTATATATATACCCTTATACACCATTTTAATAAAAAATATCACAAAATTCTTCTAAGTCCCTCGGGAAGAGTGAAAGACGCGCACGTTCATTTTCAGTGCTCCTAGACCTTCCTATAAGAAGTTAGCCAAAAAGTAGCTTCGAAAAACGCTTAGGTTAAGTTTCAGAGTTGCTTCTAATGTACCAAAGCTGGACTTAGACATAATTTCACTCTCACAACATTATGGCTGGTTGGAGACAGTCCGAACCACAAGTACCGGGTCCATGGTTCTGGCCGTATACTGGGGGGACGGGGACGACTCCCATTAACCCCTGACTATACCGGGGATACGCTTATCACAATGCCTTTCTGGTCTGTGCTGAAGGAGGGCATTCTGGCAGCCAAGTGGCTTGACCTTTATTAGTGAGCCTGGTTACCCCCTCTCGGAACCACAGACTTAGAAATCGCCAGCTCATATACAGTGCATAAAATATATTTATATATATACCCTTATACACCATTTTAATAAAAAATATCACAAAATTCTTCTAAGTCCCTCGGGAAGAGGGAAAGACGCGCACGTTCATTTTCAGAGCTCCTAGACCTTCCTACTGTATAAGAAGTTAGCCAAAAAGTAGCTTCGAAAAACGCTTAGGTTAAGTTTCAGAGTTGCTTCTAATGTACCAAAGCTGGACTTAGACATAATTTCACTCTCACAACATTATGGCTGGTTGGAGAGAGTCCGAACCACAAGTACCGGGTCCATGGTTCTGGCCGTATACTGGGGGGACGGGGACGACTCCCATTAACCCCTGACTATACCGGGGATACGCTTATCACAATGCATTTCTGGTCTGTGCTGAAGCAGGGCATTCTGGCAGCCAAGTGGCTTGACCTTTATTAGTGAGCCTGGTTACCCCCTCTCGGAACCACAGACTTAGAAATCGCCAGCTCATATACAGTGCATAAAATATATTTATATATATACCCTTATACACCATTTTAATAAAAAATATCACAAAATTCTTCTAAGTCCCTCGGGAAGAGTGAAAGACGCGCACGTTCATTTTCAGAGCTCCTAGACCTTCCTATAAGAAGTTAGCCAAAAAGTAGCTTCGAAAAACGCTTAGGTTAAGTTTCAGAGTTGCTTCTAATGTACCAAAGCTGGACTTAGACATAATTTCACTCTCACAACATTATGGCTGGTTGGAGACAGTCCGAACCACAAGTACCGGGTCCATGGTTCTGGCCGTATACTGGGGGGATGGGGACGACTCCCATTAACCCCTGACTATACCGGGGATACGCTTATCACAATGCCTTTCTGGTCTGTGCTGAAGGAGGGCATTCTGGCAGCCAAGTGGCTTGACCTTTATTAGTGAGCCTGGTTACCCCCTCTCGGAACCACAGACTTAGAAATCGCCAGCTCATATACAGTGCATAAAATATATTTATATATATACCCTTATACACCATTTTAATAAAAAATATCACAAAATTCTTCTAAGTCCCTCGGGAAGAGTGAAAGACGCGCACGTTCATTTTCAGAGCTCCTAGACCTTCCTACTGTATAAGAAGTTAGCCAAAAAGTAGCTTCGAAAAACGCTTAGGTTAAGTTTCAGAGTTGCTTCTAATGTACCAAAGCTGGACTTAGACATAATTTCACTCTCACAACATTATGGCTGGTTGGAGACAGTCCGAACCACAAGTACCGGGTCCATGGTTCTGGCCGTATACTGGGGGGATGGGGACGACTCCCATTAACCCCTGACTATACCGGGGATACGCTTATCACAATGCCTTTCTGGTCTGTGCTGAAGGAGGGCATTCTGGCAGCCAAGTGGCTTGACCTTTATTAGTGAGCCTGGTTACCCCCTCTCGGAACCACAGACTTAGAAATCGCCAGCTCATATACAGTGCATAAAATATATTTATATATATACCCTTATACACCATTTTAATAAAAAATATCACAAAATTCTTCTAAGTCCCTCGGGAAGAGTGAAAGACGCGCACGTTCATTTTCAGTGCTCCTAGACCTTCCTATAAGAAGTTAGCCAAAAAGTAGCTTCGAAAAACGCTTAGGTTAAGTTTCAGAGTTGCTTCTAATGTACCAAAGCTGGACTTAGACATAATTTCACTCTCACAACATTATGGCTGGTTGGAGACAGTCCGAACCACAAGTACCGGGTCCATGGTTCTGGCCGTATACTGGGGGGACGGGGACGACTCCCATTAACCCCTGACTATACCGGGGATACGCTTATCACAATGCCTTTCTGGTCTGTGCTGAAGGAGGGCATTCTGGCAGCCAAGTGGCTTGACCTTTATTAGTGAGCCTGGTTACCCCCTCTCGGAACCACAGACTTAGAAATCGCCAGCTCATTTACAGTGCATAAAATATATTTATATATATACCCTTATACACCATTTTAATAAAAAATATCACAAAATTCTTCTAAGTCCCTCGGGAAGAGGGAAAGACGCGCACGTTCATTTTCAGAGCTCCTAGACCTTCCTACTGTATAAGAAGTTAGCCAAAAAGTAGCTTCGAAAAACGCTTAGGTTAAGTTTCAGAGTTGCTTCTAATGTACCAAAGCTGGACTTAGACATAATTTCACTCTCACAACATTATGGCTGGTTGGAGAGAGTCCGAACCACAAGTACCGGGTCCATGGTTCTGGCCGTATACTGGGGGGACGGGGACGACTCCCATTAACCCCTGACTATACCGGGGATACGCTTATCACAATGCATTTCTGGTCTGTGCTGAAGCAGGGCATTCTGGCAGCCAAGTGGCTTGACCTTTATTAGTGAGCCTGGTTACCCCCTCTCGGAACCACAGACTTAGAAATCGCCAGCTCATATACAGTGCATAAAATATATTTATATATATACCCTTATACACCATTTTAATAAAAAATATCACAAAATTCTTCTAAGTCCCTCGGGAAGAGTGAAAGACGCGCACGTTCATTTTCAGAGCTCCTAGACCTTCCTATAAGAAGTTAGCCAAAAAGTAGCTTCGAAAAACGCTTAGGTTAAGTTTCAGAGTTGCTTCTAATGTACCAAAGCTGGACTTAGACATAATTTCACTCTCACAACATTATGGCTGGTTGGAGACAGTCCGAACCACAAGTACCGGGTCCATGGTTCTGGCCGTATACTGGGGGGATGGGGACGACTCCCATTAACCCCTGACTATACCGGGGATACGCTTATCACAATGCCTTTCTGGTCTGTGCTGAAGGAGGGCATTCTGGCAGCCAAGTGGCTTGACCTTTATTAGTGAGCCTGGTTACCCCCTCTCGGAACCACAGACTTAGAAATCGCCAGCTCATATACAGTGCATAAAATATATTTATATATATACCCTTATACACCATTTTAATAAAAAATATCACAAAATTCTTCTAAGTCCCTCGGGAAGAGTGAAAGACGCGCACGTTCATTTTCAGAGCTCCTAGACCTTCCTACTGTATAAGAAGTTAGCCAAAAAGTAGCTTCGAAAAACGCTTAGGTTAAGTTTCAGAGTTGCTTCTAATGTACCAAAGCTGGACTTAGACATAATTTCACTCTCACAACATTATGGCTGGTTGGAGAGAGTCCGAACCACAAGTACCGGGTCCATGGTTCTGGCCGTATACTGGGGGGACGGGGACGACTCCCATTAACCCCTGACTATACCGGGGATACGCTTATCACAATGCATTTCTGGTCTGTGCTGAAGCAGGGCATTCTGGCAGCCAAGTGGCTTGACCTTTATTAGTGAGCCTGGTTACCCCCTCTCGGAACCACAGACTTAGAAATCGCCAGCTCATATACAGTGCATAAAATATATTTATATATATACCCTTATACACCATTTTAATAAAAAATATCACAAAATTCTTCTAAGTCCCTCGGGAAGAGTGAAAGACGCGCACGTTCATTTTCAGAGCTCCTAGACCTTCCTATAAGAAGTTAGCCAAAAAGTAGCTTCGAAAAACGCTTAGGTTAAGTTTCAGAGTTGCTTCTAATGTACCAAAGCTGGACTTAGACATAATTTCACTCTCACAACATTATGGCTGGTTGGAGACAGTCCGAACCACAAGTACCGGGTCCATGGTTCTGGCCGTATACTGGGGGGATGGGGACGACTCCCATTAACCCCTGACTATACCGGGGATACGCTTATCACAATGCCTTTCTGGTCTGTGCTGAAGCAGGGCATTCTGGCAGCCAAGTGGCTTGACCTTTATTAGTGAGCCTGGTTACCCCCTCTCGGAACCACATACTTAGAAATCGCCAGCTCATATACAGTGCATAAAATATTTTTATATATATACCCTTATACACCATTTTAATAAAAAATATCACAAAATTCTTCTAAGTCCCTCGGGAAGAGTGAAAGACGCGCACGTTCATTTTCAGAGCTCCTAGACCTTCCTATAAGAAGTTAGCCAAAAAGTAGCTTCGAAGAACGCTTAGGTTAAGTTTCAGAGTTGCTTCTAATGTACCAAAGCTGGACTTAGACATAATTTCACTCTCACAACATTATGGCTGGTTGGAGACAGTCCGAACCACAAGTACCGGGTCCATGGTTCTGGCCGTATACTGGGGGGACGGGGACGACTCCCATTAACCCCTGACTATACCGGGGATACGCTTATCACAATGCCTTTCTGGTCTGTGCTGAAGGAGGGCATTCTGGCAGCCAAGTGGCTTGACCTTTATTAGTGAGCCTGGTTACCCCCTCTCGGAACCACAGACTTAGAAATCGCCAGCTCATATACAGTGCATAAAATATATTTATATATATACCCTTATACACCATTTTAATAAAAAATATCACAAAATTCTTCTAAGTCCCTCGGGAAGAGTGAAAGACGCGCACGTTCATTTTCAGAGCTTCTAGACCTTCCTACTGTATAAGAAGTTAGCCAAAAAGTAGCTTCGAAAAACGCTTAGGTTAAGTTTCAGAGTTGCTTCTAATGTACCAAAGCTGGACTTAGACATAATTTCACTCTCACAACATTATGGCTGGTTGGAGACAGTCCGAACCACAAGTACCGGGTCCATGGTTCTGGCCGTATACTGGGGGGATGGGGACGACTCCCATTAACCCCTGACTATACCGGGGATACGCTTATCACAATGCCTTTCTGGTCTGTGCTGAAGCAGGGCATTCTGGCAGCCAAGTGGCTTGACCTTTATTAGTGAGCCTGGTTACCCCCTCTCGGAACCACAGACTTAGAAATCGCCAGCTCATATACAGTGCATAAAATATTTTTATATATATACCCTTATACACCATTTTAATAAAAAATATCACAAAATTCTTCTAAGTCCCTCGGGAAGAGTGAAAGACGCGCACGTTCATTTTCAGAGCTCCTAGACCTTCCTATAAGAAGTTAGCCAAAAAGTAGCTTCGAAAAACGCTTAGGTTAAGTTTCAGAGTTGCTTCTAATGTACCAAAGCTGGACTTAGACATAATTTCACTCTCACAACATTATGGCTGGTTGGAGAGAGTCCGAACCACAAGTACCGGGTCCATGATTCTGGCCGTATACTGGGGGGACGGGGACGACTCCCATTAACCCCTGACTATACCGGGGATACGCTTATCACAATGCATTTCTGGTCTGTGCTGAAGCAGGGCATTCTGGCAGCCAAGTGGCTTGACCTTTATTAGTGAGCCTGGTTACCCCCTCTCGGAACCACAGACTTAGAAATCGCCAGCTCATATACAGTGCATAAAATATATTTATATATATACCCTTATACACCATTTTAATAAAAAATATCACAAAATTCTTCTAAGTCCCTCGGGAAGAGTGAAAGACGCGCACGTTCATTTTCAGAGCTCCTAGACCTTCCTATAAGAAGTTAGCCAAAAAGTAGCTTCGAAAAACGCTTAGGTTAAGTTTCAGAGTTGCTTCTAATGTACCAAAGCTGGACTTAGACATAATTTCACTGTCACAACATTATGGCTGGTTGGAGACAGTCCGAACCACAAGTACCGGGTCCATGGTTCTGGCCGTATACTGGGGGGACGGGGACGACTCCCATTAACCCCTGACTATACCGGGGATACGCTTATCACAATGCCTTTCTGGTCTGTGCTGAAGGAGGGCATTCTGGCAGCCAAGTGGCTTGACCTTTATTAGTGAGCCTGGTTACCCCCTCTCGGAACCACAGACTTAGAAATCGCCAGCTCATATACAGTGCATAAAATATATTTATATATATACCCTTATACACCATTTTAATAAAAAATATCACAAAATTCTTCTAAGTCCCTCGGGAAGAGTGAAAGACGCGCACGTTCATTTTCAGAGCTCCTAGACCTTCCTACTGTATAAGAAGTTAGCCAAAAAGTAGCTTCGAAAAACGCTTAGGTTAAGTTTCAGAGTTGCTTCTAATGTACCAAAGCTGGACTTAGACATAATTTCACTCTCACAACATTATGGCTGGTTGGAGACAGTCCGAACCACAAGTACCGGGTCCATGGTTCTGGCCGTATACTGGGGGGATGGGGACGACTCCCATTAACCCCTGACTATACCGGGGATACGCTTATCACAATGCCTTTCTGGTCTGTGCTGAAGCAGGGCATTCTGGCAGCCAAGTGGCTTGACCTTTATTAGTGAGCCTGGTTACCCCCTCTCGGAACCACAGACTTAGAAATCGCCAGCTCATATACAGTGCATAAAATATTTTTATATATATACCCTTATACACCATTTTAATAAAAAATATCACAAAATTCTTCTAAGTCCCTCGGGAAGAGTGAAAGACGCGCACGTTCATTTTCAGAGCTCCTAGACCTTCCTATAAGAAGTTAGCCAAAAAGTAGCTTCGAAAAACGCTTAGGTTAAGTTTCAGAGTTGCTTCTAATGTACCAAAGCTGGACTTAGACATAATTTCACTCTCACAACATTATGGCTGGTTGGAGAGAGTCCGAACCACAAGTACCGGGTCCATGGTTCTGGCCGTATACTGGGGGGACGGGGACGACTCCCATTAACCCCTGACTATACCGGGGATACGCTTATCACAATGCATTTCTGGTCTGTGCTGAAGCAGGGCATTCTGGCAGCCAAGTGGCTTGACCTTTATTAGTGAGCCTGGTTACCCCCTCTCGGAACCACAGACTTAGAAATCGCCAGCTCATATACAGTGCATAAAATATTTTTATATATATACCCTTATACACCATTTTAATAAAAAATATCACAAAATTCTTCTAAGTCCCTCGGGAAGAGTGAAAGACGCGCACGTTCATTTTCAGAGCTCCTAGACCTTCCTATAAGAAGTTAGCCAAAAAGTAGCTTCGAAAAACGCTTAGGTTAAGTTTCAGAGTTGCTTCTAATGTACCAAAGCTGGACTTAGACATAATTTCACTCTCACAACATTATGGCTGGTTGGAGAGAGTCCGAACCACAAGTACCGGGTCCATGGTTCTGGCCGTATACTGGGGGGACGGGGACGACTCCCATTAACCCCTGACTATACCGGGGATACGCTTATCACAATGCATTTCTGGTCTGTGCTGAAGCAGGGCATTCTGGCAGCCAAGTGACTTGACCTTTATTAGTGAGCCTGGTTACCCCCTCTCGGAACCACAGACTTAGAAATCGCCAGCTCATATACAGTGCATAAAATATATTTATATATATACCCTTATACACCATTTTAATAAAAAATATCACAAAATTCTTCTAAGTCCCTCGGGAAGAGTGAAAGACGCGCACGTTCATTTTCAGAGCTCCTAGACCTTCCTATAAGAAGTTAGCCAAAAAGTAGCTTCGAAAAACGCTTAGGTTAAGTTTCAGAGTTGCTTCTAATGTACCAAAGCTGGACTTAGACATAATTTCACTCTCACAACATTATGGCTGGTTGGAGACAGTCCGAACCACAAGTACCGGGTCCATGGTTCTGGCCGTATACTGGGGGGATGGGGACGACTCCCATTAACCCCTGACTATACCGGGGATACGCTTATCACAATGCCTTTCTGGTCTGTGCTGAAGCAGGGCATTCTGGCAGCCAAGTGGCTTGACCTTTATTAGTGAGCCTGGTTACCCCCTCTCGGAACCACAGACTTAGAAATCGCCAGCTCATATACAGTGCATAAAATATTTTTATATATATACCCTTATACACCATTTTAATAAAAAATATCACAAAATTCTTCTAAGTCCCTCGGGAAGAGTGAAAGACGCGCACGTTCATTTTCAGAGCTCCTAGACCTTCCTATAAGAAGTTAGCCAAAAAGTAGCTTCGAAAAACGCTTAGGTTAAGTTTCAGAGTTGCTTCTAATGTACCAAAGCTGGACTTAGACATAATTTCACTCTCACAACATTATGGCTGGTTGGAGACAGTCCGAACCACAAGTACCGGGTCCATGGTTCTGGCCGTATACTGGGGGGATGGGGACGACTCCCATTAAACCCTGACTATACCGGGGATACGCTTATCACAATGCCTTTCTGGTCTGTGCTGAAGCAGGGCATTCTGGCAGCCAAGTGGCTTGACCTTTATTAGTGAGCCTGGTTACCCCCTCTCGGAACCACAGACTTAGAAATCGCCAGCTCATATACAGTGCATAAAATATTTTTATATATATACCCTTATACACCATTTTAATAAAAAATATCACAAAATTCTTCTAAGTCCCTCGGGAAGAGTGAAAGACGCGCACGTTCATTTTCAGAGCTCCTAGACCTTCCTATAAGAAGTTAGCCAAAAAGTAGCTTCGAAAAACGCTTAGGTTAAGTTTCAGAGTTGCTTCTAATGTACCAAAGCTGGACTTAGACATAATTTCACTCTCACAACATTATGGCTGGTTGGAGAGAGTCCGAACCACAAGTACCGGGTCCATGATTCTGGCCGTATACTGGGGGGACGGGGACGACTCCCATTAACCCCTGACTATACCGGGGATACGCTTATCACAATGCATTTCTGGTCTGTGCTGAAGCAGGGCATTCTGGCAGCCAAGTGGCTTGACCTTTATTAGTGAGCCTGGTTACCCCCTCTCGGAACCACAGACTTAGAAATCGCCAGCTCATATACAGTGCATAAAATATATTTATATATATACCCTTATACACCATTTTAATAAAAAATATCACAAAATTCTTCTAAGTCCCTCGGGAAGAGTGAAAGACGCGCACGTTCATTTTCAGAGCTCCTAGACCTTCCTATAAGAAGTTAGCCAAAAAGTAGCTTCGAAAAACGCTTAGGTTAAGTTTCAGAGTTGCTTCTAATGTACCAAAGCTGGACTTAGACATAATTTCACTCTCACAACATTATGGCTGGTTGGAGACAGTCCGAACCACAAGTACCGGGTCCATGGTTCTGGCCGTATACTGGGGGGACGGGGACGACTCCCATTAACCCCTGACTATACCGGGGATACGCTTATCACAATGCCTTTCTGGTCTGTGCTGAAGGAGGGCATTCTGGCAGCCAAGTGGCTTGACCTTTATTAGTGAGCCTGGTTACCCCCTCTCGGAACCACAGACTTAGAAATCGCCAGCTCATATACAGTGCATAAAATATATTTATATATATACCCGTATACACCATTTTAATAAAAAATATCACAAATTTCTTCTAAGTCCCTCGGGAAGAGTGAAAGACGCGCACGTTCATTTTCAGAGCTCCTAGACCTTCCTATAAGAAGTTAGCCAAAAAGTAGCTTCGAAAAACGCTTAGGTTAAGTTTCAGAGTTGCTTCTAATGTACCAAAGCTGGACTTAGACATAATTTCACTCTCACAACATTATGGCTGGTTGGAGACAGTCCGAACCACAAGTACCGGGTCCATGGTTCTGGCCGTATACTGGGGGGACGGGGACGACTCCCATTAACCCCTGACTATACCGGGGATACGCTTATCACAATGCCTTTCTGGTCTGTGCTGAAGGAGGGCATTCTGGCAGCCAAGTGGCTTGACCTTTATTAGTGAGCCTGGTTACCCCCTCTCGGAACCACAGACTTAGAAATCGCCAGCTCATATACAGTGCATAAAATATATTTATATATATACCCTTATACACCATTTTAATAAAAAATATCACAAAATTCTTCTAAGTCCCTCGGGAAGAGTGAAAGACGCGCACGTTCATTTTCAGAGCTCCTAGACCTTCCTACTGTATAAGAAGTTAGCCAAAAAGTAGCTTCGAAAAACGCTTAGGTTAAGTTTCAGAGTTGCTTCTAATGTACCAAAGCTGGACTTAGACATAATTTCACTCTCACAACATTATGGCTGGTTGGAGACAGTCCGAACCACAAGTACCGGGTCCATGGTTCTGGCCGTATACTGGGGGGATGGGGACGACTCCCATTAACCCCTGACTATACCGGGGATACGCTTATCACAATGCCTTTCTGGTCTGTGCTGAAGCAGGGCATTCTGGCAGCCAAGTGGCTTGACCTTTATTAGTGAGCCTGGTTACCCCCTCTCGGAACCACAGACTTAGAAATCGCCAGCTCATATACAGTGCATAAAATATTTTTATATATATACCCTTATACACCATTTTAATAAAAAATATCACAAAATTCTTCTAAGTCCCTCGGGAAGAGTGAAAGACGCGCACGTTCATTTTCAGAGCTCCTAGACCTTCCTATAAGAAGTTAGCCAAAAAGTAGCTTCGAAAAACGCTTAGGTTAAGTTTCAGAGTTGCTTCTAATGTACCAAAGCTGGACTTAGACATAATTTCACTCTCACAACATTATGGCTGGTTGGAGAGAGTCCGAACCACAAGTACCGGGTCCATGGTTCTGGCCGTATACTGGGGGGACGGGGACGACTCCCATTAACCCCTGACTATACCGGGGATACGCTTATCACAATGCATTTCTGGTCTGTGCTGAAGCAGGGCATTCTGGCAGCCAAGTGACTTGACCTTTATTAGTGAGCCTGGTTACCCCCTCTCGGAACCACAGACTTAGAAATCGCCAGCTCATATACAGTGCATAAAATATATTTATATATATACCCTTATACACCATTTTAATAAAAAATATCACAAAATTCTTCTAAGTCCCTCGGGAAGAGTGAAAGACGCGCACGTTCATTTTCAGAGCTCCTAGACCTTCCTATAAGAAGTTAGCCAAAAAGTAGCTTCGAAAAACGCTTAGGTTAAGTTTCAGAGTTGCTTCTAATGTACCAAAGCTGGACTTAGACATAATTTCACTCTCACAACATTATGGCTGGTTGGAGACAGTCCGAACCACAAGTACCGGGTCCATGGTTCTGGCCGTATACTGGGGGGATGGGGACGACTCCCATTAACCCCTGACTATACCGGGGATACGCTTATCACAATGCCTTTCTGGTCTGTGCTGAAGCAGGGCATTCTGGCAGCCAAGTGGCTTGACCTTTATTAGTGAGCCTGGTTACCCCCTCTCGGAACCACAGACTTAGAAATCGCCAGCTCATATACAGTGCATAAAATATTTTTATATATATACCCTTATACACCATTTTAATAAAAAATATCACAAAATTCTTCTAAGTCCCTCGGGAAGAGTGAAAGACGCGCACGTTCATTTTCAGAGCTCCTAGACCTTCCTATAAGAAGTTAGCCAAAAAGTAGCTTCGAAAAACGCTTAGGTTAAGTTTCAGAGTTGCTTCTAATGTACCAAAGCTGGACTTAGACATAATTTCACTCTCACAACATTATGGCTGGTTGGAGACAGTCCGAACCACAAGTACCGGGTCCATGGTTCTGGCCGTATACTGGGGGGATGGGGACGACTCCCATTAACCCCTGACTATACCGGGGATACGCTTATCACAATGCCTTTCTGGTCTGTGCTGAAGCAGGGCATTCTGGCAGCCAAGTGGCTTGACCTTTATTAGTGAGCCTGGTTACCCCCTCTCGGAACCACAGACTTAGAAATCGCCAGCTCATATACAGTGCATAAAATATTTATATATATATACCCTTATACACCATTTTAATAAAAAATATCACAAAATTCTTCTAAGTCCCTCGGGAAGAGTGAAAGACGCGCACGTTCATTTTCAGAGCTCCTAGACCTTCCTATAAGAAGTTAGCCAAAAAGTAGCTTCGAAAAACGCTTAGGTTAAGTTTCAGAGTTGCTTCTAATGTACCAAAGCTGGACTTAGACATAATTTCACTCTCACAACATTATGGCTGGTTGGAGAGAGTCCGAACCACAAGTACCGGGTCCATGATTCTGGCCGTATACTGGGGGGACGGGGACGACTCCCATTAACCCCTGACTATACCGGGGATACGCTTATCACAATGCATTTCTGGTCTGTGCTGAAGCAGGGCATTCTGGCAGCCAAGTGGCTTGACCTTTATTAGTGAGCCTGGTTACCCCCTCTCGGAACCACAGACTTAGAAATCGCCAGCTCATATACAGTGCATAAAATATATTTATATATATACCCTTATACACCATTTTAATAAAAAATATCACAAAATTCTTCTAAGTCCCTCGGGAAGAGTGAAAGACGCGCACGTTCATTTTCAGAGCTCCTAGACCTTCCTATAAGAAGTTAGCCAAAAAGTAGCTTCGAAAAACGCTTAGGTTAAGTTTCAGAGTTGCTTCTAATGTACCAAAGCTGGACTTAGACATAATTTCACTCTCACAACATTATGGCTGGTTGGAGACAGTCCGAACCACAAGTACCGGGTCCATGGTTCTGGCCGTATACTGGGGGGACGGGGACGACTCCCATTAACCCCTGACTATACCGGGGATACGCTTATCACAATGCCTTTCTGGTCTGTGCTGAAGGAGGGCATTCTGGCAGCCAAGTGGCTTGACCTTTATTAGTGAGCCTGGTTACCCCCTCTCGGAACCACAGACTTAGAAATCGCCAGCTCATATACAGTGCATAAAATATATTTATATATATACCCTTATACACCATTTTAATAAAAAATATCACAAATTTCTTCTAAGTCCCTCGGGAAGAGTGAAAGACGCGCACGTTCATTTTCAGAGCTCCTAGACCTTCCTATAAGAAGTTAGCCAAAAAGTAGCTTCGAAAAACGCTTAGGTTAAGTTTCAGAGTTGCTTCTAATGTACCAAAGCTGGACTTAGACATAATTTCACTCTCACAACATTATGGCTGGTTGGAGACAGTCCGAACCACAAGTACCGGGTCCATGGTTCTGGCCGTATACTGGGGGGACGGGGACGACTCCCATTAACCCCTGACTATACCGGGGATACGCTTATCACAATGCCTTTCTGGTCTGTGCTGAAGGAGGGCATTCTGGCAGCCAAGTGGCTTGACCTTTATTAGTGAGCCTGGTTACCCCCTCTCGGAACCACAGACTTAGAAATCGCCAGCTCATATACAGTGCATAAAATATATTTATATATATACCCTTATACACCATTTTAATAAAAAATATCACAAAATTCTTCTAAGTCCCTCGGGAAGAGTGAAAGACGCGCACGTTCATTTTCAGAGCTCCTAGACCTTCCTACTGTATAAGAAGTTAGCCAAAAAGTAGCTTCGAAAAACGCTTATGTTAAGTTTCAGAGTTGCTTCTAATGTACCAAAGCTGGACTTAGACATAATTTCACTCTCACAACATTATGGCTGGTTGGAGAGAGTCCGAACCACAAGTACCGGGTCCATGGTTCTGGCCGTATACTGGGGGGACGGGGACGACTCCCATTAACCCCTGACTATACCGGGGATACGCTTATCACAATGCCTTTCTGGTCTGTGCTGAAGCAGGGCATTCTGGCAGCCAAGTGGCTTGACCTTTATTAGTGAGCCTGGTTACCCCCTCTCGGAACCACAGACTTAGAAATCGCCAGCTCATATACAGTGCATAAAATCTATTTATATATATACCCTTATACACCATTTTAATAAAAAATATCACAAAATTCTTCTAAGTCCCTCGGGAAGAGTGAAAGACGCGCACGTTCATTTTCAGAGCTCCTAGACCTTCCTACTGTATAAGAAGTTAGCCAAAAAGTAGCTTCGAAAAACGCTTAGGTTAAGTTTCAGAGTTGCTTCTAATGTACCAAAGCTGGACTTAGACATAATTTCACTCTCACAACATTATGGCTGGTTGGAGACAGTCCGAACCACAAGTACCGGGTCCATGGTTCTGGCCGTATACTGGGGGGATGGGGACGACTCCCATTAACCCCTGACTATACCGGGGATACGCTTATCACAATGCCTTTCTGGTCTGTGCTGAAGCAGGGCATTCTGGCAGCCAAGTGGCTTGACCTTTATTAGTGAGCCTGGTTACCCCCTCTCGGAACCACAGACTTAGAAATCGCCAGCTCATATACAGTGCATAAAATATTTTTATATATATACCCTTATACACCATTTTAATAAAAAATATCACAACATTCTTCTAAGTCCCTCGGGAAGAGTGAAAGACGCGCACGTTCATTTTCAGAGCTCCTAGACCTTCCTATAAGAAGTTAGCCAAAAAGTAGCTTCGAAAAACGCTTAGGTTAAGTTTCAGAGTTGCTTCTAATGTACCAAAGCTGGACTTAGACATAATTTCACTCTCACAACATTATGGCTGGTTGGAGAGAGTCCGAACCACAAGTACCGGGTCCATGGTTCTGGCCGTATACTGGGGGGACGGGGACGACTCCCATTAACCCCTGACTATACCGGGGATACGCTTATCACAATGCATTTCTGGTCTGTGCTGAAGCAGGGCATTCTGGCAGCCAAGTGACTTGACCTTTATTAGTGAGCCTGGTTACCCCCTCTCGGAACCACAGACTTAGAAATCGCCAGCTCATATACAGTGCATAAAATATATTTATATATATACCCTTATACACCATTTTAATAAAAAATATCACAAAATTCTTCTAAGTCCCTCGGGAAGAGTGAAAGACGCGCACGTTCATTTTCAGAGCTCCTAGACCTTCCTATAAGAAGTTAGCCAAAAAGTAGCTTCGAAAAACGCTTAGGTTAAGTTTCAGAGTTGCTTCTAATGTACCAAAGCTGGACTTAGACATAATTTCACTCTCACAACATTATGGCTGGTTGGAGACAGTCCGAACCACAAGTACCGGGTCCATGGTTCTGGCCGTATACTGGGGGGATGGGGACGACTCCCATTAACCCCTGACTATACCGGGGATACGCTTATCACAATGCCTTTCTGGTCTGTGCTGAAGCAGGGCATTCTGGCAGCCAAGTGGCTTGACCTTTATTAGTGAGCCTGGTTACCCCCTCTCGGAACCACAGACTTAGAAATCGCCAGCTCATATACAGTGCATAAAATATTTTTATATATATACCCTTATACACCATTTTAATAAAAAATATCACAAAATTCTTCTAAGTCCCTCGGGAAGAGTGAAAGACGCGCACGTTCATTTTCAGAGCTCCTAGACCTTCCTATAAGAAGTTAGCCAAAAAGTAGCTTCGAAAAACGCTTAGGTTAAGTTTCAGAGTTGCTTCTAATGTACCAAAGCTGGACTTAGACATAATTTCACTCTCACAACATTATGGCTGGTTGGAGACAGTCCGAACCACAAGTACCGGGTCCATGGTTCTGGCCGTATACTGGGGGGATGGGGACGACTCCCATTAACCCCTGACTATACCGGGGATACGCTTATCACAATGCCTTTCTGGTCTGTGCTGAAGCAGGGCATTCTGGCAGCCAAGTGGCTTGACCTTTATTAGTGAGCCTGGTTACCCCCTCTCGGAACCACAGACTTAGAAATCGCCAGCTCATATACAGTGCATAAAATATTTTTATATATATACCCTTATACACCATTTTAATAAAAAATATCACAAAATTCTTCTAAGTCCCTCGGGAAGAGTGAAAGACGCGCACGTTCATTTTCAGAGCTCCTAGACCTTCCTATAAGAAGTTAGCCAAAAAGTAGCTTCGAAAAACGCTTAGGTTAAGTTTCAGAGTTGCTTCTAATGTACCAAAGCTGGACTTAGACATAATTTCACTCTCACAACATTATGGCTGGTTGGAGAGAGTCCGAACCACAAGTACCGGGTCCATGATTCTGGCCGTATACTGGGGGGACGGGGACGACTCCCATTAACCCCTGACTATACCGGGGATACGCTTATCACAATGCATTTCTGGTCTGTGCTGAAGCAGGGCATTCTGGCAGCCAAGTGGCTTGACCTTTATTAGTGAGCCTGGTTACCCCCTCTCGGAACCACAGACTTAGAAATCGCCAGCTCATATACAGTGCATAAAATATATTTATATATATACCCTTATACACCATTTTAATAAAAAATATCACAAAATTCTTCTAAGTCCCTCGGGAAGAGTGAAAGACGCGCACGTTCATTTTCAGAGCTCCTAGACCTTCCTATAAGAAGTTAGCCAAAAAGTAGCTTCGAAAAACGCTTAGGTTAAGTTTCAGAGTTGCTTCTAATGTACCAAAGCTGGACTTAGACATAATTTCACTCTCACAACATTATGGCTGGTTGGAGACAGTCCGAACCACAAGTACCGGGTCCATGGTTCTGGCCGTATACTGGGGGGACGGGGACGACTCCCATTAACCCCTGACTATACCGGGGATACGCTTATCACAATGCCTTTCTGGTCTGTGCTGAAGGAGGGCATTCTGGCAGCCAAGTGGCTTGACCTTTATTAGTGAGCCTGGTTACCCCCTCTCGGAACCACAGACTTAGAAATCGCCAGCTCATATACAGTGCATAAAATATATTTATATATATACCCTTATACACCATTTTAATAAAAAATATCACAAAATTCTTCTAAGTCCCTCGGGAAGAGTGAAAGACGCGCACGTTCATTTTCAGAGCTCCTAGACCTTCCTACTGTATAAGAAGTTAGCCAAAAAGTAGCTTCGAAAAACGCTTAGGTTAAGTTTCAGAGTTGCTTCTAATGTACCAAAGCTGGACTTAGACATAATTTCACTCTCACAACATTATGGCTGGTTGGAGACAGTCCGAACCACAAGTACCGGGTCCATGGTTCTGGCCGTATACTGGGGGGATGGGGACGACTCCCATTAACCCCTGACTATACCGGGGATACGCTTATCACAATGCCTTTCTGGTCTGTGCTGAAGCAGGGCATTCTGGCAGCCAAGTGGCTTGACCTTTATTAGTGAGCCTGGTTACCCCCTCTCGGAACCACAGACTTAGAAATCGCCAGCTCATATACAGTGCATAAAATATTTTTATATATATACCCTTATACACCATTTTAATAAAAAATATCACAACATTCTTCTAAGTCCCTCGGGAAGAGTGAAAGACGCGCACGTTCATTTTCAGAGCTCCTAGACCTTCCTATAAGAAGTTAGCCAAAAAGTAGCTTCGAAAAACGCTTAGGTTAAGTTTCAGAGTTGCTTCTAATGTACCAAAGCTGGACTTAGACATAATTTCACTCTCACAACATTATGGCTGGTTGGAGAGAGTCCGAACCACAAGTACCGGGTCCATGGTTCTGGCCGTATACTGGGGGGACGGGGACGACTCCCATTAACCCCTGACTATACCGGGGATACGCTTATCACAATGCATTTCTGGTCTGTGCTGAAGCAGGGCATTCTGGCAGCCAAGTGGCTTGACCTTTATTAGTGAGCCTGGTTACCCCCTCTCGGAACCACAGACTTAGAAATCGCCAGCTCATATACAGTGCATAAAATATATTTATATATATACCCTTATACACCATTTTAATAAAAAATATCACAAAATTCTTCTAAGTCCCTCGGGAAGAGTGAAAGACGCGCACGTTCATTTTCAGAGCTCCTATACCTTCCTACTGTATAAGAAGTTAGCCAAAAAGTAGCTTCGAAAAACGCTTAGGTTAAGTTTCAGAGTTGCTTCTAATGTACCAAAGCTGGACTTAGACATAATTTCACTCTCACAACATTATGGCTGGTTGGAGACAGTCCGAACCACAAGTACCGGGTCCATGGTTCTGGCCGTATACTGGGGGGATGGGGACGACTCCCATTAACCCCTGACTATACCGGGGATACGCTTATCACAATGCCTTTCTGGTCTGTGCTGAAGCAGGGCATTCTGGCAGCCAAGTGGCTTGACCTTTATTAGTGAGCCTGGTTACCCCCTCTCGGAACCACAGACTTAGAAATCGCCAGCTCATATACAGTGCATAAAATATTTTTATATATATACCCTTATACACCATTTTAATAAAAAATATCACAAAATTCTTCTAAGTCCCTCGGGAAGAGTGAAAGACGCGCACGTTCATTTTCAGAGCTCCTAGACCTTCCTATAAGAAGTTAGCCAAAAAGTAGCTTCGAAAAACGCTTAGGTTAAGTTTCAGAGTTGCTTCTAATGTACCAAAGCTGGACTTAGACATAATTTCACTCTCACAACATTATGGCTGGTTGGAGAGAGTCCGAACCACAAGTACCGGGTCCATGGTTCTGGCCGTATACTGGGGGGACGGGGACGACTCCCATTAACCCCTGACTATACCGGGGATACGCTTATCACAATGCATTTCTGGTCTGTGCTGAAGCAGGGCATTCTGGCAGCCAAGTGACTTGACCTTTATTAGTGAGCCTGGTTACCCCCTCTCGGAACCACAGACTTAGAAATCGCCAGCTCATATACAGTGCATAAAATATATTTATATATATACCCTTATACACCATTTTAATAAAAAATATCACAAAATTCTTCTAAGTCCCTCGGGAAGAGTGAAAGACGCGCACGTTCATTTTCAGAGCTCCTAGACCTTCCTATAAGAAGTTAGCCAAAAAGTAGCTTCGAAAAACGCTTAGGTTAAGTTTCAGAGTTGCTTCTAATGTACCAAAGCTGGACTTAGACATAATTTCACTCTCACAACATTATGGCTGGTTGGAGACAGTCCGAACCACAAGTACCGGGTCCATGGTTCTGGCCGTATACTGGGGGGATGGGGACGACTCCCATTAACCCCTGACTATACCGGGGATACGCTTATCACAATGCCTTTCTGGTCTGTGCTGAAGCAGGGCATTCTGGCAGCCAAGTGGCTTGACCTTTATTAGTGAGCCTGGTTACCCCCTCTCGGAACCACAGACTTAGAAATCGCCAGCTCATATACAGTGCATAAAATATTTTTATATATATACCCTTATACACCATTTTAATAAAAAATATCACAAAATTCTTCTAAGTCCCTCGGGAAGAGTGAAAGACGCGCACGTTCATTTTCAGAGCTCCTAGACCTTCCTATAAGAAGTTAGCCAAAAAGTAGCTTCGAAAAACGCTTAGGTTAAGTTTCAGAGTTGCTTCTAATGTACCAAAGCTGGACTTAGACATAATTTCACTCTCACAACATTATGGCTGGTTGGAGACAGTCCGAACCACAAGTACCGGGTCCATGGTTCTGGCCGTATACTGGGGGGATGGGGACGACTCCCATTAACCCCTGACTATACCGGGGATACGCTTATCACAATGCCTTTCTGGTCTGTGCTGAAGCAGGGCATTCTGGCAGCCAAGTGGCTTGACCTTTATTAGTGAGCCTGGTTACCCCCTCTCGGAACCACAGACTTAGAAATCGCCAGCTCATATACAGTGCATAAAATATTTTTATATATATACCCTTATACACCATTTTAATAAAAAATATCACAAAATTCTTCTAAGTCCCTCGGGAAGAGTGAAAGACGCGCACGTTCATTTTCAGAGCTCCTAGACCTTCCTATAAGAAGTTAGCCAAAAAGTAGCTTCGAAAAACGCTTAGGTTAAGTTTCAGAGTTGCTTCTAATGTACCAAAGCTGGACTTAGACATAATTTCACTCTCACAACATTATGGCTGGTTGGAGAGAGTCCGAACCACAAGTACCGGGTCCATGATTCTGGCCGTATACTGGGGGGACGGGGACGACTCCCATTAACCCCTGACTATACCGGGGATACGCTTATCACAATGCATTTCTGGTCTGTGCTGAAGCAGGGCATTCTGGCAGCCAAGTGGCTTGACCTTTATTAGTGAGCCTGGTTACCCCCTCTCGGAACCACAGACTTAGAAATCGCCAGCTCATATACAGTGCATAAAATATATTTATATATATACCCTTATACACCATTTTAATAAAAAATATCACAAAATTCTTCTAAGTCCCTCGGGAAGAGTGAAAGACGCGCACGTTCATTTTCAGAGCTCCTAGACCTTCCTATAAGAAGTTAGCCAAAAAGTAGCTTCGAAAAACGCTTAGGTTAAGTTTCAGAGTTGCTTCTAATGTACCAAAGCTGGACTTAGACATAATTTCACTCTCACAACATTATGGCTGGTTGGAGACAGTCCGAACCACAAGTACCGGGTCCATGGTTCTGGCCGTATACTGGGGGGACGGGGACGACTCCCATTAACCCCTGACTATACCGGGGATACGCTTATCACAATGCCTTTCTGGTCTGTGCTGAAGGAGGGCATTCTGGCAGCCAAGTGGCTTGACCTTTATTAGTGAGCCTGGTTACCCCCTCTCGGAACCACAGACTTAGAAATCGCCAGCTCATATACAGTGCATAAAATATATTTATATATATACCCTTATACACCATTTTAATAAAAAATATCACAAAATTCTTCTAAGTCCCTCGGGAAGAGTGAAAGACGCGCACGTTCATTTTCAGAGCTCCTAGACCTTCCTACTGTATAAGAAGTTAGCCAAAAAGTAGCTTCGAAAAACGCTTAGGTTAAGTTTCAGAGTTGCTTCTAATGTACCAAAGCTGGACTTAGACATAATTTCACTCTCACAACATTATGGCTGGTTGGAGACAGTCCGAACCACAAGTACCGGGTCCATGGTTCTGGCCGTATACTGGGGGGATGGGGACGACTCCCATTAACCCCTGACTATACCGGGGATACGCTTATCACAATGCCTTTCTGGTCTGTGCTGAAGCAGGGCATTCTGGCAGCCAAGTGGCTTGACCTTTATTAGTGAGCCTGGTTACCCCCTCTCGGAACCACAGACTTAGAAATCGCCAGCTCATATACAGTGCATAAAATATTTTTATATATATACCCTTATACACCATTTTAATAAAAAATATCACAAAATTCTTCTAAGTCCCTCGGGAAGAGTGAAAGACGCGCACGTTCATTTTCAGAGCTCCTAGACCTTCCTATAAGAAGTTAGCCAAAAAGTAGCTTCGAAAAACGCTTAGGTTAAGTTTCAGAGTTGCTTCTAATGTACCAAAGCTGGACTTAGACATAATTTCACTCTCACAACATTATGGCTGGTTGGAGAGAGTCCGAACCACAAGTACCGGGTCCATGATTCTGGCCGTATACTGGGGGACGGGGACGACTCCCATTAACCCCTGACTATACCGGGGATACGCTTATCACAATGCATTTCTGGTCTGTGCTGAAGCAGGGCATTCTGGCAGCCAAGTGGCTTGACCTTTATTAGTGAGCCTGGTTACCCCCTCTCGGAACCACAGACTTAGAAATCGCCAGCTCATATACAGTGCATAAAATATATTTATATATATACCCTTATACACCATTTTAATAAAAAATATCACAAAATTCTTCTAAGTCCCTCGGGAAGAGTGAAAGACGCGCACGTTCATTTTCAGAGCTCCTAGACCTTCCTATAAGAAGTTAGCCAAAAAGTAGCTTCGAAAAACGCTTAGGTTAAGTTTCAGAGTTGCTTCTAATGTACCAAAGCTGGACTTAGACATAATTTCACTCTCACAACATTATGGCTGGTTGGAGACAGTCCGAACCACAAGTACCGGGTCCATGGTTCTGGCCGTATACTGGGGGGACGGGGACGACTCCCATTAACCCCTGACTATACCGGGGATACGCTTATCACAATGCATTTCTGGTCTGTGCTGAAGCAGGGCATTCTGGCAGCCAAGTGGCTTGACCTTTATTAGTGAGCCTGGTTACCCCCTCTCGGAACCACAGACTTAGAAATCGCCAGCTCATATACAGTGCATAAAATATATTTATATATATACCCTTATACACCATTTTAATAAAAAATATCACAAAATTCTTCTAAGTCCCTCGGGAAGAGTGAAAGACGCGCACGTTCATTTTCAGAGCTCCTATACCTTCCTACTGTATAAGAAGTTAGCCAAAAAGTAGCTTCGAAAAACGCTTAGGTTAAGTTTCAGAGTTGCTTCTAATGTACCAAAGCTGGACTTAGACATAATTTCACTCTCACAACATTATGGCTGGTTGGAGACAGTCCGAACCACAAGTACCGGGTCCATGGTTCTGGCCGTATACTGGGGGGATGGGGACGACTCCCATTAACCCCTGACTATACCGGGGATACGCTTATCACAATGCCTTTCTGGTCTGTGCTGAAGCAGGGCATTCTGGCAGCCAAGTGGCTTGACCTTTATTAGGGAGCCTGGTTACCCCCTCTCGGAACCACAGACTTAGAAATCGCCAGCTCATATACAGTGCATAAAATATTTTTATATATATACCCTTATACACCATTTTAATAAAAAATATCACAAAATTCTTCTAAGTCCCTCGGGAAGAGTGAAAGACGCGCACGTTCATTTTCAGAGCTCCTAGACCTTCCTATAAGAAGTTAGCCAAAAAGTAGCTTCGAAAAACGCTTAGGTTAAGTTTCAGAGTTGCTTCTAATGTACCAAAGCTGGACTTAGACATAATTTCACTCTCACAACATTATGGCTGGTTGGAGAGAGTCCGAACCACAAGTACCGGGTCCATGATTCTGGCCGTATACTGGGGGACGGGGACGACTCCCATTAACCCCTGACTATACCGGGGATACGCTTATCACAATGCATTTCTGGTCTGTGCTGAAGCAGGGCATTCTGGCAGCCAAGTGGCTTGACCTTTATTAGTGAGCCTGGTTACCCCCTCTCGGAACCACAGACTTAGAAATCGCCAGCTCATATACAGTGCATAAAATATATTTATATATATACCCTTATACACCATTTTAATAAAAAATATCACAAAATTCTTCTAAGTCCCTCGGGAAGAGTGAAAGACGCGCACGTTCATTTTCAGAGCTCCTAGACCTTCCTATAAGAAGTTAGCCAAAAAGTAGCTTCGAAAAACGCTTAGGTTAAGTTTCAGAGTTGCTTCTAATGTACCAAAGCTGGACTTAGACATAATTTCACTCTCACAACATTATGGCTGGTTGGAGACAGTCCGAACCACAAGTACCGGGTCCATGGTTCTGGCCGTATACTGGGGGGACGGGGACGACTCCCATTAACCCCTGACTATACCGGGGATACGCTTATCACAATGCATTTCTGGTCTGTGCTGAAGCAGGGCATTCTGGCAGCCAAGTGGCTTGACCTTTATTAGTGAGCCTGGTTACCCCCTCTCGGAACCACAGACTTAGAAATCGCCAGCTCATATACAGTGCATAAAATATATTTATATATATACCCTTATACACCATTTTAATAAAAAATATCACAAAATTCTTCTAAGTCCCTCGGGAAGAGTGAAAGACGCGCACGTTCATTTTCAGAGCTCCTATACCTTCCTACTGTATAAGAAGTTAGCCAAAAAGTAGCTTCGAAAAACGCTTAGGTTAAGTTTCAGAGTTGCTTCTAATGTACCAAAGCTGGACTTAGACATAATTTCACTCTCACAACATTATGGCTGGTTGGAGACAGTCCGAACCACAAGTACCGGGTCCATGGTTCTGGCCGTATACTGGGGGGATGGGGACGACTCCCATTAACCCCTGACTATACCGGGGATACGCTTATCACAATGCCTTTCTGGTCTGTGCTGAAGCAGGGCATTCTGGCAGCCAAGTGGCTTGACCTTTATTAGTGAGCCTGGTTACCCCCTCTCGGAACCACAGACTTAGAAATCGCCAGCTCATATACAGTGCATAAAATATTTTTATATATATACCCTTATACACCATTTTAATAAAAAATATCACAAAATTCTTCTAAGTCCCTCGGGAAGAGTGAAAGACGCGCACGTTCATTTTCAGAGCTCCTAGACCTTCCTATAAGAAGTTAGCCAAAAAGTAGCTTCGAAAAACGCTTAGGTTAAGTTTCAGAGTTGCTTCTAATGTACCAAAGCTGGACTTAGACATAATTTCACTCTCACAACATTATGGCTGGTTGGAGACAGTCCGAACCACAAGTACCGGGTCCATGGTTCTGGCCGTATACTGGGGGGATGGGGACGACTCCCATTAACCCCTGACTATACCGGGGATACGCTTATCACAATGCCTTTCTGGTCTGTGCTGAAGCAGGGCATTCTGGCAGCCAAGTGGCTTGACCTTTATTAGTGAGCCTGGTTACCCCCTCTCGGAACCACAGACTTAGAAATCGCCAGCTCATATACAGTGCATAAAATATTTTTATATATATACCCTTATACACCATTTTAATAAAAAATATCACAAAATTCTTCTAAGTCCCTCGGGAAGAGTGAAAGACGCGCACGTTCATTTTCAGAGCTCCTAGACCTTCCTATAAGAAGTTAGCCAAAAAGTAGCTTCGAAAAACGCTTAGGTTAAGTTTCAGAGTTGCTTCTAATGTACCAAAGCTGGACTTAGACATAATTTCACTCTCACAACATTATGGCTGGTTGGAGAGAGTCCGAACCACAAGTACCGGGTCCATGATTCTGGCCGTATACTGGGGGGACGGGGACGACTCCCATTAACCCCTGACTATACCGGGGATACGCTTATCACAATGCATTTCTGGTCTGTGCTGAAGCAGGGCATTCTGGCAGCCAAGTGGCTTGACCTTTATTAGTGAGCCTGGTTACCCCCTCTCGGAACCACAGACTTAGAAATCGCCAGCTCATATACAGTGCATAAAATATATTTATATATATACCCTTATACACCATTTTAATAAAAAATATCACAAAATTCTTCTAAGTCCCTCGGGAAGAGTGAAAGACGCGCACGTTCATTTTCAGAGCTCCTAGACCTTCCTATAAGAAGTTAGCCAAAAAGTAGCTTCGAAAAACGCTTAGGTTAAGTTTCAGAGTTGCTTCTAATGTACCAAAGCTGGACTTAGACATAATTTCACTCTCACAACATTATGGCTGGTTGGAGACAGTCCGAACCACAAGTACCGGGTCCATGGTTCTGGCCGTATACTGGGGGGACGGGGACGACTCCCATTAACCCCTGACTATACCGGGGATACGCTTATCACAATGCCTTTCTGGTCTGTGCTGAAGGAGGGCATTCTGGCAGCCAAGTGGCTTGACCTTTATTAGTGAGCCTGGTTACCCCCTCTCGGAACCACAGACTTAGAAATCGCCAGCTCATATACAGTGCATAAAATATATTTATATATATACCCTTATACACCATTTTAATAAAAAATATCACAAAATTCTTCTAAGTCCCTCGGGAAGAGTGAAAGACGCGCACGTTCATTTTCAGAGCTCCTAGACCTTCCTACTGTATAAGAAGTTAGCCAAAAAGTAGCTTCGAAAAACGCTTAGGTTAAGTTTCAGAGTTGCTTCTAATGTACCAAAGCTGGACTTAGACATAATTTCACTCTCACAACATTATGGCTGGTTGGAGACAGTCCGAACCACAAGTACCGGGTCCATGGTTCTGGCCGTATACTGGGGGGATGGGGACGACTCCCATTAACCCCTGACTATACCGGGGATACGCTTATCACAATGCCTTTCTGGTCTGTGCTGAAGCAGGGCATTCTGGCAGCCAAGTGGCTTGACCTTTATTAGTGAGCCTGGTTACCCCCTCTCGGAACCACAGACTTAGAAATCGCCAGCTCATATACAGTGCATAAAATATTTTTATATATATACCCTTATACACCATTTTAATAAAAAATATCACAAAATTCTTCTAAGTCCCTCGGGAAGAGTGAAAGACGCGCACGTTCATTTTCAGAGCTCCTAGACCTTCCTATAAGAAGTTAGCCAAAAAGTAGCTTCGAAAAACGCTTAGGTTAAGTTTCAGAGTTGCTTCTAATGTACCAAAGCTGGACTTAGACATAATTTCACTCTCACAACATTATGGCTGGTTGGAGAGAGTCCGAACCACAAGTACCGGGTCCATGGTTCTGGCCGTATACTGGGGGGACGGGGACGACTCCCATTAACCCCTGACTATACCGGGGATACGCTTATCACAATGCATTTCTGGTCTGTGCTGAAGCAGGGCATTCTGGCAGCCAAGTGGCTTGACCTTTATTAGTGAGCCTGGTTACCCCCTCTCGGAACCACAGACTTAGAAATCGCCAGCTCATATACAGTGCATAAAATATATTTATATATATACCCTTATACACCATTTTAATAAAAAATATCACAAAATTCTTCTAAGTCCCTCGGGAAGAGTGAAAGACGCGCACGTTCATTTTCAGAGCTCCTAGACCTTCCTACTGTATAAGAAGTTAGCCAAAAAGTAGCTTCGAAAAACGCTTAGGTTAAGTTTCAGAGTTGCTTCTAATGTACCAAAGCTGGACTTAGACATAATTTCACTCTCACAACATTATGGCTGGTTGGAGACAGTCCGAACCACAAGTACCGGGTCCATGGTTCTGGCCGTATACTGGGGGGATGGGGACGACTCCCATTAACCCCTGACTATACCGGGGATACGCTTATCACAATGCCTTTCTGGTCTGTGCTGAAGCAGGGCATTCTGGCAGCCAAGTGGCTTGACCTTTATTAGTGAGCCTGGTTACCCCCTCTCGGAACCACAGACTTAGAAATCGCCAGCTCATATACAGTGCATAAAATATTTTTATATATATACCCTTATACACCATTTTAATAAAAAATATCACAAAATTCTTCTAAGTCCCTCGGGAAGAGTGAAAGACGCGCACGTTCATTTTCAGAGCTCCTAGACCTTCCTATAAGAAGTTAGCCAAAAAGTAGCTTCGAAAAACGCTTAGGTAAGTTTCAGAGTTGCTTCTAATGTACCAAAGCTGGACTTAGACATAATTTCACTCTCACAACATTATGGCTGGTTGGAGAGAGTCCGAACCACAAGTACCGGGTCCATGGTTCTGGCCGTATACTGGGGGGACGGGGACGACTCCCATTAACCCCTGACTATACCGGGGATACGCTTATCACAATGCATTTCTGGTCTGTGCTGAAGCAGGGCATTCTGGCAGCCAAGTGACTTGACCTTTATTAGTGAGCCTGGTTACCCCCTCTCGGAACCACAGACTTAGAAATCGCCAGCTCATATACAGTGCATAAAATATTTTTATATATATACCCTTATACACCATTTTAATAAAAAATATCACAAAATTCTTCTAAGTCCCTCGGGAAGAGTGAAAGACGCGCACGTTCATTTTCAGAGCTCCTAGACCTTCCTATAAGAAGTTAGCCAAAAAGTAGCTTCGAAAAACGCTTAGGTTAAGTTTCAGAGTTGCTTCTAATGTACCAAAGCTGGACTTAGACATAATTTCACTCTCACAACATTATGGCTGGTTGGAGAGAGTCCGAACCACAAGTACCGGGTCCATGATTCTGGCCGTATACTGGGGGGACGGGGACGACTCCCATTAACCCCTGACTATACCGGGGATACGCTTATCACAATGCATTTCTGGTCTGTGCTGAAGCAGGGCATTCTGGCAGCCAAGTGGCTTGACCTTTATTAGTGAGCCTGGTTACCCCCTCTCGGAACCACAGACTTAGAAATCGCCAGCTCATATACAGTGCATAAAATATATTTATATATATACCCTTATACACCATTTTAATAAAAAATATCACAAAATTCTTCTAAGTCCCTCGGGAAGAGTGAAAGACGCGCACGTTCATTTTCAGAGCTCCTAGACCTTCCTATAAGAAGTTAGCCAAAAAGTAGCTTCGAAAAACGCTTAGGTTAAGTTTCAGAGTTGCTTCTAATGTACCAAAGCTGGACTTAGACATAATTTCACTCTCACAACATTATGGCTGGTTGGAGACAGTCCGAACCACAAGTACCGGGTCCATGGTTCTGGCCGTATACTGGGGGGACGGGGACGACTCCCATTAACCCCTGACTATACCGGGGATACGCTTATCACAATGCCTTTCTGGTCTGTGCTGAAGGAGGGCATTCTGGCAGCCAAGTGGCTTGACCTTTATTAGTGAGCCTGGTTACCCCCTCTCGGAACCACAGACTTAGAAATCGCCAGCTCATATACAGTGCATAAAATATATTTATATATATACCCTTATACACCATTTTAATAAAAAATATCACAAAATTCTTCTAAGTCCCTCGGGAAGAGTGAAAGACGCGCACGTTCATTTTCAGAGCTCCTAGACCTTCCTACTGTATAAGAAGTTAGCCAAAAAGTAGCTTCGAAAAACGCTTAGGTTAAGTTTCAGAGTTGCTTCTAATGTACCAAAGCTGGACTTAGACATAATTTCACTCTCACAACATTATGGCTGGTTGGAGACAGTCCGAACCACAAGTACCGGGTCCATGGTTCTGGCCGTATACTGGGGGGATGGGGACGACTCCCATTAACCCCTGACTATACCGGGGATACGCTTATCACAATGCCTTTCTGGTCTGTGCTGAAGCAGGGCATTCTGGCAGCCAAGTGGCTTGACCTTTATTAGTGAGCCTGGTTACCCCCTCTCGGAACCACAGACTTAGAAATCGCCAGCTCATATACAGTGCATAAAATATTTTTATATATATACCCTTATACACCATTTTAATAAAAAATATCACAAAATTCTTCTAAGTCCCTCGGGAAGAGTGAAAGACGCGCACGTTCATTTTCAGAGCTCCTAGACCTTCCTATAAGAAGTTAGCCAAAAAGTAGCTTCGAAAAACGCTTAGGTTAAGTTTCAGAGTTGCTTCTAATGTACCAAAGCTGGACTTAGACATAATTTCACTCTCACAACATTATGGCTGGTTGGAGAGAGTCCGAACCACAAGTACCGGGTCCATGGTTCTGGCCGTATACTGGGGGGACGGGGACGACTCCCATTAACCCCTGACTATACCGGGGATACGCTTATCACAATGCATTTCTGGTCTGTGCTGAAGCAGGGCATTCTGGCAGCCAAGTGGCTTGACCTTTATTAGTGAGCCTGGTTACCCCCTCTCGGAACCACAGACTTAGAAATCGCCAGCTCATATACAGTGCATAAAATATATTTATATATATACCCTTATACACCATTTTAATAAAAAATATCACAAAATTCTTCTAAGTCCCTCGGGAAGAGTGAAAGACGCGCACGTTCATTTTCAGAGCTCCTATACCTTCCTACTGTATAAGAAGTTAGCCAAAAAGTAGCTTCGAAAAACGCTTAGGTTAAGTTTCAGAGTTGCTTCTAATTTACCAAAGCTGGACTTAGACATAATTTCACTCTCACAACATTATGGCTGGTTGGAGACAGTCCGAACCACAAGTACCGGGTCCATGGTTCTGGCCGTATACTGGGGGGATGGGGACGACTCCCATTAACCCCTGACTATACCGGGGATACGCTTATCACAATGCCTTTCTGGTCTGTGCTGAAGCAGGGCATTCTGGCAGCCAAGTGGCTTGACCTTTATTAGTGAGCCTGGTTACCCCCTCTCGGAACCACAGACTTAGAAATCGCCAGCTCATATACAGTGCATAAAATATTTTTATATATATACCCTTATACACCATTTTAATAAAAAATATCACAAAATTCTTCTAAGTCCCTCGGGAAGAGTGAAAGACGCGCACGTTCATTTTCAGAGCTCCTAGACCTTCCTATAAGAAGTTAGCCAAAAAGTAGCTTCGAAAAACGCTTAGGTTAAGTTTCAGAGTTGCTTCTAATGTACCAAAGCTGGACTTAGACATAATTTCACTCTCACAACATTATGGCTGGTTGGAGAGAGTCCGAACCACAAGTACCGGGTCCATGGTTCTGGCCGTATACTGGGGGGACGGGGACGACTCCCATTAACCCCTGACTATACCGGGGATACGCTTATCACAATGCATTTCTGGTCTGTGCTGAAGCAGGGCATTCTGGCAGCCAAGTGACTTGACCTTTATTAGTGAGCCTGGTTACCCCCTCTCGGAACCACAGACTTAGAAATCGCCAGCTCATATACAGTGCATAAAATATATTTATATATATACCCTTATACACCATTTTAATAAAAAATATCACAAAATTCTTCTAAGTCCCTCGGGAAGAGTGAAAGACGCGCACGTTCATTTTCAGAGCTCCTAGACCTTCCTATAAGAAGTTAGCCAAAAAGTAGCTTCGAAAAACGCTTAGGTTAAGTTTCAGAGTTGCTTCTAATGTACCAAAGCTGGACTTAGACATAATTTCACTCTCACAACATTATGGCTGGTTGGAGAGAGTCCGAACCACAAGTACCGGGTCCATGATTCTGGCCGTATACTGGGGGGACGGGTACGACTCCCATTAACCCCTGACTATACCGGGGATACGCTTATCACAATGCATTTCTGGTCTGTGCTGAAGCAGGGCATTCTGGCAGCCAAGTGGCTTGACCTTTATTAGTGAGCCTGGTTACCCCCTCTCGGAACCACAGACTTAGAAATCGCCAGCTCATATACAGTGCATAAAATATATTTATATATATACCCTTATACACCATTTTAATAAAAAATATCACAAAATTCTTCTAAGTCCCTCGGGAAGAGTGAAAGACGCGCACGTTCATTTTCAGAGCTCCTAGACCTTCCTATAAGAAGTTAGCCAAAAAGTAGCTTCGAAAAACGCTTAGGTTAAGTTTCAGAGTTGCTTCTAATGTACCAAAGCTGGACTTAGACATAATTTCACTCTCACAACATTATGGCTGGTTGGAGACAGTCCGAACCACAAGGACCGGGTCCATGGTTCTGGCCGTATACTGGGGGGATGGGGACGACTCCCATTAACCCCTGACTATACCGGGGATACGCTTATCACAATGCCTTTCTGGTCTGTGCTGAAGCAGGGCATTCTGGCAGCCAAGTGGCTTGACCTTTATTAGTGAGCCTGGTTACCCCCTCTCGGAACCACAGACTTAGAAATCGCCAGCTCATATACAGTGCATAAAATATTTTTATATATATACCCTTATACACCATTTTAATAAAAAATATCACAAAATTCTTCTAAGTCCCTCGGGAAGAGTGAAAGACGCGCACGTTCATTTTCAGAGCTCCTAGACCTTCCTATAAGAAGTTAGCCAAAAAGTAGCTTCGAAAAACGCTTAGGTTAAGTTTCAGAGTTGCTTCTAATGTACCAAAGCTGGACTTAGACATAATTTCACTCTCACAACATTATGGCTGGTTGGAGAGAGTCCGAACCACAAGTACCGGGTCCATGATTCTGGCCGTATACTGGGGGGACGGGGACGACTCCCATTAACCCCTGACTATACCGGGGATACGCTTATCACAATGCCTTTCTGGTCTGTGCTGAAGGAGGGCATTCTGGCAGCCAAGTGGCTTGACCTTTATTAGTGAGCCTGGTTACCCCCTCTCGGAACCACAGACTTAGAAATCGCCAGCTCATATACAGTGCATAAAATATATTTATATATATACCCTTATACACCATTTTAATAAAAAATATCACAAAATTCTTCTAAGTCCCTCGGGAAGAGTGAAAGACGCGCACGTTCATTTTCAGAGCTCCTAGACCTTCCTATAAGAAGTTAGCCAAAAAGTAGCTTCGAAAAACGCTTAGGTTAAGTTTCAGAGTTGCTTCTAATGTACCAAAGCTGGACTTAGACATAATTTCACTCTCACAACATTATGGCTGGTTGGAGACAGTCCGAACCACAAGTACCGGGTCCATGGTTCTGGCCGTATACTGGGGGGACGGGGACGACTCCCATTAACCCCTGACTATACCGGGGATACGCTTATCACAATGCCTTTCTGGTCTGTGCTGAAGGAGGGCATTCTGGCAGCCAAGTGGCTTGACCTTTATTAGTGAGCCTGGTTACCCCCTCTCGGAACCACAGACTTAGAAATCGCCAGCTCATATACAGTGCATAAAATATATTTATATATATACCCTTATACACCATTTTAATAAAAAATATCACAAAATTCTTCTAAGTCCCTCGGGAAGAGTGAAAGACGCGCACGTTCATTTTCAGAGCTCCTAGACCTTCCTACTGTATAAGAAGTTAGCCAAAAAGTAGCTTCGAAAAACGCTTAGGTTAAGTTTCAGAGTTGCTTCTAATGTACCAAAGCTGGACTTAGACATAATTTCACTCTCACAACATTATGGCTGGTTGGAGACAGTCCGAACCACAAGTACCGGGTCCATGGTTCTGGCCGTATACTGGGGGGATGGGGACGACTCCCATTAACCCCTGACTATACCGGGGATACGCTTATCACAATGCCTTTCTGGTCTGTGCTGAAGCAGGGCATTCTGGCAGCCAAGTGGCTTGACCTTTATTAGTGAGCCTGGTTACCCCCTCTCGGAACCACAGACTTAGAAATCGCCAGCTCATATACAGTGCATAAAATATTTTTATATATATACCCTTATACACCATTTTAATAAAAAATATCACAAAATTCTTCTAAGTCCCTCGGGAAGAGTGAAAGACGCGCACGTTCATTTTCAGAGCTCCTAGACCTTCCTATAAGAAGTTAGCCAAAAAGTAGCTTCGAAAAACGCTTAGGTTAAGTTTCAGAGTTGCTTCTAATGTACCAAAGCTGGACTTAGACATAATTTCACTCTCACAACATTATGGCTGGTTGGAGAGAGTCCGAACCACAAGTACCGGGTCCATGGTTCTGGCCGTATACTGGGGGGACGGGGACGACTCCCATTAACCCCTGACTATACCGGGGATACGCTTATCACAATGCATTTCTGGTCTGTGCTGAAGCAGGGCATTCTGGCAGCCAAGTGGCTTGACCTTTATTAGTGAGCCTGGTTACCCCCTCTCGGAACCACAGACTTAGAAATCGCCAGCTCATATACAGTGCATAAAATATATTTATATATATACCCTTATACACCATTTTAATAAAAAATATCACAAAATTCTTCTAAGTCCCTCGGGAAGAGTGAAAGACGCGCACGTTCATTTTCAGAGCTCCTATACCTTCCTACTGTATAAGAAGTTAGCCAAAAAGTAGCTTCGAAAAACGCTTAGGTTAAGTTTCAGAGTTGCTTCTAATTTACCAAAGCTGGACTTAGACATAATTTCACTCTCACAACATTATGGCTGGTTGGAGACAGTCCGAACCACAAGTACCGGGTCCATGGTTCTGGCCGTATACTGGGGGGATGGGGACGACTCCCATTAACCCCTGACTATACCGGGGATACGCTTATCACAATGCCTTTCTGGTCTGTGCTGAAGCAGGGCATTCTGGCAGCCAAGTGGCTTGACCTTTATTAGTGAGCCTGGTTACCCCCTCTCGGAACCACAGACTTAGAAATCGCCAGCTCATATACAGTGCATAAAATATTTTTATATATATACCCTTATACACCATTTTAATAAAAAATATCACAAAATTCTTCTAAGTCCCTCGGGAAGAGTGAAAGACGCGCACGTTCATTTTCAGAGCTCCTAGACCTTCCTATAAGAAGTTAGCCAAAAAGTAGCTTCGAAAAACGCTTAGGTTAAGTTTCAGAGTTGCTTCTAATGTACCAAAGCTGGACTTAGACATAATTTCACTCTCACAACATTATGGCTGGTTGGAGAGAGTCCGAACCACAAGTACCGGGTCCATGGTTCTGGCCGTATACTGGGGGGACGGGGACGACTCCCATTAACCCCTGACTATACCGGGGATACGCTTATCACAATGCATTTCTGGTCTGTGCTGAAGCAGGGCATTCTGGCAGCCAAGTGACTTGACCTTTATTAGTGAGCCTGGTTACCCCCTCTCGGAACCACAGACTTAGAAATCGCCAGCTCATATACAGTGCATAAAATATATTTATATATATACCCTTATACACCATTTTAATAAAAAATATCACAAAATTCTTCTAAGTCCCTCGGGAAGAGTGAAAGACGCGCACGTTCATTTTCAGAGCTCCTAGACCTTCCTATAAGAAGTTAGCCAAAAAGTAGCTTCGAAAAACGCTTAGGTTAAGTTTCAGAGTTGCTTCTAATGTACCAAAGCTGGACTTAGACATAATTTCACTCTCACAACATTATGGCTGGTTGGAGAGAGTCCGAACCACAAGTACCGGGTCCATGATTCTGGCCGTATACTGGGGGGACGGGTACGACTCCCATTAACCCCTGACTATACCGGGGATACGCTTATCACAATGCATTTCTGGTCTGTGCTGAAGCAGGGCATTCTGGCAGCCAAGTGGCTTGACCTTTATTAGTGAGCCTGGTTACCCCCTCTCGGAACCACAGACTTAGAAATCGCCAGCTCATATACAGTGCATAAAATATATTTATATATATACCCTTATACACCATTTTAATAAAAAATATCACAAAATTCTTCTAAGTCCCTCGGGAAGAGTGAAAGACGCGCACGTTCATTTTCAGAGCTCCTAGACCTTCCTATAAGAAGTTAGCCAAAAAGTAGCTTCGAAAAACGCTTAGGTTAAGTTTCAGAGTTGCTTCTAATGTACCAAAGCTGGACTTAGACATAATTTCACTCTCACAACATTATGGCTGGTTGGAGACAGTCCGAACCACAAGGACCGGGTCCATGGTTCTGGCCGTATACTGGGGGGATGGGGACGACTCCCATTAACCCCTGACTATACCGGGGATACGCTTATCACAATGCCTTTCTGGTCTGTGCTGAAGCAGGGCATTCTGGCAGCCAAGTGGCTTGACCTTTATTAGTGAGCCTGGTTACCCCCTCTCGGAACCACAGACTTAGAAATCGCCAGCTCATATACAGTGCATAAAATATTTTTATATATATACCCTTATACACCATTTTAATAAAAAATATCACAAAATTCTTCTAAGTCCCTCGGGAAGAGTGAAAGACGCGCACGTTCATTTTCAGAGCTCCTAGACCTTCCTATAAGAAGTTAGCCAAAAAGTAGCTTCGAAAAACGCTTAGGTTAAGTTTCAGAGTTGCTTCTAATGTACCAAAGCTGGACTTAGACATAATTTCACTCTCACAACATTATGGCTGGTTGGAGAGAGTCCGAACCACAAGTACCGGGTCCATGATTCTGGCCGTATACTGGGGGGACGGGGACGACTCCCATTAACCCCTGACTATACCGGGGATACGCTTATCACAATGCCTTTCTGGTCTGTGCTGAAGGAGGGCATTCTGGCAGCCAAGTGGCTTGACCTTTATTAGTGAGCCTGGTTACCCCCTCTCGGAACCACAGACTTAGAAATCGCCAGCTCATATACAGTGCATAAAATATATTTATATATATACCCTTATACACCATTTTAATAAAAAATATCACAAAATTCTTCTAAGTCCCTCGGGAAGAGTGAAAGACGCGCACGTTCATTTTCAGATCTCCTAGACCTTCCTACTGTATAAGAAGTTAGCCAAAAAGTAGCTTCGAAAAACGCTTAGGTTAAGTTTCAGAGTTGCTTCTAATGTACCAAAGCTGGACTTAGACATAATTTCACACACACAACATTATGGCTGGTTGGAGACAGTCCGAACCACAAGTACCGGGTCCATGGTTCTGGCCGTATACTGGGGGGATGGGGACGACTCCCATTAACCCCTGACTATACCGGGGATACGCTTATCACAATGCCTTTCTGGTCTGTGCTGAAGCAGGGCATTCTGGCAGCCAAGTGGCTTGACCTTTATTAGTGAGCCTGGTTACCCCCTCTCGGAACCACAGACTTAGAAATCGCCAGCTCATATACAGTGCATAAAATATTTTTATATATATACCCTTATACACCATTTTAATAAAAAATATCACAAAATTCTTCTAAGTCCCTCGGGAAGAGTGAAAGACGCGCACGTTCATTTTCAGAGCTCCTAGACCTTCCTATAAGAAGTTAGCCAAAAAGTAGCTTCGAAAAACGCTTAGGTTAAGTTTCAGAGTTGCTTCTAATGTACCAAAGCTGGACTTAGACATAATTTCACTCTCACAACATTATGGCTGGTTGGAGAGAGTCCGAACCACAAGTACCGGGTCCATGATTCTGGCCGTATACTGGGGGGACGGGGACGACTCCCATTAACCCCTGACTATACCGGGGATACGCTTATCACAATGCCTTTCTGGTCTGTGCTGAAGGAGGGCATTCTGGCAGCCAAGTGGCTTGACCTTTATTAGTGAGCCTGGTTACCCCCTCTCGGAACCACAGACTTAGAAATCGCCAGCTCATATACAGTGCATAAAATATATTTATATATATACCCTTATACACCATTTTAATAAAAAATATCACAAAATTCTTCTAAGTCCCTCGGGAAGAGTGAAAGACGCGCACGTTCATTTTCAGATCTCCTAGACCTTCCTACTGTATAAGAAGTTAGCCAAAAAGTAGCTTCGAAAAACGCTTAGGTTAAGTTTCAGAGTTGCTTCTAATGTACCAAAGCTGGACTTAGACATAATTTCACACACACAACATTATGGCTGGTTGGAGACAGTCCGAACCACAAGTACCGGGTCCATGGTTCTGGCCGTATACTGGGGGGATGGGGACGACTCCCATTAACCCCTGACTATACCGGGGATACGCTTATCACAATGCCTTTCTGGTCTGTGCTGAAGCAGGGCATTCTGGCAGCCAAGTGGCTTGACCTTTATTAGTGAGCCTGGTTACCCCCTCTCGGAACCACAGACTTAGAAATCGCCAGCTCATATACAGTGCATAAAATATTTTTATATATATACCCTTATACACCATTTTAATAAAAAATATCACAAAATTCTTCTAAGTCCCTCGGGAAGAGTGAAAGACGCGCACGTTCATTTTCAGAGCTCCTAGACCTTCCTATAAGAAGTTAGCCAAAAAGTAGCTTCGAAAAAAGCTTAGGTTAAGTTTCAGAGTTGCTTCTAATGTACCAAAGCTGGACTTAGACATAATTTCACTCTCACAACATTATGGCTGGTTGGAGAGAGTCCGAACCACAAGTACCGGGTCCATGGTTCTGGCCGTATACTGGGGGGACGGGGACGACTCCCATTAACCCCTGACTATACCGGGGATACGCTTATCACAATGCATTTCTGGTCTGTGCTGAAGCAGGGCATTCTGGCAGCCAAGTGACTTGACCTTTATTAGTGAGCCTGGTTACCCCCTCTCGGAACCACAGACTTAGAAATCGCCAGCTCATATACAGTGCATAAAATATATTTATATATATACCCTTATACACCATTTTAATAAAAAATATCACAAAATTCTTCTAAGTCCCTCGGGAAGAGTGAAAGACGCGCACGTTCATTTTCAGAGCTCCTAGACCTTCCTATAAGAAGTTAGCCAAAAAGTAGCTTCGAAAAACGCTTAGGTTAAGTTTCAGAGTTGCTTCTAATGTACCAAAGCTGGACTTAGACATAATTTCACTCTCACAACATTATGGCTGGTTGGAGACAGTCCGAACCACAAGTACCGGGTCCATGGTTCTGGCCGTATACTGGGGGGATGGGGACGACTCCCATTAACCCCTGACTATACCGGGGATACGCTTATCACAATGCCTTTCTGGTCTGTGCTGAAGGAGGGCATTCTGGCAGCCAAGTGGCTTGACCTTTATTAGTGAGCCTGGTTACCCCCTCTCGGAACCACAGACTTAGAAATCGCCAGCTCATATACAGTGCATAAAATATATTTATATATATACCCTTATACACCATTTTAATAAAAAATATCACAAAATTCTTCTAAGTCCCTCGGGAAGAGTGAAAGACGCGCACGTTCATTTTCAGATCTCCTAGACCTTCCTACTGTATAAGAAGTTAGCCAAAAAGTAGCTTCGAAAAACGCTTAGGTTAAGTTTCAGAGTTGCTTCTAATGTACCAAAGCTGGACTTACAGTAGACATAATTTCACTCACACAACATTATGGCTGGTTGGAGACAGTCCGAACCACAAGTACCGGGTCCATGGTTCTGGCCGTATACTGGGGGGATGGGGACGACTCCCATTAACCCCTGACTATACCGGGGATACGCTTATCACAATGCCTTTCTGGTCTGTGCTGAAGCAGGGCATTCTGGCAGCCAAGTGGCTTGACCTTTATTAGTGAGCCTGGTTACCCCCTCTCGGAACCACAGACTTAGAAATCGCCAGCTCATATACAGTGCATAAAATATTTTTATATATATACCCTTATACACCATTTTAATAAAAAATATCACAAAATTCTTCTAAGTCCCTCGGGAAGAGTGAAAGACGCGCACGTTCATTTTCAGAGCTCCTAGACCTTCCTATAAGAAGTTAGCCAAAAAGTAGCTTCGAAAAACGCTTAGGTTAAGTTTCAGAGTTGCTTCTAATGTACCAAAGCTGGACTTAGACATAATTTCACTCTCACAACATTATGGCTGGTTGGAGAGAGTCCGAACCACAAGTACCGGGTCCATGGTTCTGGCCGTATACTGGGGGGACGGGGACGACTCCCATTAACCCCTGACTATACCGGGGATACGCTTATCACAATGCATTTCTGGTCTGTGCTGAAGCAGGGCATTCTGGCAGCCAAGTGACTTGACCTTTATTAGTGAGCCTGGTTACCCCCTCTCGGAACCACAGACTTAGAAATCGCCAGCTCATATACAGTGCATAAAATATATTTATATATATACCCTTATACACCATTTTAATAAAAAATATCACAAAATTCTTCTAAGTCCCTCGGGAAGAGTGAAAGACGCGCACGTTCATTTTCAGAGCTCCTAGACCTTCCTATAAGAAGTTAGCCAAAAAGTAGCTTCGAAAAACGCTTAGGTTAAGTTTCAGAGTTGCTTCTAATGTACCAAAGCTGGACTTAGACATAATTTCACTCTCACAACATTATGGCTGGTTGGAGACAGTCCGAACCACAAGTACCGGGTCCATGGTTCTGGCCGTATACTGGGGGGATGGGGACGACTCCCATTAACCCCTGACTATACCGGGGATACGCTTATCACAATGCCTTTCTGGTCTGTGCTGAAGGAGGGCATTCTGGCAGCCAAGTGGCTTGACCTTTATTAGTGAGCCTGGTTACCCCCTCTCGGAACCACAGACTTAGAAATCGCCAGCTCATATACAGTGCATAAAATATATTTATATATATACCCTTATACACCATTTTAATAAAAAATATCACAAAATTCTTCTAAGTCCCTCGGGAAGAGTGAAAGACGCGCACGTTCATTTTCAGATCTCCTAGACCTTCCTACTGTATAAGAAGTTAGCCAAAAAGTAGCTTCGAAAAACGCTTAGGTTAAGTTTCAGAGTTGCTTCTAATGTACCAAAGCTGGACTTAGACATAATTTCACTCACACAACATTATGGCTGGTTGGAGACAGTCCGAACCACAAGTACCGGGTCCATGGTTCTGGCCGTATACTGGGGGGATGGGGACGACTCCCATTAACCCCTGACTATACCGGGGATACGCTTATCACAATGCCTTTCTGGTCTGTGCTGAAGCAGGGCATTCTGGCAGCCAAGTGGCTTGACCTTTATTAGTGAGCCTGGTTACCCCCTCTCGGAACCACAGACTTAGAAATCGCCAGCTCATATACAGTGCATAAAATATTTTTATATATATACCCTTATACACCATTTTAATAAAAAATATCACAAAATTCTTCTAAGTCCCTCGGGAAGAGTGAAAGACGCGCACGTTCATTTTCAGAGCTCCTAGACCTTCCTATAAGAAGTTAGCCAAAAAGTAGCTTCGAAAAACGCTTAGGTTAAGTTTCAGAGTTGCTTCTAATGTACCAAAGCTGGACTTAGACATAATTTCACTCTCACAACATTATGGCTGGTTGGAGAGAGTCCGAACCACAAGTACCGGGTCCATGATTCTGGCCGTATACTGGGGGGACGGGGACGACTCCCATTAACCCCTGACTATACCGGGGATACGCTTATCACAATGCATTTCTGGTCTGTGCTGAAGCAGGGCATTCTGGCAGCCAAGTGGCTTGACCTTTATTAGTGAGCCTGGTTACCCCCTCTCGGAACCACAGACTTAGAAATCGCCAGCTCATATACAGTGCATAAAATATATTTATATATATACCCTTATACACCATTTTAATAAAAAATATCACAAAATTCTTCTAAGTTCCTCGGGAAGAGTGAAAGACGCGCACGTTCATTTTCAGAGCTCCTAGACCTTCCTACTGTATAAGAAGTTAGCCAAAAAGTAGCTTCGAAAAACGCTTAGGTTAAGTTTCAGAGTTGCTTCTAATGTACCAAAGCTGGACTTAGACATAATTTCACTCTCACAACATTATGGCTGGTTGGAGACAGTCCGAACCACAAGTACCGGGTCCATGGTTCTGGCCGTATACTGGGGGGATGGGGACGACTCCCATTAACCCCTGACTATACCGGGGATACGCTTATCACAATGCCTTTCTGGTCTGTGCTGAAGCAGGGCATTCTGGCAGCCAAGTGGCTTGACCTTTATTAGTAAGCCTGGTTACCCCCTCTCGGAACCACAGACTTAGAAATCGCCAGCTCATATACAGTGCATAAAATATTTTTATATATATACCCTTATACACCATTTTAATAAAAAATATCACAAAATTCTTCTAAGTCCCTCGGGAAGAGTGAAAGACGCGCACGTTCATTTTCAGAGCTCTTAGACCTTCCTATAAGAAGTTAGCCAAAAAGTAGCTTCGAAAAACGCTTAGGTTAAGTTTCAGAGTTGCTTCTAATGTACCAAAGCTGGACTTAGACATAATTTCACTCTCACAACATTATGGCTGGTTGGAGAGAGTCCGAACCACAAGTACCGGGTCCATGATTCTGGCCGTATACTGGGGGGACGGGGACGACTCCCATTAACCCCTGACTATACCGGGGATACGCTTATCACAATGCATTTCTGGTCTGTGCTGAAGCAGGGCATTCTGGCAGCCAAGTGGCTTGACCTTTATTAGTGAGCCTGGTTACCCCCTCTCGGAACCACAGACTTAGAAATCGCCAGCTCATATACAGTGCATAAAATATATTTATATATATACCCTTATACACCATTTTAATAAAAAATATCACAAAATTCTTCTAAGTCCCTCGGGAAGAGTGAAAGACGCGCACGTTCATTTTCAGAGCTCCTAGACCTTCCTATAAGAAGTTAGCCAAAAAGTAGCTTCGAAAAACGCTTAGGTTAAGTTTCAGAGTTGCTTCTAATGTACCAAAGCTGGACTTAGACATAATTTCACTCTCACAACATTATGGCTGGTTGGAGACAGTCCGAACCACAAGTACCGGGTCCATGGTTCTGGCCGTATACTGGGGGGACGGGGACGACTCCCATTAACCCCTGACTATACCGGGGATACGCTTATCACAATGCATTTCTGGTCTGTGCTGAAGCAGGGCATTCTGGCAGCCAAGTGGCTTGACCTTTATTAGTGAGCCTGGTTACCCCCTCTCGGAACCACAGACTTAGAAATCGCCAGCTCATATACAGTGCATAAAATATTTTTATATATATACCCTTATACACCATTTTAATAAAAAATATCACAAAATTCTTCTAAGTCCCTCGGGAAGAGTGAAAGACGCGCACGTTCATTTTCAGAGCTCCTAGACCTTCCTATAAGAAGTTAGCCAAAAAGTAGCTTCGAAAAAAGCTTAGGTTAAGTTTCAGAGTTGCTTCTAATGTACCAAAGCTGGACTTAGACATAATTTCACTCTCACAACATTATGGCTGGTTGGAGACAGTCCGAACCACAAGTACCGGGTCCATGGTTCTGGCCGTATACTGTGGGGACGGGGACGACTCCCATTAACCCCTGACTATACCGGGGATACGCTTATCACAATGCCTTTCTGGTCTGTGCTGAAGCAGGGCATTCTGGCAGCCAAGTGGCTTGACCTTTATTAGTGAGCCTGGTTACCCCCTCTCGGAACCACAGACTTAGAAATCGCCAGCTCATATACAGTGCATAAAACATATTTATATATATACCCTTATACACCATTTTAATAAAAAATATCACAAAATTCTTCTAAGTCCCTCGGGAAGAGTGAAAGACGCGCACGTTCATTTTCAGAGCTCCTAGACCTTCCTACTGTATAAGAAGTTAGCCAAAATGTAGCTTCGAAAAACGCTTAGGTTAAGTTTCAGAGTTGCTTCTAATGTACCAAAGCTGGACTTAGACATAATTTCACTCTCACAACATTATGGCTGGTTGGAGACAGTCCGAACCACAAGTACCGGGTCCATGGTTCTGGCCGTATACTGGGGGGACGGGGACGACTCCCATTAACCCCTGACTATACCGGGGATACGCTTATCACAATGCCTTTCTGGTCTGTGCTGAAGGAGGGCATTCTGGCAGCCAAGTGGCTTGACCTTTATTAGTGAGCCTGGTTACCCCCTCTCGGAACCACAGACTTTGAAATCGCCAGCTCATATACAGTGCATAAAATATATTTATATATATACCCTTGCACACCAATTTTAATAAAATATATCACAAAATTCTTCTAAGTCCCTCGGGAAGAGTGAAAGACGCGCACGTTTATTTTCAGAGCTCCTAGACCTTCCTATAAGAAGTTAGCCAAAAAGTAGCTTCGAAAAACGCTTAGGTTAAGTTTCAGAGTTGCTTCTAATGTACCAAAGCTGGACTTAGACATAATTTCACTCTCACAACATTATGGCTGGTTGGAGACAGTCCGAACCACAAGTACCGGGTCCATGGTTCTGGCCGTATACTGGGGGGACGGGGACGACTCCCATTAACCCCTGACTATACCGGGGATACGCTTATCACAATGCATTTCTGGTCTGTGCTGAAGCAGGGCATTCTGGCAGCCAAGTGGCTTGACCTTTATTAGTGAGCCTGGTTACCCCCTCTCGGAACCACAGACTTAGAAATCGCCAGCTCATATACAGTGCATAAAATATTTTTATATATATACCCTTATACACCATTTTAATAAAAAATATCACAAAATTCTTCTAAGTCCCTCGGGAAGAGTGAAAGACGCGCACGTTCATTTTCAGAGCTCCTAGACCTTCCTATAAGAAGTTAGCCAAAAAGTAGCTTCGAAAAAAGCTTAGGTTAAGTTTCAGAGTTGCTTCTAATGTACCAAAGCTGGACTTAGACATAATTTCACTCTCACAACATTATGGCTGGTTGGAGACAGTCCGAACCACAAGTACCGGGTCCATGGTTCTGGCCGTATACTGTGGGGACGGGGACGACTCCCATTAACCCCTGACTATACCGGGGATACGCTTATCACAATGCCTTTCTGGTCTGTGCTGAAGCAGGGCATTCTGGCAGCCAAGTGGCTTGACCTTTATTAGTGAGCCTGGTTACCCCCTCTCGGAACCACAGACTTAGAAATCGCCAGCTCATATACAGTGCATAAAACATATTTATATATATACCCTTATACACCATTTTAATAAAAAATATCACAAAATTCTTCTAAGTCCCTCGGGAAGAGTGAAAGACGCGCACGTTCATTTTCAGAGCTCCTAGACCTTCCTACTGTATAAGAAGTTAGCCAAAATGTAGCTTCGAAAAACGCTTAGGTTAAGTTTCAGAGTTGCTTCTAATGTACCAAAGCTGGACTTAGACATAATTTCACTCTCACAACATTATGGCTGGTTGGAGACAGTCCGAACCACAAGTACCGGGTCCATGGTTCTGGCCGTATACTGGGGGGACGGGGACGACTCCCATTAACCCCTGACTATACCGGGGATACGCTTATCACAATGCCTTTCTGGTCTGTGCTGAAGGAGGGCATTCTGGCAGCCAAGTGGCTTGACCTTTATTAGTGAGCCTGGTTACCCCCTCTCGGAACCACAGACTTAGAAATCGCCAGCTCATATACAGTGCATAAAATATATTTATATATATACCCTTGCACACCAATTTTAATAAAATATATCACAAAATTCTTCTAAGTCCCTCGGGAAGAGTGAAAGACGCGCACGTTTATTTTCAGAGCTCCTAGACCTTCCTATAAGAAGTTAGCCAAAAAGTAGCTTCGAAAAACGCTTAGGTTAAGTTTCAGAGTTGCTTCTAATGTACCAAAGCTGGACTTAGACATAATTTCACTCTCACAACATTATGGCTGGTTGGAGACAGTCCGAACCACAAGTACCGGGTCCATGGTTCTGGCCGTATACTGGGGGGACGGGGACGACTCCCATTAACCCCTGACTATACCGGGGATACGCTTATCACAATGCATTTCTGGTCTGTGCTGAAGCAGGGCATTCTGGCAGCCAAGTGGCTTGACCTTTATTAGTGAGCCTGGTTACCCCCTCTCGGAACCACAGACTTAGAAATCGCCAGCTCATATACAGTGCATAAAATATATTTATATATATACCCTTATACACCATTTTAATAAAAAATATCACAAAATTCTTCTAAGTCCCTCGGGAAGAGTGAAAGACGCGCACGTTCATTTTCAGAGCTCCTAGACCTTCCTATAAGAAGTTAGCCAAAAAGTAGCTTCGAAAAACGCTTAGGTTAAGTTTCAGAGTTGCTTCTAATGTACCAAAGCTGGACTTAGACATAATTTCACTCTCACAACATTATGGCTGGTTGGAGACAGTCCGAACCACAAGTACCGGGTCCATGGTTCTGGCCGTATACTGGGGGGACGGGGACGACTCCCATTAACCCCTGACTATACCGGGGATACGCTTATCACAATGCCTTTCTGGTCTGTGCTGAAGCAGGGCATTCTGGCAGCCAAGTGGCTTGACCTTTATTAGGGAGCCTGGTTACCCCCTCTCGGAACCACAGACTTAGAAATCGCCAGCTCATATACAGTGCATAAAACATATTTATATATATACCCTTATACACCATTTTAATAAAAAATATCACAAAATTCTTCTAAGTCCCTCGGGAAGAGTGAAAGACGCGCACGTTCATTTTCAGAGCTCCTAGACCTTCCTACTGTATAAGAAGTTAGCCAAAATGTAGCTTCGAAAAACGCTTAGGTTAAGTTTCAGAGTTGCTTCTAATGTACCAAAGCTGGACTTAGACATAATTTCACTCTCACAACATTATGGCTGGTTGGAGACAGTCCGAACCACAAGTACCGGGTCCATGGTTCTGGCCGTATACTGGGGGGACGGGGACGACTCCCATTAACCCCTGACTATACCGGGGATACGCTTATCACAATGCCTTTCTGGTCTGTGCTGAAGGAGGGCATTCTGGCAGCCAAGTGGCTTGACCTTTATTAGTGAGCCTGGTTACCCCCTCTCGGAACCACAGATTTAGAAATCGCCAGCTCATATACAGTGCATAAAATATACAGTATTTATATATATACCCTTATACACCATTTTAATAAAAAATATCACAAAATTCTTCTAAGTCCCTCGGGAAGAGTGAAAGACGCGCACGTTCATTTTCAGAGCTCCTAGACCTTCCTACTGTATAAGAAGTTAGCCAAAAAGTAGCTTCGAAAAACGCTTAGGTTAAGTTTCAGAGTTGCTTCTAATGTACCAAAGCTGGACTTAGACATAATTTCACTCTCACAACATTATGGCTGGTTGGAGACAGTCCGAACCACAAGTACCGGGTCCATGGTTCTGGCCGTATACTGGGGGGATGGGGACGACTCCCATTAACCCCTGACTATACCGGGGATACGCTTATCACAATGGCTTTCTGGTCCGTGCTGAAGCAGGGCATTCTGGCAGCCAAGTGGCTTGACCTTTATTAGTGAGCCTGGTTACCCCCTCTCGGAACCACAGACTTAGAAATCGCCAGCTCATATACAGTGCATAAAACATATTTATATATATACCCTTATACACCATTTTAATAAAAAATATCACAAAATTCTTCTAAGTCCCTCGGGAAGAGTGAAAGACGCGCACGTTCATTTTCAGAGCTCTTAGACCTTCCTATAAGAAGTTAGCCAAAAAGTAGCTTCGAAAAACGCTTAGGTTAAGTTTCAGAGTTGCTTCTAATGTACCAAAGCTGGACTTAGACATAATTTCACTCTCACAACATTATGGCTGGTTGGAGAGAGTCCGAACCACAAGTACCGGGTCCATGATTCTGGCCGTATACTGGGGGGACGAGGACGACTCCCATTAACCCCTGACTATACCGGGGATACGCTTATCACAATGCATTTCTGGTCTGTGCTGAAGCAGGGCATTCTGGCAGCCAAGTGGCTTGACCTTTATTAGTGAGCCTGGTTACCCCCTCTCGGAACCACAGACTTAGAAATCGCCAGCTCATATACAGTGCATAAAATATATTTATATATATACCCTTATACACCATTTTAATAAAAAATATCACAAAATTCTTCTAAGTCCCTCGGGAAGAGTGAAAGACGCGCACGTTCATTTTCAGAGCTCCTAGACCTTCCTATAAGAAGTTAGCCAAAAAGTAGCTTCGAAAAACGCTTAGGTTAAGTTTCAGAGTTGCTTCTAATGTACCAAAGCTGGACTTAGACATAATTTCACTCTCACAACATTATGGCTGGTTGGAGACAGTCCGAACCACAAGTACCGGGTCCATGGTTCTGGCCGTATACTGGGGGGACGGGGACGACTCCCATTAACCCCTGACTATACCGGGGATACGCTTATCACAATGCCTTTCTGGTCTGTGCTGAAGGAGGGCATTCTGGCAGCCAAGTGGCTTGACCTTTATTAGTGAGCCTGGTTACCCCCTCTCGGAACCACAGACTTAGAAATCGCCAGCTCATATACAGTGCATAAAATATATTTATATATATACCCTTATACACCATTTTAATAAAAAATATCACAAAATTCTTCTAAGTCCCTCGGGAAGAGTGAAAGACGCGCACGTTCATTTTCAGAGCTCCTAGACCTTCCTACTGTATAAGAAGTTAGCCAAAAAGTAGCTTCGAAAAACGCTTAGGTTAAGTTTCAGAGTTGCTTCTAATGTGCCAAAGCTGGACTTAGACATAATTTCACTCTCACAACATTATGGCTGGTTGGAGAGAGTCCGAACCACAAGTACCGGGTCCATGGTTCTGGCCGTATACTGGGGGGACGGGGACGACTCCCATTAACCCCTGACTATACCGGGGATACGCTTATTACAATGCCTTTCTGGTCTGTGCTGAAGGAGGGCATTCTGGCAGCCAAGTGGCTTGACCTTTATTAGTGAGCCTGGTTACCCCCTCTCGGAACCACAGATTTAGAAATCGCCAGCTCATATACAGTGCATAAAATATATTTATATATATACCCTTATACACCATTTTAATAAAAAATATCACAAAATTCTTCTAAGTCCCTCGGGAAGAGTGAAAGACGCGCACGTTCATTTTCAGAGCTCCTAGACCTTCCTACTGTATAAGAAGTTAGCCAAAAAGTAGCTTCGAAAAACGCTTAGGTTAAGTTTCAGAGTTGCTTCTAATGTACCAAAGCTGGACTTAGACATAATTTCACTCTCACAACATTATGGCTGGTTGGAGACAGTCCGAACCACAAGTACCGGGTCCATGGTTCTGGCCGTATACTGGGGGGATGGGGACGACTCCCATTAACCCCTGACTATACCGGGGATACGCTTATCACAATGCCTTTCTGGTCCGTGCTGAAGCAGGGCATTCAGGCAGCCAAGTGGCTTGACCTTTATTAGTGAGCCTGGTTACCCCCTCTCGGTATCACAGACTTAGAAATCGCCAGCTCATATACAGTGCATAAAACATATTTATATATATACCCTTATACACCATTTTAATAAAAAATATCACAAAATTCTTCTAAGTCCCTCGGGAAGAGTGAAAGACGCGCACGTTCATTTTCAGAGCTCTTAGACCTTCCTATAAGAAGTTAGCCAAAAAGTAGCTTCGAAAAACGCTTAGGTTAAGTTTCAGAGTTGCTTCTAATGTACCAAAGCTGGACTTAGACATAATTTCACTCTCACAACATTATGGCTGGTTGGAGAGAGTCCGAACCACAAGTACCGGGTCCATGATTCTGGCCGTATACTGGGGGGACGGGGACGACTCCCATTAACCCCTCACTATACCGGGGATACGCTTATCACAATGCATTTCTGGTCTGTGCTGAAGCAGGGCATTCTGGCAGCCAAGTGGCTTGACCTTTATTAGTGAGCCTGGTTACCCCCTCTCGGAACCACAGACTTAGAAATCGCCAGCTCATATACAGTGCATAAAATATATTTATATATATACCCTTATACACCATTTTAATAAAAAATATCACAAAATTCTTCTAAGTCCCTCGGGAAGAGTGAAAGACGCGCACGTTCATTTTCAGAGCTCCTAGACCTTCCTATAAGAAGTTAGCCAAAAAGTAGCTTCGAAAAACGCTTAGGTTAAGTTTCAGAGTTGCTTCTAATGTACCAAAGCTGGACTTAGACATAATTTCACTCTCACAACATTATGGCTGGTTGGAGACAGTCCGAACCACAAGTACCGGGTCCATGGTTCTGGCCGTATACTGGGGGGACGGGGACGACTCCCATTAACCCCTGACTATACCGGGGATACGCTTATCACAATGCCTTTCTGGTCTGTGCTGAAGGAGGGCATTCTGGCAGCCAAGTGGCTTGACCTTTATTAGTGAGCCTGGTTACCCCCTCTCGGAACCACAGACTTAGAAATCGCCAGCTCATATACAGTGCATAAAATATATTTATATATATACCCTTATACACCATTTTAATAAAAAATATCACAAAATTCTTCTAAGTCCCTCGGGAAGAGTGAAAGACGCGCACGTTCATTTTCAGAGCTCCTAGACCTTCCTACTGTATAAGAAGTTAGCCAAAAAGTAGCTTCGAAAAACGCTTAGGTTAAGTTTCAGAGTTGCTTCTAATGTGCCAAAGCTGGACTTAGACATAATTTCACTCTCACAACATTATGGCTGGTTGGAGAGAGTCCGAACCACAAGTACCGGGTCCATGGTTCTGGCCGTATACTGGGGGGACGGGGACGACTCCCATTAACCCCTGACTATACCGGGGATACGCTTATCACAATGCCTTTCTGGTCTGTGCTGAAGCAGGGCATTCTGGCAGCCAAGTGGCTTGACCTTTATTAGGGAGCCTGGTTACCCCCTCTCGGAACCACAGACTTAGAAATCGCCAGCTCATATACAGTGCATAAAATATATTTTTATATATACCCTTATACACCATTTTAATAAAAAATATCACAAAATTCTTCTAAGTCCCTCGGGAAGAGTGAAAGACGCGCACGTTCATTTTCATTGCTCCTAGACCTTCCTATAAGAAGTTAGCCAAAAAAGTAGCTTCGAAAAACGCTTAGGTTAAGTTTCAGAGTTGCTTCTAATGTACCAAAGCTGGACTTAGACATAATTTCACTCTCACAACATTATGGCTGGTTGGAGAGAGTCCGAACCACAAGTACCGGGTCCATGGTTCTGGCCGTATACTGGGGGGACGGGGACGACTCCCATTAACCCCTGACTATACCGGGGATACGCTTATCACAATGCATTTCTGGTCTGTGCTGAAGCAGGGCATTCTGGCAGCCAAGTGGCTTGACCTTTATTAGTGAGCCTGGTTACCCCCTCTCGGAACCACAGACTTAGAAATCGCCAGCTCATATACAGTGCATAAAATATATTTATATATATACCCTTATACACCATTTTAATAAAAAATATCACAAAATTCTTCTAAGTCCCTCGGGAAGAGTGAAAGACGCGCACGTTCATTTTCAGAGCTCCTAGACCTTCCTATAAGAAGTTAGCCAAAAAGTAGCTTCGAAAAACGCTTAGGTTAAGTTTCAGAGTTGCTTCTAATGTACCAAAGCTGGACTTAGACATAATTTCACTCTCACAACATTATGGCTGGTTGGAGACAGTCCGAACCACAAGTACCGGGTCCATGGTTCTGGCCGTATACTGTGGGGACGGGGACGACTCCCATTAACCCCTGACTATACCGGGGATACGCTTATCACAATGCCTTTCTGGTCTGTGCTGAAGCAGGGCATTCTGGCAGCCAAGTGGCTTGACCTTAATTAGTGAGCCTGGTTACCCCCTCTCGGAACCACAGACTTAGAAATCGCCAGCTCATATACAGTGCATAAAATATATTTATATATATACCCTTATACACCATTTTAATAAAAAAATATCACAAAATTCTTCTAAGTCCCTCGGGAAGAGTGAAAGACGCGCACGTTCATTCTCAGAGCTCCTAGACCTTCCTATAAGAAGTTAGCCAAAAAGTAGCTTCGAAAAACGCTTAGGTTAAGTTTCAGAGTTGCTTCTAATGTACCAAAGCTGGACTTAGACATAATTTCACTTTCACAACATTATGGCTGGTTGGAGACAGTCCGAACCACAAGTACCGGGTCCATGGTTCTGGCCGTATACTGAGGGGACGGGGACGACTCCCATTAACCCCTGACTATACCGGGGATACGCTTATCACAATGCCTTTCTGGTCTGTGCTGAAGCAGGGCATTCTGGCAGCCAAGTGGCTTGACCTTTATTAGTGAGCCTGGTTACCCCCTCTCGGAACCACAGACTTAGAAATCGCCAGCTCATATACAGTGCATAAAATATATTTATATATATACCCTTATACACCATTTTAATAAAAAATATCACAAAATTCTTCTAAGTCCCTCGGGAAGAGTGAAAGACGCGCACGTTCATTTTCAGAGCTCTTAGACCTTCCTATAAGAAGTTAGCCAAAAAGTAGCTTCGAAAAACGCTTAGGTTAAGTTTCAGAGTTGCTTCTAATGTACCAAAGCTGGACTTAGACATAATTTCACTCTCACAACATTATGGCTGGTTGGAGAGAGTCCGAACCACAAGTACCGGGTCCATGATTCTGGCCGTATACTGGGGGGACGGGGACGACTCCCATTAACCCCTCACTATACCGGGGATACGCTTATCACAATGCATTTCTGGTCTGTGCTGAAGCAGGGCATTCTGGCAGCCAAGTGGCTTGACCTTTATTAGTGAGCCTGGTTACCCCCTCTCGGAACCACAGACTTAGAAATCGCCAGCTCATATACAGTGCATAAAATATATTTATATATATACCCTTATACACCATTTTAATAAAAAATATCACAAAATTCTTCTAAGTCCCTCGGGAAGAGTGAAAGACGCGCACGTTCATTTTCAGAGCTCCTAGACCTTCCTATAAGAAGTTAGCCAAAAAGTAGCTTCGAAAAACGCTTAGGTTAAGTTTCAGAGTTGCTTCTAATGTACCAAAGCTGGACTTAGACATAATTTCACTCTCACAACATTATGGCTGGTTGGAGACAGTCCGAACCACAAGTACCGGGTCCATGGTTCTGGCCGTATACTGGGGGGACGGGGACGACTCCCATTAACCCCTGACTATACCGGGGATACGCTTATCACAATGCCTTTCTGGTCTGTGCTGAAGGAGGGCATTCTGGCAGCCAAGTGGCTTGACCTTTATTAGTGAGCCTGGTTACCCCCTCTCGGAACCACAGACTTAGAAATCGCCAGCTCATATACAGTGCATAAAATATATTTATATATATACCCTTATACACCATTTTAATAAAAAATATCACAAAATTCTTCTAAGTCCCTCGGGAAGAGTGAAAGACGCGCACGTTCATTTTCAGAGCTCCTAGACCTTCCTACTGTATAAGAAGTTAGCCAAAAAGTAGCTTCGAAAAACGCTTAGGTTAAGTTTCAGAGTTGCTTCTAATGTGCCAAAGCTGGACTTAGACATAATTTCACTCTCACAACATTATGGCTGGTTGGAGAGAGTCCGAACCACAAGTACCGGGTCCATGGTTCTGGCCGTATACTGGGGGGACGGGGACGACTCCCATTAACCCCTGACTATACCGGGGATACGCTTATCACAATGCCTTTCTGGTCTGTGCTGAAGCAGGGCATTCTGGCAGCCAAGTGGCTTGACCTTTATTAGGGAGCCTGGTTACCCCCTCTCGGAACCACAGACTTAGAAATCGCCAGCTCATATACAGTGCATAAAATATATTTTTATATATACCCTTATACACCATTTTAATAAAAAATATCACAAAATTCTTCTAAGTCCCTCGGGAAGAGTGAAAGACGCGCACGTTCATTTTCATTGCTCCTAGACCTTCCTATAAGAAGTTAGCCAAAAAAGTAGCTTCGAAAAACGCTTAGGTTAAGTTTCAGAGTTGCTTCTAATGTACCAAAGCTGGACTTAGACATAATTTCACTCTCACAACATTATGGCTGGTTGGAGAGAGTCCGAACCACAAGTACCGGGTCCATGGTTCTGGCCGTATACTGGGGGGACGGGGACGACTCCCATTAACCCCTGACTATACCGGGGATACGCTTATCACAATGCATTTCTGGTCTGTGCTGAAGCAGGGCATTCTGGCAGCCAAGTGGCTTGACCTTTATTAGTGAGCCTGGTTACCCCCTCTCGGAACCACAGACTTAGAAATCGCCAGCTCATATACAGTGCATAAAATATATTTATATATATACCCTTATACACCATTTTAATAAAAAATATCACAAAATTCTTCTAAGTCCCTCGGGAAGAGTGAAAGACGCGCACGTTCATTTTCAGAGCTCCTAGACCTTCCTATAAGAAGTTAGCCAAAAAGTAGCTTCGAAAAACGCTTAGGTTAAGTTTCAGAGTTGCTTCTAATGTACCAAAGCTGGACTTAGACATAATTTCACTCTCACAACATTATGGCTGGTTGGAGACAGTCCGAACCACAAGTACCGGGTCCATGATTCTGGCCGTATACTGGGGGGACGGGGACGACTCCCATTAACCCCTCACTATACCGGGGATACGCTTATCACAATGCATTTCTGGTCTGTGCTGAAGCAGGGCATTCTGGCAGCCAAGTGGCTTGACCTTTATTAGTGAGCCTGGTTACCCCCTCTCGGAACCACAGACTTAGAAATCGCCAGCTCATATACAGTGCATAAAATATATTTATATATATACCCTTATACACCATTTTAATAAAAAATATCACAAAATTCTTCTAAGTCCCTCGGGAAGAGTGAAAGACGCGCACGTTCATTTTCAGAGCTCCTAGACCTTCCTATAAGAAGTTAGCCAAAAAGTAGCTTCGAAAAACGCTTAGGTTAAGTTTCAGAGTTGCTTCTAATGTACCAAAGCTGGACTTAGACATAATTTCACTCTCACAACATTATGGCTGGTTGGAGACAGTCCGAACCACAAGTACCGGGTCCATGGTTCTGGCCGTATACTGGGGGGACGGGGACGACTCCCATTAACCCCTGACTATACCGGGGATACGCTTATCACAATGCCTTTCTGGTCTGTGCTGAAGGAGGGCATTCTGGCAGCCAAGTGGCTTGACCTTTATTAGTGAGCCTGGTTACCCCCTCTCGGAACCACAGACTTAGAAATCGCCAGCTCATATACAGTGCATAAAATATATTTATATATATACCCTTATACACCATTTTAATAAAAAATATCACAAAATTCTTCTAAGTCCCTCGGGAAGAGTGAAAGACGCGCACGTTCATTTTCAGAGCTCCTAGACCTTCCTACTGTATAAGAAGTTAGCCAAAAAGTAGCTTCGAAAAACGCTTAGGTTAAGTTTCAGAGTTGCTTCTAATGTGCCAAAGCTGGACTTAGACATAATTTCACTCTCACAACATTATGGCTGGTTGGAGAGAGTCCGAACCACAAGTACCGGGTCCATGGTTCTGGCCGTATACTGGGGGGACGGGGACGACTCCCATTAACCCCTGACTATACCGGGGATACGCTTATCACAATGCCTTTCTGGTCTGTGCTGAAGCAGGGCATTCTGGCAGCCAAGTGGCTTGACCTTTATTAGGGAGCCTGGTTACCCCCTCTCGGAACCACAGACTTAGAAATCGCCAGCTCATATACAGTGCATAAAATATATTTTTATATATACCCTTATACACCATTTTAATAAAAAATATCACAAAATTCTTCTAAGTCCCTCGGGAAGAGTGAAAGACGCGCACGTTCATTTTCATTGCTCCTAGACCTTCCTATAAGAAGTTAGCCAAAAAAGTAGCTTCGAAAAACGCTTAGGTTAAGTTTCAGAGTTGCTTCTAATGTACCAAAGCTGGACTTAGACATAATTTCACTCTCACAACATTATGGCTGGTTGGAGAGAGTCCGAACCACAAGTACCGGGTCCATGGTTCTGGCCGTATACTGGGGGGACGGGGACGACTCCCATTAACCCCTGACTATACCGGGGATACGCTTATCACAATGCATTTCTGGTCTGTGCTGAAGCAGGGCATTCTGGCAGCCAAGTGGCTTGACCTTTATTAGTGAGCCTGGTTACCCCCTCTCGGAACCACAGACTTAGAAATCGCCAGCTCATATACAGTGCATAAAATATATTTATATATATACCCTTATACACCATTTTAATAAAAAATATCACAAAATTCTTCTAAGTCCCTCGGGAAGAGTGAAAGACGCGCACGTTCATTTTCAGAGCTCCTAGACCTTCCTATAAGAAGTTAGCCAAAAAGTAGCTTCGAAAAACGCTTAGGTTAAGTTTCAGAGTTGCTTCTAATGTACCAAAGCTGGACTTAGACATAATTTCACTCTCACAACATTATGGCTGGTTGGAGACAGTCCGAACCACAAGTACCGGGTCCATGGTTCTGGCCGTATACTGTGGGGACGGGGACGACTCCCATTAACCCCTGACTATACCGGGGATACGCTTATCACAATGCCTTTCTGGTCTGTGCTGAAGCAGGGCATTCTGGCAGCCAAGTGGCTTGACCTTTATTAGTGAGCCTGGTTACCCCCTCTCGGAACCACAGACTTAGAAATCGCCAGCTCATATACAGTGCATAAAATATATTTATATATATACCCTTATACACCATTTTAATAAAAAAATATCACAAAATTCTTCTAAGTCCCTCGGGAAGAGTGAAAGACGCGCACGTTCATTCTCAGAGCTCCTAGACCTTCCTATAAGAAGTTAGCCAAAAAGTAGCTTCGAAAAACGCTTAGGTTAAGTTTCAGAGTTGCTTCTAATGTACCAAAGCTGGACTTAGACATAATTTCACTTTCACAACATTATGGCTGGTTGGAGACAGTCCGAACCACAAGTACCGGGTCCATGGTTCTGGCCGTATACTGAGGGGACGGGGACGACTCCCATTAACCCCTGACTATACCGGGGATACGCTTATCACAATGCCTTTCTGGTCTGTGCTGAAGCAGGGCATTCTGGCAGCCAAGTGGCTTGACCTTTATTAGTGAGCCTGGTTACCCCCTCTCGGAACCACAGACTTAGAAATCGCCAGCTCATATACAGTGCATAAAATATATTTATATATATACCCTTATACACCATTTTAATAAAAAATATCATAAAATTCTTCTAAGTCCCTCGGGAAGAGTGAAAGACGCGCACGTTCATTTTCAGAGCTCCTAGACCTTCCTACTGTATAAGAAGTTAGCCAAAATGTAGCTTCGAAAAACGCTTAGGTTAAGTTTCAGAGTTGCTTCTAATGTACCAAAGCTGGACTTAGACATAATTTCACTCTCACAACATTATGGCTGGTTGGAGACAGTCCGAACCACAAGTACCGGGTCCATGGTTCTGGCCGTATACTGGGGGGACGGGGACGACTCCCATTAACCCCTGACTATACCGGGGATACGCTTATCACAATGCCTTTCTGGTCTGTGCTGAAGGAGGGCATTCTGGCAGCCAAGTGGCTTGACCTTTATTAGTGAGCCTGGTTACCCCCTCTCGGAACCACAGATTTAGAAATCGCCAGCTCATATACAGTGCATAAAATATATTTATATATATACCCTTATACACCATTTTTATAAAAAATATCATAAAATTCTTCTAAGTCCCTCGGGAAGAGTGAAAGACGCGCACGTTCATTTTCAGAGCTCCTAGACCTTCCTACTGTATAAGAAGTTAGCCAAAATGTAGCTTCGAAAAACGCTTAGGTTAAGTTTCAGAGTTGCTTCTAATGTACCAAAGCTGGACTTAGACATAATTTCACTCTCACAACATTATGGCTGGTTGGAGACAGTCCGAACCACAAGTACCGGGTCCATGGTTCTGGCCGTATACTGGGGGGATGGGGACGACTCCCATTAACCCCTGACTATACCGGGGATACGCTTATCACAATGCCTTTCTGGTCTGTGCTGAAGCAGGGCATTCTGGCAGCCAAGTGGCTTGACCTTTATTAGTGAGCCTGGTTACCCCCTCTCGGAACCACAGACTTAGAAATCGCCAGCTCATATACAGTGCATTAAATATATTTATATATATACCCTTATACACCATTTTAATAAAAAAATATCACAAAATTCTTCTAAGTCCCTCGGGAAGAGTGAAAGACGCGCACGTTCATTTTCAGAGCTCCTAGACCTTCCTATAAGAAGTTAGCCAAAAAGTAGCTTCGAAAAACGCTAAGGTTAAGTTTCAGAGTTGCTTCTAATGTGCCAAAGCTGGACTTAGACATAATTTCACTCTCACAACATTATGGCTGGTTGGAGACAGTCCGAACCACAAGTACCGGGTCCATGGTTCTGGCCGTATACTGGGGGGACGGGGACGACTCCCATTAACCCCTGACTATACCGGGAATACGCTTATCACAATGCCTTTCTGGTCTGTGCTGAAGCAGGGCATTCTGGCAGCCAAGTGGCTTGATCTTTATTAGTGAGCCTGGTTACCCCCTCTCGGAACCACAGACTTAGAAATCGCCAGCTCATATACAGTGCATAAAATATATTTATATATATACCCTTATACACCATTTTAATAAAAAATATCATAAAATTCTTCTAAGTCCCTCGGGAAGAGTGAAAGACGCGCACGTTCATTTTCAGAGCTCCTAGACCTTCCTACTGTATAAGAAGTTAGCCAAAATGTAGCTTCGAAAAACGCTTAGGTTAAGTTTCAGAGTTGCTTCTAATGTACCAAAGCTGGACTTAGACATAATTTCACTCTCACAACATTATGGCTGGTTGGAGACAGTCCGAACCACAAGTACCGGGTCCATGGTTCTGGCCGTATACTGGGGGGACGGGGACGACTCCCATTAACCCCTGACTATACCGGGGATACGCTTATCACAATGCCTTTCTGGTCTGTGCTGAAGGAGGGCATTCTGGCAGCCAAGTGGCTTGACCTTTATTAGTGAGCCTGGTTACCCCCTCTCGGAACCACAGATTTAGAAATCGCCAGCTCATATACAGTGCATAAAATATATTTATATATATACCCTTATACACCATTTTAATAAAAAATATCACAAAATTCTTCTAAGTCCCTCGGGAAGAGTGAAAGACGCGCACGTTCATTTTCAGAGCTCCTAGACCTTCCTACTGTATAAGAAGTTAGCCAAAAAGTAGCTTCGAAAAACGCTTAGGTTAAGTTTCAGAGTTGCTTCTAATGTACCAAAGCTGGACTTAGACATAATTTCACTCTCACAACATTATGGCTGGTTGGAGACAGTCCGAACCACAAGTACCGGGTCCATGGTTCTGGCCGTATACTGGGGGGATGGGGACGACTCCCATTAACCCCTGACTATACCGGGGATACGCTTATCACAATGCCTTTCTGGTCCGTGCTGAAGCAGGGCATTCTGGCAGCCAAGTGGCTTGACCTTTATTAGTGAGCCTGGTTACCCCCTCTCGGAACCACAGACTTAGAAATCGCCAGCTCATATACAGAGCATAAAATATATTTATATATATACCCTTATACACCATTTTAATAAAAAATATCACAAAATTCTTCTAAGTCCCTCGGGAAGAGTGAAAGACGCGCACGTTCATTTTCAGAGCTCCTAGACCTTCCTATAAGAAGTTAGCCAAAAAGTAGCTTCGAAAAACGCTAAGGTTAAGTTTCAGAGTTGCTTCTAATGTGCCAAAGCTGGACTTAGACATAATTTCACTCTCACAACATTATGGCTGGTTGGAGAGAGTCCGAACCACAAGTACCGGGTCCATGGTTCTGGCCGTATACTGGGGGGACGGGGACGACTCCCATTAACCCCTGACTATACCGGGAATACGCTTATCACAATGCCTTTCTGGTCTGTGCTGAAGCAGGGCATTCTGGCAGCCAAGTGGCTTGATCTTTATTAGTGAGCCTGGTTACCCCCTCTCGGAACCACAGACTTAGAAATCGCCAGCTCATATACAGTGCATAAAATATATTTATATATATACCCTTATACACCATTTTAATAAAAAATATCATAAAATTCTTCTAAGTCCCTCGGGAAGAGTGAAAGACGCGCACGTTCATTTTCAGAGCTCCTAGACCTTCCTACTGTATAAGAAGTTAGCCAAAATGTAGCTTCGAAAAACGCTTAGGTTAAGTTTCAGAGTTGCTTCTAATGTACCAAAGCTGGACTTAGACATAATTTCACTCTCACAACATTATGGCTGGTTGGAGACAGTCCGAACCACAAGTACCGGGTCCATGGTTCTGGCCGTATACTGGGGGGACGGGGACGACTCCCATTAACCCCTGACTATACCGGGGATACGCTTATCACAATGCCTTTCTGGTCTGTGCTGAAGGAGGGCATTCTGGCAGCCAAGTGGCTTGACCTTTATTAGTGAGCCTGGTTACCCCCTCTCGGAACCACAGATTTAGAAATCGCCAGCTCATATACAGTGCATAAAATATATTTATATATATACCCTTATACACCATTTTAATAAAAAATATCACAAAATTCTTCTAAGTCCCTCGGGAAGAGTGAAAGACGCGCACGTTCATTTTCAGAGCTCCTAGACCTTCCTACTGTATAAGAAGTTAGCCAAAAAGTAGCTTCGAAAAACGCTTAGGTTAAGTTTCAGAGTTGCTTCTAATGTACCAAAGCTGGACTTAGACATAATTTCACTCTCACAACATTATGGCTGGTTGGAGACAGTCCGAACCACAAGTACCGGGTCCATGGTTCTGGCCGTATACTGGGGGGATGGGGACGACTCCCATTAACCCCTGACTATACCGGGGATACGCTTATCACAATGCCTTTCTGGTCCGTGCTGAAGCAGGGCATTCTGGCAGCCAAGTGGCTTGACCTTTATTAGTGAGCCTGGTTACCCCCTCTCGGAACCACAGACTTAGAAATCGCCAGCTCATATACAGAGCATAAAACATATTTATATATATACCCTTATACACCATTTTAATAAAAAATATCACAAAATTCTTCTAAGTCCCTCGGGAAGAGTGAAAGACGCGCACGTTCATTTTCAGAGCTCCTAGACCTTCCTACTGTATAAGAAGTTAGCCAAAAAGTAGCTTCGAAAAACGCTTAGGTTAAGTTTCAGAGTTGCTTCTAATGTACCAAAGCTGGACTTAGACATAATTTCACTCTCACAACATTATGGCTGGTTGGAGACAGTCCGAACCACAAGTACCGGGTCCATGGTTCTGGCCGTATACTGTGGGGACGGGGACGACTCCCATTAACCCCTGACTATACCGGGGATACGCTTATCACAATGCCTTTCTGGTCTGTGCTGAAGCAGGGCATTCTGGCAGCCAAGTGGCTTGACCTTTATTAGTGAGCCTGGTTACCCCCTCTCGGAACCACAGACTTAGAAATCGCCAGCTCATATACAGTGCATAAAATATATTTATATATATACCCTTATACACCATTTTAATAAAAAAATATCACAAAATTCTTCTAAGTCCCTCGGGAAGAGTGAAAGACGCGCACGTTCATTTTCAGAGCTCCTAGACCTTCCTATAAGAAGTTAGCCAAAAAGTAGCTTCGAAAAACGCTAAGGTTAAGTTTCAGAGTTGCTTCTAATGTGCCAAAGCTGGACTTAGACATAATTTCACTCTCACCACATTATGGCTGGTTGGAGAGAGTCCGAACCACAAGTACCGGGTCCATGGTTCTGGCCGTATACTGGGGGGACGGGGACGACTCCCATTAACCCCTGACTATACCGGGGATACGCTTATCACAATGCCTTTCTGGTCTGTGCTGAAGCAGGGCATTCTGTCAGCCAAGTGGCTTGACCTTTATTAGGGAGCCTGGTTACCCCCTCTCGGAACCACAGACTTAGAAATCGCCAGCTCATATACAGTGCATAAAATATATTTTTATATATACCCTTATACACCATTTTAATAAAAAATATCACAAAATTCTTCTAAGTCCCTCGGGAAGAGTGAAAGACGCGCACGTTCATTTTCAGAGCTCCTAGACCTTCCTACTGTATAAGAAGTTAGCCAAAAAGTAGCTTCGAAAAACGCTTAGGTTAAGTTTCAGAGTTGCTTCTAATGTACCAAAGCTGGACTTAGACATAATTTCACTCTCACAACATTATGGCTGGTTGGAGACAGTCCGAACCACAAGTACCGGGTCCATGGTTCTGGCCGTATACTGGGGGGATGGGGACGACTCCCATTAACCCCTGACTATACCGGGGATACGCTTATCACAATGCCTTTCTGGTCCGTGCTGAAGCAGGGCATTCTGGCAGCCAAGTGGCTTGACCTTTATTAGTGAGCCTGGTTACCCCCTCTCGGAACCACAGACTTAGAAATCGCCAGCTCATATACAGTGCATAAAACATATTTATATATATACCCTTATACACCATTTTAATAAAAAATATCACAAAATTCTTCTAAGTCCCTCGGGAAGAGTGAAAGACGCGCACGTTCATTTTCAGAGCTCCTAGACCTTCCTACTGTATAAGAAGTTAGCCAAAAAGTAGCTTCGAAAAACGCTTAGGTTAAGTTTCAGAGTTGCTTCTAATGTACCAAAGCTGGACTTAGACATAATTTCACTCTCACAACATTATGGCTGGTTGGAGACAGTCCGAACCACAAGTACCGGGTCCATGGTTCTGGCCGTATACTGTGGGGACGGGGACGACTCCCATTAACCCCTGACTATACCGGGGATACGCTTATCACAATGCCTTTCTGGTCTGTGCTGAAGCAGGGCATTCTGGCAGCCAAGTGGCTTGACCTTTATTAGTGAGCCTGGTATGTAATAATACTATCCTTATCCCTGTATGTACAGCGCCGCCATCACTGTCAGTGAGTAGAAAGTACTTTTCTCCACCCCTGTTATTGCCACAGACTTGCCCTTTACAGGGCGCCGCCGTCACTGTCAGTGCTATGTAATACTATCCTTATCACTGTATCTTCAGTGCCGCCGTCACTGTCACTGCTATGTAATAATACTATCCTTATCCCTGTATGTACAGTGCCGCCGTCACTGTCACTGCTATGCAATAATACTATCCTTATCTCTGTATGTACAGCGCCGCCGTCACTGTCAGTGCTATGTAATAATACTATACTTATCCCTGTATGTACAGCGCCACCGTCACTGTCAGTGCTATGTAATAATACTATCCTTATTCCTGTATGTACAGCGCCGCGGTCACTGTCAGTGCTATGTAATAATACAATCCTTATCCCTGTATGTACAGCGCCGCCGTCACTGTCAGTTCTATGTAATACTATCCTTATCCTTGTATGTACAGCGCAGCCGTCACTGTCAGTTCTATGTAATACTATCCTTATCCCTGTATGTACAGCGCCGCCGTCACTGTCACTGCTATGTAATAACACTATCCTTAACCCTGTATGTACAGTGCCGACGTCACTGTCAGTGCTATGTAATAATAATATCCTTATCCCTGTATGTACAGCGCCGCCGTCACTGTCAGTGCTATGTAATACTATCCTTATCCCTGTATGTACAGCACCGCGTCACTGTCAGTGCTATGTAAAACTATCCTTATCCCTGTGTGTACAGCGCCGCCGTCACTGTCAGTGCTATGTAATAATACTATCCTTATCCCTGTATGTACAGTGCCACCATTACTGTCAGTGCTATGTAATAATACTATCCTTATCCCTGTATGTACAGCGCAGCCGTCACTGTCTGTGCTGTGTAATAATACTATCCTTATCCCTGTATGTACAGCGCCACCGTCACTGTCACTGCTATGTAATAATACTATCCTATCCCTGTATGTACAGCGCCGCTGTCATTGTCAGTGCTGTGTAATAATACTATCCTTTACCCTGTATGTACAGCGCCGCCGTCACTGTCAGTGCTATGTAATAATACTATACTTATCCCTGTATGTACAGCGCCGCCGTCACTGTCAGTGCTATGTAATAATACTATCCTTATCCCTTTATGTACAGCGCCGCCGTCACTGTCAGTGCTATGTAATAATACTATCCAAATCCCTGTATGTACAGCGCCGCCGTCACTGTCAGTGCTATGTAATACTATCCTTATCCCTGTATGTACAGCGCCGCCGTCACTGTCAGTTCTATGTAATACTATCCTTATCCCTGTATGTACAGCGCCGCCGTGACTGTCACTGCTATGTAATAATACTATCCTTATCCCTGTATGTACAGCGCCGCCGTCACTGTCAGTGCTATGCAATAATAATATCCTTATCCCTGTATGTACAGCGCTGCCGTCACTGTCAGTGCTATGTAATACTATCCTTATCCCTGTGTGTACAGCGCCGCCGTCACTGTCAGTGCTGTGTAATACTTTCCTTATCCCTGTATTTACAGCACCGCCGTCACTGTCAGTGCTATGTAATACTATCCTTATCCCTGTATGTACAGCGCCGCGTCACTGTCAGTGCTATGTAATACTATCCTTATCCCTGTGTGTACAGCGCAGCCGTCACTGTCTGTGCTATGTAATAATACTATCCTTATCCCTGTATGTACAGTGCCACCGTCACTGTCAGTGCTATGTAATAATACTATCCTTATCCCTGTATGTACAGCGCCACCGTCACTGTCAGTGCTATGTAATAATACTATCCTTATTCCTGTATGTACAGCGCCCCCTGTATGTACAGCGCCGCCGTCACTGTCAGTTCTATGTAATACTATCCTTATCCCTGTATAAACAGCGCCGCCGTCACTGTCACTGCTATGTAATAATACTATCCTTATCCTTGTATGTACAGCGCCGCCGTCACTGTCAGTGCTAAGCAATAATAATATCCTTATCCCTGTATGTACAGCGCCGCTGTCACTGTCAGTGCTATGTAATACTATCCTTATCCCTGTATGTACAGCGCCGCCATCACTGTCAGTGCTGTGTAATACTATACTTATCCCTGTATTTACAGCACCGCCGTCACTGTCAGTGCTATGTAATACTATCCTTATCCCTGTATGTACAGCGCCGCGTCACTGTCAGTGCTATGTAATACTATCCTTATCCCTGAGTGTACAGCGCCACGTCACTGTCAGTGCTATGTAATAATACTATCCTTATCCCTGTATGTACAGTGCCACCGTCACTGTCAGTGCTATGTAATAATACTATCCTTATCCCTGTATGTACAGCGCCACCGTCACTGTCAGTGCTATGTAATAATACTATCCTTATTCCTGTATGTACAGCGCCCCCTGTATGTACAGCGCCGCCGTCACTGTCAGTTCTATGTAATACTATCCTTATCCCTGTATAAACAGCGCCGCCGTCACTGTCACTGCTATGTAATAATACTATCCTTATCCTTGTATGTACAGCGCCGCCGTCACTGTCAGTGCTATGTAATAATACTATCCTTATCCCTATATGTACAGCGCCACCGTCACTGTCAGTGCTATGTAATAATACTATCCTTATCCCTGTATGTACAGCGCCGCCGTCACTGTCAGTGCTATGTAATAATACTATCCTTATCCCTGTATGTACAGCGCCGCCGTCACTGTCAGTGCTATGTAATAATACTATCCTTATCCCTGTATGTACAGCGCCGCCGTCACTGTCAGTGCTATGAAAGACTATCCTTATCCCTGTATGTACAGCACCGCCGTCACTGTCAGTGCTATGTAATACTATCCTTATCCCTGTATGTACAGCGCCGCCGTCACTGTCAATACTGTGTAATACTATCCTTATCCCTGTATGTACAGCGCCGCCGTCAATGTCAGTTCTATGTAATACTATCCTTATCCCTGTATGTACAGCGCCGCCGTCACTGTCACTGCTATGTAATAATACTATCCTTATCCCTGTATGTACAGCGCCGCTGTCACTGTCAGTGCTATGTAATAATAATATCCTTATCCCTGTATGTACAGTGCCGCCGTCACTGTCAGTGCTATGTAATACTATCCTTATCCCTGTATGTACAATTAGATAGCACTGACAGTAACGGTGGCGTTGTACATACAGGGATAAGAATAGTATTATTACATAGCACTGACAGTGACCGTGGCGCTGTACATACAGGGATAAGGATAGTATTATTGCATAGCAGTCACAGTGACGGCGGCACTGTTCATACAGGGATAAGGATAGTATTATTACATAGCAGTGAATGTGACGGCGGCGCTGTAGATACAGGGATAAGGATAGTATTACATAGCACTGACAGTGACGGCGGCGCCCTGTAAAGGGCAAGTCTGTGGCAATAACAGGGGTGGAGAAAAGTACTTTCTACTCACTGACAGTGATGGCGGCGCTGTATATACAGGGATAAGGAAAGTATTATTACATAGCACTGACAGTGACGGCGGCGCTGTACATACAGGGATAAGTGCCGCCATCACTGTCAGTACTGTCTTATATATCCTATCCTTATCCCTGTTTGTACAGCGCCGCCGTCACTGTCAGTGCTATGTAATAATGCTATCCTTAACCCTGTATGTGCAGCGCCGCCGTCACTGTCAGTGCTGTGCAATAATACTATTCTTATCCCTGTATGTACAGCCCCGCCGTCACTGTCAGTGCTATGTAATACTATCCTTATCCCTGTATGTACAGCGCCGCTGTCACTGTCAGTGCTATGTAATAATACTATTTTTATCCCTGTATGTACAGCGCCGCCGTCACTGTCAGTGCTATGTAATAATACTATCCTTATCCCTGTATGTACAGCGCCGCCGTCACTGTCAGTGCTATGTAATAATACCATCCTTATCCCTGTATGTACAGCGCCGCCGTCACTGTCAGTGCTATGTAATAATACTATCCTTATCCCTGTATGTACAGCGCCGCCGTCACTGTCAGTGCTATGTAATAATACTATCCTTATCCCTGTATGTACAGCGCCGCCGTCACTGTCAGTGCTATGTAACGGCGGCGTTGTACATACAGGGATAAGGATAGTATTATTACATAGAAGTTACAGTGACGGCAGTGCTGTACATACAGGGATAAGGATAGTATTACATAGCACTGACAGTGACGACGGCACTGTACATACAGGGATAAGGATATTATTATTACATAGCACTGACAGTAACGGCGGCGCTGTACATACAGGGATAAGGATAGTATTATTACATAGCAGTGACAGTAACGGCGGCGCTGTACATACAGGGATAAGGATAGTATCACATAAAACTGACAGTGACAGCGGCGCTGTACATACAGGAAGAAGGATAGTATTATATAGCACTGACAGTGACGGCGGCGCTGTACATACAGGGATAAGGATAGTATTACATAGCACTGACAGTGACGGCGGCGCTGTACACAAAGGGATAAGGATATTATTATTACATAGCACTGACAGCGACGGCAGCGCTGTACATACAGAGATAAGGATAGTATTATTACATAGCACTGACAGTGACGGCGGCGCTGTACATACAGGGATAAGGATAATATTATTACATAGCACTGACAGTGACGGCGGCGCTGTACATACAGGGGGCGCTGTACATACAGGGATAAGGATAGTATTATTACATAGCACTGACAGTGAAGGTGGCGCTGTACATACAGGGATAAGGATAGTATTATTACATAGCACTGACAGTGACGGCGGCGCTGTACACACAGGGATAAGGATAGTATTACATAGCACTAACAGTAAAGGCCCCTGTAATGAGATGCGCAGTGTAAAGGCCCCTGTAATGAGATGCACAGTGTAAAGGCCCCGGTAATGAGATGCGCCATGTAAAGGCCCCTGTAATGAGATGCGCCGTGTAAATGCCCCTGTAATGAGATGCGCCGTGTAAATGCCCCTGTAATGAGATGTGCAGTGTAAATGCCCCTGTAATGAGATGCGCAGTGTAAAGGCCCTTGTAATGAGATGCGCAGTGTAAAGGCCCCTGTAATGAGATGCGCATTATAAATGCCCCTGTAATGAGATGTGCAGTGTAAATGCACCGTAATGAGATGCCCAGTGTAAATGCCCCTTAATGAGATGCACAGTGTAAATGCCCCGTAATGAGATGCGCAGTGTAAATGCCCCTGTAATGAGATGCGTAGTGTAAATGCCCCTGTAATGAGATGCGCAGTGTAAATGCCCCTGTAATGAGATGCGCAGTGTATATGCCCCTGTAATGAGATGCGCAGTGTAAATGCCCCTTTAATGAGATGCGCAGTGTAAATGCCCCTGTAATGAGATGCGCAGTATAGAGGCCCCGTAATGAGATGCGCAGTGTAGAGGCCCCTGTAATGAGATGCGCAGTGTAAAGGCCCCTGTAATGAGATGCGCAGTGGAAAGGCCCCATAATGAGATGCGCAGTGTAAATGCCCCGTAATGAGATGCGCAGTGTAAAGGCCCCTGTAATGAGATGCGCAATGTAAAAGCCCCATAATGAGATGCGCAGTGTAAAGGCCCCTTTAATGAGATGCGCAGTGTAAATGCCCCTGTAATGAGATGCGCAGTGTAAATGTCCCTGTAATGAGATGCGCAGTGTAAATGCCCCTGTAATGAGATGCGCAGTGTAAATGCCCCTGTAATGAGATGCGCAGTGTAAATGCCCAGTAATGAGATGCGCAGTGTAAAGGCCCCTGTAATGAGATGCGCAGTGTAAAGGCCCCATAATGAGATGCGCAGTGTAAAGGCCCCTGTAATGAGATGCGCAGTGTAAATGCCCCTGTAATGAGATGCGCAGTGTAAATGTCCCTGTAATGAGATGCACAGTGTAAATGCCCCGTAATGAGATGCGCAGTGTAAATGCCCCGTAATGAGATGCGCAGTGTAAATGCCCCTTAATGAGATGTGCAGTGTAAATGCCCCTGTAATGAGATGCCCAGTGTAAATGCCCCTGTAATGAGATGCCCAGTGTAAATGCCCCTGTAATGAGATGCGCAGTGTAAATGCCCCTGTAATGAGATGCGCAGTGTAAAGGCCCCTGTAATGAGATGCGCAGTGTAAAGGCCCCTGTAATGAGATGCGCAGTGTAAAGGCCCCTGTAATGAGATGCGCAGTGTAAAGGCCCCTGTAATGAAATGCGCCGTGTAAAGGGCCCTGTAATGAGATGCGCCATGTAAATGCCCCTGTAATGAGATGCGCCGTGTAATTGCCCCTGTAATGAGATGCGCAGTGTAGATGCCCCTGTAATGAGATGCGCAGTGTAAATGCCCCTGTAATGAGATGCGCAGTGTAAAGGTCCTTGTAATGAGATGCGCAGTGTAAAGGCCCCTGTAATGAGATGTGCAGTGTAAAGGCCCCTGTAATGAGATGCGCCGTGTAAAGGCCCCTGTAATGAGATGCGCCGTGTAAAGGCCCCTGTAATGAGATGCGCAATGTAAATGCCCCTGTAATGAGATGCGCAGTGTAAATGCCCTGTAATGAGATGCGCAGTGTAAATGCCCCGTAATGAGATGCACAGTGTAAATGCCCCTGTAATGAGATGCGCCGTGTAAAGGCCCCTGTAATGGGATGCCCAGTGTAAATGCCCCTTAATGAGATGCACAGTGTAAATGCCCTGTAATGAGATGCGCAGTGTAAATGCCCCGTAATGAGATGCACAGTGTAAATGCCCCTGTAATGAGATGCGCAGTGTAAATGCCCCTGTAATGACATGCGCTGTGTAAATGCCCCTGTAATGAGATGCGCAGTGTAAATGCCCCTGTAATGAGATGCGCAGTGTAAATGCCCCTGTAATGAGAAGCGCAGTGTAAATGCCCCGTAATGAGATGCGCAGTGTAAATGCCCCGTCATGAGATGCGCAGTGTAAATGCCCCGTAATGAGATGCGCAGTGTAAATGCCCCGTAATGAGATGCGCAGTGTAAATGCCCTGTAATGAGATGCGCAGTGTAAATGCCCCGTAATGAGATGTGCAGTGTAAATTCCCCTGTAAAGAGATGCTCAGTGTAAATGCCCCGTAATGAGATGCGCAGTGTAAATGCCCTGTAATGAGATGCGCAGTGTAAATGCCCCGTAATGAGATGCGCAGTGTAAATGCCCCTGTAATGAGATGCGCAGTGTAAATGCCCGTCAGTGCTATGCAATAATAATATCCTTATCCCTTTGTGTACAGCGCCGCCGTCACTGTCAGTGCTATGTAATACTATCCTTATCCCTGTATGTACAGCGCCGCCGTCACTGTCAGTGCTATGTAATAATGCTATCCTTAACCCTGTATGTGCAGCGCCGCCGTCACTGTCAGTGCTGTGCAATAATACTATTCTTATCCCTGTATGTACAGCCCCGCCGTCACTGTCAGTGCTATGTAATACTATCCTTATCCCTGTATGTACAGCGCCGCTGTCACTGTCAGTGCTATGTAATAATACTATTTTTATCCCTGTATGTACAGCGCCGCCGTCACTGTCAGTGCTATGTAATAATACTATCCTTATCCCTGTATGTACAGCGCCGCCGTCACTGTCAGTGCTATGTAATAATACCATCCTTATCCCTGTATGTACAGCGCCGCCGTCACTGTCAGTGCTATGTAATAATACTATCCTTATCCCTGTATGTACAGCGCCGCCGTCACTGTCAGTGCTATGTAATAATACTATCCTTATCCCTGTATGTACAGCGCCGCCGTCACTGTCAGTGCTATGTAACGGCGGCGTTGTACATACAGGGATAAGGATAGTATTATTACATAGAAGTTACAGTGACGGCAGTGCTGTACATACAGGGATAAGGATAGTATTACATAGCACTGACAGTGACGACGGCACTGTACATACAGGGATAAGGATATTATTATTACATAGCACTGACAGTAACGGCGGCGCTGTACATACAGGGATAAGGATAGTATTATTACATAGCAGTGACAGTAACGGCGGCGCTGTACATACAGGGATAAGGATAGTATCACATAAAACTGACAGTGACAGCGGCGCTGTACATACAGGAAGAAGGATAGTATTATATAGCACTGACAGTGACGGCGGCGCTGTACATACAGGGATAAGGATAGTATTACATAGCACTGACAGTGACGGCGGCGCTGTACACAAAGGGATAAGGATATTATTATTACATAGCACTGACAGCGACGGCAGCGCTGTACATACAGAGATAAGGATAGTATTATTACATAGCACTGACAGTGACGGCGGCGCTGTACATACAGGGATAAGGATAATATTATTACATAGCACTGACAGTGACGGCGGCGCTGTACATACAGGGGGCGCTGTACATACAGGGATAAGGATAGTATTATTACATAGCACTGACAGTGAAGGTGGCGCTGTACATACAGGGATAAGGATAGTATTATTACATAGCACTGACAGTGACGGCGGCGCTGTACACACAGGGATAAGGATAGTATTACATAGCACTAACAGTAAAGGCCCCTGTAATGAGATGCGCAGTGTAAAGGCCCCTGTAATGAGATGCACAGTGTAAAGGCCCCGGTAATGAGATGCGCCATGTAAAGGCCCCTGTAATGAGATGCGCCGTGTAAATGCCCCTGTAATGAGATGCGCCGTGTAAATGCCCCTGTAATGAGATGTGCAGTGTAAATGCCCCTGTAATGAGATGCGCAGTGTAAAGGCCCTTGTAATGAGATGCGCAGTGTAAAGGCCCCTGTAATGAGATGCGCATTATAAATGCCCCTGTAATGAGATGTGCAGTGTAAATGCACCGTAATGAGATGCCCAGTGTAAATGCCCCTTAATGAGATGCACAGTGTAAATGCCCCGTAATGAGATGCGCAGTGTAAATGCCCCTGTAATGAGATGCGTAGTGTAAATGCCCCTGTAATGAGATGCGCAGTGTAAATGCCCCTGTAATGAGATGCGCAGTGTATATGCCCCTGTAATGAGATGCGCAGTGTAAATGCCCCTTTAATGAGATGCGCAGTGTAAATGCCCCTGTAATGAGATGCGCAGTATAGAGGCCCCGTAATGAGATGCGCAGTGTAGAGGCCCCTGTAATGAGATGCGCAGTGTAAAGGCCCCTGTAATGAGATGCGCAGTGGAAAGGCCCCATAATGAGATGCGCAGTGTAAATGCCCCGTAATGAGATGCGCAGTGTAAAGGCCCCTGTAATGAGATGCGCAATGTAAAAGCCCCATAATGAGATGCGCAGTGTAAAGGCCCCTTTAATGAGATGCGCAGTGTAAATGCCCCTGTAATGAGATGCGCAGTGTAAATGTCCCTGTAATGAGATGCGCAGTGTAAATGCCCCTGTAATGAGATGCGCAGTGTAAATGCCCCTGTAATGAGATGCGCAGTGTAAATGCCCAGTAATGAGATGCGCAGTGTAAAGGCCCCTGTAATGAGATGCGCAGTGTAAAGGCCCCATAATGAGATGCGCAGTGTAAAGGCCCCTGTAATGAGATGCGCAGTGTAAATGCCCCTGTAATGAGATGCGCAGTGTAAATGTCCCTGTAATGAGATGCACAGTGTAAATGCCCCGTAATGAGATGCGCAGTGTAAATGCCCCGTAATGAGATGCGCAGTGTAAATGCCCCTTAATGAGATGTGCAGTGTAAATGCCCCTGTAATGAGATGCCCAGTGTAAATGCCCCTGTAATGAGATGCCCAGTGTAAATGCCCCTGTAATGAGATGCGCAGTGTAAATGCCCCTGTAATGAGATGCGCAGTGTAAAGGCCCCTGTAATGAGATGCGCAGTGTAAAGGCCCCTGTAATGAGATGCGCAGTGTAAAGGCCCCTGTAATGAGATGCGCAGTGTAAAGGCCCCTGTAATGAAATGCGCCGTGTAAAGGGCCCTGTAATGAGATGCGCCATGTAAATGCCCCTGTAATGAGATGCGCCGTGTAATTGCCCCTGTAATGAGATGCGCAGTGTAGATGCCCCTGTAATGAGATGCGCAGTGTAAATGCCCCTGTAATGAGATGCGCAGTGTAAAGGTCCTTGTAATGAGATGCGCAGTGTAAAGGCCCCTGTAATGAGATGTGCAGTGTAAAGGCCCCTGTAATGAGATGCGCCGTGTAAAGGCCCCTGTAATGAGATGCGCCGTGTAAAGGCCCCTGTAATGAGATGCGCAATGTAAATGCCCCTGTAATGAGATGCGCAGTGTAAATGCCCTGTAATGAGATGCGCAGTGTAAATGCCCCGTAATGAGATGCACAGTGTAAATGCCCCTGTAATGAGATGCGCCGTGTAAAGGCCCCTGTAATGGGATGCCCAGTGTAAATGCCCCTTAATGAGATGCACAGTGTAAATGCCCTGTAATGAGATGCGCAGTGTAAATGCCCCGTAATGAGATGCACAGTGTAAATGCCCCTGTAATGAGATGCGCAGTGTAAATGCCCCTGTAATGACATGCGCTGTGTAAATGCCCCTGTAATGAGATGCGCAGTGTAAATGCCCCTGTAATGAGATGCGCAGTGTAAATGCCCCTGTAATGAGAAGCGCAGTGTAAATGCCCCGTAATGAGATGCGCAGTGTAAATGCCCCGTCATGAGATGCGCAGTGTAAATGCCCCGTAATGAGATGCGCAGTGTAAATGCCCCGTAATGAGATGCGCAGTGTAAATGCCCTGTAATGAGATGCGCAGTGTAAATGCCCCGTAATGAGATGTGCAGTGTAAATTCCCCTGTAAAGAGATGCTCAGTGTAAATGCCCCGTAATGAGATGCGCAGTGTAAATGCCCTGTAATGAGATGCGCAGTGTAAATGCCCCGTAATGAGATGCGCAGTGTAAATGCCCCTGTAATGAGATGCGCAGTGTAAATGCCCGTCAGTGCTATGCAATAATAATATCCTTATCCCTTTGTGTACAGCGCCGCCGTCACTGTCAGTGCTATGTAATACTATCCTTATCCCTGTATGTACAGCGCCGCCGTCACTGTCAGTGCTGTGTAATAATATCCTTATCCCTGTATGTACAGCACCGCCCTCACTGTCAGTGCTATGTAATACTATCCTTATTCCTGTATGTACAGCGCCGCCGTCATTGTCAGTTCTATGTGATACTATCCTTATCCCTGTATGTACAGCGCCGCCGTCACTGTCACTGCTATGTAATAATACTATCCGTATCCCTTTATGTACAGCGCCGCCGTCACTGCTATTTAATAATAATATCCTTATCCCTGTATGTACAGCGCCGTCGTCACTGTCAGTGCTATGTAATACTATCCTTATCCCTGTATGTACAGCGCTGCCGTCACTGTAACTGCTTTGTAATAATACTATCCTTATCCCTGTATGTACAGCGCCGCCGTTACATAGCACTGACAGTGACGGCGGCGCTGTACATACAGGGATAAGGATAGTATTATTACATAGCACTGACAGTGACGGCGGCGCTGTACATACAGGGATAAGGATAGTATTATTACATAGCACTGACAGTGACGACGGCGCTGTACATACAGGTATAAGGATAGTATTATTACATAGCACTGACAGTGACGGCGGCGCTGTACATACAGGGATATGGATAGTATTATTACATAGCACTGACAGTGACGGCGGCGCTGTACATACAGGGATAAGAATAGTATTATTGCACAGCACTGACAGTGACGGCGGCGCTGCACATACAGGGTTAAGGATAGTATTACATAGCACTGACAGTGACGGCGGGGCTGTACATACAGGGATAAGAATAGTATTATTGCACAGCACTGACAGTGACGGCGGCGCTGCACATACAGGGTTAAGGATAGCATTATTACATAGCACTGACAGTGACGGCGGCGCTGTACATACAGGGATAAGGATAGGATATATAAGACAGTACTGACAGTGAGTACAGCGCCGCCGTCACTGTCAGTGCTATGTAATAATACTATCCTTATCCCTGTATGTACAGTGCCACCATCACTGTCAATGCTATGTAATAATACTATCCTTATCCCTGTATGTACAGCGCCACCGTCACTGTCAGTGCTATGTAATAATACTATCCTTATCCCTGTATGTACAGCGCCGCCGTCACTGTCAGTGCTATGTAATAATACTATCCTTATCCCTGTATGTACAGCGCCGCCATCACTGTCAGTGGGTAGAAAGTACTTTTCTCCACCCCTGTTATTGCCACAGACTTGCCCTTTACAGGGCGCCGCCATCACTGTCAGTGCTATGTAATACTATCCTTATCCCTGTATCTACAGCGCCGCCGTCACTGTCACTGCTATGTAATAATACTATCCTTATCCCTGTATGTACAGTGCCGCCGTCACTGTCACTGCTATGCAATAATACTATCTTTATCTCTGTATGTACAGCGCCGCCGTCACTGTCAGTGCTATGTAATAATACTATACTTATCCCTGTATGTACAGCGCCACCGTCACTGTCAGTGCTATGTAATAATACTATCCTTATCCCTGTATGTACAGCGCCGCGGTCCCTGTCAGTGCTATGTAATAATACTATTCTTATCCCTGTATGTACAACGCCGCCATTACTGTCAGTGCTATGTAATTGTACATACAGGGATAAGGATAGTATTACATAGCACTGACAGTGACGGCGGCGCTGTACATACAGGGATAAGGATATTATTATTACATAGCACTGACAGTGACGGCGGCGCTGTACATACAGGGATAAGGATAGTATTATTACATAGCAGTGACAGTGATGGCGGCGCTGTACATACAAGGAAAAGGATAGTATTACATAGAACTGACAGTGACGGCGGCGCTGTACACTGGCGACACACTTTATCGCAGTGCGGCCAGATCCGCAAGCCGGGAGATTTCCCGGCTTGCTAGTGGCCGCCCCTCGGCGTGCCGCACGTCATAGACACGCGGTCACGCGTCTTCGGGAGCCTGCGCCCCCTGCACGCGCGTCCAGGGCTCCCCGAGGGAGCCCTGGTGTCCCGCGATCTGCGGGACGGCGGCAGGGGGTTCCGGGGGACCCGGCGGACCCGGCAGCGGGAGGGAGAGCGCCCCGATCGGAGGGCGCTCTTCCGCTGCTTCGGCGCGCGCCCGTCACACTCGGGCGCGCGCCAGGCTACTGCTGCGGCACAGAACGGGCAAATGCTCGAATAAACTGTGCCGCAGCAGTACATACAGGGATAAGGATAGTATTACATAGCACTGACAGTGACGGCGGTGCTGTACATACAGGGATAAAGATAGTATTACACAGCACTGACAGTGACGGCGGCGCTGTACATACAGGGATAAGGATAGTATTACATAGCACTGACAGTGACGGCGGCGCTGTACATACAGGGATAAGGATATTATTATTGCATATCACTGACAGTGACAGCGGCGCTGTACATACAGGGATAAGGATAGTATTATTACATAGCAGTGACAGTGACGGCGGCGCTGTACATACAGGGATAAGGATAGTACTGCTGCGACACACTTTATTCGAGCAAATACCAGGTATATACCTGGAATGCGCCGCTCCTCACCTCTGACAAGCCCCGTTGCATTTGCCTTCCCAGCCTGGGTTCATGCCTGGCTGACGGGCGGCTGATCTGTTAAATGATAATGATTAGGATTTAATAGGCTGCAATGCTTCGCGTGTCTACCAGATGGCATAAATTCATGAATTGTAATGCAGTATATATATATATACTGTGCAGTATTGCAGCCAGCGGGAATAAAATGCTTCAATCCCTGCCTGGAAAATAACTCAATGCACTCGGGCAGAAAACAGTCACAAACCTCAATACACCCGGGTAAACCCGAATTCGTGGGACTAGCCGAGCTCGAATAAAGTGTGTCGCCAGTGTATTACATAGAACTGACATTGACGGCGGTGCTGTACATACAGGGATAAGGATAGTATTACATAGCACTGACAGTGACGGCGGCGTTGTACATACAGGGATAAGGATAGTATTATTACATAGCACTGACAGTGACGGCGGCGCTGTACATACAGGGATAAGTATAGTATTATTACATAGCACTGACAGTGACGGCGGTGCTGTACATACAGGGATAAGTATAGTATTATTACATAGCACTGACAGTGACGGCGGCACTGTACATACAGGGATAAGGATAGTATTATTACATAGCACTGACAGTGACGGCGGCGCTGTACATACAGGGATAAGGATAGTATTATTACATAGCACTGACAGTGGCGGTGGCGCTGTACACACAGGGATAAGGATAGTATTACATAGCACTGACAGTGACGCGGCGCTGTACATACAGGGATAAGGATAGTATTACTTAGTACTGACAGTGACGGCGGCGCTGTACACACAGTGATAAGGATAGTATTATTACATAGCACTGACAGTGACGGAGGCGCTGAACATACAGGGATAAGGATAGTATTATTATATAGCACTGACAGTGACGGCGGCGCTGTACATACAGGGATAAGGATAGTATTATTACATAGCACTGACAGTGACGGCGGCGCTGTACATACAGGGATAAGGATAGTATTATTACATAGCACTGACAGTGACGGTGGCGCTGTACATACAGGGATAAGGATAGTATTATTACATAGAACTGACAGTGATGGTGGCACTGTACATACAGGGATAAGGATAGTATTATTACATAGCACTGACAGTGACGGTGACGCTGTACATACAGGGATAAAGATAGTATTACACAGCACTGACAGTGACGGCGGCACAGTACATACAGGGATAAGGATAGTATTACATAGCACTGACAGTGACGCGGCGCTGTACATACAGGGATAAGGATAGTATTATTACATAGCACTGACAGTGACCGCGGCGCTGTACATACAGGGATAAGGATAGTATTATTACATAGCACTGACAGTGACGGCGGTGCTGTACATACAGGGATAAGGATAGTATTATTACATAGCACTGACATTGACGGCGGCGCTGTACACACAGGGATAAGGATAGTATTACATAGCACTGAGAGTGACGCGGCGCTGTACATACAGGGATAAGGATAGTATTACATAGCACTGACAGTGACGGCGATGCTGTACATACAGGGATAAGGATAGTATTACACAGCACTGACAGTGACGGCGGTGATGTACATACAGGGATAAGGATAGTATTACATAGCACTGACAGTGACGGCGGCACTCTATATACAGGGATAAGAATATTATTATTACATAGCACTGACAGTGACGGCGGCACTGTACATACAGGGATAAGAATAGTATTATTACATAGCAGTGAGAGTGACGGCGGCGCTGTACATACAGGGATAAGGATAGTATTACATAGAACTGACAATGACGGCGGCGCTGTACATACAGAGATAAGGATAGTATTATTACATAGCAGTGACAGTGACAGCGGCACTGTACATACAGGGATAAGGATAGTATTATTACATAGCACTGACAGTGACGGTGGTGCTGTACATACAGGGATAAGTATAGTATTATTACATAGCACTGACAGTGACGGCGGCGCTGTACATACAGAGATAAGGATAGTATTATTACATAGCAGTGACAGTGACGGCGGCACTGTACATACAGGGATAAGGATATTATTATTATATAGAGAGAGAGAGAAAGAGCGCAGAGAGAGAGAGAAAGAGCGCAGAGAGAGAGAAAGAAAGAGCACAGAGAGAGAAAGAAAGAGCGCAGAGAGAGAGAAAGAGCGCAGAGAGAGAAAGAAAGAGTGCAGAAAGAGAGAAAGAAAGAGCGCAGAGAGAGAGAAAGAGTGCAGAGAGAGCGCAGAGAGAGAGTGCAGAGAGAGAGAGAAAGAAAGAGCGCAGAGACAGAAAGAGCGCAGAGAGAGAAAGAAAGAGCGCAGAGAGAAAGAGCGCAGAGAGAGAGAAAGAAAGAGCGCAGAGAGAGAAAGAAAGAGCGCAGAGAGAGAAAGAAAGAGCGCAGAGAGAGAGCGAAAGAGCGCAGAGAGAGAGAAAGAAAGAGCGCAGAGAGAGAGAAAGAGTGCAGAGAGAGCACAGAGAGAGAGAGCGCAGAGAGAGAGAAAGAAAGAGCGCAGAGAGAGAGAAAGAGCGCAGAGAGAGAAAGAAAGAGCGCAGAGAGAAAGAAAGAGCGCAGAGAGAGAGAAAGAAAGAGCACAGAGAGAGAGAAAGAAAGAGCGCAGAGAGAGAGAAAGAAAGAGTGCAGAGAGATAGAAAGAAAGAGCGCAGAGAGAGAAAGAAAGAGCGCAGAGAGAGAAAAAAAGAGCGCAGAGAGAGAGAGAAAGAGCGCAGAGAGAGAGAGAAAGAGCGCAGAGAGAGAGAGAAAGAACGCAGAGAGAGAGAAAGAAAGAGCGCAGAGAGAGAGAGAAAGAAAGAGCGCAGAGAGAGAAAGAAAGAAAGAGCGCAGAGAGAGAGAGAGCGCAGAGAGAGAGGATGAAAGAACGCAGAGAGAGAGAAAGAGCGTAGAGAGAGAGAGAAAGAGCGCAGAGAGAAAGAGAAAGAAAGAGCGCAGAGAGAGAGAGAGAGAGCACAGACAGAGAGAGAGCCCAGAGAGAGAGAGCGCAGAGAGAGAGAGAAAGCGCAGAGAGAGAAAGAAAGAGCGCAGAGAGAGAGAAAGAGCGCAGAGAAAGAAAGAGCGCAGAGAGAGAGGAAGAAAGAGCGCAGAGAGAGAGAAAGAAAGAGCGCAGAGAGAGAAAGAAAGAGCACAGAGAGAAAGAAAGAGCGCAGAGAGAGAGAAAGAGCGCAGAGAGAGAAATAGAGCGCAGAGAGAGAGAAAGAAAGAGCGCAGAGAGAGAAAGAAAGAGCGCAGAGAGAGAAAGAAAAAGCGCAGAGAGAGAGAGCGCAGAGATAGAGAGCGCAGAGAGAATGAAAGAGCGCAGAGAGAGAAAGAGCGCAGAGAGAGAGAAAGAAAGTGTGCAGAGAGAAAGAAAGAGCGCAGAGAGAAAGAAAGAGCGCAGAGAGAGAGAAAGAAAGAGCGCAGAGAGAGAAAGAAAGAGCGCAGAGAGAGAAAGAAAGAGTGCAGAGAGAGAGAAAGAAAGAGCGCAGAGAGAGAGAAAGAGTGCAGAGAGAGCGCAGAGAGAGAGAGTGCAGAGAGAGAGAGAAAGAAAGAGCGCAGAGAGAGAGAAAGATCGCAGAGAGAGAAAGAAAGAGCGCAGAGAGAAAGAGCGCAGAGAGAGAGAAAGAAAGAGCGCAGAGAGAGAGACAAAGAGCGCAGAGAAAGAGAAAGAAAGAGCGCAGAGAGAGAGAGAAAGAAAGAGCGCAGAGAGAGAAAGAAAGAAAGAGCACAGAGAGAGAGAGAGAGAGCGCAGAGAGAGAGGATAAAAGAATGCAGAGAGAGAGAAAGAGCGTAGAGAGAGAGAGAAAGAGCGCAGAGAGAAAGAAAGAGCGCAGAGAGAGAGAGAGAGAGCGCGCAGACAGAGAGAGAGCCCAGAGAGAGAGAGGGCAGAGAGAGAGAGAGAGCGCAGAGAGAGAGAAAGAAAGAGCGTAGAGAGAGAGAAAGAGCGCAGAGAAAGAAAGAGTGCAGAGAGAGAGAGGAAGAAAGAGTGCAGAGAGAGAGAGAAAGAAAGAGCGCAGAGAGAGAAAGAAAGAGCACAGAGAGAGAAAGAAAGAGCGCAGAGAGAGAGAAAGAGCGCAGAGAGAGAAAAAGAGCGCAGAGAGATGTATGTACAGCGCCGCCGTCACTGGCAGTGCTATGTAACGGCGGTGCTGTACATACAGGGATAAGGATAGTATTATTACATAGCAGTGACAGTGACGGCGGCGCTATACATACAGGGATAAGGATAGTATTATTACATAGCAGTGACAGTGATGGCGGCGCTGTACATACAGGGATAAGTATAGTATTATTACATAGCACTGACAGTGACGGCGGCGCTGTACATACAGGGGGCGCTGTACATACAGGGATAAGGATAGTATTATTACATAGCACTGACAGTGAAGGTGGCGCTGTTCATACAGGGATAAGGATAGTATTATTACATAGCACTGACAGTGACGGCGGCGCTGTACACACAGGGATAAGGATAGTATTACATAGCACTTACAGTAAAGGCCCCTGTAATGAGATGCGCAGTGTAAAGGCCCCTGTAATGAGATGCGCCGTGTAAAGGCCCCGTAATGAGATGCGCCGTGTAAAGGCCCCTGTAATGAGATGCACCGTGTAAATGCCCCTGTAATGAGATGCGCCATGTAAATGCCCCTTTAATGAGATGCGCAGTGTAATTGCCCCTGTAATGAGATGTGCAGTGTAAATGCCCCTGTAATGAGATGCGCAGTGTAAAGGCCCTTGTAATGAGATGCGCAGTGTAAAGGCCCCTGTAATGAGATGCATAGTGTAAAGGCCCCTGTAATGAGATGCGCCGTGTAAAGGCCCCTGTAATGAGATGCGCCGTTTAAAGGCCCCTGTAATGAGATGCGCCGTGTAAAGGCCCCTGTAATGAGATGCGCAGTGTAAATGCCCCTGTAATGAGATGCGCAGTGTAAATGCCCCGTAATGAGATGCCCAGTGTAAATGCCCCTTAATGAGATGAACCCCTGCCTCACCCCATATTAACCCCTGCCTCACCCCATAGTAACCCCAGCCTCACCCCATAGTAACCCCTGCCTTACCCCATAGTAACCCTGCCTCACACCTATAGTAACCCCTGACTCACCCCATATTAACCCCTGCCGCACCCCATATTAACCCCTGCCGCACCCCATATTAACCCCTGCCTCACCCCATAGTAACCCCTGCCTCCCTTCATAGTAACCCCTGCCTCACCCCATAGTAACCCCTGCCTCACCCCATATTCACCCCTGCCTCTCCCCATAGTAACCCCTGCCTCACTTCATATTAACCCCTGCCTCACTCCATAGTAACCCCTGCCTCACTTCATAGTAACCCCTGCCTCACCCCATAGTAACCCATGCCTCACCCCATAGTAACCCCTGCCTTACCCCATATTCACCCCTGCCTCACTCCATATTAACCCCTGCCTCACCCCATAGTAACCCCTGCCTCACCCCATATTCACCCCTGCATCACCACATATTAACCCCTGCCTCACCCCATATTAACTATGGGGTGAGGCAGGGGTTACTATAGGGTGAGGCAGGGGTTACTATAGGGTGAGGCAGGGGTTAATATGGTGTGAGGCAGGAGTTACTATAAGGTGAGGCAGGGGTTACTATGGGGTGAGGCAGGGGTTACTATGGGGTGAGGCAGGGGTTAATATGGGGTGAGGCAGGGGTTACTATGGGGTGAGGCAGGGGTTACGATGGTGTGAGGCAGTGGTTAATATGGTGTGAGGCAGGAGTTACTATAGGGTGAGGCAGGGGTGAATATGGGGTGAGGCAGGGGTGAATATGGGGTGAGGCAGGGGTTACTATGGGGTGAGGAAGGGGTTAATATGGAGTGAGGCAGGGGTGAAGATGGGGTGAGGCAGGGGTTACTATGGGGTGAGGCATGGGTTACTATGGGGTGCGGCAGGGGTTACTATGGGTTTGAGGCAGGGGTTACTATGGGGTGCGGCAGGGGTTACTATGGGGTGAGGCAGGGGTTACTATGGGGTAAGGCAGGGGTTACTATGAAGTGAGGCAGGGGTTACTATGGGGTGAGGCAGGGGTTAATATGGGGTGAGGCAGGGGTTACTATGGAGTGCGGCAGGGGTTAATATGGGGTGCGGCAGGGGTTAATATGGGGTGAGGCAGGGGTTACTATGGGGTGAGGCAGGGGTTACTATTGGGTGAGGCAGGGGTTACTATGTTGTGAGGCAGGGGTTAATATGGTGTGAGGCAGGAGTTACTATAGGGTGAGGCAGGGGTTACTATGGGGTGAGACAGGGGTTACTATGGGGTGCGGCAGGGGTTACTATGGGGTAAGGCAGGGGTTACTATAGGTGAGAAAGAAAGAGCGCAGAGAGAGAGAGAAAGAAAGAGCGCAGAGAGAGAAAGAAAGAAAGAGCACAGAGAGAGAGAGAGAGCGCAGAGAGAGAGGATGAAAGAATGCAGAGAGAGAGAAAGAGCGTAGAGAGAGAGAGAAAGAGCGCAGAGAGAAAGAGAAAGAAAGAGCGCAGAGAGAGAGAGAGAGAGCGCAGACAGAGAGAGAGCCCAGAGAGAGAGAGGGCAGAGAGAGAGAGAGAGCGCAGAGAGAGAGAAAGAAAGAGCGTAGAGAGAGAGAAAGAGCGCAGAGAAAGAAAGAGTGCAGAGAGAGAGAGGAAGAAAGAGCGCAGAGAAAGAGAGAAAGAAAGAGCGCAGAGAGAGAAAGAAAGAGCACAGAGAGAGAAAGAAAGAGCGCAGAGAGAGAGAAAGAGCGCAGAGAGAGAAAAAGAGTGCAGAGAGATGTATGTACAGCGCCGCCGTCACTGGCAGTGCTATGTAACGGCGGTGCTGTACATACAGGGATAAGGATAGTATTATTACATAGCAGTGACAGTGACGGCGGCGCTATATATACAGGGATAAGGATAGTATTATTACATAGCAGTGACAGTGATGGCGGCGCTGTACATACAGGGATAAGTATAGTATTATTACATATCAATGACAGTGACGGCGGCGCTGTACATACAGAGATAAGGATAGTATTATTACATAGCACTGACAGTGACGGCGGCGCTGTACATACAGGGATAAGGATAATATTATTACATAGCACTGACAGTGACGGCGGCGCTGTACATACAGGGGGCGCTGTACATACAGGGATAAGGATAGTATTATTACTGTACATAGCACTGACAGTGAAGGTGGCGCTGTACATACAGGGATAAGGATAGTATTATTACATAGCACTGACAGTGACGGCGGCGCTGTACACACAGGGATAAGGATAGTATTACATAGCACTTACAGTAAAGGCCCCTGTAATGAGATGCGCAGTGTAAAGGCCCCTGTAATGAGATGCGCCGTGTAAAGGCCCCGTAATGAGATGCGCCGTGTAAAGGCCCCTGTAATGAGATGCACCGTGTAAATGCCCCTGTAATGAGATGCGCCATGTAAATGCCCCTTTAATGAGATGCGCAGTGTAATTGCCCCTGTAATGAGATGTGCAGTGTAAATGCCCCTGTAATGAGATGCGCAGTGTAAAGGCCCTTGTAATGAGATGCGCAGTGTAAAGGCCCCTGTAATGAGATGCATAGTGTAAAGGCCCCTGTAATGAGATGCGCCGTGTAAAGGCCCCTGTAATGAGATGCGCCGTTTAAAGGCCCCTGTAATGAGATGCGCCGTGTAAAGGCCCCTGTAATGAGATGCGCCGTGTAAAGGCCCCTGTAATGAGATGCGCAGTGTAAATGCACCTGTAATGAGATGCGCAGTGTAAATGCCCCGTAATAAGATGCGCAGTGTAAAGGCCCCTGTAATGAGATGCGCCATGTAAAGGCCCCTGTAATGAGATGCGCAGTGTAAATGCCCCTGTAATGAGATGCACAGTGTAAAGGCCCCTGTAATGAGATGCGCAGTGTAAAGGCCCCTATAATGAGATGCGCAGTGTAAAGGCCCCTGTAATGAGATGCGCAGTGTAAATGCCCCTGTAATGAGATGTGCAGTGTAAATGCCCCTGTAATGAGATGCGCAGTGTAAATGCCCCTGTAATGAGATGCGCAGTGTAAATGCCCCTGTAATGAGATACGCAGTGTAAATGCCCCTGTAATGAGATGCGCAGTGTAAATGCCCCTGTAATGAGATGCCCAGTGTAAATGCCCCTGTAATGAGATGCCCAGTGTAAATGCCCCTGTAATGAGATGCGCAGTGTAAATGCCCCTGTAATGAGATGCGCAGTGTAAATGCCCCGTAATGAGATGCGCAGTGTAAAGGCACCTGTAATGAGATGCGCAGTGTAAAAGCCCCGTAATGAGATGCGCAGTGTAAATGTCCCTGTAATGAGATGCGCAGTGTAAATGCCCCTGTAATGAGATGCGCAGTGTAAATGCCCCTGTAATGAGATGCGCAGTGTAAATGCCCAGTAATGAGATGCGCAGTGTAAAGGCCCCTGTAATGAGATGCGCAGTTTAAAGGCCCCATAATGAGATGCGCAGTGTAATGGCCCCTGTAATGAGATGCGCAGTGTAAATGCCCCTGTAATGAGATGCGCAGTGTAAATGCCCCTGTAATGAGATGCGCAGTGTAAATGCCCCTGTAATGAGATGCGCAGTGTAAATGCCCAGTAATGAGATGCGCAGTGTAAAGGCCCCTGTAATGAGATGCGCAGTTTAAAGGCCCCATAATGAGATGCGCAGTGTAATGGCCCCTGTAATGAGATGCGCAGTGTAAATGCCCCTGTAATGAGATGCGCAGTGTAAATGCCCCTGTAATGAGATGCGCAGTGTAAATGCCCCGTAATGAGATGCGCAGTGTAAATGCCCCGTAATGAGATGCGCAGTGTAAATGCCCCTTAATGAGATGTGCAGTGTAAATGCCCCCTGTAATGAGATGCCCAGTGTAAATGCCCCTGTAATGAGATGCCCAGTGTAAATGTCCCTGTAATGAGATGCGTAGTGTAAATGCCCCTGTAATGAGATGCGCAGTGTAAAGGCCCCTGTAATGAGATGCGCAGTGTAAAGGCCCCTGTAATGAGATGTGCAGTGTAAAGGCCCCTGTAATGAGTTGCGCCGTGTAAAGGCCCCTGTAATGAGATGCGCCGTGTAAATGCCCCTGTAATGAGATGCGTCGTGTAATTGCCCTTGTAATGAGATGCGCAGTGTAGATGCCCCTGTAATGAGATGCGCAGTGTAAATGCCCCTGTAATGAGATGCGCAGTGTAAAGGCCCTTGTTATGAGATGCGCAGTGTAAAAGCCCCTGTAATGAGATGCGCAGTGTAAAGGCCCCTGTAAAGAGATGCGCCGTGTAAAGGCCCCTGTAATGAGATGCGCAGTGTTAATGCCCCTGTAATGAGATGCACAGTTTACAGGCCCCTGTAATAAGATGCGCAGTGTAAAGGCCCCTGTAATGAGATGCGCAGTGTAAAGGCCCCTGTAATGAGATGCACAGTGGAAAGGCCCCGTAATGAGATGCGCCATGTAAAGGCCCCTGTAATGAGATGCGCAGTGTAAATGCCCCTGTAATGAGATGCACAGTGTAAAGGCCCCTGTAATGAGATGCGCAGTGTAAAGGCCCCTGTAATGAGATGCGCAGTGTAAAGGCCCCTGTAATGAGATGCGCAGTGTAAAGGCCCCTGTAATGAGATGCGCAGTGTAAATGCCCCTGTAATGAGATGCGCAGTGTAAATGCCCCTGTAATGAGATGCGCAGTGTAAATGCCCCTGTAATGAGATGCGCAGTGTAAATGCCCGTGTAATGAGATGCGCAGTGTAAATGCCCCGTAATGAGATGCGCAGTGTAAAGGCCCCTGTAATGAGATGCGCAGTGTAAAAGCCCCGTAATGAGATGTGCAGTGTAAAGGCCCCTGTAATGAGATGCGCAGTGTAAATGCCCCTGTAATGAGATGCGCAGTGTAAATGCCCCTGTTATGAGATGCGCAGTGTAAATGCCCCTGTAATGAGATGCGCCGTGTAAATGCCCAGTAATGAGATGCGCAGTGTAAAGGCCCCTGTAATGAGATGCGCAGTGTAAAAGCCCCTGTAATGAGATGCGCAGTGTAAATGCCCCTGTAATGAGATGCGCAGTGTAAATACCCCGTAATGAGATGCGCAGTGTAAATTCCCCTTAATGAGATGTGCAGTGTAAATGCCCCCTGTAATGAGTTGCCCAGTGTAAATGCCCCTGTAATGAGATGCCCAGTGTAAATGCCCCTGTAATTAGATGCGCAGTGTAAATGCCCCTGTAATGAGATGCGCAGTGTAAAGGCCCCTGTAATGAGATGCGCAGTGTAAAGGCCCCTGTAATGAGATGCGCAGTGTAAAGGCCCCTGTAATGAGATGCGCCGTGTAAAGGCCCCTGTAATGAGATGTGCCATGTAAATGCCCCTGTAATGAGATGCGCCGTGTAATTGCCCCTATAATGAGATGCGCAGTGTAGATGCCCCTGTAATGAGATGCGCAGTGTAGATGCCCCTGTAATGAGATGCGCAGTGTAAAGGCCCCTGTAATGAGATGCGCAGTGTAAAGGCCCCTGTAATGAGATGCGCAGTGTAAAGGCCCCTGTAATGAGATGCGCCGTGTAAAGGCCCCTGTAATGAGATGCGCAGTGTAAATGCCCCTGTAATCAGATGCGTAGTGTAAAGGCCCCTGTAATGAGATGCGCAGTGTAAAGGCCCCTGTAATGAGATGCGCAGTGTAAAGGCCCCTGTAATGAGATGCGCAGTGGAAAGGCCCCGTAATGAGATGCGCAGTGTAAAGGCCCCTGTAATGAGATGCGCCATGTAAATGCCCCTGTAATGAGATGCACAGTGTAAAGGCCCCTGTAATGAGATGCGCAGTGTAAATGCCCCTGTAATGAGATGCGCAGTGTAAATGCCCCTTTAATGAGATGCACAGTGTAAAGGCCCCTGTAATGAGATGCGCAGTGTAAATGCCCCTGTAATGAGATGCGCAGTGTAAATGCCCCTGTAATGAGATGCGCAGTGTAAATGCCCCTGTAATGAGATGCCCAGTGTAAATGCCCCTGTAATGAGATGCGCAGTGTAAATGCCCCTGTAATGAGATGCGCAGTGTAAATGCCCCGTAATGAGATGCGCAGTGTAAAGGCCCCTGTAATGAGATGCGCAGTGTAAAGGCCCCTGTAATGAGATGCGCAATGTAAATGCCCCTGTAATGAGATGTGCAGTGTAAATGCCCCTGTAATGAGATGCGCAGTGTAAATGCCCCTGTAATGAGATGCGCAGTGTAAATGCCCCTGTAATGAGATGCGCAGTGTAAATGCCCCTGTAATGAGATGCGCAGTGTAAATGCCCCCTGTAATGAGATGCCCAGTGTAAATGCCCCTGTAATGAGATGCCCAGTGTAAATGCCCCTGTAATTAGATGCGCAGTGTAAATGCCCCATAATGAGATGCGCAGTGTAAAGGCACCTGTAATGAGATGCGCAGTGTAAAAGCCCCGTAATGAGATGCGCAGTGTAAATGTCCCTGTAATGAGATGCGCAGTGTAAATGCCCCTGTAATGAGATGCGCAGTGTAAATGCCCCTGTAATGAGATGCGCAGTGTAAATGCCCAGTAATGAGATGCGCAGTGTAAAGGCCCCTGTAATGAGATGCGCAGTGTAAAGGCCCCATAATGAGATGCGCAGTGTAATGGCCCCTGTAATGAGATGCGCAGTGTAAATGCCCCTGTAATGAGATGCGCAGTGTAAATGCCCCTGTAATGAGATGCGCAGTGTAAATGCCCCGTAATGAGATGCGCAGTGTAAATGCCCCGTAATGAGATGTGCAGTGTAAATGCCCCTTAATGAGATGTGCAGTGTAAATGCCCCCTGTAATGAGATGCCCAGTGTAAATGCCCCTGTAATGAGATGCCCAGTGTAAATGTCCCTGTAATGAGATGCGCAGTGTAAATGCCCCTGTAATGAGATGCGCAGTGTAAAGGCCCCTGTAATGAGATGCGCAGTGTAAAGGCCCCTGTAATGAGATGCGCAGTGTAAAGGCCCCTGTAATGAGATGCGCAGTGTAAAGGCCCCTGTAATGAGATGCGCCATGTAAAGGCCCCTGTAATGAGATGCGCTGTGTAAATGCCCCTGTAATGAGATGCGTCGTGTAATTGCCCCTGTAATGAGATGCGCAGTGTAGATGCCCCTGTAATGAGATGCGCAGTGTAAATGCCCCTGTAATGAGATGCGCAGTGTAAAGGCCCTTGTAATGAGATGCGCAGTGTAAAGGCCCCTGTAATGAGATGCGCCGTGTAAAGGCCCCTGTAATGAGATGCGCAGTGTTAATGCCCCTGTAATGAGATGCACAGTGTACAGGCCCCTGTAATGAGATGCGCAGTGTAAAGGCCCCTGTAATGAGATGCGCAGTGTAAAGGCCCCTGTAATGAGATGCGCAGTGGAAAGGCCCCGTAATGAGATGCGCAGGTTAAAGGCCCGTGTAATGAGATGCGCCATGTAAAGGCCCCTATAATGAGATGCGCAGTGTAAATGCCCCTGTAATGAGATGCACAGTGTAAAGGCCCCTGTAATGAGATGCGCAGTGTAAAGGCCCCTGTAATGAGATGCGCAGTGTAAAGGCCCCTGTAATGAGATGCGCAGTGTAAAGGCCCCTGTAATGAGATGCGCAGTGTAAATGCCCCTGTAATGAGATGCGCAGTGTAAATGCCCCTGTAATGAGATACGCAGTGTAAATGTCCCTGTAATGAGATGCGCAGTGTAAATGCCCCTGTAATGAGATGCGCAGTGTAAATGCCCCTGTAATGAGATGCGCAGTGTAAATGCCCAGTAATGAGATGCGCAGTGTAAAGGCCCCTGTAATGAGATGCGCAGTGTAAATGCCCCTGTAATGAGATGCGCAGTGTAAATGCCCCTGTAATGAGATGCGCAGTGTAAATGCCCCGTAATGAGATGCGCAGTGTAAATGCCCCCTGTAATGAGATGCCCAGTGTAAATGTCCCTGTAATGAGATGCCCAGTGTAAATGCCCCTGTAATTAGATGCGCAGTGTAAATGCCCCTGTAATGAGATGCGCAGTGTAAAGGCCCCTGTAATGAGATGCACAGTGTAAAGGCCCCTGTAATGAGATGCGCCGTGTAAAGGCCCCTGTAATGAGATGCGCCGTGTAAATGCCCCTGTAATGAGATGCGCCGTGTAATTGCCCCTATAATGAGATGCGCAGTGTAGATGCCCCTGTAATGAGATGCGCAGTGTAAATGCCCCTGTAATGAGATGCGCAGTGTAAAGGCCCCTGTAATGAGATGCGCAGTGTAAAGGCCCCTGTAATGAGATGCGCCGTGTAAAGGCCCCTGTAATGAGATGCGCAGTGTAAATGCCCCTGTAATGAGATGCGTAGTGTAAAGGCCCCTGTAATGAGATGCGCAGTGTAAAGGCCCCTGTAATGAGATGCGCAGTGTAAAGGCCCCTGTAATGAGATGCGCAGTGGAAAGGCCCCGTAATGAGATGCGCAGTGTAAAGGCCCCTGTAATGAGATGCGCCATGTAAATGCCCCTGTAATGAGATGCACAGTGTAAAGGCCCCTGCAATGAGATGCGCAATGTAAATGCCCCTGTAATGAGATGCGCAGTGTAAATGCCCCTGTAATGAGATGCGCAGTGTAAATGCCCCTGTAATGAGATGCGCAGTGTAAATGCCCCTGTAATGAGATGCGCAGTGTAAATGCCCCTGTAATGAGATGCCCAGTGTAAATGCCCCTGTAATGAGATGCGCAGGGTAAATGCCCCTGTAATGAGATGCGCAGTGTAAATGCCCCGTAATGAGATGCGCAGTGTAAAGGCCCCTGTAATGAGATGCGCAGTGTAAAAGCCCCGTAATGAGATGCGCAGTGTAAAGGCCCCTTTAATGAGATGCGCAGTGTAAATGCCCCTGTAATGAGATGCGCAGTGTAAATGTCCCTGTAATGAGATGCGCAGTGTAAATGCCCCTGTAATGACATGCGTAGTGTAAATGCCCCTGTAATGAGATGCGCAGTGTAAATGCCCAGTAATAAGATGCGCAGTGTAAAGGCCCCTGTAATGAGATGCGCAGTGTAAAGGCCCCATAATGAGATGCGCAGTGTAAAGGCCCCTGTAATGAGATGCGCAGTGTAAATGCCCCTGTAATGAGATGCGCAGTGTAAATGCCCCTGTAATGAGATGCGCAGTGTAAATGCCCAGTAGTGAAATGCACATTGTAAAGGCCCCTGTAATGAGATGTGCAGTGTAAAGGCCCCTGTAATGAGATGCGCAGTGTAAAGGCCCCTGTAATGAGATGTGCAGTGTAAATACCCCTGTAATGAGATGCGCAGTGTAAATGCCCCTGTAATGAGATGCGCAGTGTAAATGCCCCTGTAATGAGATGCGCAGTATAAATGCCCCTGTAATGAGATGCGCAGTGTAAATGCCCCTGTAATGAGATGTGCAGTGTAAATGCCCCTGTAATGAGATGCGCAGTGTAAATGCCCCTGTAATGAGATGCGCAGTGTAAATGCCCCTGTAATGAGATGCGCAGTATAAATGCCCCTGTAATGAGATGCGCAGTGTAAATGCCCCTGTAATGAGATGTGCAGTGTAAATGCCCCTGTAATGAGATGCGCAGTGTAAATGCCCCTGTAATGAGATGCCCAGTGTAAATGCCCCTGTAATGAGATGCGCAGTATAAATGCCCCTGTAATGAGATGCGCAGTGTAAATGCCCCTGTAATGAGATGTGCAGTGTAAATGCCCCTGTAATGAGATGCGCAGTGTAAATGCCCCTGTAATGAGATGCGCAGTGTAAATGCCCCTGTAATGAGATGGGCAGTGTAAATGCCCCGTAATGAGATGCGCAGTGTAAAGGCCCCTGTAATGAGATGGGCAGTGTAAATGCCCCGTAATGAGATGCGCAGTGTAAAGGCCCCTGTAATGAGATGCGCAGTGTAAATGCCCCTGTAATGAGATGCGCAGTGTAAATGCCCCTGTAATGATATGCGCAGTGTAAATGCCCCTGTAATGAGATGCGCAGTGTAAATGCCCCGTAATGAGATGCGCAGTGTAAAGGCCCCTGTAATGAGATGCGCAGTGTAAAAGCCCCGTAATGAGATGCGCAGTGTAAAGGCCCCTTTAATGAGATGCGCAGTGTAAATGCACCTGTAATGAGATGCGCAGTGTAAATGCCCCTGTAATGAGATGCGCAGTGTAAATGCCCCTGTAATGAGATGCGCAGTGTAAATGCCCCTGTAATGAGATGCGCAGTGTAAATGCCCAGTAATGAGATGCGCAGCGTAAAGGCCCCTGTAATGAGATGCGCAGTGTAAAGGCCCCATAATGAGATGCGCAGTGTAAAGGCCCCTGTAATGAGATGCGCAATGTAAATGCAACTGTAATGAGATGCGCAGTGTAAATGCCCCTGTAATGAGATGCGCAGTGTAAATGCCCCGTAATGAGATGCGCAGTGTAAATGCCCCGTAATGAGATGCGCAGTGTAAATGCCCCTTAATGAGATGTGCAGTGTAAATGCCCCCTGTAATGAGATGCCCAGTGTAAATGCCCCTGTAATGAGATGCCCAGTGTATATGCCCCTGTAATGAGATGCGCAGTGTAAATGCCCCTGTAATGAGATGCGCAGTATAAATGCCCCTGTAATGAGATGTGCAGTGTAAATGCCCCTGTAATGAGATGCGCAGTGTAAATGCCCCTGTAATGAGATGCGCAGTATAAATGCCCCTGTAATGAGATGCGCAGTGTAAATGCCCCTGTAATGAGATGTGCAGTGTAAATGCCCCTGTAATGAGATGCGCAGTGTAAATGCCCCTGTAATGAGATGCCCAGTGTAAATGCCCCTGTAATGAGATGCGCAGTGTAAATGCCCCTGTAATGAGATGCGCAGTGTAAATGCCCCTGTAATGAGATGTGCAGTGTAAATGCCCCTGTAATGAGATGCGCAGTGTAAATGCCCCTGTAATGAGATGCGCAGTGTAAATGCCCCTGTAATGAGATGCGCAGTGTAAATGCCCCTGTAATGAGATGCGCAGTGTAAATGCCCCTGTAATGAGATGCGCAGTGTAAATGCCCCTGTAATGAGATGCGCAGTGTAAATGCCCCTGTAATGAGATGCGCAGTGTAAATGCCCCTGTAATGAGATGCGCAGTGTAAATGCCCCTGTAATGAGATGCGCAGTATAAATGCCCCTGTAATGAGATGCGCAGTGTAAATGCCCCTGTAATGAGATGTGCAGTGTAAATGCCCCTGTAATGAGATGCGCAGTGTAAATGCCCCTGTAATGAGATGCCCAGTGTAAATGCCCCTGTAATGAGATGCGCAGTGTAAATGCCCCTGTAATGAGATGCGCAGTGTAAATGCCCCTGTAATGAGATGTGCAGTGTAAATGCCCCTGTAATGAGATGCGCAGTGTAAAGGCCCTTGTAATGAGATGCGCAGTGTAAATGCCCCTGTAATGAGATGCGCAGTATAAATGCCCCTGTAATGAGATGCGCAGTGTAAATGCCCCTGTAATGAGATGCGCAGTGTAAATGCCCCTGTAATGAGATGGGCAGTGTAAATGCCCCGTAATGAGATGCGCAGTGTAAAGGCCCCTGTAATGAGATGGGCAGTGTAAATGCCCCGTAATGAGATGCGCAGTGTAAAGGCCCCTGTAATGAGATGCGCAGTGTAAATGCCCCTGTAATGAGATGCGCAGTGTAAATGCCCCTGTAATGATATGCGCAGTGTAAATGCCCCTGTAATGAGATGCGCAGTGTAAATGCCCCGTAATGAGATGCGCAGTGTAAAGGCCCCTTTAATGAGATGCGCAGTGTAAATGCCCCTGTAATGAGATGCGCAGTGTAAATGCCCCTGTAATGAGATGCGCAGTGTAAATGCCCCTGTAATGAGATGCGCAGTGTAAATGCCCCTGTAATGAGATGCGCAGTGTAAATGCCCAGTAATGAGATGCGCAGCGTAAAGGCCCCTGTAATGAGATGCGCAGTGTAAAGGCCCCATAATGAGATGCGCAGTGTAAAGGCCCCTGTAATGAGATGTGCAATGTAAATGCAACTGTAATGAGATGCGCAGTGTAAATGCCCCTGTAATGAGATGCGCAGTGTAAATGCCCCGTAATGAGATGCGCAGTGTAAATGCCCCGTAATGAGATGCGCAGTGTAAATGCCCCGTAATGAGATGCGCAGTGTAAATGCCCCTTAATGAGATGTGCAGTGTAAATGCCCCCTGTAATGAGATGCCCAGTGTAAATGCCCCTGTAATGAGATGCCCAGTGTATATGCCCCTGTAATGAGATGCGCAGTGTAAATGCCCCTGTAATGAGATGCGCAGTGTAAAGGCCCCTGTAATGAGATGCGCAGAGTAAAGGCCCCTGTAATGAGATGCGCAGTGTAAAGGCCCCTGTAATGAGATGCGCAGTGTAAAGGCACCTGTAATGAGATGCGCCGTGTAAAGGCCCCTGTAATGAGATGCGCCGTGTAAAGGCCCCTGTAATGAGATGCGTCGTGTAAATGCCCCTGTAATGAGATGCGCCGTGTAATTGCCCCTGTAATGAGATGCGCAGTGTAAAGGCCCTTGTAATGAGATGCGCAGTGTAAAGGCCCCTGTAATGAGATTCGCAGTGTAAAGGCCCCTGTAATGAGATGCGCCGTGTAAAGGCCCCTGTAATGAGATGCACCGTGTAAAGGCCCCTGTAATGAGATGCGCAATGTAAATGCCCCTGTAATGAGATGCGCAGTGTAAATGCACCGTAATGAGATGCCCAGTGTAAATGCCCCTTAATGAGATGCACAGTGTAAATGCCCTGTAATGAGATGCGCAGTGTAAATGCCCCTGTAATGAGATGCGCAGTGTAAATGCCCCTGTAATGAGATGCGCCGTGTAAATGCCCCTGTAATGAGATGCGCAGTGTAAATGCCCCTGTATTGAGATGTGCAGTGTAAATGCCCCTGTAATGAGATGCACAGTGTAAAGGCCCTTGTAATGAGATGCGCAGTGTAAAGGCCCCTGTAATGAGATGCACAGTGTAAAGGCCCCTGTAATGAGATGCGCCGTGTAAAGGCCCCTGTAATGAGATGCGCCGTGTAAAGGCCCCTGTAATGAGATGCGCCGTGTAAAGGCCCCTGTAATGAGATGCGCAGTGTAAATGCCCCTGTAATGAGATGCGCAGTGTAAATGCCCCTGTAATGAGATGCGCAGTGTAAATGCCCCGTAATGAGATGCGCAGTGTAAATGCCCAGTAATGAGATGCCCAGTGTAAATGCCCCTTAATGAGATGCACAGTGTAAATGCCCCGTAATGAGATGCGCAGTGTAAATGCCCCTGTAATGAGATGCGCAGTGTAAATGCCCCTGTAATGAGATGCGCAGTGTATATGCCCCTGTAATGAGTTGCGCAGTGTAAATGCCCCTTTAATGAGATGCGCAGTGTAAATGCCCCTGTAATGAGATGCGCAGTGTAGAGGCCCCGTAATGAGATGCGCAGTGTGAAGGCCCCTGTAATGAGATGCGCAGTGGAAAGGCCCCATAATGAGATGCGCAGTGTAAAGGCCCCTGTAATGAGATGCGCCATGTAAAGGCCCCTGTAATGAGATGCGCAGTGTAAATGCCCCTGTAATGAGATGCACAGTGTAAAGGCCCCTGTAATGAGATGCGCAGTGTAAAGGCCCCTGTAATGAGATGCGCAGTGTAAAGGCCCCTGTAATGAGATGTGCAGTGTAAAGGCCCCTGTAATGAGATGCGCATCTTTGCGGGGCATTTACACTGCGCATCTCATGACGGGGCATTTACACTGCGCATCTCATTAAGGGGCATTTACACTGCGCTTCTCATTACAGGGGCATTTACACGGCGCATCTCATTACAGGGGCCTTTACACGGCGCATCTCATTACAGGGGCATTTACACAGCGCATCTCATTACAGGGGCCTTTACACTGCGCATCTCATTACAGGGGCCTTTACACTGCGCATCTCATTACAAGGGCCTTTACACTGCGCATCTCATTACAAGGGCATTTACACTGCGCATCTCATTACAGGGGCATCTACACTGCGCATCTCATTACGGGGCATTTACACTGCGCATCTCATTACGGGGCATTTACACTGCGCATCTCATTACAGGGGCATTTACACTGCGCATCTCATTACAGGGGCATTTACACGGCGCATCTCATTACAGGGGCCTTTACATGGCGCATCTCATTACAGGGGCCTTTACAATGCGCATCTCATTACAGGGGCCTTTACACTGCGCATCTCATTACAGGGGCCTTTACACTGCGCATCTCATTACAGGGGCCTTTACACTGCGCATCTCATTACAGGGGCATTTACACTGGGCATCTCATTACAGGGGCATTTACACTGGGCATCACATTACAGGGGGCATTTACACTGCACATCTCATTAAGGGGCATTTACACTGTGCATCTCATTACGGGGCATTTACACTGCGCATCTCATTACGGGGCATTTACACTGCGCATCTCATTACAGGGGCATTTATACTGCGCATCTCATTACAGGGGCATTTACACTGCGCATCTCATTACAGGGGCCTTTACACTGCGCATCTCATTATGGGGCCTTTACACTGCGCATCTCATTACAGGGGCCTTTACACTGCGCATCTCATTACTGGGCATTTACACTGCGCATCTCATTACAGGGGCATTTACACTGCGCATCTCATTACAGGGGCATTTACACTGCGCATCTCATTACAGGGGCATTTACACTGCGCATATCATTACAGGGACATATACACTGCGCATCTCATTACAGTGGCATATACACTGCGCATCTCATTAAAGGGGCCTTAACACTGCGCATCTCATTACGGGGCTTTTACACTGCGCATCTCATTACAGGGGCATTTACACTGCGCATCTCATTACAGGGGCATTTACACTGCGCATCTCATTAAAGGGGCCTTTACACTGCGCATCTCATTATGGGGCTTTTACACTGCGCATCTCATTACAGGGGCCTTTACACTGCGCATCTCATTACGGGGGCATTTACACTGCGCATCTCATTACAGGGGCATTTACACTGCGCATCTCATTACAGCGGGCATTTACACTGCACATCTCATTAAGGGGCATTTACACTGCGCATCTCATTACGGGGCATTTACACTGCGCATCTCATTACAGGGGCATTTACACTGCGCATCTCATTACAGGGACATATACACTGCGCATCTCATTACAGTGGCATTTACACTGCGCATCTCATTAAAGGGGCCTTTACACTGCGCATCTCATTACGGGGCTTTTACACTGCGCATCTCATTACAGGGGCCTTTACACTGCACATCTCATTACGGGGCATTTACATTGCGCATCTCATTACAGGGGCATTTACACTGCGCATCTCATTACAGGGGCATTTACACTGCGCATCTCATTAAAGGGGCCTTTACACTGCGCATCTCATTACGGGGCTTTTACACTGCGCATCTCATTACAGGGGCCTTTACACTGCGCATCTCATTACGGGGCATTTACACTGCGCATCTCATTACAGGGGCATTTACACTGCGCATCTCATTACAGGGGCATTTACACTGCGCATCTCATTACAGGGGCATTTACACTGCGCATCTCATTACAGGGGCCTTTACACGGCGCATCTCATTACAGGGGCATTTACACTGCGCATCTCATTACAGGGGCCTTTACACTGCGCATCTCATTACAAGGGCCTTTACACTGCGCATCTCCTTACAGGGGCATTTACACTGCGCATCTCATTACAGGGGCCTTTACACTGCGCATCTCATTACAGGGGCCTTTACACTGCGCATCTCATTACAGGGGCCTTTACATGGTGCATCTCATTACAGGGGCATTTACACTGCGCATCTCATTACAGGGGCCTTTACACGGCGCATCTCATTACAGGGGCATTTACACTGCACATCTCATTACAGGGGCCTTTACACTGCGCATCTCATTACAAGGGCCTTTACACTGCGCATATCATTACAGGGGCATTTACACTGCGCATCTCATTACAGGGGCATCTACACTGCGCATCTCATTACAGGGGCAATTACGCGGCGCATCTCATTACAGGGGCATTTACACGGCGCATCTCATTACAGGGGCCTTTACACGGCGCATCTCATTACAGGGGCCTTTACACTGCACATCTCATTACAGGGGCCTTTACACTGCGCATCTCATTACAGGGGCATTTACACTGCGCATCTCATTACAGGGGCATTTACACTGGGCATCTCATTACAGGGGCATTTACACTGGGCATATCATACAGGGGGCATTTACACTGCACATCTCATTAAAGGGCATTTACACTGCGCATCTCATTATGGGGCATTTACACTGCGCATCTCATTACAGGGGCATTTACACTGCGCATCTCATTACAGGGGCCTTTACACTGCGCATCTCATTACAGGGGCCTTTACACTGCGCATCTCATTACAGGGGCATTTACACTGCGCATCTCATTACAGGGGCATTTACACTGGGCATCTCATTACAGGGGCATTTACACTGGGCATATCATTACAGGGGGCATTTACACTGCACATCTCATTAAAGGGCATTTACACTGTGCATCTCATTATGGGGCATTTACACTGCGCATCTCATTACAGGGGCATTTACACTGCGCATCTCATTACAGGGGACTTTACACTGCGCATCTCATTACAGGGGCCTTTACACTGCGCATCTCATTACAGGGGCATTTACACTGCGCATCTCATTACAGGTGCATTTACACTGCGCATCTCATTACAGGGGCATTTACACTATGCATCTCATTTCGGGGCATTTACACTGCGCATCTCATTAAGGGGCATTTACACTGGGCATCTCATTACGGTGCATTTAAACTGCGCATCTCATTACAGTGGCATTTACACTGCGCATCTCATTACAGGGGCCTTTACACTGCGCATCTCATTACAGGGGCCTTTACACTTCGCATCTCATTACTGGGCATTTACACTGCGCATCTCATTACAGGGGCATCTACACTGCGCATCTCATTACAGGGGCAATTACGCGGCGCATCTCATTACAGGGGCATTTACACGGCGCATCTCATTACAGGGGCCTTTACACGGCGCATCTCATTACAGGGGCCTTTACACTGCACATCTCATTACAGGGGCCTTTACACTGCGCATCTCATTACAGGGGCATTTACACTGCGCATCTCATTACAGGGGCATTTACACTGGGCATCTCATTACAGGGGCATTTACACTGGGCATATCATTACAGGGGGCATTTACACTGCACATCTCATTAAAGGGCATTTACACTGCGCATTTCATTACGGGGCATTTACACTGCGCATCTCATTACGGGGCATTTACATTGCGCATCTCATTATGGGGCCTTTACAATGCGCATCTCATTACAGGGGCCTTTACTCTGCGCATCTCATTACAGGGTCATTTGCACTGCGCATCTCATTACAGGGGCATTTACACTGGGCATCTCATTACAGGGGCATTTACACTGGGCATCTCATTACAGGGGGCATTTACACTGCACATCTCATTACGGGGCATTTACACTGCGCATCTCATTACGGGGCATTTACACTGCGCATCTCATTACGGGGCATTTACACTGCGCATCTCATTACAGGGGCATTTACACTGCGCATCTCATTACAGGGGCATTTACACTGCGCATCTCATTACAGGGGCATTTACACTGCGCATCTTATTACAGGGGCCTTTACACTGCGCATCTCATTATGGGGCCTTTACACTGTGCATCTCATTACAGGGGCCTTTACACTGCGCATCTCATTACTGGGCATTTACACTGCGCATCTCATTACAGGGGCATTTACACTGCGCATCTCATTACAGGGGCATTTACACTGCGCATCTCATTACAGGGACATATACACTGCGCATCTCATTACAGTGGCATTTACACTGCGCATCTCATTAAAGGGGCCTTTACACTGCGCATCTCATTACGGGGCTTTTACACTGCGCATCTCATTACAGGGGCCTTTACACTGCGCATCTCATTATGGGGCATTTACACTGCGCATCTCATTACAGGGGCATTTACACTGCGCATCTCATTACAGGGGCATTTACACTGCGCATCTCATTACAGGGGCCTTTACACTGCGCATCTCATTACGGGGCTTTTACACTGCGCATCTCATTACAGGGGCCTTTACACTGCGCATCTCATTACAGGGGCATTTACACTGCGCATCTCATTACAGGGGCATTCACACTGCGCATCTCATTACTGGGGCATTTACACTGCGCATCTCATTACAGGGGCATTTACACTGCGCATCTCATTACAGTGGGCATTTACACTGCACATCTCATTAAGGGGCATTTACACTGCGCATCTCATTACGGGGCATTTACACTGCACATCTCATTACGGGGCATTTACACTGCGCATCTCATTACAGGGGCATTTACACTGCGCATCTCATTACAGGGGCATTTACACTGCGCATATCATTACAGGGGCCTTTACACTGCGCATCTCATTATGGGGCCTTTACACTGCGCATCTCATTACAGTGGCCTTTACACTGCGCATCTCATTACTGGCATTTACACTGCGCATCTCATTACAGGGGCATTTACACTGCGCATCTCATTACAGGGACATATACACTGCGCATCTCATTACAGTGGCATTTACACTGCGCATCTCATTAAAGGGGCCTTTACACTGCGCATCTCATTACGGGGCTTTTACACTGCGCATCTCATTACAGGGGCTTTACACTGCGCATCTCATTACGGGGCATTTACATTGCGCATCTCATTACAGGGGCATTTACACTGCGCATCTCATTACAGGGGCATTTACACTGCGCATCTCATTAAAGGGGCCTTTACACTGCGCATCTCATTACGGGGCTTTTACACTGCGCATCTCATTACAGGGGCCTTTACACTGCGCATCTCATTACGGGGCATTTACACTGGGCATCTCATTACAGGGGCATTTACACTGGGCATATCATTACAGGGGGCATTTACACTGCACATCTCATTAAAGGGCATTTACACTGTGCATCTCATTATGGGGCATTTACACTGCGCATCTCATTACAGGGGCATTTACACTGCGCATCTCATTACAGGGGACTTTACACTGCGCATCTCATTACAGGGGCCTTTACACTGCGCATCTCATTACAGGGGCATTTACACTGCGCATCTCATTACAGGTGCATTTACACTGCGCATCTCATTACAGGGGCATTTACACTATGCATCTCATTTCGGGGCATTTACACTGCGCATCTCATTAAGGGGCATTTACACTGGGCATCTCATTACGGTGCATTTAAACTGCGCATCTCATTACAGTGGCATTTACACTGCGCATCTCATTACAGGGGCCTTTACACTGCGCATCTCATTACAGGGGCCTTTACACTGCGCATCTCATTACTGGGCATTTACACTGCGCATCTCATTACAGGGGCATCTACACTGCGCATCTCATTACAGGGGCAATTACGCGGCGCATCTCATTACAGGGGCATTTACACGGCGCATCTCATTACAGGGGCCTTTACACGGCGCATCTCATTACAGGGGCCTTTACACTGCACATCTCATTACAGGGGCCTTTACACTGCGCATCTCATTACAGGGGCATTTACACTGGGCATCTCATTACAGGGGCATTTACACTGGGCATATCATTACAGGGGGCATTTACACTGCACATCTCATTAAAGGGCATTTACACTGCGCATTTCATTACGGGGCATTTACACTGCGCATCTCATTACGGGGCATTTACATTGCGCATCTCATTATGGGGCCTTTACAATGCGCATCTCATTACAGGGGCCTTTACTCTGCGCATCTCATTACAGGGTCATTTGCACTGCTCATCTCATTACAGGGGCATTTACACTGGGCATCTCATTACAGGGGCATTTACACTGGGCATCTCATTACAGGGGGCATTTACACTGCACATCTCATTAAGGGGCATTTACACTGCGCATCTCATTACGGGGCATTTACACTGCGCATCTCATTACGGGGCATTTACACTGCGCATCTCATTACAGGGGCATTTACACTGCGCATCTCATTACAGGGGCATTTACACTGCGCATCTCATTACAGGGGCATTTACACTGCGCATCTTATTACAGGGGCCTTTACACTGCGCATCTCATTATGGGGCCTTTACACTGCGCATCTCATTACAGGGGCCTTTACACTGCGCATCTCATTACTGGGCATTTACACTGCGCATCTCATTACAGGGGCATTTACACTGCGCATCTCATTACAGGGGCATTTACACTGCGCATCTCATTACAGGGACATATACACTGCGCATCTCATTACAGTGGCATTTACACTGCGCATCTCATTAAAGGGGCCTTTACACTGCGCATCTCATTACGGGGCTTTTACACTGCGCATCTCATTACAGGGGCCTTTACACTGCGCATCTCATTATGGGGCATTTACACTGCGCATCTCATTACAGGGGCATTTACACTGCGCATCTCATTACAGGGGCATTTACACTGCGCATCTCATTACAGGGGCCTTTACACTGCGCATCTCATTACGGGGCTTTTACACTGCGCATCTCATTACAGGGGCCTTTACACTGCTCATCTCATTACAGGGGCATTTACACTGCGCATCTCATTACAGGGGCATTCACACTGCGCATCTCATTACTGGGGCATTTACACTGCGCATCTCATTACAGGGGCATTTACACTGCGCATCTCATTACAGTGGGCATTTACACTGCACATCTCATTAAGGGGCATTTACACTGCGCATCTCATTACGGGGCATTTACACTGCACATCTCATTACGGGGCATTTACACTGCGCATCTCATTACAGGGGCATTTACACTGCGCATCTCATTACAGGGGCATTTACACTGCGCATATCATTACAGGGGCCTTTACACTGCGCATCTCATTATGGGGCCTTTACACTGCGCATCTCATTACAGTGGCCTTTACACTGCGCATCTCATTACTGGCATTTACACTGCGCATCTCATTACAGGGGCATTTACACTGCGCATCTCATTACAGGGACATATACACTGCGCATCTCATTACAGTGGCATTTACACTGCGCATCTCATTAAAGGGGCCTTTACACTGCGCATCTCATTACGGGGCTTTTACACTGCGCATCTCATTACAGGGGCTTTACACTGCGCATCTCATTACGGGGCATTTACATTGCGCATCTCATTACAGGGGCATTTACACTGCGCATCTCATTACAGGGGCATTTACACTGCGCATCTCATTAAAGGGGCCTTTACACTGCGCATCTCATTACGGGGCTTTTACACTGTGCATCTCATTACAGGGGCCTTTACACTGCGCATCTCATTACGGGGCATTTACACTGCGCATCTCATTACAGGGGCATTTACACTGCGCATCTCATTACAGGGGCATTTACACTGCGCATCTCATTACAGGGGCATTTACACTGCGCATCTCATTACAGGGGCATTTACACTGCGCATCTCATTACAGGGGCATTTACACTGCGCATCTCATTACAGGGGCATTTACACTGCGCATCTCATTACAGGGGCATTTACACTGCGCATCTCATTACAGGGGCATTTACACTGCGCATCTCATTACAGGGGCCTTTACACTGCGCATCTCATTACAGGGGCCTTTACACTGTGCATCTCATTACAGGGGCATTTACACTGCGCATCTCATTACAGGGGCCTTTACATGGCGCATCTCATTACAGGAGCCTTTACACTGCGCATCTCATTACAGGGGCCTTTACACTGCGCATCTCATTACAGGGGCATTTACACTGCGCATCTCATTACAGGGGCATTCACACTGCGCATCTCATTACTGGGGCATTTACACTGCGCATCTCATTACTGGGGCATTTACACTGCGCATCTCATTACAGGGGCATTTACACTGCGCATCTCATTACAGTGGGCATTTACACTGCACATCTCATTACGGGGCATTTACACTGCGCATCTCATTACAGGGGCATTTATACTGCGCATCTCATTACAGGGGCATTTACACTGCGCATATCATTACAGGGGCCTTTACACTGCGCATCTCATTATGGGGCCTTTACACTGCGCATCTCATTACAGGGGCCTTTACACTGCGCATCTCATTACTGGCATTTACACTGTGCATCTCATTACAGGGGGCATTTACACTGCGCATCTCATTACAGGGACATATACACTGCGCATCTCATTACAGTGGCATTTACACTGCGCATCTCATTAAAGGGGCCTTTACACTGCGCATCTCATTACGGGGCTTTTACACTGCGCATCTCATTACAGGGGCCTTTACACTGCGCATCTCATTACGGGGCATTTACATTGCGCATCTCATTACAGGGGCATTTACACTGCGCATCTCATTACAGGGGCATTTACACTGCGCATCTCATTAAAGGGGCCTTTACACTGCGCATCTCATTACGGGGCTTTTACACTGCGCATCTCATTACAGGGGCCTTTACACTGCGCATCTCATTACGGGGCATTTACACTGCTCATCTCATTACAGGGGCATTTACACTGCGCATCTCATTACAGGGGCATTTACACTGCGCATCTCATTACAGGGGCATTTACACTGCGCATCTCATTACAGGGGCATTTACACTGCGCATCTCATTACAGGGGCATTTACACTGCGCATCTCATTACAGGGGCATTTACACTGCGCATCTCATTACAGGGGCCTTTACACTGCGCATCTCATTACAGGGGCCTTTACACTGTGCATCTCATTACAGGGGCATTTACACTGCGCATCTCATTACAGGGGCCTTTACACTGCTCATCTCATTACAGGGGCATTTACACTGCGCATATCATTACAGGGGCCTTTACACTGCGCATCTCATTATGGGGCCTTTACACTGCGCATCTCATTACAGTGGCCTTTACACTGCGCATCTCATTACTGGCATTTACACTGCGCATCTCATTACAGGGGCATTTACACTGCGCATCTCATTACAGGGACATATACACTGCGCATCTCATTACAGTGGCATTTACACTGCGCATCTCATTAAAGGGGCCTTTACACTGCGCATCTCATTACGGGGCTTTTACACTGCGCATCTCATTACAGGGGCTTTACACTGCGCATCTCATTACGGGGCATTTACATTGCGCATCTCATTACAGGGGCATTTACACTGCGCATCTCATTACAGGGGCATTTACACTGCGCATCTCATTAAAGGGGCCTTTACACTGCGCATCTCATTACGGGGCTTTTACACTGCGCATCTCATTACAGGGGCCTTTACACTGCGCATCTCATTACGGGGCATTTACACTGCGCATCTCATTACAGGGGCATTTACACTGCGCATCTCATTACAGGGGCATTTACACTGCGCATCTCATTACAGGGGCATTTACACTGCGCATCTCATTACAGGGGCATTTACACTGCGCATCTCATTACAGGGGCATTTACACTGCGCATCTCATTACAGGGGCCTTTACACTGCGCATCTCATTACAGGGGCCTTTACACTGTGCATCTCATTACAGGGGCATTTACACTGCGCATCTCATTACAGGGGCCTTTACATGGCGCATCTCATTACAGGAGCCTTTACACTGCGCATCTCATTACAGGGGCCTTTTCACTGCGCATCTCATTACAGGGGCATTTACACTGCGCATCTCATTACAGGGGCATTCACACTGCGCATCTCATTACTGGGGCATTTACACTGCGCATCTCATTACAGGGGCATTTACACTGCGCATCTCATTACAGTGGGCATTTACACTGCACATCTCATTACGGGGCATTTACACTGCGCATTTCATTACAGGGGCATTTACACTGCGCATCTCATTACAGGGGCATTTACACTGCGCATATCATTACAGGGGCCTTTACACTGCGCATCTCATTATGGGGCCTTTACACTGCGCATCTCATTACAGGGGCCTTTACACTGCGCATCTCATTACTGGCATTTACACTGCGCATCTCATTACAGGGGCATTTACACTGCGCATCTCATTACAGGGACATATACACTGCGCATCTCATTACAGTGGCATTTACACTGCGCATCTCATTAAAGGGGCCTTTACACTGCGCATCTCATTACGGGGCTTTTAAACTGCGCATCTCATTACAGGGGCCTTTACACTGCGCATCTCATTACGGGGCATTTACATTGCGCATCTCATTACAGGGGCATTTACACTGCGCATCTCATTACAGGGGCATTTACACTGCGCATCTCATTAAAGGGGCCTTTACACTGCGCATCTCATTACGGGGCTTTTACACTGCGCATCTCATTACAGGGGCCTTTACACTGCGCATCTCATTACGGGGCATTTACACTGCTCATCTCATTACAGGGGCATTTACACTGCGCATCTCATTACAGGGGCATTTACACTGCGCATCTCATTACAGGGGCATTTACACTGCGCATCTCATTACAGGGGCATTTACACTGCGCATCTCATTACAGGGGCATTTACACTGCGCATCTCATTACAGGGGCATTTACACTGCGCATCTCATTACAGGGGCATTTACACTGCGCATCTCATTACAGGGGCATTTACACTGCGCATCTCATTACAGGGGCCTTTACACTGCGCATCTCATTACAGGGGCCTTTACACTGTGCATCTCATTACAGGGGCATTTACACTGCGCATCTCATTACAGGGGCCTTTACACTGCTCATCTCATTACAGGGGCATTTACACTGCGCATCTCATTACAGGGGCCTTTACACTGCGCATCTCAATACGGGGCCTTTCCACTGAGCATCTCATTACAGGGGCCTTTACACTGCGCATCTCATTACAGGGGCCTTTACACTGCGCATCTCATTACAGGGGCCTTTACACTGTGCATCTCATTACAGGGGCATTTACACTGCGCATCTCATTACAGGGGCCTTTACACTGCGCATCTCATTACAAGGGCCTTTACACTGCGCATCTCATTACAGGGGCATTTACACAGCGCATCTCATTACAGGGGCATCTACACTGCGCATCTCATTACAGGGGCAATTACACGGCGCATCTCATTACAGGGGCATTTACACGGCGCATCTCATTACAGGGGCCTTTACACGGCGCATCTCATTACAGGGGCCTTTACACTGCACATCTCATTACAGGGGCCTTTACACTGCGCATCTCATTACAGGGGCATTTACACTCCGCATCTCATTACAGGGGCATTTACACTGGGCATCTCATTACAGGGGCATTTACACTGGGCATATCATTACAGGGGGCATTTACACTGCACATCTCATTAAGGGGCATTTACACTGCGCATCTCATTACAGGGACATATACACTGCGCATCTCATTACAGTGGCATTTACACTGCGCATCTCATTAAAGGGGCCTTTACACTGCGCATCTCATTACAGGGGCCTTTACACTGCGCATCTCATTACGGGGCATTTACATTGCGCATCTCATTACAGGGGCATTTACACTGCGCATCTCATTACAGGGGCATTTACACTGGGCATCTCATTACGGGGCTTTTACACTGCGCATCTCATTACAGGGGCCTTTACACTGCGCATCTCATTACGGGGCATTTACACTGCACATCTCATTACAGGGGCCTTTACACTGCGCATCTCATTACAGGGGCATTTACACTCCGCATCTCATTACAGGGGCATTTACACTGGGCATCTCATTACAGGGGCATTTACACTGGGCATATCATTACAGGGGGCATTTACACTGCACATCTCATTAAGGGGCATTTACACTGCGCATCTCATTACAGGGACATATACACTGCGCATCTCATTACAGTGGCATTTACACTGCGCATCTCATTACATTGGCATTTACACTGCGCATCTCATTAAAGGGGCCTTTACACTGCGCATCTCATTACAGGGGCCTTTCCACTGCGCATCTCATTACGGGGCATTTACATTGCGCATCTCATTACAGGGGCATTTACACTGCGCATCTCATTACAGGGGCATTTACACTGGGCATCTCATTACGGGGCTTTTACACTGCGCATCTCATTACAGGGGCCTTTACACTGCGCATCTCATTACGGGGCATTTACACTGCGCATCTCATTACAGGAGCATTTACACTGCGCATCTCATTACAGGGGCATTTACACTGCGCATCTCATTACAGGGGCATTTACACTGCGCATCTCATTACAGGGGCCTTTACACTGCGCATCTCATTACAGGGGCCTTTACACGGTGCATCTCATTACAGGGGCATTTACACTGCGCATCTCATTACAGGGGCCTTTACATGGCGCATCTCATTACAGGGGCCTTTACACTGCGCATCTCAATACGGGGCCTTTCCACTGCGCATCTCATTACAGGGGCCTCTACACTGCGCATCTCATTACAGGGGCCTTTACACTGCGCATCTCATTACTGGGGCCTTTACACTGTGCATCTCATTACAGGGGCATTTACACGGCGCATCTCATTACAGGGGCCTTTACACGGCGCATCTCATTACAGGGGCCTTTACACTGCACATCTCATTACAGGGGCCTTTACACTGCGCATCTCATTACAGGGGCATTTACACTGCGCATCTCATTACAGGGGCATTTACACTGGGCATCTCATTACAGGGGCATTTACACTGGGCATATCATTACAGGGGGCATTTACACTGCACATCTCATTAAGGGGCATTTACACTGCGCATCTCATTACGGGGCATTTACACTGCGCATCTCATTACGGGGCATTTACACTGCGCATCTCATTATGGGGCCTTTACAATGCGCATCTCATTACAGGGGCCTTTACACTGCGCATCTCATTACAGGGTCATTTGCACTGCACATCTCATTAAGGGGCATTTACACTGCGCATCTCATTACGGGGCATTTACACTGCGCATCTCATTACGGGGCATTTACACTGCGCATCTCATTACGGGGCATTTACACTGCACATCTCATTACAGGGGCATTTACACTGCGCATCTCATTACAGGGGCCTTTACACTGCGCATCTCATTATGGGGCCTTTACACTGCGCATCTCATTACAGGGGCCTTTACACTGCGCATCTCATTACAGGGGCCTTTACACTGCGCATCTCATTACTGGGCATTTACACTGCGCATCTCATTACAGGGGCATTTACACTGCGCATCTCATTACAGGGGCATTTACACTGCGCATCTCATTACAGGGACATATACACTGCGCATCTCATTACAGTGGCATTTACACTGCGCATCTCATTAAAGGGGCCTTTACACTGCGCATCTCATTACGGGGCTTTTACACTGCGCATCTCATTACAGGGGCCTTTACACTGCGCATCTCATTATGGGGCATTTACACTGCGCATCTCATTACTGGGGCATTTACACTGCGCATCTCATTACAGGGGCATTTACACTGCGCATCTCATTACAGGGGCCTTTACACTGCGCATCTCATTACGGGGCTTTTACACTGCGCATCTCATTACAGGGGCCTTTACACTGCGCATCTCATTACGGGGCATTTACACTGCGCATCTCATTACAGGGGCATTTACACTGCGCATCTCATTACAGGGGCATTTACACTGCGCATCTCATTACAGGGGCATTTACACTGCGCATCTCATTACGGGGCATTTACACTGCGCATCTCATTACGGGGCATTTACACTGCTCATCTCATTACAGGGGCATTTACACTGCGCATCTCATTACAGGGGCATTTACACTGCACATCTCATTACAGGGGCCTTTACACTGCGCATCTCATTATGGGGCCTTTACACTGCGCATCTCATTACAGGGGCCTTTACACTGTGCATCTCATTACTGGGCATTTACACTGCGCATCTCATTACAGGGTCATTTACACTGCGCATCTCATTACAGGGGCATTTACACTGCGCATCTCATTACAGGGACATATACACTGCGCATCTCATTACAGTGGCATTTACACTGCGCATCTCATTAAAGGGGCCTTTACACTGCGCATCTCATTACGGGGCTTTTACACTGCGCATCTCATTACAGGGGCCTTTACACTGCGCATCTCATTACGGGGCATTTACATTGCGCATCTCATTACAGGGGCATTTACACTGCGCATCTCATTACAGGGGCATTTACACTGCACATCTCATTAAAGGGGCCTTTACACTGCGCATCTCATTACGGGGCTTTTACACTGCGCATCTCATTACGGGGCTTTTACACTGCGCATCTCATTACAGGGGCCTTTACACTGCGCATCTCATTACGGGGCATTTACACTGCGCATCTCATTACAGGGGCATTTACACTGCGCATCTCATTACAGGGGCATTTACACTGCGCATCTCATTACAGGGGCATTTACACTGCGCATCTCATTACAGGGGCATTTACACTGCGCATCTCATTACAGGGGCATTTACACTGCGCATCTCATTACAGGGGCATTTACACTGCGCATCTCATTACAGGGGCATTTACACTGCGCATCTCATTACAGGGGCCTTTACACTGCGCATCTCATTACAGGGGCCTTTACACTGTACATCTCATTACAGGGGCATTTACACTGCGCATCTCATTACAGGGGCCTTTACATGGCGCATCTCATTACAGGGGCCTTTACACTGCGCATCTCAATACGGGGCCTTTCCACTGCGCATCTCATTACAGGGGCCTTTACACTGCGCATCTCATTACAGGGGCCTTTACACTGTGCATCTCATTACAGGGGCATTTACACTGCGCATCTCATTACAGGGGCCTTTACACGGCGCATCTCATTACAGGGGCCTTTTCACTGCGCATCTCATTACAGGGGCCTTTACACTGCGCATCTCATTACAAGGGCCTTTACACTGCGCATCTCATTACAGGGGCATTTACACTGCGCATCTCATTACAGGGGCATCTACACTGCGCATCTCATTACAGGAGCAATTACACGGCGCATCTCATTACAGGGGCATTTACACGGCGCATCTCATTACAGGGGCCTTTACACTGCACATCTCATTACAGGGGCCTTTACACTGCGCATCTCATTACAGGGGCATTTACACTGCGCATCTCATTACAGGGGCATTTACACTGGGCATCTCATTACAGGGGCATTTACACTGGGCATATCATTACAGGGGGCATTTACACTGCACATCTCATTAAGGGGCATTTACACTGCGCATCTAATTACGGGGCATTTACACTGCGCATCTCATTACGGGGCTTTACACTGCGCATCTCATTATGGGGCCTTTACAATGCGCAATTCATTACAGGGGCCTTTACACTGCGCATCTCATTACTGGGCATTTACACTGCACATCTCATTACAGGGGCATTTACACTGCGCATCTCATTACAGGGGCATTTACACTGCGCATCTCATTACAGGGACATTTACACTGCGCATCTCATTACAGGGGCATTTACACTGCGCATCTCATTAAAGGGGCCTTTACACTGCGCATCTCATTACGGGGCTTTTACACTGCGCATCTCATTACAGGGGCCTTTACACTGCGCATCTCATTACGGGGCATTTACACTGCGCATCTCATTACAGGGGCATTTACACTGCGCATCTCATTACAGGGGCATTTACACTGGGCATCTCATTACACGGGCATTTACACTGCGCATCACATTACAGGGGCATTTACACTGCGCATCTCATTACAGGGGCATTTACACTGCGCATCTCATTACAGGGGCATTTACACTGCGCATCTCATTACAGGGGCCTTTACACTGCGCATCTCATTACAGGGGCCTTTACACTGCGCATCTCATTACAGGGGCCTTTACACTGCGCATCTCATTACAGGGGCCTTTACACTGTGCATCTCATTACAGGGGCATTTACACTGCGCATCTCATTACAGGGGCCTTTACATGGCGCATCTCATTACAGGGGTCTTTACACTGCGCATCTCATTACAGGGGCCTCTACACTGCGCATCTCATTACGGGGCCTCTACACTGCGCATCTCATTACAGGGGCATTTACACTGCGCATCTCATTAAAGGGGCATTTACACTGCGCATCTCATTACAGGGGCATATACACTGTGCATCTCATTACAGGGGCATTTACACTGCGCATCTCATTACAGGGGCATTTACACTGCGCATCTCATTACGGGGCATTTACACTGCGCATCTCATTACGGGGCATTTACACTGCGCATCTCATTACGGGGCATTTACACTTCGCATCTCATTACAGGGGCATTTACACTGCGCATCTCATTACGGGGCTTTTACACTGCGCATCTCATTACAGGGGCCTTTACACTGCGCATCTCATTACAGGGGCCTTTACACTGTGCATCTCATTACAGGGGCATTTACACTGCGCATCTCATTACAGGGGCATTTTCACTGCGCATCTCATTACAGGGGCCTTTACACTGCGCATCTCATTACAGGGGCCTTTACACTGTGCATCTCATTACAGGGGCATTTACACTGCGCATCTCATTACAGGGGCCTTTACATGGCGCATCTCATTACAGGGGCCTTTACACTGCGCATCTCAATACGGGGCCTTTCCACTGCGCATCTCATTACAGGGGCCTTTACACTGTGCATCTCATTACAGGGGCATTTACACTGCGCATCTCATTACAGGGGCCTTTACATGGCGCATCTCATTACAGGGTCATTTACACTGCGCATCTCATTACAGGGGCATTTACACTGCGCATCTCATTACAGGGACATATACACTGCGCATCTCATTACAGTGGCATTTACACTGCGCATCTCATTAAAGGGGCCTTTACACTGCGCATCTCATTACGGGGCTTTTACACTGCGCATCTCATTACAGGGGCCTTTACACTGCGCATCTCATTACAGGGGCATTTACATTGCGCATCTCATTACAGGGGCATTTACACTGCGCATCTCATTACAGGGGCATTTACACTGCACATCTCATTAAAGGGGCCTTTACACTGCGCATCTCATTACGGGGCTTTTACACTGCGCATCTCATTACAGGGGCCTTTACACTGCGCATCTCATTACGGGGCATTTACACTGCACATCTCATTACAGGGGCATTTACACTGCGCATCTCATTACAGGGGCATTTACACTGCGCATCTCATTACAGGGGCATTTACACTGCGCATCTCATTACAGGGGCATTTACACTGCGCATCTCATTACAGGGGCATTTACACTGCGCATCTCATTACAGGGGCATTTACACTGCGCATCTCATTACAGGGGCATTTACACTGCGCATCTCATTACAGGGGCATTTACACTGCGCATCTCATTACAGGGGCCTTTACACTGCGCATCTCATTACAGGGGCCTTTACACTGTGCATCTCATTACAGGGGCATTTACACTGCGCATCTCATTACAGGGGCCTTTACATGGCGCATCTCATTACAGGGGCCTTTACACTGCGCATCTCAATACGGGGCCTTTCCACTGCGCATCTCATTACAGGGGCATTTACACTGCGCATCTCATTACAGGGGCCTTTACACGGCGCATCTCATTACAGGGGCCTTTACACTGCACATCTCATTACAGGGGCCTTTACACTGCGCATCTCATTACAGGGGCATTTACACTCCGCATCTCATTACAGGGGCATTTACACTGGGCATCTCATTACAGGGGGCATTTACACTGCACATCTCATTAAGGGGCATTTACACTGCGCATCTCATTACAGGGACATATACACTGCGCATCTCATTACAGTGGCATTTACACTGCGCATCTCATTACGGGGCATTTACATTGCGCATCTCAGTACAGGGGCATTTACACTGCGCATCTCATTACAGGGGCATTTACACTGGGCATCTCATTACGGGGCTTTTACACTGCGCATCTCATTACAGGGGCCTTTACACTGCGCATCTCATTACGGGGCATTTACACTGCACATCTCATTACAGGGGCCTTTACACTGCACATCTCATTACAGGGGCCTTTACACTGCGCATCTCATTACAGGGGCATTTACACTCCGCATCTCATTACAGGGGCATTTACACTGGGCATCTCATTACAGGGGCATTTACACTGGGCATATCATTACAGGGGGCATTTACACTGCACATCTCATTAAGGGGCATTTACACTGCGCATCTCATTACAGGGACATATACACTGCGCATCTCATTACAGTGGCATTTACACTGCGCATCTCATTAAAGGGGCCTTTACACTGCGCATCTCATTACAGGGGCCTTTACACTGCGCATCTCATTACGGGGCATTTACATTGCGCATCTCATTACAGGGGCATTTACACTGCGCATCTCATTACAGGGGCATTTACACTGGGCATCTCATTACGGGGCTTTTACACTGCGCATCTCATTACAGGGGCCTTTACACTGCGCATCTCATTACGGGGCATTTACACTGCACATCTCATTACAGGGGCCTTTACACTGCGCATCTCATTACAGGGGCATTTACACTCCGCATCTCATTACAGGGGCATTTACACTGGGCATCTCATTACAGGGGCATTTACACTGGGCATATCATTACAGGGGGCATTTACACTGCACATCTCATTAAGGGGCATTTACACTGCGCATCTCATTACAGGGACATATACACTGCGCATCTCATTACAGTGGCATTTACACTGCGCATCTCATTACAGTGGCATTTACACTGCGCATCTCATTAAAGGGGCCTTTACACTGCGCATCTCATTACAGGGGCCTTTCCACTGCGCATCTCATTACGGGGCATTTACATTGCGCATCTCATTACAGGGGCATTTACACTGCGCATCTCATTACAGGGGCATTTACACTGGGCATCTCATTACGGGGCTTTTACACTGCGCATCTCATTACAGGGGCCTTTACACTGCGCATCTCATTACGGGGCATTTACACTGCGCATCTCATTACAGGAGCATTTACACTGCGCATCTCATTACAGGGGCATTTACACTGCGCATCTCATTACAGGGGCATTTACACTGCGCATCTCATTACAGGGGCCTTTACACTGCGCATCTCATTACAGGGGCCTTTACACGGTGCATCTCATTACAGGGGCATTTACACTGCGCATCTCATTACAGGGGCCTTTACATGGCGCATCTCATTACAGGGGCCTTTACACTGCGCATCTCAATACGGGGCCTTTCCACTGCGCATCTCATTACAGGGGCCTTTACACTGCGCATCTCATTACAGGGGCCTTTACACTGCGCATCTCATTACTGGGGCCTTTACACTGTGCATCTCATTACAGGGGCATTTACACGGCGCATCTCATTACAGGGGCCTTTACACGGCGCATCTCATTACAGGGGCCTTTACACTGCACATCTCATTACAGGGGCCTTTACACTGCGCATCTCATTACAGGGGCATTTACACTGCGCATCTCATTACAGGGGCATTTACACTGGGCATCTCATTACAGGGGCATTTACACTGGGCATATCATTACAGGGGGCATTTACACTGCACATCTCATTAAGGGGCATTTACACTGCGCATCTCATTACGGGGCATTTACACTGCGCATCTCATTACGGGGCATTTACACTGCGCATCTCATTATGGGGCCTTTACAATGCGCATCTCATTACAGGGGCCTTTACACTGCGCATCTCATTACAGGGTCATTTGCACTGCACATCTCATTAAGGGGCATTTACACTGCGCATCTCATTACGGGGCATTTACACTGCGCATCTCATTACGGGGCATTTACACTGCGCATCTCATTACGGGGCATTTACACTGCACATCTCATTACAGGGGCATTTACACTGCGCATCTCATTACAGGGGCCTTTACACTGCGCATCTCATTATGGGGCCTTTACACTGCGCATCTCATTACAGGGGCCTTTACACTGCGCATCTCATTACAGGGGCCTTTACACTGCGCATCTCATTACTGGGCATTTACACTGCGCATCTCATTACAGGGGCATTTACACTGCGCATCTCATTTCAGGGGCATTTACACTGCGCATCTCATTACAGGGACATATACACTGCGCATCTCATTACAGTGGCATTTACACTGCGCATCTCATTAAAGGGGCCTTTACACTGCGCATCTCATTACGGGGCTTTTACACTGCGCATCTCATTACAGGGGCCTTTACACTGCGCATCTCATTATGGGGCATTTACACTGCGCATCTCATTACTGGGGCATTTACACTGCGCATCTCATTACAGGGGCATTTACACTGCGCATCTCATTACAGGGGCCTTTACACTGCGCATCTCATTACGGGGCTTTTACACTGCGCATCTCATTACAGGGGCCTTTACACTGCGCATCTCATTACGGGGCATTTACACTGCGCATCTCATTACAGGGGCATTTACACTGCGCATCTCATTACAGGGGCATTTACACTGCGCATCTCATTACAGGGGCATTTACACTGCGAATCTCATTACGGGGCATTTACACTGCTTATCTCATTACGGGGCATTTACACTGCTCATCTCATTACAGGGGCATTTACACTGCGCATCTCATTACAGGGGCATTTACACTGCACATCTCATTACAGGGGCCTTTACACTGCGCATCTCATTATGGGGCCTTTACACTGCGCATCTCATTACAGGGGCCTTTACACTGTGCATCTCATTACTGGGCATTTACACTGCGCATCTCATTACAGGGTCATTTACACTGCGCATCTCATTACAGGGGCATTTACACTGCGCATCTCATTACAGGGACATATACACTGCGCATCTCATTACAGTGGCATTTACACTGCGCATCTCATTAAAGGGGCCTTTACACTGCGCATCTCATTACGGGGCTTTTACACTGCGCATCTCATTACAGGGGCCTTTACACTGCGCATCTCATTACGGGGCATTTACATTGCGCATCTCATTACAGGGGCATTTACACTGCGCATCTCATTACAGGGGCATTTACACTGCACATCTCATTACGGGGCTTTTACACTGCGCATCTCATTACAGGGGCCTTTACACTGCGCATCTCATTACGGGGCATTTACACTGCGCATCTCATTACAGGGGCATTTACACTGCGCATCTCATTACAGGGGCATTTACACTGCGCATCTCATTACAGGGGCATTTACACTGCGCATCTCATTACAGGGGCATTTACACTGCGCATCTCATTACAGGGGCATTTACACTGCGCATCTCATTACAGGGGCATTTACACTGCGCATCTCATTACAGGGGCATTTACACTGCGCATCTCATTACAGGGGCCTTTACACTGCGCATCTCATTACAGGGGCCTTTACACTGTACATCTCATTACAGGGGCATTTACACTGCGCATCTCATTACAGGGGCCTTTACATGGCGCATCTCATTACAGGGGCCTTTACACTGCGCATCTCATTACAGGGGCCTTTACACTGCGCATCTCATTACAGGGGCCTTTACACTGTGCATCTCATTACAGGGGCATTTACACTGCGCATCTCATTACAGGGGCCTTTACACGGCGCATCTCATTACAGGGGCCTTTTCACTGCGCATCTCATTACAGGGGCCTTTACACTGCGCATCTCATTACAAGGGCCTTTACACTGCGCATCTCATTACAGGGGCATTTACACTGCGCATCTCATTACAGGGGCATCTACACTGCGCATCTCATTACAGGAGCAATTACACGGCGCATCTCATTACAGGGGCATTTACACGGCGCATCTCATTACAGGGGCCTTTACACTGCACATCTCATTACAGGGGCCTTTACACTGCGCATCTCATTACAGGGGCCTTTACACTGCGCATCTCATTACAGGGGCATTTACACTGCGCATCTCATTACAGGGGCATTTACACTGGGCATCTCATTACAGGGGCATTTACACTGGGCATATCATTACAGGGGGCATTTACACTGCACATCTCATTAAGGGGCATTTACACTGCGCATCTAATTACGGGGCATTTACACTGCGCATCTCATTACGGGGCTTTACACTGCGCATCTCATTATGGGGCCTTTACAATGCGCAATTCATTACAGGGGCCTTTACACTGCGCATCTCATTACTGGGCATTTACACTGCACATCTCATTACAGGGGCATTTACACTGCGCATCTCATTACAGGGGCATTTACACTGCGCATCTCATTACAGGGACATTTACACTGCGCATCTCATTACAGGGGCATTTACACTGCGCATCTCATTAAAGGGGCCTTTACACTGCGCATCTCATTACGGGGCTTTTACACTGCGCATCTCATTACAGGGGCCTTTACACTGCGCATCTCATTACGGGGCCTTTACACTGCACATCTCATTACAGGGGCCTTTACACTGCGCATCTCATTACAGGGGCCTTTACACTGCGCATCTCATTACAGGGGCATTTACACTGCGCATCTCATTACAGGGGCATTTACACTGGGCATCTCATTACAGGGGCATTTACACTGGGCATATCATTACAGGGGGCATTTACACTGCACATCTCATTAAGGGGCATTTACACTGCGCATCTAATTACGGGGCATTTACACTGCGCATCTCATTACGGGGCTTTACACTGCGCATCTCATTATGGGGCCTTTACAATGCGCAATTCATTACAGGGGCCTTTACACTGCGCATCTCATTACTGGGCATTTACACTGCACATCTCATTACAGGGGCATTTACACTGCGCATCTCATTACAGGGGCATTTACACTGCGCATCTCATTACAGGGACATTTACACTGCGCATCTCATTACAGGGGCATTTACACTGCGCATCTCATTAAAGGGGCCTTTACACTGCGCATCTCATTACGGGGCTTTTACACTGCGCATCTCATTACAGGGGCCTTTACACTGCGCATCTCATTACGGGGCATTTACACTGCGCATCTCATTACAGGGGCATTTACACTGCGCATCTCATTACAGGGGCATTTACACTGGGCATCTCATTACACGGGCATTTACACTGCGCATCACATTACAGGGGCATTTACACTGCGCATCTCATTACAGGGGCATTTACACTGCGCATCTCATTACAGGGGCATTTACACTGCGCATCTCATTACAGGGGCCTTTACACTGCGCATCTCATTACAGGGGCCTTTACACTGCGCATCTCATTACAGGGGCCTTTACACTGCGCATCTCATTACAGGGGCCTTTACACTGTGCATCTCATTACAGGGGCATTTACACTGCGCATCTCATTACAGGGGCCTTTACATGGCGCATCTCATTACAGGGTTCTTTACACTGCGCATCTCATTACAGGGGCCTCTACACTGCGCATCTCATTACGGGGCCTCTACACTGCGCATCTCATTACAGGGGCATTTACACTGCGCATCTCATTAAAGGGGCATTTACACTGCGCATCTCATTACAGGGGCATATACACTGTGCATCTCATTACAGGGGCATTTACACTGCGCATCTCATTACAGGGGCATTTACACTGCGCATCTCATTACGGGGCATTTACACTGCGCATCTCATTACGGGGCATTTACACTTCGCATCTCATTACAGGGGCATTTACACTGCGCATCTCATTACGGGGCTTTTACACTGCGCATCTCATTACAGGGGCCTTTACACTGCGCATCTCATTACAGGGGCATTTACATTGCGCATCTCATTACAGGGGCATTTACACTGCGCATCTCATTACAGGGGCATTTACACTGCACATCTCATTAAAGGGGCCTTTTCACTGCGCATCTCATAACGGGGCTTTTACACTGCGCATCTCATTACAGGGGCCTTTACACTGCGCATCTCATTACGGGGCATTTACACTGCGCATCTCATTACAGGGGCATTTACACTGCGCATCTCATTACAGGGGCATTTACACTGCGCATCTCATTACAGTGGCATTTACACTGCGCATCTCATTACAGGGGCATTTACACTGCGCATCTCATTACAGGGGCATTTACACTGCGCATCTCATTACGGGGCATTTACACTGCGCATCTCATTACGGGGCATTTACACTTCGCATCTCATTACAGGGGCATTTACACTGCGCATCTCATTACGGGGCTTTTACACTGCGCATCTCATTACAGGGGCCTTTACACTGCGCATCTCATTACAGGGGCATTTACATTGCGCATCTCATTACAGGGGCATTTACACTGCGCATCTCATTACAGGGGCATTTACACTGCACATCTCATTAAAGGGGCCTTTTCACTGCGCATCTCATAACGGGGCTTTTACACTGCGCATCTCATTACAGGGGCCTTTACACTGCGCATCTCATTACTGGGCATTTACACTGCGCATCTCATTACAGGGTCATTTACACTGCGCATCTCATTACAGGGGCATTTACACTGCGCATCTCATTACAGGGACATATACACTGCGCATCTCATTACAGTGGCATTTACACTGCGCATCTCATTAAAGGGGCCTTTACACTGCGCATCTCATTACGGGGCTTTTACACTGCGCATCTCATTACAGGGGCCTTTACACTGCGCATCTCATTACGGGGCATTTACATTGCGCATCTCATTACAGGGGCATTTACACTGCGCATCTCATTACAGGGGCATTTACACTGCACATCTCATTACGGGGCTTTTACACTGCGCATCTCATTACAGGGGCCTTTACACTGCGCATCTCATTACGGGGCTTTTACACTGCGCATCTCATTACGGGGCTTTTACACTGCGCATCTCATTACAGGGGCCTTTACACTGCGCATCTCATTACGGGGCATTTACACTGCGCATCTCATTACAGGGGCATTTACACTGCGCATCTCATTACAGGGGCATTTACACTGCGCATCTCATTACAGGGGTATTTACACTGCGCATCTCATTACAGGGGCATTTACACTGCGCATCTCATTACAGGGGCATTTACACTGCGCATCTCATTACAGGGGCATTTACACTGCGCATCTCATTACAGGGGCATTTACACTGCGCATCTCATTACAGGGGCCTTTACACTGCGCATCTCATTACAGGGGCCTTTACACTGTACATCTCATTACAGGGGCATTTACACTGCGCATCTCATTACAGGGGCCTTTACATGGCGCATCTCATTACAGGGGCCTTTCCACTGCGCATCTCATTACAGGGGCCTTTACACTGCGCATCTCATTACAGGGGCCTTTACACTGTGCATCTCATTACAGGGGCATTTACACTGCGCATCTCATTACAGGGGCCTTTACACGGCGCATCTCATTACAGGGGCCTTTTCACTGCGCATCTCATTACAGGGGCCTTTACACTGCGCATCTCATTACAAGGGCCTTTACACTGCGCATCTCATTACAGGGGCATTTACACTGCGCATCTCATTACAGGGGCATCTACACTGCGCATCTCATTACAGGAGCAATTACACGGCGCATCTCATTACAGGGGCATTTACACGGCGCATCTCATTACAGGGGCCTTTACACTGCACATCTCATTACAGGGGCCTTTACACTGCGCATCTCATTACAGGGGCATTTACACTGCGCATCTCATTACAGGGGCATTTACACTGGGCATCTCATTACAGGGGCATTTACACTGGGCATATCATTACAGGGGGCATTTACACTGCACATCTCATTAAGGGGCATTTACACTGCGCATCTAATTACGGGGCATTTACACTGCGCATCTCATTACGGGGCTTTACACTGCGCATCTCATTATGGGGCCTTTACAATGCGCAATTCATTACAGGGGCCTTTACACTGCGCATCTCATTACTGGGCATTTACACTGCACATCTCATTACAGGGGCATTTACACTGCGCATCTCATTACAGGGGCATTTACACTGCGCATCTCATTACAGGGACATTTACACTGCGCATCTCATTACAGGGGCATTTACACTGCGCATCTCATTAAAGGGGCCTTTACACTGCGCATCTCATTACGGGGCTTTTACACTGCGCATCTCATTACAGGGGCCTTTACACTGCGCATCTCATTACGGGGCATTTACACTGCGCATCTCATTACAGGGGCATTTACACTGCGCATCTCATTACAGGGGCATTTACACTGGGCATCTCATTACACGGGCATTTACACTGCGCATCACATTACAGGGGCATTTACACTGCGCATCTCATTACAGGGGCATTTACACTGCGCATCTCATTACAGGGGCATTTACACTGCGCATCTCATTACAGGGGCCTTTACACTGCGCATCTCATTACAGGGGCCTTTACACTGCGCATCTCATTACAGGGGCCTTTACACTGCGCATCTCATTACAGGGGCCTTTACACTGTGCATCTCATTACAGGGGCATTTACACTGCGCATCTCATTACAGGGGCCTTTACATGGCGCATCTCATTACAGGGTTCTTTACACTGCGCATCTCATTACAGGGGCCTCTACACTGCGCATCTCATTACGGGGCCTCTACACTGCGCATCTCATTACAGGGGCATTTACACTGCGCATCTCATTAAAGGGGCATTTACACTGCGCATCTCATTACAGGGGCATATACACTGTGCATCTCATTACAGGGGCATTTACACTGCGCATCTCATTACAGGGGCATTTACACTGCGCATCTCATTACGGGGCATTTACACTGCGCATCTCATTACGGGGCATTTACACTTCGCATCTCATTACAGGGGCATTTACACTGCGCATCTCATTACGGGGCTTTTACACTGCGCATCTCATTACAGGGGCCTTTACACTGCGCATCTCATTACAGGGGCATTTACATTGCGCATCTCATTACAGGGGCATTTACACTGCGCATCTCATTACAGGGGCATTTACACTGCACATCTCATTAAAGGGGCCTTTTCACTGCGCATCTCATAACGGGGCTTTTACACTGCGCATCTCATTACAGGGGCCTTTACACTGCGCATCTCATTACGGGGCATTTACACTGCGCATCTCATTACAGGGGCATTTACACTGCGCATCTCATTACAGGGGCATTTACACTGCGCATCTCATTACAGTGGCATTTACACTGCGCATCTCATTACAGGGGCATTTACACTGCGCATCTCATTACAGGGGCATTTACACTGCGCATCTCATTACAGGGACATTTACACTGCGCATCTCATTACAGGGGCATTTTCTCTGCGCATCTCATTACAGGGGCCTTTACACTGCGCATCTCATTACAGGGGCCTTTACACTGTGCATCTCATTACAGGGGCCTTTACACTGCGCAACTCATTACAGGGGCCTTTACACTGTGCATCTCATTACAGGGGCATTTACACTGCGCATCTCATTACAGGGGCCTTTACATGGCGCATCTCATTACAGGGGCCTTTACACTGCGCATCTCAATACGGGGCCTTTCCACTGCGCATCTCATTACAGGGGCCTTTACACTGTGCATCTCATTACAGGGGCATTTACACTGCGCATCTCATTACAGGGGCCTTTACATGGCGCATCTCATTACAGGGTCATTTACACTGCGCATCTCATTACAGGGGCATTTACACTGCGCATCTCATTACAGGGACATATACACTGCGCATCTCATTACAGTGGCATTTACACTGCGCATCTCATTAAAGGGGCCTTTACACTGCGCATCTCATTACGGGGCTTTTACACTGCGCATCTCATTACAGGGGCCTTTACACTGCGCATCTCATTACAGGGGCATTTACATTGCGCATCTCATTACAGGGGCATTTACACTGCGCATCTCATTACAGGGGCATTTACACTGCACATCTCATTAAAGGGGCCTTTACACTGCGCATCTCATTACGGGGCTTTTACACTGCGCATCTCATTACAGGGGCCTTTACACTGCGCATCTCATTACGGGGCATTTACACTGCGCATCTCATTACAGGGGCATTTACACTGCGCATCTCATTACAGGGGCATTTACACTGCACATCTCATTACAGGGGCATTTACACTGCGCATCTCATTACAGGGGCATTTACACTGCGCATCTCATTACAGGGGCATTTACACTGCGCATCTCATTACAGGGGCATTTACACTGCGCATCTCATTACAGGGGCATTTACACTGCGCATCTCATTACAGGGGCCTTTACACTGCGCATCTCATTACAGGGGCCTTTACACTGTGCATCTCATTACAGGGGCATTTACACTGCGCATCTCATTACAGGGGCCTTTACATGGCGCATCTCATTACAGGGGCCTTTACACTGCGCATCTCAATACGGGGCCTTTCCACTGCGCATCTCATTACAGGGGCCTTTACACTGCGCATCTCATTACAGGGGCCTTTACACTGTGCATCTCATTACAGGGGCATTTACACTGCGCATCTCATTACAGGGGCCTTTACACGGCGCATCTCATTACAGGGGCCTTTTCACTGCGCATCTCATTACAGGAGCCTTTACACTGCGCATCTCATTACAAGGGCCTTTACACTGCGCATCTCATTACAGGGGCATTTACACTGCGCATCTCATTACAGGGGCATCTACACTGCGCAACTCATTACAGGAGCAATTACACGGCGCATCTCATTACAGGGGCATTTACACGGCGCATCTCATTACAGGGGCCTTTACACTGCACATCTCATTACAGGGGCCTTTACACTGCGCATCTCATTACAGGGGCATTTACACTGCGCATCTCATTACAGGGGCATTTACACTGGGCATCTCATTTCAGGGGCATTTACACTGGGCATATCATTACAGGGGGCATTTACACTGCACATCTCATTAAGGGGCATTTACACTGCGCATCTCATTACGGGGCATTTACACTGCGCATCTCATTATGGGGCCTTTACAATGCGCAATTCATTACAGGGGCCTTTACACTGCGCATCTCATTACTGGGCATTTACACTGCACATCTCATTACAGGGGCATTTACACTGCGCATCTCATTACAGGGGCATTTACACTGCGCATCTCATTACAGGGACATTTACACTGCGCATCTCATTACAGGGGCATTTACACTGCGCATCTCATTAAAGGGGCCTTTACACTGCGCATCTCATTACGGGGCTTTTACACTGCGCATCTCATTACAGGGGCCTTTACACTGCGCATCTCATTACGGGGCATTTACACTGCGCATCTCATTACAGGGGCATTTACACTGCGCATCTCATTACAGGGGCATTTACACTGGGCATCTCATTACACGGGCATTTACACTGCGCATCACATTACAGGGGCATTTACACTGCGCATCTCATTACAGGGGCCCTTACACTGCGCATCTCATTACAGGGGCCTTTACACTGCGCATCTCATTACAGGGGCCTTTACACTGCGCATCTCATTACAGGGGCCTTTACACTGTGCATCTCATTACAGGGGCATTTACACTGTGCATCTCATTACAGGGGCCTTTACATGGCGCATCTCATTACAGGGGTCTTTACACTGCGCATCTCATTACAGGGGCCTCTACACTGCGCATCTCATTACGGGGCCTCTACACTGCGCATCTCATTACAGGGGCATTTACACTGCGCATCTCATTAAAGGGGCATTTACACTGCGCATCTCATTACAGGGGCATATACACTGCGCATCTCATTACAGGGGCATTTACACTGCGCTTCTCATTACAGGGGCATTTACACTTCGCATCTCATTACAGGGGCATTTACACTGCGCATCTCATTACGGGGCTTTTACACTGCGCATCTCATTACAGGGGCCTTTACACTGCACATCTCATTACAGGGGCATTTACATTGCGCATCTCATTACAGGGGCATTTACACTGCGCATCTCATTACAGGGGCATTTACACTGCGCATATCATTAAAGGGGCCTTTTCACTGCGCATCTCATAACGGGGCTTTTACACTGCGCATCTCATTACAGGGGCCTTTACACTGCGCATCTCATTACGGGGCATTTACACTGCGCATCTCATTACAGGGGAATTTACACTGCGCATCTCATTACAGGGGAATTTACACTGCGCATCTCATTACAGGGGCATTTACACTGCGCATCTCATTACAGGGGCATTTACACTGCGCATCTCATTACAGGGGCATTTACACTGCGCATCTCATTACAGGGGCATTTACACTGCGCATCTCATTACAGGGACATTTACACTGCGCATCTCATTACAGGGGCATTTTCACTGCGCATCTCATTACAGGGGCCTTTACACTGCGCATCTCATTACAGGGGCCTTTACACTGTGCATCTCATTACAGGGGCATTTACACTGCGCATCTCATTACAGGGGCCTTTACATGGCGCATCTCATTACAGGGGCCTTTACACTGCGCATCTCAATACGGGGCCTTTCCACTGCGCATCTCATTACAGGGGCCTTTACACTGTGCATCTCATTACAGGGGCCTTTACACTGCGCATCTCATTACAGGGGCCTTTACACTGTGCATCTCATTACAGGAGCATTTACACTGCGCATCTCATTACAGGGGCCTTTACACGGCGCATCTCATTACAGGGGCCTTTACACTGCGCATCTCATTACAGGGGCATTTACACTGCGCATCTCATTACAGGGGCATTTACACTGCGCATCTCATTACAGGGACATTTACACTGCGCATCTCATTACAGGGGCATTTTCACTGCGCATCTCATTACAGGGGCCTTTACACTGCGCATCTCATTACAGGGGCCTTTACACTGTGCATCTCATTACAGGGGCATTTACACTGCGCATCTCATTACAGGGGCCTTTACATGGCGCATCTCATTACAGGGGCCTTTACACTGCGCATCTCAATACGGGGCCTTTCCACTGCGCATCTCATTACAGGGGCCTTTACACTGTGCATCTCATTACAGGGGCCTTTACACTGCGCATCTCATTACAGGGGCCTTTACACTGTGCATCTCATTACAGGAGCATTTACACTGCGCATCTCATTACAGGGGCCTTTACACGGCGCATCTCATTACAGGGGCCTTTACACTGCGCATCTCATTACAGGGGCCTTTACACTGCGCATCTCATTACAAGGGCCTTTACACTGCGCATCTCATTACAGGGGCATTTACACTGCGCATCTCATTACAGGGGCATCTACACTGCGCATCTCATTACAGGGGCAATTACACGGCGCATCTCATTACAGGGGCATTTACACAGCGCATCTCATTACAGGGGCCTTTACACGGCGCATCTCATTACAGGGGCCTTTACACTGTGCATCTCATTACAGGGGCCTTTACACTGCACATCTCATTACAGGGGCCTTTACACTGCGCATCTCATTACAGGGGCATTTACACTGCGCATCTCATTACAGGGGCATTTACACTGGGCATCTCATTACAGGGGCATTTACACTGGGCATATCATTACAGGGGGCATTTACACTGCACATCTCATTAAGGGGCATTTACACTGCGCATCTCATTACGGGGCATTTACACTGCGCATCTCATTACGGGGCATTTACACTGCGCATCTCATTATGGGGCCTTTACAATGCGCATCTCATTACAGGGGCCTTTACACTGCGCATTTCATTACTGGGCATTTACACTGCGCATCTCATTACAGGGGCATTTACACTGCGCATCTCATTACAGGGGCATTTACACTGCGCATCTCATTACAGGGACATTTACACTGCGCATCTCATTACAGGGGCATTTACACTGTGCATCTCATTAAACTGGCATTTACACTGCGCATATCATTACGGGGCTTTTACACTGCGCATCTCATTACAGGGGCCTTTACACTGCGCATCTCATTACGGGGCATTTACACTGCGCATCTCATTACAGGGGCATTTACACTGCGCATCTCATTACAGGGGCATTTACACTGCGCATCTCATTACAGGGGCATTTACACTGCGCATCTCATTACAGGGGCCTTTACACTGCGCATCTCATTACAGGGGCCTTTACACTGCGCATCTCATTACGGGGCATTTACATTGCGCATCTCATTACAGGGGCATTTACACAGCGCATCTCATTACAGGGGCATTTACACTGCACATCTCATTAAAGGGGCCTTTACACTGCGCATCTCATTACGGGGCTTTTACACTGCGCATCTCATTACAGGGGCCTTTACACTGCGCATCTCATTACGGGGCATTTACACTGCGCATCTCATTACAGGGGCATTTACACTGCACATCTCATTACAGGGGCATTTACACTGCACATCTCATTACAGGGGCATTTACACTGCGCATCTCATTACAGGGGCATTTACACTGCGCATCTCATTACAGGGGCCTTTACACTGCGCATCTCATTACAGGGGCATTTACACTGCGCATCTCATTACAGGGGCATTTACACTGGGCATCTCATTACAGGGGCATTTACACTGGGCATATCATTACAGGGGGCATTTACACTGCACATCTCATTAAGGGGCATTTACACTGCGCATCTCATTACGGGGCATTTACACTGCGCATCTCATTACGGGGCATTTACACTGCGCATCTCATTATGGGGCCTTTACAATGTGCATCTCATTACAGGGGCCTTTACACTGCGCATTTCATTACTGGGCATTTACACTGCGCATCTCATTACAGGGGCATTTACACTGCGCATCTCATTACAGGGGCATTTACACTGCGCATCTCATTACAGGGGCATTTACACTGTGCATCTCATTAAAGGGGCATTTACACTGCGCATATCATTACGGGGCTTTTACACTGCGCATCTCATTACAGGGGCCTTTACACTGCGCATCTCATAACGGGGCATTTACACTGCGCATCTCATTACGGGGCTTTTACACTGCGCATCTCATTACAGGGGCCTTTACACTGCGCATCTCATTACGGGGCATTTACACTGCGCATCTCATTACAGGGGCATTTACACTGCACATCTCATTACAGGGGCATTTACACTGCACATCTCATTACAGGGGCATTTACACTGCGCATCTCATTACAGGGGCATTTACACTGTGCATCTCATTACAGGGGCATTTACACTGCGCATCTCATTACAGGGGCCTTTACACTGCGCATCTCATTACAGGGGCATTTACACTGCGCATCTCATTACAGGGGCATTTACACTGGGCATCTCATTACAGGGGCATTTACACTGGGCATATCATTACAGGGGGCATTTACACTGCACATCTCATTAAGGGGCATTTACACTGCGCATCTCATTACGGGGCATTTACACTGCGCATCTCATTACGGGGCATTTACACTGCGCATCTCATTATGGGGCCTTTACAATGCGCATCTCATTACAGGGGCCTTTACACTGCGCATTTCATTACTGGGCATTTACACTGCGCATCTCATTACAGGGGCATTTACACTGCGCATCTCATTACAGGGGCATTTACACTGCGCATCTCATTACAGGGGCATTTACACTGTGCATCTCATTAAAGGGGCATTTACACTGCGCATATCATTACGGGGCTTTTACACTGCGCATCTCATTACAGGGGCCTTTACACTGCGCATCTCATTACGGGGCATTTACACTGCGCATCTCATTACAGGGGCATTTACACTGCGCATCTCATTACAGGGGCATTTACACTGCGCATCTCATTACAGGGGCATTTACACTGCGCATCTCATTACAGGGGCCTTTACACTGCGCATCTCATTACAGGGGCCTTTACACTGCGCATCTCATTACGGGGCATTTACATTGCGCATCTCATTACAGGGGCATTTACACTGCGCATCTCATTACAGGGGCATTTACACTGCACATCTCATTAAAGGGGCCTTTACACTGCGCATCTCATTACGGGGCTTTTACACTGCGCATCTCATTACAGGGGCCTTTACACTGCGCATCTCATTACGGGGCATTTACACTGCGCATCTCATTACAGGGGCATTTACACTGCACATCTCATTACAGGGGCATTTACACTGCACATCTCATTACAGGGGCATTTACACTGCGCATCTCATTACAGGGGCATTTACACTGCGCATCTCATTACAGGGGCATTTACACTGCGCATCTCATTACAGGGGCATTTACACTGGGCATCTCATTACACGGGCATTTACACTGCGCATCACATTACAGGGGCATTTACACTGCGCATCTCATTACAGGGGCATTTACACTGCGCATCTCATTACAGGGGCATTTACACTGCGCATCTCATTACAGGGGCCTTTACACTGCGCATCTCATTACAGGGGCCTTTACACTGCGCATCTCATTACAGGGGCCTTTACACTGCGCATCTCATTACAGGGGCCTTTACACTGTGCATCTCATTACAGGGGCATTTACACTGTGCATCTCATTACAGGGGCCTTTACATGGCGCATCTCATTACAGGGGCATTTACACTGCGCATCTCATTACAGGGGCATTTACACTGCGCATCTCATTACAGGGGCATTTACACTGGGCATCTCATTACACGGGCATTTACACTGCGCATCACATTACAGGGGCATTTACACTGCGCATCTCATTACAGGGGCCTCTACACTGCGCATCTCATTACGGGGCCTCTACACTGCGCATCTCATTACAGGGGCATTTACACTGCGCATCTCATTAAAGGGGCATTTACACTGCGCATCTCATTACAGGGGCATATACACTGCGCATCTCATTACAGGGGCATTTACACTGCGCATCTCATTACAGGGGCATTTACACTGCGCATCTCATTACGGGGCATTTACACTGCGCATCTCATTACGGGGCATTTACACTTCGCATCTCATTACAGGGGCATTTACACTGCGCATCTCATTACGGGGCTTTTACACTGCGCATCTCATTACAGGAGCCTTTACACTGCGCATCTCATTACAGGGGCATTTACATTGCGCATCTCATTACAGGGGCATTTACACTGCGCATCTCATTACAGGGGCATTTACACTGCGCATCTCATTAAAGGGGCCTTTTCACTGCGCATCTCATAACGGGGCTTTTACACTGCGCATCTCATTACAGGGGCCTTTACACTGCGCATCTCATTACGGGGCATTTACACTGCGCATCTCATTACAGGGGCATTTACACTGCGCATCTCATTACAGGGGCATTTACACTGCGCATCTCATTACAGGGGCATTTACACTGCGCATCTCATTACAGGGGCATTTACACTGCGCATCTCATTACAGGGGCATTTACACTGCGCATCTCATTACAGGGGCATTTACACTGCGCATCTCATTACAGGGACATTTACACTGCGCATCTCATTACAGGGGCATTTTCACTGCGCATCTCATTACAGGGGCCTTTACACTGCGCATCTCATTACAGGGGCCTTTACACTGTGCATCTCATTACAGGGGCATTTACACTGCGCATCTCATTACAGGGGCATTTACACTGGGCATCTCATTACAGGGGCATTTACACTGGGCATATCATTACAGGGGGCATTTACACTGCACATCTCATTAAGGGGCATTTACACTGCGCATCTCATTACGGGGCATTTACACTGCGCATCTCATTATGGGGCATTTACACTGCGCATCTCATTATGGGGCCTTTACAATGCGCATCTCATTACAGGGGCCTTTACACTGCGCATTTCATTACTGGGCATTTACACTGCGCATCTCATTACAGGGGCATTTACACTGCGCATCTCATTACAGGGGCATTTACACTGTGCATCTCATTAAAGGGGCATTTACACTGCGCATATCATTACGGGGCTTTTACACTGCGCATCTCATTACAGGGGCCTTTACACTGCGCATCTCATTACGGGGCATTTACACTGCGCATCTCATTACAGGGGCATTTACACTGCGCATCTCATTACAGGGGCATTTACACTGCGCATCTCATTACAGGGGCATTTACACTGCGCATCTCATTACAGGGGCCTTTACACTGCGCATCTCATTACAGGGGCCTTTACACTGCGCATCTCATTACGGGGCATTTACATTGCGCATCTCATTACAGGGGCATTTACACTGCGCATCTCATTACAGGGGCATTTACACTGCGCATCTCATTACGGGGCTTTTACACTGCGCATCTCATTACAGGGGCCTTTACACTGCGCATCTCATTACGGGGCATTTACACTGCGCATCTCATTACAGGGGCATTTACACTGCACATCTCATTACAGGGGCATTTACACTGCACATCTCATTACAGGGGCATTTACACTGCGCATCTCATTACAGGGGCATTTACACTGCGCATCTCATTACAGGGGCATTTACACTGCGCATCTCATTACAGGGGCATTTACACTGCACATCTCATTACAGGGGCATTTACACTGCGCATCTCATTACACGGGCATTTACACTGCGCATCACATTACAGGGGCATTTACACTGCGCATCTCATTACAGGGGCATTTACACTGCGCATCTCATTACAGGGGCATTTACACTGCGCATCTCATTACAGGGGCCTTTACACTGCGCATCTCATTACAGGGGCCTTTACACTGCGCATCTCATTACAGGGGCCTTTACACTGCGCATCTCATTACAGGGGCCTTTACACTGTGCATCTCATTACAGGGGCATTTACACTGTGCATCTCATTACAGGGGCCTTTACATGGCGCATCTCATTACAGGGGTCTTTACACTGCGCATCTCATTACAGGGGCCTCTACACTGCGCATCTCATGACGGGGCCTCTACACTGCGCATCTCATTACAGGGGCATTTACACTGCGCATCTCATTAAAGGGGCATTTACACTGCGCATCTCATTACAGGGGCATATACACTGCGCATCTCATTACAGGGGCATTTACACTGCGCATCTCATTACAGGGGCATTTACACTGCGCATCTCATTACAGGGGCATTTACACTGCGCATCTCATTACAGGGGCATTTACACTGCGCATCTCATTACGGGGCATTTACACTGCGCATCTCATTACAGGGGCATTTACACTGCGCATCTCATTACAGGGGCATTTACACTGCGCATCTCATTACGGGGCATTTACACTGCGCATCTCATTACAGGGCATTTACACTTCGCATCTCATTACAGGGGCATTTACACTGCGCATCTCATTACGGGGCTTTTACACTGCGCATCTCATTACAGGAGCCTTTACACTGCGCATCTCATTACAGGGGCATTTACATTGCGCATCTCATTACAGGGGCATTTACACTGCGCATCTCATTACAGGGGCATTTACACTGCGCATCTCATTAAAGGGGCCTTTTCACTGCGCATCTCATAACGGGGCTTTTACACTGCGCATCTCATTACAGGGGCATTTACACTGCGCATCTCATTACAGGGGCATTTACACTGCGCATCTCATTACAGGGGCATTTACACTGCGCATCTCATTACAGGGGCATTTACACTGCGCATCTCATTACAGGGACATTTACACTGCGCATCTCATTACAGGGGCATTTTCACTGCGCATCTCATTACAGGGGCCTTTACACTGCGCATCTCATTACAGGGGCCTTTACACTGTACATCTCATTACAGGGGCATTTACACTGCGCATCTCATTACAGGGGCCTTTACATGGCGCATCTCATTACAGGGGCCTTTACACTGCGCATCTCAATACGGGGCCTTTCCACTGCGCATCTCATTACAGGGGCCTTTACACTGTGCATCTCATTACAGGGGCCTTTACACTGCGCATCTCATTACAGGGGCCTTTACACTGTGCATCTCATTACAGGAGCATTTACACTGCGCATCTCATTACAGGGGCCTTTACACGGCGCATCTCATTACAGGGGCCTTTACACTGCGCATCTCATTACAGGGGCCTTTACACTGCGCATCTCATTACAAGGGCCTTTACACTGCGCATCTCATTACAGGGGCATTTACACTGCGCATCTCATTACAGGGGCATCTACACTGCGCATCTCATTACAGGGGCAATTTCACGGCGCATCTCATTACAGGGGCATTTACACAGCGCATCTCATTACAGGGGCCTTTACACGGCGCATCTCATTACAGGGGCCTTTACACTGTGCATCTCATTACAGGGGCCTTTACACTGCACATCTCATTACAGGGGCCTTTACACTGCGCATCTCATTACAGGGGCATTTACACTGCGCATCTCATTACAGGGGCATTTACACTGGGCATCTCATTACAGGGGCATTTACACTGGGCATATCATTACAGGGGGCATTTACACTGCACATCTCATTACGGGGCATTTACACTGCGCATCTCATTACGGGGCATTTACACTGCGCATCTCATTATGGGGCCTTTACAATGCGCATCTCATTACAGGGGCCTTTACACTGCGCATTTCATTACTGGGCATTTACACTGCGCATCTCATTACAGGGGCATTTACACTGCGCATCTCATTACAGGGGCATTTACACTGCGCATCTCATTACAGGGACATTTACACTGCGCATCTCATTACAGGGGCATTTACACTGTGCATCTCATTAAAGGGGCATTTACACTGCGCATATCATTACGGGGCTTTTACACTGCGCATCTCATTACAGGGGCCTTTACACTGCGCATCTCATTACGGGGCATTTACACTGCGCATCTCATTACAGGGGCATTTACACTGCGCATCTCATTACAGGGGCATTTACACTGCGCATCTCATTACAGGGGCATTTACACTGCGCATCTCATTACAGGGGCCTTTACACTGCGCATCTCATTACAGGGGCCTTTACACTGCGCATCTCATTACGGGGCATTTACATTGCGCATCTCATTACAAGGGTCTTTACACTGCGCATCTCATTACGGGGCATTTACACTGCGCATCTCATTACAGGGGCATTTACACTGCACATCTCATTACAGGGGCATTTACACTGCACATCTCATTACAGGGGCATTTACACTGCGCATCTCATTACAGGGGCATTTACACTGCGCATCTCATTACAGGGGCATTTACACTGCGCATCTCATTACAGGGGCATTTACACTGCGCATCTCATTACAGGGGCATTTACACTGCGCATCTCATTACAGGGGCCTTTACACTGCGCATCTCATTACAGGGGCCTTTACACTGTGCATCTCATTACAGGGGCATTTACACTGCGCATCTCATTACAGGGGCCTTTACATGGCGCATCTCATTACAGGGGCCTTTACACTGCGCATCTCAATACGGGGCCTTTCCACTGCGCATCTCATTACAGGGGCCTTTACACTGCGCATCTCATTACAGGGGCCTTTACACTGTGCATCTCATTACAGGGGCATTTACACTGCGCATCTCATTACAGGGGCCTTTACACGGCGCATCTCATTACAGGGGCCTTTTCACTGCGCATCTCATTACAGGGGCCTTTACACTGCGCATCTCATTACAAGGGCCTTTACACTGCGCATCTCATTACAGGGGCATTTACACTGCGCATCTCATTAAAGGGGCATTTACACTGCGCATCTCATTACAGGGGCATATAAACTGCGCATCTCATTACAGGGGCCTTTACACTGCGCATCTCATTACAGGGGCCTTTACACTGCGCATCTCATTACAGGGGCCTTTACACTGCGCATCTCATTACAGGGGCCTTTACACTGCGCATCTCATTACAGGGGCCTTTACACTGCGCATCTCATTACAGGGGCATTTACACTGCGCATCTCATTACAGGGGCCTTTACACGGCGCATCTCATTACAGGGGCCTTTACACGGCGCATCTCATTACAGGGGCCTTTTCACTGCGCATCTCATTACAGGGGCCTTTACACTGCGCATCTCATTACAAGGGCCTTTACACTGCGCATCTCATTACAAGGGCCTTTACACTGCGCATCTCATTACAGGGGCATTTACACTGCGCATCTCATTACAGGGGCATTTACACTGCGCATCTCATTACAGCGGCATTTACACTGCGCATCTCATTACAGGGGCCTTTACACTGCGCATCTCATTACAGGGGCCTTTACACTGCGCATCTCATTACAGGGGCCTTTACACTGCGCATCTCATTACAGGGGCCTTTACACTGTGCATCTCATTACAGGGGCATTTACACTGCGCATCTCATTACAGGGGCCTTTACATGGCGCATCTCATTACAGGGGTCTTTACACTGCGCATCTCATTACAGGGGCCTCTACACTGCGCATCTCATTACGGGGCCTCTACACTGCGCATCTCATTACAGGGGCATTTACACTGCGCATCTCATTAAAGGGGCATTTACACTGCGCATCTCATTACAGGGGCATATACACTGCGCATCTCATTACAGGGGCATTTACACTGCGCATCTCATTACAGGGGCATTTACACTGCGCATCTCATTACGGGGCATTTACACTGTGCATCTCATTAAGGGGCATTTACACTGGGCATCTCATTACGGGGCATTTACACTTCGCATCTCATTACAGGGGCATTTACACTGCGCATCTCATTACGGGGCTTTTACACTGCGCATCTCATTACAGGGGCCTTTACACTGCGCATCTCATTACGGGGCATTTACATTGCGCATCTCATTAAAGGGGCATTTACACTGCGCATCTCATTACAGGGGCCTTTACACTGCGCATCTCATTACAGGGGCCTTTACACTGCGCATCTCATTATGGGGCATTTACACTGCGCATCTCATTACAGGGGCATTTACACTGCGCATCTCATTACAGGGGAATTTACACTGCGCATCTCATTACAGGGGCATTTACATTGCGCATCTCATTACAGGGGCATTTACACTGCGCATCTCATTACAGGGGCATTTACACTGCGCATCTCATTACAGGGGCATTTACACTGCGCATCTCATTACAGGGACATTTACACTGCGCATCTCATTACAGGGGCATTTTCACTGCGCATCTCATTACAGGGGCCTTTACACTGCGCATCTCATTACAGGGGCCTTTACACTGTGCATCTCATTACAGGGGCATTTACACTGCGCATCTCATTACAGGGGCCTTTACATGGCGCATCTCATTACAGGGGCCTTTACACTGCGCATCTCAATACGGGGCCTTTCCACTGCGCATCTCAATACGGGGCCTTTCCACTGCGCATCTCATTACAGGGGCCTTTACACTGTGCATCTCATTACAGGGGCCTTTACACTGCGCATCTCATTACAGGGGCCTTTACACTGTGCATCTCATTACAGTGGCATTTACACTGCGCATCTCATTACAGGTGCCTTTACACGGCGCATCTCATTACAGGGGCCTTTACACTGCGCATCTCATTACAGGGGCCTTTACACTGCGCATCTCATTACAAGGGCCTTTACACTGCGCATCTCATTACAGGGGCATTTACACTGCGCATCTCATTACAGGGGCATCTACACTGCGCATCTCATTACAGGGGCAATTACACGGCGCATCTCATTACAGGGGCATTTACACAGCGCATCTCATTACAGGGGCCTTTACACGGCGCATCTCATTACAGGGGCCTTTACACTGTGCATCTCATTACAGGGGCCTTTACACTGCACAACTCATTACAGGGGCCTTTACACTGCGCATCTCATTACAGGGGCATTTACACTGCGCATCTCATTACAGGGGCATTTACACTGGGCATCTCATTACAGGGGCATTTACACTGGGCATATCATTACAGGGGGCATTTACACTGCACATCTCATTAAGGGGCATTTACACTGCGCATCTCATTACGGGGCATTTACACTGCGCATCTCATTACGGGGCATTTACACTGCGCATCTCATTATGGGGCCTTTACAATGCGCATCTCATTACAGGGGCCTTTACACTGCGCATTTAATTACTGGGCATTTACACTGCGCATCTCATTACAGGGGCATTTACACTGCGCATCTCATTACAGGGGCATTTACACTGCGCATCTCATTACAGGGACATTTACACTGCGCATCTCATTACAGGGGCATTTACACTGTGCATCTCATTAAAGGGGCATTTACACTGCGCATATCATTACGGGGCTTTTACACTGCGCATCTCATTACAGGGGCCTTTACACTGCGCATCTCATTACGGGGCATTTACACTGCGCATCTCATTACAGGGGCATTTACACTGCGCATCTCATTACAGGGGCATTTACACTGCGCATCTCATTACAGGGAAATTTACACTGCGCATCTCATTACAGGGGAATTTACACTGCGCATCTCATTACAGGGGCCTTTACACTGCGCATCTCATTACAGGGGCCTTTACACTGCGCATCTCATTACGGGGCATTTACATTGCGCATCTCATTACAGGGGCATTTACACTGCGCATCTCATTACAGGGGCATTTACACTGCACATCTCATTAAAGGGGCCTTTACACTGCGCATCTCATTACGGGGCTTTTACACTGCGCATCTCATTACAGGGGCCTTTACACTGCGCATCTCATTACGGGGCATTTACACTGCGCATCTCATTACAGGGGCATTTACACTGCGCATCTCATTACAGGGGCATTTACACTGCGCATCTCATTACAGGGGCATTTACACTGCGCATCTCATTACAGGGGCATTTACACTGCGCATCTCATTACAGGGGCATTTACACTGCGCATCTCATTACAGGGGCCTTTACACTGCGCATCTCATTACAGGGGCCTTTACACTGCGCATCTCATTACGGGGCATTTACATTGCGCATCTCATTACAGGGGCATTTACACTGCGCATCTCATTACAGGGGCATTTACACTGCACATCTCATTAAAGGGGCCTTTACACTGCGCATCTCATTACGGGGCTTTTACACTGCGCATCTCATTACAGGGGCCTTTACACTGCGCATCTCATTACGGGGCATTTACACTGCGCATCTCATTACAGGGGCATTTACACTGCGCATCTCATTACAGGGGCATTTACACTGCGCATCTCATTACAGGGGCATTTACACTGCGCATCTCATTACAGGGGCCTTTACACTGCGCATCTCATTACAGGGGCCTTTACACTGCGCATCTCATTACAGGGGCATTTACACTGCGCATCTCATTACAGGGGCCTTTACATGGCGCATCTCATTACAGGGGCCTTTACACTGCGCATCTCAATACGGGGCCTTTCCACTGCGCATCTCATTACAGGGGCCTTTACACTGCGCATCTCATTACAGGGGCCTTTACACTGTTCATCTCATTACAGGGGCATTTACACTGCGCATCTCATTACAGGGGCCTTTACACGGCGCATCTCATTACAGGGGCCTTTACACGGCGCATCTCATTACAGGGGCCTTTTCACTGCGCATCTCATTACAGGGGCCTTTACACTGCGCATCTCATTACAAGGGCCTTTACACTGCGCATCTCATTACAGGGGCATTTACACTGCGCATCTCATTACAGGGGCATCTACACGGCGCATCTCATTACAGGAGCAATTACATGGCGCATCTCATTACAGGGGCATTTACACGGCGCATCTCATTACAGGGGCCTTTACACGGCGCATCTCATTACAGGGGCCTTTACACTGCACATCTCATTACAGGGGCCTTTACACTGCGCATCTCATTACAGGGGCATTTACACTGCGCATCTCATTACAGGGGCATTTACACTGGGCATCTCATTACAGGGGCATTTACACTGGGCATATCATTACAGGGCGCATTTACACTGCACATCTCATTAAGGGGCATTTACACTGCGCATCTCATTACGGGGCATTTACACTGCGCATCTCATTACGGGGCATTTACACTGCGCATCTCATCATGGGGCCTTTACAATGCGCAATTCATTACAGGGGCCTTTACACTGCGCATCTCATTACAGGGGCATTTACACTGCGCATCTCATTAAAGGGGCCTTTACACTGCGCATCTCATTACGGGGCTTTTACACTGCGCATCTCATTAAAGGGGCATTTACACTGCGCATATCATTACGGGGCTTTTACACTGCGCATCTCATTACAGGGGCCTTTACACTGCGCATCTCATTACGGGGCATTTACACTGCGCATCTCATTACAGGGGCATTTACACTGGGCATCTCATTACAGGGGCATTTACACTGGGCATATCATTACAGGGGGCATTTACACTGCACATCTCATTAAGGGGCATTTACACTGCGCATCTCATTACTGGGCATTTACACTGCGCATCTCATTACAGGGGCATTTACACTGCGCATCTCATTACAGGGGCATTTACACTGCGCATCTCATTACAGGGACATTTACACTGCGCATCTCATTACAGGGGCATTTACACTGCGCATCTCATTAAAGGGGCCTTTACACTGCGCATCTCATTACGGGGCGTTTACACTGCGCATCTCATTAAAGGGGCATTTACACTGCGCATATCATTACGGGGCTTTTACACTGCGCATCTCATTACAGGGGCCTTTACACTGCGCATCTCATTACGGGGCATTTACACTGCGCATCTCATTACAGGGGCATTTACACTGCGCATCTCATTACAGGGGCATTTACACTGCGCATCTCATTACAGGGGCATTTACACTGCGCATCTCATTACAGGGGCATTTACACTGCGCATCTCATTACAGGGGCCTTTACACTGCGCATCTCATTACAGGGGCCTTTACACTGCGCATCTCATTACGGGGCATTTACATTGCGCATCTCATTACAGGGGCATTTACACTGCGCATCTCATTACAGGGGCATTTACACTGCACATCTCATTAAAGGGGCCTTTACACTGCGCATCTCATTACGGGGCTTTTACACTGCGCATCTCATTACAGGGGCCTTTACACTGCGCATCTCATTACGGGGCATTTACACTGCGCATCTCATTACAGGGGCATTTACACTGCGCATCTCATTACAGGGGCATTTACACTGAGCATCTCATTACAGGGGCATTTACACTGCGCATCTCATTACAGGGGCATTTACACTGCGCATCTCATTACAGGGGCATTTACACTGCGCATCTCATTACAGGGGCATTTACACTGCGCATCTCATTACAGGGGCCTTTACACTGTGCATCTCATTACAGGGGCATTTACACTGCGCATCTCATTACAGGGGCCTTTACATGGCGCATCTCATTACAGGGGCCTTTACACTGCGCATCTCAATACGGGGCCTTTCCACTGCGCATCTCATTACAGGGGCCTTTACACTGCGCATCTCATTACAGGGGCCTTTACACTGTGCATCTCATTACAGGGGCATTTACACTGCGCATCTCATTACAGGGGCCTTTACACGGCGCATCTCATTACAGGGGCCTTTTCACTGCGCATCTCATTACAGGGGCCTTTACACTGCGCATCTCATTACAAGGGCCTTTACACTGCGCATCTCATTACAGGGGCATTTACACTGCGCATCTCATTACAGGGGCATCTACACTGCGCATCTCATTACAGGAGCAATTACACGGCGCATCTCATTACAGGGGCATTTACACGGCGCATCTCATTACAGGGGCCTTTACACGGCGCATCTCATTACAGGGGCCTTTACACTGCACATCTCATTACAGGGGCCTTTACACTGCGCATCTCATTACAGGGGCATTTACACTGTGCATCTCATTACAGGGGCATTTACACTGGGCATATCATTACAGGGGCATTTACACTGGGCATATCATTACAGGGGGCATTTACACTGCACATCTCATTAAGGGGCATTTACACTGCGCATCTCATTACGGGGCATTTACACTGCGCATCTCATTACGGGGCATTTACACTGCGCATCTCATCATGGGGCCTTTACAATGCGCAATTCATTACAGGGGCCTTTACAATGCGCAATTCATTACATGGGCCTTTACACTGCGCATCTCATTACTGGGCATTTACACTGCGCATCTCATTACAGGGGCATTTCCACTGCGCATCTCTTTACAGGGGCATTTACACTGCGCATCTCATTACAGGGACATTTACACTGCGCATCTCATTACAGGGGCATTTACACTGCGCATCTCATTAAAGGGGCCTTTACACTGCGCATCTCATTAAGGGGCTTTTACACTGCGCATCTCATTACAGGGGCCTTTACACTGCGCATCTCATTACAGGGGCATTTACACTGCGCATCTCATTACAGGGGCATTTACACTGCGCATCTCATTACAGGGGCATTTACACTGGGCATCTCATTACACGGGCATTTACACTGCGCATCACATTACAGGGGCATTTACACTGCGCATCTCATTACAGGGGCATTTACACTGCGCATCTCATTACAGGGGCATTTACACTGCGCATCTCATTACAGGGGCCTTTACACTGCGCATCTCATTACAGGGGCCTTTACACTGCGCATCTCATTACAGGGGCCTTTACACTGCGCATCTCATTACAGGGGCCTTTACACTGTGCATCTCATTACAGGGGCATTTACACTGCGCATCTCATTACAGGGGCCTTTACATGGCGCAAATCATTACAGGGGTCTTTACACTGCGCATCTCATTACAGGGGCCTCTACACTGCGCATCTCATTACGGGGCCTCTACACTGCGCATCTCATTACAGGGTCATTTACACTGCGCATCTCATTAAAGGGGCATTTACACTGCGCATCTCATTACAGGGGCATATACACTGCGCATCTCATTACAGGGGCATTTACACTGCGCATCTCATTACAGGGGCATTTACACTGCGCATCTCATTACGGGGCATTTACACTGTGCATCTCATTAAGGGGCATTTACACTGGGCATCTCATTACGGGGCATTTACACTTCGCATCTCATTACAGGGGCATTTACACTGCGCATCTCATTACAGGGACATTTACACTGCGCATCTCATTACAGGGGCATTTACACTGCGCATCTCATTAAAGGGGCCTTTACACTGCGCATCTCATTACAGGGCTTTTACACTGCGCATCTCATTACAGGGGCCTTTACACTGCGCATCTCATTACGGGGCATTTACACTGCGCATCTCATTACAGGGGCATTTACACTGCGCATCTCATTACAGGGGCATTTACACTGGGCATCTCATTACACGGGCATTTACACTGCGCATCACATTACAGGGGCATTTACACTGCGCATCTCATTACAGGGGCATTTACACTGCGCATCTCATTACAGGGGCATTTACACTGCGCATCTCATTACAGGGGCCTTTACACTGCGCATCTCATTGCAGGGGCCTTTACACTGCGCATCTCATTACAGGGGCCTTTACACTGCGCATCTCATTACAGGGGCCTTTACACTGTGCATCTCATTACAGGGGCATTTACACTGCGCATCTCATTACAGGGGCCTTTACATGGCGCATCTCATTACAGGGGTCTTTACACTGCGCATCTCATTACAGGGGCCTCTACACTGCGCATCTCATTACGGGGCTTCTACACTGCGCATCTCATTACAGGGGCATTTACACTGCGCATCTCATTAAAGGGGCATTTACACTGCGCATCTCATTACAGGGGCATATACACTGCGCATCTCATTACAGGGGCATTTACACTGCGCATCTCATTACAGGGGCATATACACTGCGCATCTCATTACAGGGGCATTTACACTGCGCATCTCATTACAGGGGCATTTACACTGCGCATCTCATTACGGGGCATTTACACTGTGCATCTCATTAAGGGGCATTTACACTGGGCATCTCATTACGGGGCATTTACACTTCGCATCTCATTACAGGGGCATTTACACTGCGCATCTCATTACGGGGCTTTTACACTGCGCATCTCATTACAGGGGCCTTTACACTGCGCATCTCATTACGGGGCATTTACATTGCGCATCTCATTACAGGGGCATTTACACTGCGCATTTCATTACAGGGGCATTTACACTGCGCATCTCATTAAAGGGGCCTTTTCACTGCGCATCTCATAACGGGGCTTTTACACTGCGCATCTCATTACAGGGGCCTTTACACTGCGCATCTCATTACGGGGCATTTACACTGCGCATCTCATTACAGGGGCATTTACACTGCGCATCTCATTACAGGGGCATTTACACTGCGCATCTCATTACAGGGGCATTTACACTGCGCATCTCATTACAGGGGCATTTACACTGCGCATCTCATTACAGGGGCCTTTACACTGCGCATCTCATTACAGGGGCCTTTACACTGCGCATCTCATTACGGGGCATTTACACTGCGCATCTCATTACAGGGGCATTTACTCTGCACATCTCATTAAAGGGGCCTTTACACTGCGCATCTCATTACGGGGCTTTTACACTGCGCATCTCATTACAGGGGCCTTTACACTGCGCATCTCATTACGGGGCATTTACACTGCGCATCTCATTACAGGGGCATTTACACTGCGCATCTCATTACAGGGGCATTTACACTGCGCATCTCATTACAGGGGCATTTACACTGCGCATCTCATTACAGGGGCATTTACACTGCGCATCTCATTACAGGGGCATTTACACTGCGCATCTCATTACAGGGGCATTTACACTGCGCATCTCATTACAGGGGCCTTTACACTGCGCATCTCATTACAGGGGCCTTTACACTGTGCATCTCATTACAGGGGCATTTACACTGCGCATCTCATTACAGGGGCCTTTACATGGCGCATCTCATTACATGGGCCTTTACACTGCGCATCTCAATACGGGGCCTTTCCACTGCGCATCTCATTACAGGGGCCTTTACACTGCGCATCTCATTACAGGGGCCTTTACACTGCGCATCTCATTACAGGGGCCTTTTCACTGCGCATCTCATTACAGGGGCCTTTACACTGCGCATCTCATTACAAGGGCCTTTACACTGCGCATCTCATTACAGGGGCATTTACACTGCGCATCTCATTACAGGGGCATCTACACTGCGCATCTCATTACAGGAGCAATTACACGGCGCATCTCATTACAGGGGCATTTACACGGCGCATCTCATTACAGGGGCATTTACACTGCGCATCTCATTACAGGGGCATTTACACTGCGCATCTCAATACAGGGGCATTTACACTGCGCATCTCATTACAGGGGCCTTTACACTGCGCATCTCATTACAGGGGCCTTTACACTGCGCATCTCATTACAGGGGCCTTTACACTGCGCATCTCATTACAGGGGCCTTTACACTGTGCATCTCATTACAGGGGCATTTACACTGCGCATCTCATTACAGGGGCCTTTACATGGCGCAAATCATTACAGGGGTCTTTACACTGCGCATCTCATTACAGGGGCATATACACTGCGCATCTCATTACAGGGGCATTTACACTGCGCATCTCATTACAGGGGCATTTACACTGCGCATCTCATTACGGGGCATTTACACTGTGCATCTCATTAAGGGGCATTTACACTGCGCATCTCATTACGGGGCATTTACACTGCGCATCTCATCATGGGGCCTTTACAATGCGCAATTCATTACAGGGGCCTTTACACTGCGCATCTCATTACTGGGCATTTACACTGCGCATCTCATTACAGGGGCATTTACACTGCGCATCTCATTACAGGGGCATTTACACTGCGCATCTCATTACAGGGGCATTTACACTGCGCATCTCATTACAGGGGCCTTTACACTGCGCATCTCATTACAGGGGCCTTTACACTGCGCATCTCATTACAGGGGCCTTTACACTGTGCATCTCATTACAGGGGCATTTACACTGCGCATCTCATTACAGGGGCCTTTACATGGCGCAAATCATTACAGGGATCTTTACACTGCGCATCTCATTACAGGGGCCTCTACACTGCGCATCTCATTACGGGGCCTCTACACTGCGCATCTCATTACAGGGGCATTTACCATGCGCATCTCATTAAAGGGGCATTTACACTGCGCATCTCATTACAGGGGCATATACACTGCGCATCTCATTACAGGGGCATTTACACTGCGCATCTCATTACAGGGGCATTTACACTGCGCATCTCATTAAAGGGGCCTTTACACTGCGCATCTCATTACGGGGCTTTTACACTGCGCATCTCATTACAGGGGCCTTTACACTGCGCATCTCATTACAGGGGCATTTACACTGCGCATCTCATTACAGGGGCATTTACACTGCGCATCTCATTACAGGGGCATTTACACTGGGCATCTCATTACACGGGCATTTACACTGCGCATCACATTACAGGGGCATTTACACTGCGCATCTCATTACAGGGGCATTTACACTGCGCATCTCATTACAGGGGCATTTACACTGCGCATCTCATTACAGGGGCCTTTACACTGCGCATCTCATTACAGGGGCCTTTACACTGCGCATCTCATTACAGGGGCCTTTACACTGCGCATCTCATTACAGGGGCCTTTACACTGTGCATCACATTACAGGGGCATTTACACTGCGCATCTCATTACAGGGGCCTTTACATGGCGCAAATCATTACAGGGGTCTTTACACTGCGCATCTCATTACAGGGGCCTCTACACTGCGCATCTCATTACGGGGCCTCTACACTGCGCATCTCATTACAGGGGCATTTACACTGCGCATCTCATTAAAGGGGCATTTACACTGCGCATCTCATTACAGGGGCATATACACTGCGCATCTCATTACAGGGGCATTTACACTGCGCATCTCATTACAGGGGCATTTACACTGCGCATCTCATTACGGGGCATTTACAATGTGCATCTCATTAAGGGGCATTTACACTGGGCATCTCATTACGGGGCATTTACACTTCGCATCTCATTACAGGGGCATTTACACTGCGCATCTCATTACAGGGACATTTACACTGCGCATCTCATTACAGGGGCATTTACACTGCACATCTCATTAAAGGGGCCTTTACACTGCGCATCTCATTACGGGGCTTTGTCACTACGCATCTCATTACAGGGACCTTTACACTGCGCATCTCATTACGGGGCATTTACACTGCGCATCTCATTACAGGGGCATTTACACTGCGCATCTCATTACAGGGGCATTTACACTGGGCATCTCATTACACGGGCATTTACACTGCGCATCACATTACAGGGGCATTTACACTGCGCATCTCATTACAGGGGCATTTACACTGCGCATCTCATTACAGGGGCATTTACACTGCGCATCTCATTACAGGGGCCTTTACACTGCGCATCTCATTGCAGGGGCCTTTACACTGCGCATCTCATTACAGGGGCCTTTACACTGCGCATCTCATTACAGGGGCCTTTACACTGTGTATCTCATTACAGGGGCATTTACACTGCGCATCTCATTACAGGGGCCTTTACATGGCGCATCTCATTACAGGGGTCTTTACACTGCGCATCTCATTACAGGGGCCTCTACACTGCGCATCTCATTACGGGGCTTCTACACTGCGCATCTCATTACAGGGGCATTTACACTGCGCATCTCATTAAAGGGGCATTTACACTGCGCATCTCATTACAGGGGCATATACACTGCGCATCTCATTACAGGGGCATTTACACTGCGCATCTCATCACAGGGGCATTTACACTGCGCATCTCATTACAGGGGCATTTACACTGCGCATCTCATTACGGGGCATTTACACTGTGCATCTCATTAAGGGGCATTTACACTGGGCATCTCATTACGGGGCATTTACACTTCGCATCTCATTACAGGGGCATTTACACTGCGCATCTCATTACGGGGCTTTTACACTGCGCATCTCATTACAGGGGCCTTTACACTGCGCATCTCATTACGGGGCATTTACATTGCGCATCTCATTACAGGGGCATTTACACTGCGCATCTCATTACAGGGGCATTTACACTGCGCATCTCATTAAAGGGGCCTTTTCACTGCGCATCTCATAACGGGGCTTTTACACTGCGCATCTCATTACAGGGGCCTTTACACTGCGCATCTCATTACGGGGCATTTACACTGCGCATCTCATTACAGGGGCATTTACACTGCGCATCTCATTACAGGGGAATTTACACTGCGCATCTCATTACAGGGGCATTTACACTGCGCATCTCATTACAGGGGCATTTACACTGCGCATCTCATTACAGGGGCATTTACACTGCGCATCTCATTACAGGGGCATTTACACTGCGCATCTCATTACAGGGACATTTACACTGCGCATCTCATTACAGGGGCATTTTCACTGCGCATCTCATTACAGGGGCCTTTACACTGCGCATCTCATTACAGGGGCCTTTACACTGTGCATCTCATTACAGGGGCATTTACACTGCGCATCTCATTACAGGGGCCTTTACATGGCGCATCTCATTACAGGGGCCTTTACACTGCGCATCTCAATACGGGGCCTTTCCACTGCGCATCTCATTACAGGGGCCTTTACACTGTGCATCTCATTACAGGGGCCTTTACACTGCGCATCTCATTACAGGGGCCTTTACACTGTGCATCTCATTACAGGGGCATTTACACTGCGCATCTCATTACAGGGGCCTTTACACGGCGCATCTCATTACAGGGGCCTTTACACTGCGCATCTCATTACAGGGGCCTTTACACTGCGCATCTCATTACAAGGGCCTTTACACTGCGCATCTCATTACAGGGGCATTTACACTGCGCATCTCATTACAGGGGCATCTACATTTCGCATCTCATTACAGGGGCAATTACACGGCGCATCTCATTACAGGGGCATTTACACAGCGCATCTCATTACAGGGGCCTTTACACGGCGCATCTCATTACAGGGGCCTTTACACGGCGCATCTCATTACAGGGGCCTTTACACGGCGCATCTCATTACAGGGGCCTTTACACGGCGCATCTCATTACAGGGGCCTTTACACTGTGCATCTCATTACAGGGGCCTTTACACTGCACATCTCATTACAGGGGCCTTTACACTGCGCATCTCATTACAGGGGCATTTACACTGCGCATCTCATTACAGGGGCATTTACACTGGGCATCTCATTACAGGGGCATTTACACTGGGCATATCATTACAGGGGGCATTTACACTGCACATCTCATTAAGGGGCATTTACACTGCGCATCTCATTACGGGGCATTTACACTGCGCATCTCATTACGGGGCATTTACACTGCGCATCTCATTATGGGGCCTTTACAATGCGCATCTCATTACAGGGGCCTTTACACTGCGCATTTCATTACTGGGCATTTACACTGCGCATCTCATTACAGGGGCATTTACACTGCGCATCTCATTACAGGGGCATTTACACTGCGCATCTCATTACAGGGACATTTACACTGCGCATCTCATTACAGGGGCATTTACACTGTGCATCTCATTAAAGGGGCATTTACACTGCGCATATAATTACGGGGCTTTTACACTGCGCATCTCATTACAGGGGCCTTTACACTGCGCATCTCATTACGGGGCATTTACACTGCGCATCTCATTACAGGGGCATTTACACTGCGCATCTCATTACAGGGGCATTTACACTGCGCATCTCATTACAGGGGCATCTACACTGCGCATCTCATTACAGGGGCATTTACACTGCGCATCTCATTACAGGGGCCTTTACACTGCGCATCTCATTACAGGGGCCTTTACACTGCGCATCTCATTACAGGGGCCTTTACACTGCGCATCTCATTACGGGGCATTTACATTGCGCATCTCATTACAGGGGCATTTACACTGCACATCTCATTACAGGGGCATTTACACTGCACATCTCATTAAAGGGGCCTTTACACTGCGCATCTCATTACGGGGCTTTTACACTGCGCATCTCATTACAGGGGCCTTTACACTGTGCATCTCATTACGGGGCATTTACACTGCGCATCTCATTACAGGGGCATTTACACTGCGCATCTCATTACAGGGGCATTTACACTGCGCATCTCATTACAGGGGCATTTACACTGCGCATCTCATTACAGGGGCATTTACACTGCGCATCTCATTACAGGGGCATTTACACTGCGCATCTCATTACAGGGGCATTTACACTGCGCATCTCATTACAGGGGCCTTTACACTGCGCATCTCATTACAGGGGCCTTTACACTGTGCATCTCATTACAGGGGCATTTACACTGCGCATCTCATTGCAGGGGCCTTTACATGGCGCATCTCATTACAGGGGCCTTTACACTGCGCATCTCAATACGGGGCCTTTCCACTGCGCATCTCATTACAGGGGCCTTTACACTGCGCATCTCATTACAGGGGCCTTTACACTGTGCATCTCATTACAGGGGCATTTACACTGCGCATCTCATTACAGGGGCCTTTACACGGCGCATCTCATTACAGGGGCCTTTTCACTGCGCATCTCATTACAGGGGCCTTTACACTGCGCATCTCATTACAAGGGCCTTTACACTGCGCATCTCATTACAGGGGCATTTACACTGCGCATCTCATTACAGGGGCATCTACACTGCGCATCTCATTACAGGAGCAATTACACGGCGCATCTCATTACAGGGGCATTTACACGGCGCATCTCATTACAGGGGCCTTTACACGGCGCATCTCATTACAGGGGCCTTTACACTGCGCATCTCATTACAGGGGCCTTTACACTGCGCATCTCATTACAGGGGCATTTACACTGCGCATCTCATTACAGGGGCATTTACACTGGGCATCTCATTACAGGGGCATTTACACTGGGCATATCATTACAGGGGGCATTTACACTGCACATCTCATTAAGGGGCATTTACACTGCGCATCTCATTACGGGGCATTTACACTGCGCATCTCATTACGGGGCATTTACACTGCGCATCTCATCATGGGGCCTTTACAATGCGCAATTCATTACAGGGGCCTTTACACTGCGCATCTCATTACTGGGCATTTACACTGCGCATCTCATTACAGGGGCCTTTACACTGCGCATCTCATTACGGGGCTTTTACACTGCGCATCTCATTACAGGGGCCTTTACACTGCGCATCTCATTACAGGGGCATTTACACTGCGCATCTCATTACAGGGGCATTTACACTGCGCATCTCATTACAGGGGCCTTTACACTGCGCATCTCATTACGGGGCATTTACACTGCGCATCTCATTACAGGGGCATTTACACTGCGCATCTCATTACAGGGGAATTTACACTGCGCATCTCATTACAGGGGCATTTACACTGCGCATCTCATTACAGGGGCATTTACACTGCGCATCTCATTACAGGGGCATTTACACTGCGCATCTCATTACAGGGGCATTTACACTGCGCATCTCATTACAGGGACATTTACACTGCGCATCTCATTACAGGGGCATTTTCACTGCGCATCTCATTACAGGGGCCTTTACACTGCGCATCTCATTACAGGGGCCTTTACACTGTGCATCTCATTACAGGGGCATTTACACTGCGCATCTCATTACAGGGGCCTTTACATGGCGCATCTCATTACAGGGGCCTTTACACTGCGCATCTCAATACGGGGCCTTTCCACTGCGCATCTCATTACAGGGGCCTTTACACTGTGCATCTCATTACAGGGGCCTTTACACTGCGCATCTCATTACAGGGGCCTTTACACTGTGCATCTCATTACAGGGGCATTTACACTGCGCATCTCATTACAGGGGCCTTTACACGGCGCATCTCATTACAGGGGCCTTTACACTGCGCATCTCATTACAGGGGCCTTTACACTGCGCATCTCATTACAAGGGCCTTTACACTGCGCATCTTATTACAGGGGCATTTACACTGCGCATCTCATTACAGGGGCATCTACATTTCGCATCTCATTACAGGGGCAATTACACGGCGCATCTCATTACAGGGGCATTTACACAGCGCATCTCATTACAGGGGCCTTTACACGGCGCATCTCATTACAGGGGCCTTTACACGGCGCATCTCATTACAGGGGCCTTTACACGGCGCATCTCATTACAGGGGCCTTTACACGGCGCATCTCATTACAGGGGCCTTTACACTGTGCATCTCATTACAGGGGCCTTTACACTGCACATCTCATTACAGGGGCCTTTACACTGCGCATCTCATTACAGGGGCATTTACACTGCGCATCTCATTACAGGGGCATTTACACTGGGCATCTCATTACAGGGGCATTTACACTGGGCATATCATTACAGGGGGCATTTACACTGCACATCTCATTAAGGGGCATTTACACTGGGCATCTCATTACGGGGCATTTACACTTCGCATCTCATTACAGGGGCATTTACACTGCGCATCTCATTATGGGGCCTTTACAATGCGCATCTCATTACAGGGGCCTTTACACTGCGCATTTCATTACTGGGCATTTACACTGCGCATCTCATTACAGGGGCATTTACACTGCGCATCTCATTACAGGGGCATTTACACTGCGCATCTCATTACAGGGGCATTTACACTGCGCATCTCATTACAGGGGCATTTACACTGCGCATCTCATTACAGGGGCCTCTACACTGCGCATCTCATTACGGGGCCTCTACACTGCGCATCTCATTACAGGGTCATTTACACTGCGCATCTCATTAAAGGGGCATTTACACTGCGCATCTCATTACAGGGGCATATACACTGCGCATCTCATTACAGGGGCATTTACACTGCGCATCTCATTACAGGGACATTTACACTGCGCATCTCATTACAGGGGCATTTACACTGCGCATCTCATTAAAGGGGCCTTTACACTGCGCATCTCATTACAGGGCTTTTACACTGCGCATCTCATTACAGGGGCCTTTACACTGCGCATCTCATTACAAGGGCCTTTACACTGCGCATCTTATTACAGGGGCATTTACACTGCGCATCTCATTACAGGGGCATCTACATTTCGCATCTCATTACAGGGGCAATTACACGGCGCATCTCATTACAGGGGCATTTACACAGCGCATCTCATTACAGGGGCCTTTACACGGCGCATCTCATTACAGGGGCCTTTACACGGCGCATCTCATTACAGGGGCCTTTACACGGCGCATCTCATTACAGGGGCCTTTACACGGCGCATCTCATTACAGGGGCCTTTACACTGTGCATCTCATTACAGGGGCCTTTACACTGCACATCTCATTACAGGGGCCTTTACACTGCGCATCTCATTACAGGGGCATTTACACTGCGCATCTCATTACAGGGGCATTTACACTGGGCATCTCATTACAGGGGCATTTACACTGGGCATATCATTACAGGGGGCATTTACACTGCACATCTCATTAAGGGGCATTTACACTGCGCATCTCATTACGGGGCATTTACACTGCGCATCTCATTACGGGGCATTTACACTGCGCATCTCATTATGGGGCCTTTACAATGCGCATCTCATTACAGGGGCCTTTACACTGCGCATTTCATTACTGGGCATTTACACTGCGCATCTCATTACAGGGGCATTTACACTGCGCATCTCATTACAGGGGCATTTACACTGCGCATCTCATTACAGGGACATTTACACTGCGCATCTCATTACAGGGGCATTTACACTGTGCATCTCATTAAAGGGGCATTTACACTGCGCATATAATTACGGGGCTTTTACACTGCGCATCTCATTACAGGGGCCTTTACACTGCGCATCTCATTACGGGGCATTTACACTGCGCATCTCATTACAGGGGCATTTACACTGCGCATCTCATTACAGGGGAATTTACACTGCGCATCTCATTACAGGGGCATTTACACTGCGCATCTCATTACAGGGGCATTTACACTGCGCATCTCATTACAGGGGCATTTACACTGCGCATCTCATTACAGGGGCATTTACACTGCGCATCTCATTACAGGGACATTTACACTGCGCATCTCATTACAGGGGCATTTTCACTGCGCATCTCATTACAGGGGCCTTTACACTGCGCATCTCATTACAGGGGCCTTTACTGTGCATCTCATTACAGGGGCATTTACACTGCGCATCTCATTACAGGGGCCTTTACATGGCGCATCTCATTACAGGGGCCTTTACACTGCGCATCTCAATACGGGGCCTTTCCACTGCGCATCTCATTACAGGGGCCTTTACACTGTGCATCTCATTACAGGGGCCTTTACACTGCGCATCTCATTACAGGGGCCTTTACACTGTGCATCTCATTACAGGGGCATTTACACTGCGCATCTCATTACAGGGGCCTTTACACGGCGCATCTCATTACAGGGGCCTTTACACTGCGCATCTCATTACAGGGGCCTTTACACTGCGCATCTCATTACAAGGGCCTTTACACTGCGCATCTTATTACAGGGGCATTTACACTGCGCATCTCATTACAGGGGCATCTACATTTCGCATCTCATTACAGGGGCAATTACACGGCGCATCTCATTACAGGGGCATTTACACAGCGCATCTCATTACAGGGGCCTTTACACGGCGCATCTCATTACAGGGGCCTTTACACGGCGCATCTCATTACAGGGGCCTTTACACGGCGCATCTCATTACAGGGGCCTTTACACGGCGCATCTCATTACAGGGGCCTTTACACTGTGCATCTCATTACAGGGGCCTTTACACTGCACATCTCATTACAGGGGCCTTTACACTGCGCATCTCATTACAGGGGCATTTACACTGCGCATCTCATTACAGGGGCATTTACACTGGGCATCTCATTACAGGGGCATTTACACTGGGCATATCATTACAGGGGGCATTTACACTGCACATCTCATTAAGGGGCATTTACACTGCGCATCTCATTACGGGGCATTTACACTGCGCATCTCATTACGGGGCATTTACACTGCGCATCTCATTATGGGGCCTTTACAATGCGCATCTCATTACAGGGGCCTTTACACTGCGCATTTCATTACTGGGCATTTACACTGCGCATCTCATTACAGGGGCATTTACACTGCGCATCTCATTACAGGGACATTTACACTGCGCATCTCATTACAGGGGCATTTACACTGTGCATCTCATTAAAGGGGCATTTACACTGCGCATATAATTACGGGGCTTTTACACTGCGCATCTCATTACAGGGGCCTTTACACTGCGCATCTCATTACGGGGCATTTACACTGCGCATCTCATTACAGGGGCATTTACACTGCGCATCTCATTACAGGGGCATTTACACTGCGCATCTCATTACAGGGGCATCTACACTGCGCATCTCATTACAGGGGCATTTACACTGCGCATCTCATTACAGGGGCCTTTACACTGCGCATCTCATTACAGGGGCCTTTACACTGCGCATCTCATTACGGGGCATTTACATTGCGCATCTCATTACAGGGGCATTTACACTGCACATCTCATTACAGGGGCATTTACACTGCACATCTCATTAAAGGGGCCTTTACACTGCGCATCTCATTACGGGGCTTTTACACTGCGCATCTCATTACAGGGGCCTTTACACTGTGCATCTCATTACGGGGCATTTACACTGCGCATCTCATTACAGGGGCATTTACACTGCGCATCTCATTACAGGGGCATTTACACTGCGCATCTCATTACAGGGGCATTTACACTGCGCATCTCATTACAGGGGCATTTACACTGCGCATCTCATTACAGGGGCATTTACACTGCGCATCTCATTACAGGGGCATTTACACTGCGCATCTCATTACAGGGGCCTTTACACTGCGCATCTCATTACAGGGGCCTTTACACTGTGCATCTCATTACAGGGGCATTTACACTGCGCATCTCATTACAGGGGCCTTTACATGGCGCATCTCATTACAGGGGCCTTTACACTGCGCATCTCAATACGGGGCCTTTCCACTGCGCATCTCATTACAGGGGCCTTTACACTGCGCATCTCATTACAGGGGCCTTTACACTGTGCATCTCATTACAGGGGCATTTACACTGCGCATCTCATTACAGGGGCCTTTACACGGCGCATCTCATTACAGGGGCCTTTTCACTGCGCATCTCATTACAGGGGCCTTTACACTGCGCATCTCATTACAAGGGCCTTTACACTGCGCATCTCATTACAGGGGCATTTACACTGCGCATCTCATTACAGGGGCATCTACACTGCGCATCTCATTACAGGAGCAATTACACGGCGCATCTCATTACAGGGGCATTTACACGGCGCATCTCATTACAGGGGCCTTTACACGGCGCATCTCATTACAGGGGCCTTTACACTGCGCATCTCATTACAGGGGCCTTTACACTGCGCATCTCATTACAGGGGCATTTACACTGCGCATCTCATTACAGGGGCATTTACACTGGGCATCTCATTACAGGGGCATTTACACTGGGCATATCATTACAGGGGGCATTTACACTGCACATCTCATTAAGGGGCATTTACACTGCGCATCTCATTACGGGGCATTTACACTGCGCATCTCATTACGGGGCATTTACACTGCGCATCTCATCACGGGGCATTTACACTGCGCATCTCATCATGGGGCCTTTACAATGCGCAATTCATTACAGGGGCCTTTACACTGCGCATCTCATTACTGGGCATTTACACTGCGCATCTCATTACAGGGGCCTTTACACTGCGCATCTCATTACGGGGCTTTTACACTGCGCATCTCATTACAGGGGCCTTTACACTGCGCATCTCATTACAGGGGCATTTACACTGCGCATCTCATTACAGGGGCATTTACACTGGGCATCTCATTACACGGGCATTTACACTGCGCATCTCATTACAGGGGCCTTTACACTGTGCATCTCATTACAGGGGCATTTACACTGCGCATCTCATTACAGGGGCATTTACACTGCGCATCTCATTACAGGGGCATTTACACTGGGCATCTCATTACAGGGGCATTTACACTGGGCATATCATTACAGGGGGCATTTACACTGCACATCTCATTAAGGGGCATTTACACTGCGCATCTCATTACGGGGCATTTACACTGCGCATCTCATTACGGGGCATTTACACTGCGCATCTCATCATGGGGCCTTTACAATGCGCAATTCATTACAGGGGCCTTTACACTGCGCATCTCATTACTGGGCATTTACACTGCGCATCTCATTACAGGGGCATTTACACTGCGCATCTCATTACAGGGGCATTTACACTGCGCATCTCATTACAGGGGCATTTACACTGCGCATCTCATTACAGGGACATTTACACTGCGCATCTCATTACAGGGGCATTTACACTGCGCATCTCATTAAAGGGGCCTTTACACTGCGCATCTCATTACGGGGCTTTTACACTGCGCATCTCATTACAGGGGCCTTTACACTGCGCATCTCATTACAGGGGCATTTACACTGCGCATCTCATTACAGGGGCATTTACACTGGGCATCTCATTACACGGGCATTTACACTGCGCATCTCATTACAGGGGCCTTTACACTGTGCATCTCATTACAGGGGCATTTACACTGCGCATCTCATTACAGGGGCCTTTACATGGCGCATCTCATTACAGGGGTCTTTACACTGCGCATCTCATTACAGGGGCCTCTACACTGCGCATCTCATTACGGGGACTCTACACTGCGCATCTCATTACAGGGGCATTTACACTGCGCATCTCATTAAAGGGGCATTTACACTGCGCATCTCATTACAGGGGCATATACACTGCGCATCTCATTACAGGGGCATTTACACTGCGCATCTCATTACAGGGGCATTTACACTGCGCATCTCATTACGGGGCATTTACACTGTGCATCTCATTAAGGGGCATTTACACTGGGCATCTCATTACGGGGCATTTACACTTCGCATCTCATTACAGGGGCATTTACACTGCGCATCTCATTACGGGGCTTTTACACTGCGCATCTCATTACAGGGGCCTTTACACTGCGCATCTCATTACGGGGCATTTACATTGCGCATCTCATTACAGGGGCATTTACACTGCGCATCTCATTACAGGGGCATTTACACTGCGCATCTCATTAAAGGGGCCTTTTCACTGCGCATCTCATAACGGGGCTTTTACACTGCGCATCTCATTACAGGGGCCTTTACACTGCGCATCTCATTACGGGGCATTTACACTGCGCATCTCATTACAGGGGCATTTACACTGCGCATCTCATTACAGGGGCATTTACACTGCGCATCTCATTACAGGGGCATTTACACTGCGCATCTCATTACAGGGGCATTTACACTGCGCATCTCATTACAGGGGCATTTACACTGCGCATCTCATTACAGGGGCATTTACACTGGGCATCTCATTACACGGGCATTTACACTGCGCATCTCATTACAGGGGCCTTTACACTGTGCATCTCATTACAGGGGCATTTACACTGCGCATCTCATTACAGGGGCCTTTACATGGCGCATCTCATTACAGGGGTCTTTACACTGCGCATCTCATTACAGGGGCCTCTACACTGCGCATCTCATTATGGGGACTCTACACTGCGCATCTCATTACAGGGGCATTTACACTGCGCATCTCATTAAAGGGGCATTTACACTGCGCATCTCATTACAGGGGCATATACACTGCGCATCTCATTACAGGGGCATTTACACTGCGCATCTCATTACAGGGGCATTTACACTGCGCATCTCATTACGGGGCATTTACACTGTGCATCTCATTAAGGGGCATTTACACTGGGCATCTCATTACGGGGCATTTACACTTCGCATCTCATTACAGGGGCATTTACACTGCGCATCTCATTACGGGGGCATTTACACTGCGCATCTCATTAAAGGGGCATTTACACTGCGCATCTCATTACAGGGGCATTTTCACTGCGCATCTCATTACAGGGGCCTTTACACTGCGCATCTCATTACAGGGGCCTTTACACTGTGCATCTCATTACAGGGGCATTTACACTGCGCATCTCATTACAGGGGCCTTTACATGGCGCATCTCATTACAGGGGCCTTTACACTGCGCATCTCAATACGGGGCCTTTCCACTGCGCATCTCATTACAGGGGCCTTTACACTGTGCATCTCATTACAGGGGCCTTTACACTGCGCATCTCATTACAGGGGCCTTTACACTGTGCATCTCATTACAGGGGCATTTACACTGCGCATCTCATTACAGGGGCCTCTACACTGCGCATCTCATTACGGGGCCTCTACACTGCGCATCTCATTACAGGGGCATTTACACTGCGCATCTCATTAAAGGGGCATTTACACTGCGCATCTCATTACAGGGGCATATACACTGCGCATCTCATTACAGGGGCATTTACACTGCGCATCTCATTACAGGGGCATTTACACTGCGCATCTCATTACAGGGGCATTTACACTGCGCATCTCATTACGGGGCATTTACACTGTGCATCTCATTAAGGGGCATTTACACTGGGCATCTCATTACGGGGCATTTACACTTCGCATCTCATTACAGGGGCATTTACACTGCGCATCTCATTACGGGGCTTTTACACTGCGCATCTCATTACAGGGGCCTTTACACTGCGCATCTCATTACGGGGCATTTACATTGCGCATCTCATTACAGGGGCATTTACACTGCGCATCTCATTACAGGGGCATTTACACTGCGCATCTCATTAAAGGGGCCTTTTCACTGCGCATCTCATAACGGGGCTTTTACACTGCGCATCTCATTACAGGGGCCTTTACACTGCGCATCTCATTACGGGGCATTTACACTGCGCATCTCATTACAGGGGCATTTACACTGCGCATCTCATTACAGGGGCATTTACACTGCGCATCTCATTACAGGGGCATTTACACTGCGCATCTCATTACAGGGGCATTTACACTGCGCATCTCATTACAGGGGCCTTTACACTGCGCATCTCATTACAGGGGCATTTAGACTGCGCATCTCATTACAGGGGAATTTACACTGCGCATCTCATTACAGGGGCATTTTCACTGCGCATCTCATTACAGGGGCCTTTACACTGCGCATCTCATTACAGGTGCCTTTACACTGTGCATCTCATTACAGGGGCATTTACACTGCGCATCTCATTACAGGGGCCTTTACATGGCGCATCTCATTACAGGGGCCTTTACACTGCGCATCTCAATACGGGGCCTTTCCACTGCGCATCTCATTACAGGGGCCTTTACACTGTGCATCTCATTACAGGGGCCTTTACACTGCGCATCTCATTACAGGGGCCTTTACACTGTGCATCTCATTACAGGGGCATTTACACTGCGCATCTCATTACAGGGGCCTTTACACGGAGCATCTCAAATCGGGGCATTTACACTGCGCATCTCATTACGGGGCATTTACACTGCGCATCTCATTATGGGGCCTTTACAATGCGCAATTCATTACAGGGGCCTTTACACTGCGCATCTCATTACTGGGCATTTACACTGCGCATCTCATTACAGGGGCATTTACACTGCCCATCTCATTACAGGGGCATTTACACTGCACATCTCATTACAGGGACATTTACACTGCGCATCTCATTACAGGGGCATTTACACTGCGCATCTCATTAAAGGGGCCTTTACACTGCGCATCTCATTACGGGGCTTTTACACTGCGCATCTCATTACAGGGGCCTTTACACTGCACATCTCATTACGGGGCATTTACACTGCGCATCTCATTACAGGGGCATTTACACTGCCCATCTCATTACAGGGGCATTTACACTGCGCATCTCATTACAGGGACATTTACACTGCGCATCTCATTACAGGGGCATTTACACTGCGCATCTCATTAAAGGGGCCTTTACACTGCGCATCTCATTACGGGGCTTTTACACTGCGCATCTCATTACAGGGGCCTTTACACTGCGCATCTCATTACGGGGCATTTACACTGCGCATCTCATTACAGGGGCATTTACACTGCGCATCTCATTACAGGGGCATTTACACTGGGCATCTCATTACACGGGCATTTACACTGCGCATCACATTACAGGGGCATTTACACTGCGCATCTCATTACAGGGGCATTTACACTGCGCATCTCATTACAGGGGCATTTATACTGCGCATCTCATTACAGGGGGCTTTACACTGCGCATCTCATTACAGGGGCCTTTACACTGCGCATCTCATTACAGGGGCCTTTACACTGCGCATCTCATTACAGGGGCCTTTACACTGTGCATCTCATTACAGGGGCATTTACACTGCGCATCTCATTACAGGGGCCTTTACATGGCGCATCTCATTACAGGGGTCTTTACACTGCGCATCTCATTACAGGGGCCTCTACACTGCGCATCTCATTACGGGGCCTCTACACTGCGCATCTCATTACAGGGGCATTTACACTGCGCATCTCATTAAAGGGGCATTTACACTGCTCATCTCATTACAGGGGCATATACACTGCGCATCTCATTACAGGGGCATTTACATTGCGCATCTCATTACAGGGGCATTTACACTGCGCATCTCATTACGGGGCATTTACACTGTGCATCTCATTTAGGGGCATTTACACTGGGCATCTCATTACGGGGCATTTACACTTCGCATCTCATTACAGGGGCATTTACACTGCGCATCTCATTACGGGGCTTTTACACTGCGCATCTCATTACAGGGGCCTTTACACTGCGCATCTCATTACGGGGCATTTACATTGCGCATCTCATTACAAGGGCATTTACACTGCGCATCTCATTACAGGGGCATTTACACTGCGCATCTCATTACAGGGGCCTTTTCACTGCGCATCTCATAACGGGGCTTTTACACTGCGCATCTCATTACAGGGGCCTTTACACTGCGCATCTCATTACGTGGCATTTACACTGCGCATCTCATTACAGGGGCATTTACACTGCGCATCTCATTACAGGGGCATTTACACTGCGCATCTCATTACAGGGGCATTTACACTGCGCATCTCATTACAGGGGCATTTACACTGCGCATCTCATTACAGGGGCATTTACACTGCGCATCTCATTACAGGGGCATTTACACTGCGCATCTCATTACAGGGACATTTACACTGCGCATCTCATTACAGGGGCATTTTCACTGCGCATCTCATTACAGGGGCCTTTACACTGTGCATCTCAATACGGGGCCTTTCCACTGCGCATCTCATTACAGGGGCCTTTACACTGTGCATCTCATTACAGGGGCCTTTACACTGCGCATCTCATTACAGGGGCCTTTACACTGTGCATCTCATTACAGGGGCATTTACACTGCGCATCTCATTACAGGGGCCTTTACACGGCGCATCTCATTACAGGGGCCTTTACACTGCGCATCTCATTACAGGGGCCTTTACACTGCGCATCTCATTACAAGGGCCTTTACACTGCGCATCTCATTACAGGGGCATTTACACTGCGCATCTCATTACAGGGGCATCTACACTGCGCATCTCATTACAGGGGCAATTACACGGCGCATCTCATTACAGGGGCATTTACACAGCGCATCTCATTACAGGGGCCTTTACACGGCGCATCTCATTACAGGGGCCTTTACACTGTGCATCTCATTACAGGGGCCTTTACACTGCACATCTCATTACAGGGGCCTTTACACTGCGCATCTCATTACAGGGGCATTTACACTGCGCATCTCATTACAGGGGCATTTAAACTGGGCATCTCATTACAGGGGCATTTACACTGGGCATATCATTACAGGGGGCATTTACACTGCACATCTCATTAAGGGGCATTTACACTGCGCATCTCATTACGGGGCATTTACACTGCGCATCTCATTACGGGGCATTTACACTGCGCATCTCATTATCGAGCCTTTATAATGCGCATCTCATTACAGGGGCCTTTACACTGCGCATTTCATTACTGGGCATTTACACTGCGCATCTCATTACAGGGGCATTTACACTGCGCATCTCATTACAGGGGCATTTACACTGCGCATCTCATTACAGGGACATTTACACTGCGCTTCTCATTACAGGGGCATTTACACTGTGCATCTCATTAAAGGGGCATTTACACTGCGCATATCATTACGGGGCTTTTACACTGCGCATCTCATTACAGGGGCCTTTACACTGCGCATCTCATTACGGGGCATTTACACTGCGCATCTCATTACAGGGGCATTTACACTGCGCATCTCATTACAGGGGCATTTACACTGCGCATCTCATTACAGGGGCATTTACACTGCGCATCTCATTACAGGGGCATTTACACTGCGCATCTCATTACAGGGGCCTTTACACTGCGCATCTCATTACAGGGGCCTTTACACTGCGCATCTCATTACAGGGGCCTTTACACTGCGCATCTCATTACAGGGGCCTTTACACTGTGCATCTCATTACAGGGGCATTTACACTGCGCATCTCATTACAGGGGCCTTTACATGGCGCATCTCATTACAGGGGCCTTTACACTGCGCATCTCATTACAGGGGCCTCTACACTGCGCATCTCATTACGGGGCCTCTACACTGCGCATCTCATTACAGGGGCATTTACACTGTGCATCTCATTAAAGGGGCATTTACACTGCGCATCTCATTACGGGGCTTTTACACTGTGCATCTCATTAAAGGGGCATTTACACTGCGCATCTCATTACGGGGCTTTTACACTGCGCATCTCATTAAAGGGGCCTTTACACTGCGCATCTCATTATGGGGCATTTACACTGCGCAACTCATTACAGGGGCATTTACACTGCGCATCTCATTACAGGGGCATTTACACTGCGCATCTCATTACAGGGGCATTTACACTGCGCATCTCATTACAGGGGCCTTTACACTGCGCATCTCATTACAGGGGCCTTTACACTGTGCATCTCATTACAGGGGCCTTTACACTGCGCATCTCATTACAGGGGCCTTTACACTGTGCATCTCATTACAGGGGCATTTACACTGCGCATCTCATTACAGGGGCCTTTACATGGCGCATCTCATTACAGGGGCCTTTACACTGCGCATCTCATTACAGGGGCCTCTACACTGCGCATCTCATTACGGGGCCTCTACACTGCGCATCTCATTACAGGGGCCTTTACACTGCGCATCTCATTAAAGGGGCATTTACACTGCGCATCTCATTACAGGGGCATATACACTGCGCATCTCATTACAGGGGCATATACACTGCGCATCTCATTACAGGGGCATTTACACTGCGCATCTCATTACAGGGGCATTTACAATGTGCATCTCATTACAGGGGCATTTACACTGCGCATCTCATTACAGGGGCCTTTACACGGTGCATCTCATTACAGGGGCCTTTATACGGCGCATCTCATTACCGGGGCCTTTACACTGTGCATCTCATTACAGGGGCCTTTACACTGCGCATCTCATTACAAGGGCCTTTACACTGCGCATCTCATTACAAGGGCCTTTACACTGCGCATCTCATTACAGGGGCAGTTACACTGCACATCTCATTACAGGGGCATTTACACTGTGCATCTCATTACAGGGGCATTTACACGGCGCATCTCATTACAGGGGCCTTTACTGTAAGTGCTATGTAATACTATCCTTATCCCTGTGTGTACAGCGCCGCCGTCACTGTCAGTGCTATGTAATAATACTATCCTTATCCCTGTATGTACAGCGTCACCTTCACTGTCAGTGCTATGTAATAATACTATCCTTATCCCTGTATGTACAGCGCCCCCTGTATGTACAGCGCCGCCGTCACTGTCAGTGCTATGTAATAATACTATCCTTATCCCTGTATGTACAGCGCCGCCGTCACTGTCACTGCTATGTAATAATACTATCCTTATCCCTGTATGTATAGCGCCGCCGTCACTGTAACTGCTATGTAATAATACTATCCTTATCCCTGTATGTACAGCGCCGCCGTTACATAGCACTGACAGTGACGGCGGCGCTGTACATACATCTCTCTGCGCTCTTTTTCTCTCTGCACTCTTTCTCTCTCTCTGCGCTCTTTCTTTCTCTCTCTGTGCTATTTCTTTCTCTCTCTGCGCTCTTTCTTTCTCTCTCTCTCTGCGCTCTTTCTTCCTCTCTCTCTTTGCGCTCTTTCTTTCTCTGCGCTCTTTCTCTCTCTCTGCGCTCTTTCTTTCTCTCTCTCTGCGCTCTCTCTCTGCGCTCTCTCTCTCTGGGCTCTCTCTCTGTCTGCGCTCCCTCTGTCTCTGCGCTCTTTCTTTCTCTTTCTCTCTGCGCTCTTTCTCTCTCTCTCTACGTTCTTTCTCTCTCTCTCTGCGTTCTTTCATCCTCTCTCTCTGCGCTCTTTCTTTCTTTCTCTCTCTGCGCTCTTTCTTTCTCTCTCTCTCTGCGCTCTTTCTTTCTCTCTCTCTGCGCTCTTTCTCTCTCTCTCTGCGCTCTTTCTCTCTCTCTCTGCACTCTTTCTCTCTCTCTGCGCTCTTTCTTTCTCTCTCTGCGCTATTTCTTTCTCTCTCTGCGCTCTTTCTTTCTCTCTCTCTGCGCTCTTTCTCTCTGCGCTCTTTCTTTCTCTCTCTGCGCTCTTTCTCTCTCTCTGCGCTCTTTCTTTCTCTCTCAATCTGCACTCTCTCTCTCTGCGCGCTTTCTTTCTCTCTCTCTGCGCTCTTTCTTTCTCTCTCTCTGCACTCTTTCTTTCTCTCTCTGCGCTCTTTCTCTCTCTCTGCACTCTTTCTTTCTCTCTCTGCGCTCTTTCTTTCTCTCTCTCAGCGCTCTTTCTCTCTCTCTCTGCGCTCTTTCTCTCTCTCTGCGCTCTTTCTTTCTCTCTCTGCGTTCTTTCTTTCTATCTCTCTCTCTGCACTCTTTCTTCCTCTCTCTCTCTGCGCTCTTTCTTTCTCTGCGCTTTTTCTCTCTCTCTGCGCTCTTTCTTTCTTTCTCTCTGCGCTCTCTCTCTGCGCTCTCTCTCTGTCTGCGCTCTCTCTCTCTCTGCGCTCTTTCTTTCTCTCTCTATGCTCTCTCTCTCTCTCTTCGCTTTCTCTCTCTCTCTCTGCGCTCTCTCTCTCTCTCTGCGCTCTCTCTCTGTCTGTGCTCTCTCTCTCTCTGTGCTCTTTCTTCCTCTGTCTCTGCTCTCTCTCTCTCTCTCTCTCTCTGCGCTCTTTCTCTTTCTCGCTGCGCTATTTCTCTCTCTCTCTCTGCTCATTCTCTCTTTCTCTGCACTCTTTCTTTCTCTCTCTGCGCTCTTTCTTTCTCTCTCTCTGCGCTCTTTCTTTCTCTCTCTCTGCGCTCTTTGTTTCTCTCTCTCTGCGCTCTTTCTTTCTCTCTCTCTGCGCTCTTTCTTTCTCTCTGCGCTCTTTCTTTCTCTCTGCACACTTTCTTTCTCTCTCTCTCTGCGCTCTTTCTCTCTCTGCGTTCTTTCTTTCTCTCTGCGCTCTCTCTCTCTGCGCTCTCTCTCTCTGCGCTTTTTCTTTCTCTCTCTGCGCTCTTTCTTTCTCTCTCTGCGCTCTTTCTTTCTCTCTCTCTGCGCTTTTTCTTTCTCTCTCCCTGCGCTCTCTCTCTCTCTCTGCGCTTTCTCTCTCTGGGCTCTCTCTCTGTCTGCGCTCTCTCTCTCTCTCTCTGCGCTCTTTCTTTCTCTTTCTCTCTGCGCTCTTTCTTTCTCTTTCTCTCTGCGCTCTTTCTCTCTCTCTCTACGCTCTTTCTCTCTCTCTCTGCGTTCTTTCATCCTCTCTCTCTTCGCTCTCTCTCTCTCTCTCTCTGCGTTCTTTCTTTCTTTCTCTCTCTGCGCTCTTTCTTTCTCTCTCTCTCTGCGCTCTTTCTTTTTCTCTCTCTGCGCTCTTTCTCTCGCTCTCTGTGCTCTTTCTCTCTCTCTCTGCGCTCTTTCTCTCTCTCTCTGCGCTCTTTCTTTCTCTCTCTGCGCTCTTTCTCTCTCTCTCTGCGCTCTTTCTCTCTCTCTGCGCTCTTTCTTTCTCTCTCTCTGCGCTCTTTCTTTCTCTCTCTCTGCGCTCTTTCTTTCTCTCTGCGCTCTTTCTTTCTCTCTGCGCACTTTCTTTCTCTCTCTCTGTGCTCTTTCTCTCTCTGCGCTCTTTCTTTCTCTCTGCGCTCTCTCTCTCTGCGCTCTCTCTCTCTGCGCTTTTTCTTTCTCTCTCTGCGCTCTTTCTTTCTCTCTCTGCGCTCTTTCTTTCTCTCTCTCTGTGCTCTTTTTCTCTCTCTGCGCTCTTTCTCTCTCTCTGCGCTCTTTCTTTCTCTCTCTGTGCTCTTTCTTTCTCTCTCTGCGCTCTTTCTTTCTCTCTCTCTCTGCGCTCTTTCTTCCTCTCTCTCTCTCTGCGCTCTCTCTCTCTCTGCGCTCTCTCTCTCTGGGCTCTCTCTCTGTCTGCTCTCTCTCTCTCTCTCTCTCTGCTCTCTTTCTTTCTCCTTCTCTCTGCGCTCTTTCTCTCTCTCTCTACGCTCTTTCTCTCTGTCTCTGCGTTCTTTCATCCTCTCTCTCTGCGCTCTCTCTCTCTCTCTGCGCTCTTTCTTTCTTTCTCTCTCTGCGCTCTTTCTTTCTCTCTCTCTCTGCGCTCTTTCTTTCTCTCTCTCTGCGCTCTTTCTCTCTCTCTCTGCGCTCTTTCTCTCTCTCTCTGCGCTCTTTCTCTCTCTCTCTGCGCTCTTTCTTTCTCTCTCTGCGCTCTTTCTCTCTCTCTCTGCGCTCTTTCTCTCTCTCTGCGCTCTTATTTTCTCTGCACTTTTTCTCTCTCTCTGCGCTCTTTCTTTCTTTCTCTCTGCGCTCTCTCTCTGCGCTCTCTCTCTCTGTCTGCGCTCTCTCTCTTCGCTCTCTCTCTCTGCGCTCTTTCTTTCTCTCTCTATGCTCTCTCTCTCTCTCTGCGCTCTCTCTCTCTCTCTGCGCTCTCTCTCTCTCTGCACTCTCTCTCTGTCTGTGCTCTCTCTCTCTCTCTCTGCGCTCTTTCTTCCTCTGTCTCTGCTCTCTCTCTCTCTCTCTCCACTCTTTCTCTCTCTCTCGCTGCGCTATTTCTCTCTCTCTCTCTGCTCATTCTCTCTTTCTCTGCGCTCTTTCTTTCTCTCTCTCTGCGCTCTTTGTTTCTCTCTCTCTGCGCTCTTTCTTTCTCTCTCTCTGCGCTCTTTCTTTCTCTCTGTGCTCTTTCTTTCTCTCTGCACACTTTCTTTCTCTCTCTCTGCGCTCTTTCTCTCTCTGCGTTCTTTCTTTCTCTCTGCGCTCTCTCTCTCTGCGCTCTCTCTCTCTGCGCTTTTTCTTTCTCTCTCTGCGCTCTTTCTTTCTCTCTCTGTGCACTTTCTTTCTCTCTCTGTGCTCTTTCTTTCTCTCTCTCTCTGCGCTCTTTCTTCCTCTCTCTCTCTCTGCGCTCTTTCTTCCTCTCTCTCTCTCTGCGCTCTTTCTCTCTCTCTCTGCGCTCTTTCTCTCTCTCTCTGCGCTCTTTCTCTCTCTCTCTGCGCTCTTTCTTTCTCTCTCTGCGCTCTTTCTTTCTCTCTCTCTCTGCGCTCTTTCTTTCTCTCTCTCTGAGCTCTTTCTCTCTCTCTCTGCGCTCTTTCTTTCTCTCTCTGCGCTCTTTCTTTCTCTCTCTCTGCGCTCTTTCTTTCTCTGCGCTTTTTCTCTCTCTCTGCGCTCCTTCTTTCTTTCTCTCTGCGCTCTCTCTCTGCGCTCTCTCTCTGTCTGCGCTCTCTCTCTGCGCTCTCTCTCTCTCTGCGCTCTTTCTTTCTCTCTGTATGCTCTCTCTCTCTCTCTGCGCTCTCTCTCTCTCTCTCTGCGCTCTCTCTCTCTCTCTGCACTCTCTCTCTGTCTGTGCTCTCTCTCTTTCTCTCTGCGCTCTTTCTTCCTCTGTCTCTGCTCTCTCTCTCTCTCTCTCTCTCTCTCTGCACTCTTTCTCTCTCTCTCGCTGCGCTATTTCTCTCTCTCTCTGCGCTCTTTCTCTCTCTCTCTGCGCTCTTTCTCTCTCTCTCTGCGCTCTTTCTTTCTCTCTCTGCGCTCTTTCTCTCTCTCTCTGCGCTCTTTCTCTCTCTCTGCGCTCTTTCTTTCTCTGCGCTTTTTCTCTCTCTCTGCGCTCTTTCTTTCTTTCTCTCTGCGCTCTCTCTCTGCGCTCTCTCTCTCTGTCTGCGCTCTCTCTCTGCGCTCTTTCTTTCTCTCTCTATGCTCTCTCTCTCTCTCTCTGCGTTCTTTCTTTCTTTCTCTCTCTGCGCTCTTTCTCTCTCTCTCTGCGCTCTTTCTTTCTCTCTCTGCGCTCTTTCTCTCTCTCTCTGCGCTCTTTCTCTCTCTCTGCGCTCTTTCTTTCTCTCTCTCTGCGCTCTTTCTTTCTCTCTCTCTGCGCTCTTTCTTTCTCTCTGCGCTCTTTCTTTCTCTCTGCGCACTTTCTTTCTCTCTCTCTGTGCTCTTTCTCTCTCTGCGCTCTTTCTTTCTCTCTGCGCTCTCTCTCTCTGCGCTCTCTCTCTCTGCGCTTTTTCTTTCTCTCTCTGCGCTCTTTCTTTCTCTCTCTGCGCTCTTTCTTTCTCTTTCTCTGTGCTCTTTTTCTCTCTCTGCGCTCTTTCTCTCTCTCTGCGCTCTTTCTTTCTCTCTCTGTGCTCTTTCTTTCTCTCTCTGTGCTCTTTCTTTCTCTCTCTCTCTGCGCTCTTTCTTCCTCTCTCTCTCTCTGCGCTCTCTCTCTCTCTGCGCTCTCTCTCTCTGGGCTCTCTCTCTGTCTGCTCTCTCTCTCTCTCTCTCTCTGCTCTCTTTCTTTCTCCTTCTCTCTGCGCTCTTTCTCTCTCTCTCTACGCTCTTTCTCTCTGTCTCTGCGTTCTTTCATCCTCTCTCTCTGCGCTCTCTCTCTCTCTGCGCTCTTTCTTTCTTTCTCTCTCTGCGCTCTTTCTTTCTCTCTCTCTCTGCGCTCTTTCTTTCTCTCTCTCTGCGCTCTTTCTCTCTCTCTCTGCGCTCTTTCTCTCTCTCTCTGCGCTCTTTCTCTCTCTCTCTACGCTCTTTCTTTCTCTCTCTGCGCTCTTTCTCTCTCTCTCTGCGCTCTTTCTCTCTCTCTGCGCTCTTTCTTTCTCTGCGCTTTTTCTCTCTCTCTGCGCTCTTTCTTTCTTTCTCTCTGCGCTCTCTCTCTGCGCTCTCTCTCTCTGTCTGCGCTCTCTCTCTTCGCTCTCTCTCTCTGCGCTCTTTCTTTCTCTCTCTATGCTCTCTCTCTCTCTCTCTGCGCTCTCTCTCTCTCTCTGCGCTCTCTCTCTCTGCACTCTCTCTATGTCTGTGCTCTCTCTCTCTCTCTCTCTCTGCGCTCTTTCTTCCTCTGTCTCTGCTCTCTCTCTCTCTCTCTCTCCACTCTTTCTCTCTCTCTCGCTGCGCTATTTCTCTCTCTCTCTCTGCTCATTCTCTCTTTCTCTGCGCTCTTTCTTTCTCTCTCTGCGCTCTTTGTTTCTCTCTCTCTGCGCTCTTTCTTTCTCTCTCTCTGCGCTCTTTGTTTCTCTCTCTCTGCGCTCTTTCTTTCTCTCTCTCTGCGCTCTTTCTTTCTCTCTGCACACTTTCTTTCTCTCTCTCTGCGCTCTTTCTCTCTCTGCGTTCTTTCTTTCTCTCTGCGCTCTCTCTCTCTGCGCTCTCTCTCTCTGCGCTTTTTCTTTCTCTCTCTGCGCTCTTTCTTTCTCTCTCTGTGCTCTTTCTTTCTCTCTCTGCGCTCTTTCTTTCTCTCTCTCTCTGCGCTCTTTCTTCCTCTCTCTCTCTCTGCGCTCTTTCTTTCTCTCTCTCTGCGCTCTTTCTCTCTCTCTCTGCGCTCTTTCTCTCTCTCTCTGCGCTCTTTCTCTCTCTCTCTGCGCTCTTTCTTTCTCTCTCTGCGCTCTTTCTTTCTCTCTCTCAGATGCGCTCTTTCTTTCTCTCTCTCTGAGCTCTTTCTCTCTCTCTCTGCGCTCTTTCTTTCTCTCTCTGCGCTCTTTCTTTCTCTCTCTCTGCGCTCTTTCTTTCTCTGCGCTTTTTCTCTCTCTCTGCGCTCTTTCTTTCTTTCTCTCTGCGCTCTCTCTCTGCGCTCTCTCTCTGTCTGCGCTCTCTCTCTTCGCTCTCTCTCTCTCTCTGCGCTCTTTCTTTCTCTCTGTATGCTCTCTCTCTCTCTCTGCGCTCTCTCTCTCTCTCTCTGCGCTCTCTCTCTCTCTGCACTCTCTCTCTGTCTGTGCTCTCTCTCTCTCTCTCTGCGCTCTTTCTTCCTCTGTCTCTGCTCTCTCTCTCTCTCTCTCTCTCTCTGCACTCTTTCTCTCTCTCTCGCTGCGCTATTTCTCTCTCTCTCTCTGCTCATTCTCTCTTTCTCTGCGCTCTTTCTTTCTCTCTCTGCGCTCTTTCTTTCTCTCTCTCTGCGCTCTTTCTTTCTCTCTCTCTCTCTGCGCTCTTTGTTTCTCTCTCTCTGCGCTCTTTCTTTCTCTCTCTCTGCGCTCTTTCTTTCTCTCTGCGCTCTTTCTTTCTCTCTGCGCACTTTCTTTCTCTCTCTCTGTTCTCTTTCTCTCTCTGCGCTCTTTCTTTCTCTCTGCGCTCTCTCTCTCTCTGCGCTCTCTCTCTCTGCGCTTTTTCTTTCTCTCTCTGCGCTCTTTCTTTCTCTCTCTGCGTTCTTTCTTTCTCTCTCTCTGTGCTCTTTTTCTCTCTCTGCGCTCTTTCTCTCTCTCTGCGCTCTTTCTCTCTCTCTTTGCTCTTTTTCTCTCTCTGCGCTCTTTCTCTCTCTCTGCGCTCTTTCTTTCTCTCTCTGTGCTCTTTCTTTCTCTCTCTGCGCTCTTTCTTTCTCTCTCTCTCTCTGCGCTCTTTCTTCCTCTCTCTCTCTCTGCGCTCTTTCTTTCTCTGCGCTCTTTCTCTCTCTCTGCGCTCTTTCTTTCTCTCTCTCTGCGCTCTCTCTCTCTGCGCTTTCTCTCTCTGGGCTCTCTCTCTGTCTGCGCTCTCTCTCTCTCTCTCTCTGCGCTCTTTCTTTCTCTTTCTCTCTGCGCTCTTTCTCTCTCTCTCTACGCTCTTTCTCTCTCTCTCTGCGTTCTTTCATCCTCTCTCTCTGCGCTCTCTCTCTCTCTCTGCGTACTTTCTTTCTTTCTCTCTCTGCGCTCTTTCTTTCTCTCTCTCTCTGCGCTCTTTCTTTCTCTCTCTCTGCACTCTTTCTCTCTCTCTCTCTGCGCTCTTTCTCTCTCTCTCTGCGCTCTTTCTCTCTCTCTCTGCGCTCTTTCTTTCTCTCTCTGCGCTCTTTCTCTCTCTCTCTCTGCGCTCTTTCTCTCTCTCTGCGCTCTTTCTTTCTCTCTGCGCTCTTTCTTTCTCTCTCTCTCTGCGCTCTTTCTTTCTCTCTGCGCTCTTTCATTCTCTCTGCGCACTTTCTTTCTCTCTCTCTGTGCTCTTTCTCTCTCTGCGCTCTTTCTTTCTCTCTGCGCTCTCTCTCTCTGCGCTCTCTCTCTCTGCGCTTTTTCTTTCTCTCTCTGCGCTCTTTCTTTCTCTCTCTGCGCTCTTTCTTTCTCTCTCTCTGTGCTCTTTTTCTCTCTCTGCGCTCTTTCTCTCTCTCTGCGCTCTTTCTTTCTCTCTCTGTGCTCTTTCTTTCTCTCTCTGCGCTCTTTCTTTCTCTCTCTCTCTGTGCTCTTTCTTCCTCTCTCTCTCTCTCTGCGCTCTTTCTTTCTCTGCGCTCTTTCTCTCTCTCTGCTCTCTTTCTTTCTCTTTCTCTCTGCGCTCTTTCTCTCTCTCTCTACGCTCTTTCTCTCTCTCTCTGCGTTCTTTCATCCTCTCTCTCTGCACTCTCTCTCTCTCTCTGCGCTCTTTCTTTCTTTCTCTCTCTGCGCTCTTTCTTTCTCTCTCTCTCTGCGCTCTTTCTTTCTCTCTCTCTGCACTCTTTCTCTCTCTCTCTGCGCTCTTTCTCTCTCTCTCTGCGTTCTTTCTCTCTCTCTCTGCGCTCTTTCTCTCTCTCTCTGCGCTCTTTCTTTCTCTCTCTGCGCTCTTTCTCTCTCTCTCTGCGCTCTTTCTCTCTCTCTGCGCTCTTTCTTTCTCTCTCTCTGCGCTCTTTCTTTCTCTCTCTCTGCGCTCTTTCTTTCTCTCTGCGCTCTTTCTTTCTCTCTGCGCACTTTCTTTCTCTCTCTCTGTGCTCTTTCTCTCTCTGCACTCTTTCTTTCTCTCTGCGCTCTCTCTCTCTGCGCTCTCTCTCTCTGCGCTTTTTCTTTCTCTCTCTGCGCTCTTTCTTTCTCTCTCTGCGCTCTTTCTTTCTCTCTCTCTGTGCTCTTTTTCTCTCTCTGCGCTCTTTCTCTCTCTCTGCGCTCTTTCTTTCTCTCTCTGTGCTCTTTCTTTCTCTCTCTGCGCTCTCTCTCTCTGCGCTTTTTCTTTCTCTCTCTGTGCTCTTTCTTTCTCTCTCTGCGCTCTTTCTTTCTCTCTCTCTGTGCTCTTTTTCTCTCTCTGCGCTCTTTCTCTCTCTCTGCGCTCTTTCTTTCTCTCTCTGTGCTCTTTCTTTCTCTCTCTGCGCTCTTTCTTTCTCTCTCTCTCTGCGCTCTTTCTTCCTCTCTCTCTCTCTGCGCTCTTTCTTTCTCTGCGCTCTTTCTCTCTCTCTGCGCTTTTTCTTTCTCTCTCTCTGCGCTCTCTCTCTCTGCGCTTTCTCTCTCTGGGCTCTCTCTCTGTCTGCGCTCTCTCTCTCTCTCTCTCTGCGCTCTTTCTTTCTCTCTCTCTGCGCTCTTTCTTTCTCTCTCTCTGCACTCTTTCTCTCTCTCTCTGCGCTCTTTCTCTCTCTCTCTGCGCTCTTTCTCTCTCTCTCTGCGCTCTTTCTCTCTCTCTCTGCGCTCTTTCTTTCTCTCTCTGCGCTCTTTCTCTCTCTCTCTGCGCTCTTTCTCTCTCTCTGCGCTCTTTCTTTCTCTCTCTCTGCGCTCTTTCTTTCTCTCTCTCTGCGCTCTTTCTTTCTCTCTGCGCTCTTTCTTTCTCTCTGCGCACTTTCTTTCTCTCTCTCTGTGCTCTTTCTCTCTCTGCACTCTTTCTTTCTCTCTGCGCTCTCTCTCTCTGCGCTCTCTCTCTCTGCGCTTTTTCTTTCTCTCTCTGCGCTCTTTCTTTCTCTCTCTGCGCTCTTTCTTTCTCTCTCTCTGTGCTCTTTTTCTCTCTCTGCGCTCTTTCTCTCTCTCTGCGCTCTTTCTTTCTCTCTCTGTGCTCTTTCTTTCTCTCTCTGCGCTCTCTCTCTCTGCGCTTTTTCTTTCTCTCTCTGTGCTCTTTCTTTCTCTCTCTGCGCTCTTTCTTTCTCTCTCTCTGTGCTCTTTTTCTCTCTCTGCGCTCTTTCTCTCTCTCTGCGCTCTTTCTTTCTCTCTCTGTCCTCTTTCTTTCTCTCTCTGCGCTCTTTCTTTCTCTCTCTCTCTGCGCTCTTTCTTCCTCTCTCTCTCTGCGCTCTTTCTTTCTCTGCGCTCTTTCTCTCTCTCTGCGCTTTTTCTTTCTCTCTCTCTGCGCTCTCTCTCTCTGCGCTCTCTCTCTCTGCGCTTTCTCTCTCTGGGCTCTCTCTCTGTCTGCGCTCTCTCTCTCTCTCTCTCTGCGCTCTTTCTTTCTCTCTCTCTGCGCTTTCTCTCTCTGGGCTCTCTCTCTGTCTGCGCTCTCTCTCTCTCTCTCTCTGCGCTCTTTCTTTCTCTCTCTCTGCGCTCTTTCTCTCTCTCTCTGCGCTCTTTCTCTCTCTCTGCGCTCTTTCTTTCTCTCTCTCTGCGCTCTTTCTTTCTCTCTCTCTGCGCTCTTTCTTTCTCTCTGCGCTCTTTCTTTCTCTCTGCGCACTTTTTTTCTCTCTCTCTGTGCTCTTTCTCTCTCTGCACTCTTTCTTTCTCTCTGCGCTCTCTCTCTCTGCGCTCTCTCTCTCTGCGCTTTTTCTTTCTCTCTCTGCGCTCTTTCTTTCTCTCTCTGCGCTCTTTCTTTCTCTCTCTCTGTGCTCTTTTTCTCTCTCTGCGCTCTTTCTCTCTTTCTGCGCTCTTTCTTTCTCTCTCTGTGCTCTTTCTTTCTCTCTCTGCGCTCTCTCTCTCTGCGCTTTTTCTTTCTCTCTCTGTGCTCTTTCTTTCTCTCTCTGCGCTCTTTCTTTCTCTCTCTCTGTGCTCTTTTTCTCTCTCTGCGCTCTTTCTCTCTCTCTGCGCTCTTTCTTTCTCTCTCTGTGCTCTTTCTTTCTCTCTCTGCGCTCTTTCTTTCTCTCTCTCTGTGCTCTTTTTCTCTCTCTGCGCTCTTTCTCTCTCTCTGCGCTATTTCTCTCTCTCTCTGCGCTCTTTCTTTCTCTCTCTGCGCTCTTTCTCTCTCTCTCTGCGCTCTTTCTCTCTCTCTGCGCTCTTTCTTTCTCTCTCTCTGCGCTCTTTCTTTCTCTCTCTCTGCGCTCTTTCTTTCTCTCTGCGCTCTTTCTTTCTCTCTGTGCACTTTCTTTCTCTCTCTCTGTGCTCTTTCTCTCTCTGCACTCTTTCTTTCTCTCTGCGCTCTCTCTCTCTGCGCTCTCTCTCTCTGCGCTTTTTCTTTCTCTCTCTGCGCTCTTTCTTTCTCTCTCTGCGCTCTATCTTTCTCTCTCTCTGTGCTCTTTTTCTCTCTCTGCGCTCTTTCTCTCTCTCTGCGCTCTTTCTTTCTCTCTCTGTGCTCTTTCTTCCTCTCTCTGCGCTCTCTCTCTCTGCGCTTTTTCTTTCTCTCTCTGTGCTCTTTCTTTCTCTCTCTGCGCTCTTTCTTTCTCTCTCTCTGTGCTCTTTTTCTCTCTCTGCGCTCTTTCTCTCTCTCTGCGCTCTTTCTTTCTCTCTCTGTGCTCTTTCTTTCTCTCTCTGCGCTCTTTCTTTCTCTCTCTCTCTGCGCTCTTTCTTCCTCTCTCTCTCTCTGCGCTCTTTCTTTCTCTGCGCTCTTTCTCTCTCTCTGCGCTTTTTCTTTCTCTCTCTCTGCGCTCTCTCTCTCTGCGCTCTCTCTCTCTGCGCTTTCTCTCTCTGGGCTCTCTCTCTGTCTGCGCTCTCTCTCTCTCTCTCTGCGCTCTTTCTTTCTCTCTCTCTGCGCTCTTTCTCTCTCTCTCTGCGCTCTTTCTCTCTCTCTGCGCTCTTTCTTTCTCTCTCTCTGCGCTCTTTCTTTCTCTCTCTCTGCGCTTTTTCTTTCTCTCTGCGCTCTTTCTTTCTCTCTGCGCACTTTCTTTCTCTCTCTCTGTGCTCTTTCTCTCTCTGCACTCTTTCTTTCTCTCTGCGCTCTCTCTGCGCTCTCTCTCTCTGCGCTTTTTCTTTCTCTCTCTGCGCTCTTTCTTTCTCTCTCTGCGCTCTTTCTTTCTCTCTCTCTGTGCTCTTTTTCTCTCTCTGCGCTCTTTCTCTCTTTCTGCGCTCTTTCTTTCTCTCTCTGTGCTCTTTCTTTCTCTCTCTGCGCTCTCTCTCTCTGCGCTTTTTCTTTCTCTCTCTGTGCTCTTTCTTTCTCTCTCTGCGCTCTTTCTTTCTCTCTCTCTGTGCTCTTTTTCTCTCTCTGCGCTCTTTCTCTCTCTCTGCGCTCTTTCTTTCTCTCTCTGTGCTCTTTCTTTCTCTCTCTGCGCTCTTTCTTTCTCTCTCTCTGTGCTCTTTTTCTCTCTCTGCGCTCTTTCTCTCTCTCTGCGCTCTTTCTTTCTCTCTCTGTGCTCTTTCTTTCTCTCTCTGCGCTCTTTCTTTCTCTCTCTCTCTCTGCGCTCTTTCTTCCTCTCTCTCTCTGCGCTCTTTCTTTCTCTGCGCTCTTTCTCTCTCTCTGCGCTTTTTCTTTCTCTCTCTCTGCGCTCTCTCTCTCTCTCTCTGTGCTTTCTCTCTCTGGGCTCTCTCTCTGTCTGCGCTCTCTCTCTCTCTCTCTCTGCGCTCTTTCTTTCTCTTTCTCTCTGCGCTCTTTCTTTCTCTTTCTCTCTGCGCTCTTTCTCTCTCTCTCTATGCTCTTTCTCTCTCTCTCTGCGTTCTTTCATCCTCTCTCTCTTCGCTCTCTCTCTCTCTGTGTTCTTTCTTTCTTTCTCTCTCTGCGCTCTTTCTTTCTCTCTCTCTCTCTGCGCTCTTTCTTTTTCTCTCTCTGCGCTCTTTCTCTCGCTCTCTGCGCTCTTTCTCTCTCTCTCTGCGCTCTTTCTCTCTCTCTCTGCGCTCTTTCTTTCTCTCTCTGCGCTCTTTCTCTCTCTCTCTGAGCTCTTTCTCTCTCTCTGCGCTCTTTCTTTCTCTCTCTCTGCGCTCTTTCTTTCTCTCTCTCTGCGCTCTTTCTTTCTCTCTGCGCTCTTTCTTTCTCTCTGCGCACTTTCTTTCTCTCTCTCTGTGCTCTTTCTCTCTCTGCGCTCTTTCTTTCTCTCTGCGCTCTCTCTCTCTGCGCTCTCTCTCTCTATGCTTTTTCTTTCTCTCTCTGCGCTCTTTCTTTCTCTCTCTGCGCTCTTTCTTTCTCTCTCTCTGTGCTCTTTTTCTCTCTCTGCGCTCTTTCTCTCTCTCTGCGCTCTTTCTTTCTCTCTCTGTGCTCTTTCTTTCTCTCTCTGCGCTCTTTCTCTCTCTCTCTGCGCTCTTTCTCTCTCTCTGCGCTCTTTCTTTCTCTCTCTCTGCGCTCTTTCTTTCTCTCTCTCTGCGCTCTTTCTTTCTCTCTGCGCTCTTTCTTTCTCTCTGCGCACTTTCTTTCTCTCTCTCTGTGCTCTTTCTCTCTCTGCACTCTTTCTTTCTCTCTGCGCTCTCTCTCTCTGCGCTCTCGCTCTGCGCTTTTTCTTTCTCTCTCTGCGCTCTTTCTTTCTCTCTCTGCGCTCTTTCTTTCTCTCTCTCTGTGCTCTTTTTCTCTCTCTGCGCTCTTTCTCTCTCTCTGCGCTCTTTCTTTCTCTCTCTGTGCTCTTTCTTTCTCTGTCTGCGCTCTCTCTCTCTGCGCTTTTTCTTTCTTTCTGTGTGCTCTTTCTTTCTCTCTCTGCGCTCTTTCTTTCTCTCTCTCTGTGCTCTTTTTCTCTCTCTGCGCTCTTTCTCTCTCTCTGCGCTCTTTCTTTCTCTCTCTGTGCTCTTTCTTTCTCTCTCTGCGCTCTTTCTTTCTCTCTCTCTCTCTGCGCTCTTTCTTTCTTTCTCTCTCTCTGCGCTCTCTCTCTCTCTCTGCGCTTTCTCTCTCTGGGCTCTCTCTCTGTTTGCGCTCTCTCTCTCTGCGCTCTTTCTTTCTCTTTCTCTCTGCGCTCTTTCTTTCTCTTTCTCTCTGCGCTCTTTCTCTCTCTCTCTACGCTCTTTCTCTCTCTCTGCGTTCTTTCATCCTCTCTCTCTTCGCTCCCTCTCTCTCTCTCTGCGTTCTTTCTTTCTTTCTCTCTATGCGCTCTTTCTTTCTCTCTCTCTCTGCGCTCTTTCTTTCTCTCTCTCTCTGCGCTCTTTCTTTCTCTCTCTGCGCTCTTTCTCTCTCTCTGCGCTCTTTCTTTCTCTCTCTCTGCGCTCTTTCTTTCTCTCTCTCTGCGCTCTTTCTTTCTCTCTGCGCTCTTTCTTTCTCTCTGCACACTTTCTTTCTCTCTCTCTGCGCTCTTTCTCTCTCTGCGTTCTTTCTTTCTCTCTGCGCTCTCTCTCTCTGCGCTCTCTCTCTCTGCGCTTTTTCTTTCTCTCTCTGCGCTCTTTCTTTCTCTCTCTGCGCTCTTTCTTTCTCTCTCTCTGTGCTCTTTTTCTCTCTCTGCGCTCTTTCTCTCTCTCTGCGCTCTTTCTCTCTCTCTTTGCTCTTTTTCTCTCTCTGCGCTCTTTCTCTCTCTCTGCGCTCTTTCTTTCTCTCTCTGTGCTCTTTCTTTCTCTCTCTGCGCTCTTTCTTTCTCTCTCTCTCTGCGCTCTTTCTTCCTCTCTCTCTCTCTGCGCTCTTTCTTTCTCTGCGCTCTTTCTCTCTCTCTGCGCTCTTTCTTTCTCTCTCTCTGCGCTCTCTCTCTCTGCGCTTTCTCTCTCTGGGCTCTCTCTCTGTCTGCGCTCTCTCTCTCTCTCTCTGCGCTCTTTCTTTCTCTTTCTCTCTGCGCTCTTTCTCTCTCTCTCTACGCTCTTTCTCTCTCTCTCTGCGTTCTTTCATCCTCTCTCTCTGCGCTCTCTCTCTCTCTCTGCGTTCTTTCTTTCTTTCTCTCTCTGCGCTCTTTCTTTCTCTCTCTCTCTGCACTCTTTCTTTCTCTCTCTCTGCACTCTTTCTCTCTCTCTCTGCGCTCTTTCTCTCTCTCTCTGCGCTCTTTCTCTCACTCTCTGCGCTCTTTCTTTCTCTCTCTGCGCTCTTTCTCTCTCTCTCTGCGCTCTTTCTCTCTCTCTGCGCTCTTTCTTTCTCTCTGCGCTCTTTCTTTCTCTCTCTCTGCGCTCTTTCTTTCTCTCTGCGCTCTTTCTTTCTCTCTGCGCACTTTCTTTCTCTCTCTCTGCGCTCTCTCTCTCTGCGCTCTCTCTCTCTGCGCTTTTTCTTTCTCTCTCTGCGCTTTTTCTTTCTCTCTCTGCGCTCTTTCTTTCTCTCTCTCTGTGCTCTTTTTCTCTCTCTGCGCTCTTTCTCTCTCTCTGCGCTCTTTCTTTCTCTCTCTGTGCTCTTTCTTTCTCTCTCTGCGCTCTTTCTTTCTCTCTCTCTCTGTGCTCTTTCTTCCTCTCTCTCTCTCTCTGCGCTCTTTCTTTCTCTGCGCTCTTTCTCTCTCTCTGCGCTCTTTCTTTCTCTCTCTCTGTGCTCTCTCTCTCTCTCTGCGCTCTCTCTCTCTGGGCTCTCTCTCTGTCTGCGCTCTCTCTCTCTCTCTGCTCTCTTTCTTTCTCTTTCTCTCTGCGCTCTTTCTCTCTCTCTCTACGCTCTTTCTCTCTCTCTCTGCGTTCTTTCATCCTCTCTCTCTGCGCTCTCTCTCTCTCTCTGCGCTCTTTCTTTCTTTCTCTCTCTGCGCTCTTTCTTTCTCTCTCTCTCTGCGCTCTTTCTTTCTCTCTCTCTGCACTCTTTCTCTCTCTCTCTGCGCTCTTTCTCTCTCTCTCTGCGCTCTTTCTCTCTCTCTCTGCGCTCTTTCTCTCTCTCTCTGCGCTCTTTCTTTCTCTCTCTGCGCTCTTTCTCTCTCTCTCTGCGCTCTTTCTCTCTCTCTGCGCTCTTTCTTTCTCTCTCTCTGCGCTCTTTCTTTCTCTCTCTCTGCGCTCTTTCTTTCTCTCTGCGCTCTTTCTTTCTCTCTGCGCACTTTCTTTCTCTCTCTCTGTGCTCTTTCTCTCTCTGCACTCTTTCTTTCTCTCTGCGCTCTCTCTCTCTGCACTCTCTCTCTGCGCTTTTTCTTTCTCTCTCTGCGCTCTTTCTTTCTCTCTCTGCGCTCTTTCTTTCTCTCTCTCTGTGCTCTTTTTCTCTCTCTGCGCTCTTTCTCTCTCTCTGCGCTCTTTCTTTCTCTCTCTGTGCTCTTTCTTTCTCTCTCTGCGCTCTCTCTCTCTGCGCTTTTTTTTTCTCTCTCTGTGCTCTTTCTTTCTCTCTCTGCGCTCTTTCTTTCTCTCTCTCTGTGCTCTTTTTCTCTCTCTGCGCTCTTTCTCTCTCTCTGCGCTCTTTCTTTCTCTCTCTGTGCTCTTTCTTTCTCTCTCTGCGCTCTTTCTTTCTCTCTCTCTCTGCGCTCTTTCTTCCTCTCTCTCTCTCTGCGCTCTTTCTTTCTCTGCGCTCTTTCTCTCTCTCTGCGCTTTTTCTTTCTCTCTCTCTGCGCTCTCGCTCTCTCTCTGCGCTTTCTCTCTCTGGGCTCTCTCTCTGTCTGCGCTCTCTCTCTCTCTCTCTGCGCTCTTTCTTTCTCTTTCTCTCTACGCTCTTTCTTTCTCTTTCTCTCTGCGCTCTTTCTCTCTCTCTCTACGCTCTTTCTCTCTCTCTCTGCGTTCTTTCATCCTCTCTCTCTTCGCTCTCTCTCTCTCTCTGCGTTCTTTCTTTCTTTCTCTCTCTGCGCTCTTTCTTTCTCTCTCTCTCTGCGCTCTTTCTTTTTCTCTCTCTGCGCTCTTTCTCTCGCTCTCTGCGCTCTTTCTCTCTCTCTCTGCGCTCTTTCTCTCTCTCTCTGCGCTCTTTCTTTCTCTCTCTGCGCTCTTTCTCTCTCTATGCGCTCTTTCTCTCTCTCTGCGCTCTTTCTTTCTCTCTCTCTGCGCTCTTTCTTTCTCTCTCTCTGCGCTCTTTCTTTCTCTCTGCGCTCTTTCTTTCTCTCTGCGCACTTTCTTTCTCTCTCTCTGTGCTCTTTCTCTCTCTGCGCTCTTTCTTTCTCTCTGCGCTCTCTCTCTCTGCGCTCTCTCTCTCTCTGTGCTTTTTCTTTCTCTCTCTGCGCTCTTTCTTTCTCTCTCTGCGCTCTTTCTTTCTCTCTCTCTGTGCTCTTTTTCTCTCTCTGCGCTCTTTCTCTCTCTCTGCGCTCTTTCTTTCTCTCTCTGTGCTCTTTCTTTCTCTCTCTGCGCTCTTTCTCTCTCTCTCTGCGCTCTTTCTCTCTCTCTGCGCTCTTTCTTTCTCTCTCTCTGCGCTCTTTCTTTCTCTCTCTCTGTGCTCTTTCTTTCTCTCTGCGCTCTTTCTTTCTCTCTGCGCACTTTCTTTCTCTCTCTCTGTGCTCTTTCTCTCTCTGCACTCTTTCTTTCTCTCTGCGCTCTCTCTCTCTGCGCTCTCTCTCTCTGCGCTTTTTCTTTCTCTCTCTGCGCTCTTTCTTTCTCTCTCTGCGCTCTTTCTTTCTCTCTCTCTGTGCTCTTTTTCTCTCTCTGCGCTCTTTCTCTCTCTCTGCGCTCTTTCTTTCTCTCTCTGTGCTCTTTCTTTCTCTCTCTGCGCTCTCTCTCTCTGCGCTTTTTCTTTCTCTCTCTGTGCTCTTTCTTTCTCTCTCTGCGCTCTTTCTTTCTCTCTCTGTGTGCTCTTTTTCTCTCTCTGCGCTCTTTCTCTCTCTCTGCGCTCTTTCTTTCTCTCTCTGTGCTCTTTCTTTCTCTCTCTGCGCTCTTTCTTTCTCTCTCTCTCTGCGCTCTTTCTTCCTCTCTCTCTCTCTGCGCTCTTTCTTTCTCTGCGCTCTTTCTCTCTCTCTGCGCTTTTTCTTTCTCTCTCTCTGCGCTCTCTCTCTCTCTCTGCGCTTTCTCTCTCTGGGCTCTCTCTCTGTCTGCACTCTCTCTCTCTCTCTCTCTGCGCTCTTTCTTTCTCTTTCTCTCTGCGCTCTTTCTTTCTCTTTCTCTCTGCGCTCTTTCTCTCTCTCTCTACGCTCTTTCTCTCTCTGCGTTCTTTCATCCTCTCTCTCTTCGCTCTCTCTCTCTCTCTGCGTTCTTTCTTTCTTTCTCTCTATGCGCTCTTTCTTTCTCTCTCTGCGCTCTTTCTTTCTCTCTCTCTGCGCTCTTTCTCTCTCTCTCTGCGCTCTTTCTCTCTCTCTCTGCGCTCTTTCTCTCTCTCTCTGCGCTCTTTCTTTCTCTCTCTGCGCTCTTTCTCTCTCTCTCTGCGCTATTTCTCTCTCTCTGCGCTCTTTCTTTCTCTCTCTCTGCGCTCTTTCTTTCTCTCTCTCTGCGCTCTTTCTTTCTCTCTGCGCTCTTTCTTTCTCTCTGCACACTTTCTTTCTCTCTCTCTGTGCTCTTTCTCTCTCTGCGCTCTTTCTTTCTCTCTGCGCTCTCTCTCTCTGCGCTCTCTCTCTCTGCGCTTTTTCTTTCTCTCTCTGCGCTCTTTCTTTCTCTCTCTGCGCTCTTTCTTTCTCTCTCTCTGTGCTCTTTTTCTCTCTCTGCGCTCTTTCTCTCTCTCTGCGCTCTTTCTTTCTCTCTCTGTGCTCTTTCTTTCTCTCTCTGCGCTCTTTCTTTCTCTCTCTCTCTGCGCTCTTTCTTCCTCTCTCTCTCTCTGCGCTCTTTCTTTCTCTGCGCTCTTTCTCTCTCTCTGCGCTCTTTCTTTCTCTCTCTCTGCGCTCTCTCTCTCTCTGCGCTCTCTCTCTCTGGGCTCTCTCTCTGTCTGCTCTCTCTCTCTCTCTGCTCTCTTTCTTTCTCTTTCTCTCTGCGCTCTTTCTCTCTCTCTCTACGCTCTTTCTCTCTGTCTCTGCGTTCTTTCATCCTCTCTCTCTGCGCTCTCTCTCTCTCTCTGCGCTCTTTCTTTCTTTCTCTCTCTGCGCTCTTTCTTTCTCTCTCTCTCTGCGCTCTTTCTTTCTCTCTCTCTGCGCTCTTTCTCTCTCTCTCTGCGCTCTTTCTGTCTCTCTCTGCGCTCTTTCTCTCTCTCTCTGCGCTCTTTCTTTCTCTCTCTGCACTCTTTCTCTCTCTCTCTGCGCTCTTTCTCTCTCTCTGCGCTCTTTCTTTCTCTGCGCTTTTTCTCTCTCTCTGCGCTCTTTCTTTATTTCTCTCTGCGCTCTCTCTCTGCGCTCTCTCTCTCTGTCTGCGCTCTCTCTCTTCGCTCTCTCTCTCTGCGCTCTTTCTTTCTCTCTCTATGCTCTCTTTCTCTCTCTGCGCTCTCTTTCTCTCTCTCTGCGCTCTCTCTCTCTCTCTGCACTCTCTCTGTCTGTGCTCTCTCTCTCTCTCTCTCTCTGCGCTCTTTCTCTCTCTCTGTCTCTGCTCTCTCTCTCTCTCTCTCTGCACTCTTTCTCTCTCTCTCTCTGCGCTCTTTCTCTCGCTCTCTGCGCTCTTTCTCTCTCTCTGCGCTCTTTCTTTCTCTGCGCTTTTTCTCTCTCTCTGCGCTCTTTCTTTATTTCTCTCTGCGCTCTCTCTCTGCGCTCTCTCTCTCTGTCTGCGCTCTCTCTCTTCGCTCTCTCTCTCTCTGCGCTCTTTCTTTCTCTCTCTATGCTCTCTCTCTCTCTCTGCGCTCTCTCTCTCTCTCTGCGCTCTTTCTTCCTCTGTCTCTGCTCTCTCTCTCTCTCTCTCTCCACTCTTTCTCTCTCTCTCGCTGCGCTATTTCTCTCTCTCTCTCTGCTCATTCTTTCTTTCTCTGCGCTCTTTCTTTCTCTCTCTGCGCTCTCTCTCTCTCTCTCTGCGCTCTTTCTTTCTCTCTCTCTGCGCTCTTTCTTTCTCTCTCTCTGCGCTCTTTCTTTCTCTCTCTCTGCGCTCTTTCTTTCTCTCTGCGCTCTTTCTTTCTCTCTGCACACTTTCTTTCTCTCTCTCTGCGCTCTTTCTCTCTCTGCGTTCTTTCTTTCTCTCTGCGCTCTCTCTCTCTGCGCTCTCTCTCTCTGCGCTTTTTCTTTCTCTCTCTGCGCTCTTTCTTTCTCTCTCTGCGCTCTTTCTTTCTCTCTCTCTGTGCTCTTTTTCTCTCTCTGCGCTCTTTCTCTCTCTCTGCGCTCTTTCTTTCTCTCTCTGTGCTCTTTCTTTCTCTCTCTGCGCTCTTTCTTTCTCTCTCTCTCTGCGCTCTTTCTTCCTCTCTCTCTCTCTGCGCTCTTTCTCTCTCTGCGCTCTTTCTCTCTCTCTCTGCGCTCTTTCTTTCTCTCTCTGCGCTCTTTCTTTCTCTCTCTCTCTGCGCTCTTTCTTTCTCTCACTCTGCGCTCTTTCTCTCTCTCTCTGCGCTCTTTCTTTCTCTCTCTGCGCTCTTTCTCTCTCTCTCTGCGCTCTTTCTCTCTCTCTGCGCTCTTTCTTTCTCTGCGCTTTTTCTCTCTCTGCGCTCTTTCTTTCTTTCTCTCTGCGCTCTCTCTCTGCGCTCTCTCTCTGTCTACGCTCTCTCTCTTCGCTCTCTCTCTCTCTGCGCTCTTTCTTTCTCTCTCTATGCTCTCTCTCTGCGCTCTCTCTCTCTCTCTCTGCGCTCTCTCTCTCTCTGCACTCTCTCTCTGTCTGTGCTCTCTCTCTCTCTCTCTCTGCGCTCTTTCTTCCTCTGTCTCTGCTCTCTCTCTCTCTCTCTCTCTCTCTCTCTCTCTCTGCACTCTTTCTCTCTCTCTCGCTGCGCTATTTCTCTCTCTCTCTCTGCTCATTCTCTCTTTCTCTGCGCTCTTTCTTTCTCTCTCTGCGCTCTTTCTTTCTCTCTGCGCTCTCTCTCTCTGCGCTCTCTCTCTCTGCGCTTTTTCTTTCTCTCTCTGCGCTCTTTCTTTCTCTCTCTCTGTGCTCTTTTTCTCTCTCTGCGCTCTTTCTCTCTCTCTGCGCTCTTTCTTTCTCTCTCTGTGCTCTTTCTTTCTCTCTCTGCGCTCTTTCTCTCTCTCTCTGCGCTCTTTCTCTCTCTCTGCGCTCTTTCTTTCTCTCTCTCTGCGCTCTTTCTTTCTCTCTCTCTGCGCTCTTTCTTTCTCTCTGCGCTCTTTCTTTCTCTCTGCGCACTTTCTTTCTCTCTCTCTGTGCTCTTTCTCTCTCTGCACTCTTTCTTTCTCTCTGCGCTCTCTCTCTCTGCGCTCTCTCTCTCTGCGCTTTTTCTTTCTCTCTCTGCGCTCTTTCTTTCTCTCTCTGCGCTCTTTCTTTCTCTCTCTCTGTGCTCTTTTTCTCTCTCTGCGCTCTTTCTCTCTCTCTCTGTGCTCTTTCTTTCTCTCTCTGCGCTCTCTCTCTCTGCGCTTTTTCTTTCTCTCTCTGTGCTCTTTCTTTCTCTCTCTGCGCTCTTTCTTTCTCTCTCTCTGTGCTCTTTTTCTCTCTCTGTGCTCTTTCTCTCTCTCTGCGCTCTTTCTTTCTCTCTCTGTGCTCTTTCTTTCTCTCTCTGCGCTCTTTCTTTCTCTCTCCGCTCTTTCTTCCTCTCTCTCTCTCTGCGCTCTTTCTTTCTCTCTCTCTGCGCTCTTTCTTTCTCTCTCTCTGCGCTCTTTCTTTCTCTCTGCGCTCTTTCTTTCTCTCTGCACACTTTCTTTCTCTCTCTCTGCGCTCTTTCTCTCTCTGCGTTCTTTCTTTCTCTCTGCGCTCTCTCTCTCTGCGCTCTCTCTCTCTGCGCTTTTTCTTTCTCTCTCTGCGCTCTTTCTTTCTCTCTCTGCGCTCTTTCTTTCTCTCTCTCTGTGCTCTTTTTCTCTCTCTGCGCTCTTTCTCTCTCTCTGCGCTCTTTCTCTCTCTCTTTGCTCTTTTTCTCTCTCTGCGCTCTTTCTCTCTCTCTGCGCTCTTTCTTTCTCTCTCTGTGCTCTTTCTTTCTCTCTCTGCGCTCTTTCTTTCTCTCTCTCTCTGCGCTCTTTCTTCCTCTCTCTCTCTCTCTGCGCTCTTTCTTTCTCTGCGCTCTTTCTCTCTCTCTGCGCTCTTTCTTTCTCTCTCTCTGCGCTCTCTCTCTCTGCGCTTTCTCTCTCTGGGCTCTCTCTCTGTCTGCGCTCTCTCTCTCTCTCTCTGCGCTCTTTCTTTCTCTTTCTCTCTGCGCTCTTTCTCTCTCTCTCTACGCTCTTTCTCTCTCTCTCTGCGTTCTTTCATCCTCTCTCTCTGCGCTCTCTCTCTCTCTCTGCGTTCTTTCTTTCTTTCTCTCTCTGCGCTCTTTCTTTCTCTCTCTCTCTGCACTCTTTCTTTCTCTCTCTCTGCACTCTTTCTCTCTCTCTCTGCGCTCTTTCTCTCTCTCTCTGCGCTCTTTCTCTCACTCTCTGCGCTCTTTCTTTCTCTCTCTGCGCTCTTTCTCTCTCTCTCTGCGCTCTTTCTCTCTCTCTGCGCTCTTTCTTTCTCTCTGCGCTCTTTCTTTCTCTCTCTCTGCGCTCTTTCTTTCTCTCTGCGCTCTTTCTTTCTCTCTGCGCACTTTCTTTCTCTCTCTCTGCGCTCTCTCTCTCTGCGCTCTCTCTCTCTGCGCTTTTTCTTTCTCTCTCTGCGCTCTTTCTTTCTCTCTCTGCGCTCTTTCTTTCTCTCTCTCTGTGCTCTTTTTCTCTCTCTGCGCTCTTTCTCTCTCTCTGCGCTCTTTCTTTCTCTCTCTGTGCTCTTTCTTTCTCTCTCTGCGCTCTTTCTTTCTCTCTCTCTCTGTGCTCTTTCTTCCTCTCTCTCTCTCTCTGCGCTCTTTCTTTCTCTGCGCTCTTTCTCTCTCTCTGCGCTCTTTCTTTCTCTCTCTCTGTGCTCTCTCTCTCTCTCTGCGCTCTCTCTCTCTGGGCTCTCTCTCTGTCTGCGCTCTCTCTCTCTCTCTGCTCTCTTTCTTTCTCTTTCTCTCTGCGCTCTTTCTCTCTCTCTCTACGCTCTTTCTCTCTCTCTCTGCGTTCTTTCATCCTCTCTCTCTGCGCTCTCTCTCTCTCTCTGCGCTCTTTCTTTCTTTCTCTCTCTGCGCTCTTTCTTTCTCTCTCTCTCTGCGCTCTTTCTTTCTCTCTCTCTGCACTCTTTCTCTCTCTCTCTGCGCTCTTTCTCTCTCTCTCTGCGCTCTTTCTCTCTCTCTCTGCGCTCTTTCTCTCTCTCTCTGCGCTCTTTCTTTCTCTCTCTGCGCTCTTTCTCTCTCTCTCTGCGCTCTTTCTCTCTCTCTGCGCTCTTTCTTTCTCTCTCTCTGCGCTCTTTCTTTCTCTCTCTCTGCGCTCTTTCTTTCTCTCTGCGCTCTTTCTTTCTCTCTGCGCACTTTCTTTCTCTCTCTCTGTGCTCTTTCTCTCTCTGCACTCTTTCTTTCTCTCTGCGCTCTCTCTCTCTGCACTCTCTCTCTCTGCGCTTTTTCTTTCTCTCTCTGCGCTCTTTCTTTCTCTCTCTGCGCTCTTTCTTTCTCTCTCTCTGTGCTCTTTTTCTCTCTCTGCGCTCTTTCTCTCTCTCTGCGCTCTTTCTTTCTCTCTCTGTGCTCTTTCTTTCTCTCTCTGCGCTCTCTCTCTCTGCGCTTTTTCTTTCTCTCTCTGTGCTCTTTCTTTCTCTCTCTGCGCTCTTTCTTTCTCTCTCTCTGTGCTCTTTTTCTCTCTCTGTGCTCTTTCTTTCTCTCTCTGCGCTCTTTCTTTCTCTCTCTCTCTGCGCTCTTTCTTCCTCTCTCTCTCTCTGCGCTCTTTCTTTCTCTGCGCTCTTTCTCTCTCTCTGCGCTTTTTCTTTCTCTCTCTCTGCGCTCTCGCTCTCTCTCTGCGCTTTCTCTCTCTGGGCTCTCTCTCTGTCTGCGCTCTCTCTCTCTCTCTCTCTGCGCTCTTTCTTTCTCTTTCTCTCTACGCTCTTTCTTTCTCTTTCTCTCTGCGCTCTTTCTCTCTCTCTCTACGCTCTTTCTCTCTCTCTCTGCGTTCTTTCATCCTCTCTCTCTTCGCTCTCTCTCTCTCTGCGTTCTTTCTTTCTTTCTCTCTGCGCTCTTTCTTTCTCTCTCTCTCTGCGCTCTTTCTTTTTCTCTCTCTGCGCTCTTTCTCTCGCTCTCTGCGCTCTTTCTCTCTCTCTCTGCGCTCTTTCTCTCTCTCTCTGCGCTCTTTCTTTCTCTCTCTGCGCTCTTTCTCTCTCTCTGCGCTCTTTCTCTCTCTCTGCGCTCTTTCTTTCTCTCTCTCTGCGCTCTTTCTTTCTCTCTCTCTGCGCTCTTTCTTTCTCTCTGCGCTCTTTCTTTCTCTCTGCGCACTTTCTTTCTCTCTCTCTGTGCTCTTTCTCTCTCTGTGCTCTTTCTTTCTCTCTGCGCTCTCTCTCTCTGCGCTCTCTCTCTCTCTGTGCTTTTTCTTTCTCTCTCTGCGCTCTTTCTTTCTCTCTCTGCGCTCTTTCTTTCTCTCTCTCTGTGCTCTTTTTCTCTCTCTGCGCTCTTTCTCTCTCTCTGCGCTCTTTCTTTCTCTCTGCGCTCTCTCTCTCTGCGCTCTCTCTCTCTGCGCTTTTTCTTTCTCTCTCTGCGCTCTTTCTTTCTCTCTCTGCGCTCTTTCTTTCTCTCTCTCTGTGCTCTTTTTCTCTCTCTGCGCTCTTTCTCTCTCTCTGCGCTCTTTCTTTCTCTCTCTGTGCTCTTTCTTTCTCTCTCTGCGCTCTCTCTCTCTGCGCTTTTTCTTTCTCTCTCTGTGCTCTTTCTTTCTCTCTCTGCGCTCTTTCTTTCTCTCTCTGTGCTCTTTTTCTCTCTCTGCGCTCTTTCTCTCTCTTTGCGCTCTTTCTTTCTCTCTCTGTGCTCTTTCTTTCTCTCTCTGCGCTCTTTCTTTCTCTCTCTCTCTGCGCTCTTTCTTCCTCTCTCTCTCTCTGCGCTCTTTCTTTCTCTGCGCTCTTTCTCTCTCTCTGCGCTTTTTCTTTCTCTCTCTCTGCGCTCTCTCTCTCTCTCTGCGCTTTCTCTCTCTCTGGGCTCTCTCTCTGTCTGCACTCTCTCTCTCTCTCTCTCTCTCTGCGCTCTTTCTTTCTCTTTCTCTCTGCGCTCTTTCTTTCTCTTTCTCTCTGCGCTCTTTCTCTCTCTCTCTACGCTCTTTCTCTCTCTCTCTGCGTTCTTTCATCCTCTCTCTCTTCGCTCTCTCTCTCTCTCTGCGTTCTTTCTTTCTTTCTCTCTATGCGCTCTTTCTTTCTCTCTCTCTCTGCGCTCTTTCTTTCTCTCTCTCTGCGCTCTTTCTCTCTCTCTCTGCGCTCTTTCTCTCTCTCTCTGCGCTCTTTCTCTCTCTCTCTGCGCTCTTTCTTTCTCTCTCTGCGCTCTTTCTCTCTCTCTCTGCGCTCTTTCTCTCTCTCTGCGCTCTTTCTTTCTCTCTCTCTGCGCTCTTTCTTTCTCTCTCTCTGCGCTCTTTCTTTCTCTCTGCGCTCTTTCTTTCTCTCTGCACACTTTCTTTCTCTCTCTCTGTGCTCTTTCTCTCTCTGCGCTCTTTCTTTCTCTCTGCGCTCTCTCTCTCTGCGCTCTCTCTCTCTGCGCTTTTTCTTTCTCTCTCTGCGCTCTTTCTTTCTCTCTCTGCGCTCTTTCTTTCTCTCTCTCTGTGCTCTTTTTCTCTCTCTGCGCTCTTTCTCTCTCTCTGCGCTCTTTCTTTCTCTCTCTGTGCTCTTTCTTTCTCTCTCTGCGCTCTTTCTTTCTCTCTCTCTCTGCGCTCTTTCTTCCTCTCTCTCTCTCTGCGCTCTTTCTTTCTCTGCGCTCTTTCTCTCTCTCTGCGCTCTTTCTTTCTCTCTCTCTGCGCTCTCTCTCTCTCTGCGCTCTCTCTCTCTGGGCTCTCTCTCTGTCTGCTCTCTCTCTCTCTCTCTGCTCTCTTTCTTTCTCTTTCTCTCTGCGCTCTTTCTCTCTCTCTCTACGCTCTTTCTCTCTGTCTCTGCGTTCTTTCATCCTCTCTCTCTGCGCTCTCTCTCTCTCTGCGCTCTTTCTTTCTTTCTCTCTCTGCGCTCTTTCTTTCTCTCTCTCTCTGCGCTCTTTCTTTCTCTCTCTCTGCGCTCTTTCTCTCTCTCTCTGCGCTCTTTCTGTCTCTCTCTGCGCTCTTTCTCTCTCTCTCTGCACTCTTTCTTTCTCTCTCTGCGCTCTTTCTCTCTCTCTCTGCGCTCTTTCTCTCTCTCTGCGCTCTTTCTTTCTCTGCGCTTTTTCTCTCTCTCTGCGCTCTTTCTTTATTTCTCTCTGCGCTCTCTCTCTGCGCTCTCTCTCTCTGTCTGCGCTCTCTCTCTTCGCTCTCTCTCTCTGCGCTCTTTCTTTCTCTCTCTATGCTCTCTTTCTCTCTCTGCGCTCTCTTTATCTCTCTCTGCGCTCTCTCTCTCTCTCTGCACTCTCTCTGTCTGTGCACTCTCTCTCTCTCTCTCTCTGCGCTCTTTCTCTCTCTCTGTCTCTGCTCTCTCTCTCTCTCTCTCTGCACTCTTTCTCTCTCTCTCTCTGCGCTCTTTCTCTCTCTCTCTGCGCTCTTTCTCTCTCTCTGCGCTCTTTCTTTCTCTGCGCTTTTTCTCTCTCTCTGCGCTCTTTCTTTATTTCTCTCTGCGCTCTCTCTCTGCGCTCTCTCTCTCTGTCTGCGCTCTCTCTCTTCGCTCTCTCTCTCTCTGCGCTCTTTCTTTCTCTCTCTATGCTCTCTTTCTCTCTCTGCGCTCTCTTTCTCTCTCTCTGCGCTCTCTCTCTCTCTCTGCACTCTCTCTCTGTCTGTGCTCTCTCTCTCTCTCTCTCTCTGCGCTCTTTCTCTCTCTCTGTCTCTGCTCTCTCTCTCTCTCTCTCTGCACTCTTTCTCTCTCTCTCGCTGCGCTATTTCTCTCTCTCTCTCTGCTCATTCTTTCTTTCTCTGCGCTCTTTCTTTCTCTCTCTGCGCTCTTTCTTTCTCTCTCTCTGCGCTCTTTCTTTCTCTCTCTCTGCGCTCTTTGTTTCTCTCTCTCTGCGCTCTTTCTTTCTCTCTCTCTGCGCTCTTTCTTTCTCTCTGCGCTCTTTCTTTCTCTCTGCACACTTTCTTTCTCTCTCTCTGCGCTCTTTCTCTCTCTGCGTTCTTTCTTTCTCTCTGCGCTCTCTCTCTCTGCGCTCTCTCTCTCTGCGCTTTTTCTTTCTCTCTCTGCGCTCTTTCTTTCTCTCTCTGCGCTCTTTCTTTCTCTCTCTCTGTGCTCTTTTTCTCTCTCTGCGCTCTTTCTCTCTCTCTGCGCTCTTTCTTTCTCTCTCTGTGCTCTTTCTTTCTCTCTCTGCGCTCTTTCTTTCTCTCTCTCTCTGCGCTCTTTCTTCCTCTCTCTCTCTCTGCGCTCTTTCTTTCTCTCTCTCTGCGCTCTTTCTCTCTCTCTCTGCGCTCTTTCTCTCTCTCTCTGCGCTCTTTCTCTCTCTCTCTGCGCTCTTTCTTTCTCTCTCTGCGCTCTTTCTTTCTCTCTCTCTCTGCGCTCTTTCTTTCTCTCACTCTGCGCTCTTTCTCTCTCTCTCTGCGCTCTTTCTCTCTCTCTCTGCGCTCTTTCTCTCTCTCTCTGCGCTCTTTCTTTCTCTCTCTGCGCTCTTTCTCTCTCTCTCTGCGCTCTTTCTCTCTCTCTGCGCTCTTTCTTTCTCTGCGCTTTTTCTCTCTCTCTGCGCTCTTTCTTTCTTTCTCTCTGCGCTCTCTCTCTGCGCTCTCTCTCTGTCTACGCTCTCTCTCTTCGCTCTCTCTCTCTCTGCGCTCTTTCTTTCTCTCTCTATGCTCTCTCTCTGCGCTCTCTCTCTCTCTCTGCGCTCTCTCTCTCTCTGCACTCTCTCTCTGTCTGTGCTCTCTCTCTCTCTCTCTCTGCGCTCTTTCTTCCTCTGTCTCTGCTCTCTCTCTCTCTCTCTCTCTCTCTGCACTCTTTCTCTCTCTCTCGCTGCGCTATTTCTCTCTCTCTCTCTGCTCATTCTCTCTTTCTCTGCGCTCTTTCTTTCTCTCTCTGCGCTCTTTCTTTCTCTCTGCGCTCTCTCTCTCTGCGCTCTCTCTCTCTGCGCTTTTTCTTTCTCTCTCTGCGCTCTTTCTTTCTCTCTCTCTGTGCTCTTTTTCTCTCTCTGCGCTTTTTCTCTCTCTCTGCGCTCTTTCTTTCTCTCTCTGTGCTCTTTCTTTCTCTCTCTGCGCTCTTTCTCTCTCTCTCTGCGCTCTTTCTCTCTCTCTGCGCTCTTTCTTTCTCTCTCTCTGCGCTCTTTCTTTCTCTCTCTCTGCGCTCTTTCTTTCTCTCTGCGCTCTTTCTTTCTCTCTGCGCACTTTCTTTCTCTCTCTCTGTGCTCTTTCTCTCTCTGCACTCTTTCTTTCTCTCTGCGCTCTCTCTCTCTGCGCTCTCTCTCTCTGCGCTTTTTCTTTCTCTCTCTGCGCTCTTTCTTTCTCTCTCTGCGCTCTTTCTTTCTCTCTCTCTGTGCTCTTTTTCTCTCTCTGCGCTCTTTCTCTCTCTCTCTGTGCTCTTTCTTTCTCTCTCTGCGCTCTCTCTCTCTGCGCTTTTTCTTTCTCTCTCTGTGCTCTTTCTTTCTCTCTCTGCGCTCTTTCTTTCTCTCTCTCTGTGCTCTTTTTCTCTCTCTGTGCTCTTTCTCTCTCTCTGCGCTCTTTCTTTCTCTCTCTGTGCTCTTTCTTTCTCTCTCTGCGCTCTTTCTTTCTCTCTCCGCTCTTTCTTCCTCTCTCTCTCTCTGCGCTCTTTCTTTCTCTGCGCTCTTTCTCTCTCTCTGCGCTTTTTCTTTCTCTCTCTCTGCGCTCTCTCTCTCTCTCTGCGCTTTCTCTCTCTGGGCTCTCTCTCTGTCTGCGCTCTCTCTCTCTCTCTCTCTGCGCTCTTTCTTTCTCTTTCTCTCTGCGCTCTTTCTTTCTCTTTCTCTCTGCGCTCTTTCTCTCTCTTTCTACGCTCTTTCTCTCTCTCTCTGCGTTCTTTCATCCTCTCTCTCTTCGCTCTCTCTCTCTCTCTCTGCGTTCTTTCTTTCTTTCTCTCTCTGCGCTCTTTCTTTCTCTCTCTCTCTGCGTTCTTTCTTTCTCTCTCTCTGCGCTCTTTCTCTCTCTCTCTGCGCTCTTTCTTTCTCTCTCTGCGCTCTTTCTCTCTCTCTGCGCTCTTTCTTTCTCTCTCTCTGCGCTCTTTCTTTCTCTCTCTCTGCGCTCTTTCTTTCTCTCTGCGCTCTTTCTTTCTCTCTGCGCACTTTCTTTCTCTCTCTCTGTGCTCTTTCTCTGTCTGCGCTCTTTCTTTCTCTCTGCGCTCTCTCTCTCTGCGCTCTCTCTCTCTGCGCTTTTTCTTTCTCTCTCTGCGCTCTTTCTTTCTCTCTCTGCGCTCTTTCTTTCTCTCTCTCTGTGCTCTTTTTCTCTCTCTGCGCTCTTTCTCTCTCTCTGCGCTCTTTCTTTCTCTCTCTGTGCTCTTTCTTTCTCTCTCTGCGCTCTTTCTTTCTCTCTCTCTCTGCGCTCTTTCTTCCTCTCTCTCTCTCTGCGCTCTTTCTTTCTCTCTCTCTGTGCTCTTTTTCTCTCTCTGCGCTCTTTCTCTCTCTCTGCGCTCTTTCTTTCTCTCTCTGTGCTCTTTCTTTCTCTCTCTGCGCTCTTTCTTTCTCTCTCTCTCTGCGCTCTTTCTTCCTCTCTCTCTCTCTGCGCTCTTTCTTTCTCTCTCTCTGCGCTCTTTCTCTCTCTCTCTGCGCTCTTTCTCTCTCTCTCTGCGCTCTTTCTCTCTCTCTCTGCGCTCTTTCTTTCTCTCTCTGCGCTCTTTCTTTCTCTCTCTCTCTGCGCTCTTTCTTTCTCTCACTCTGCGCTCTTTCTCTCTCTCTCTGCGCTCTTTCTCTCTCTCTCTGCGCTCTTTCTCTCTCTCTCTGCGCTCTTTCTTTCTCTCTCTGCGCTCTTTCTCTCTCTCTCTGCGCTCTTTCTCTCTCTCTGCGCTCTTTCTTTCTCTGCGCTTTTTCTCTCTCTCTGCGCTCTTTCTTTCTTTCTCTCTGCGCTCTCTCTCTGCGCTCTCTCTCTGTCTACGCTCTCTCTCTTCGCTCTCTCTCTCTCTGCGCTCTTTCTTTCTCTCTCTATGCTCTCTCTCTGCGCTCTCTCTCTCTCTCTCTGCGCTCTCTCTCTCTCTGCACTCTCTCTCTGTCTGTGCTCTCTCTCTCTCTCTCTCTGCGCTCTTTCTTCCTCTGTCTCTGCTCTCTCTCTCTCTCTCTCTCTCTCTCTCTCTGCACTCTTTCTCTCTCTCTCGCTGCGCTATTTCTCTCTCTCTCTCTGCTCATTCTCTCTTTCTCTGCGCTCTTTCTTTCTCTCTCTGCGCTCTTTCTTTCTCTCTGCGCTCTCTCTCTCTGCGCTCTCTCTCTCTGCGCTTTTTCTTTCTCTCTCTGCGCTCTTTCTTTCTCTCTCTCTGTGCTCTTTTTCTCTCTCTGCGCTTTTTCTCTCTCTCTGCGCTCTTTCTTTCTCTCTCTGTGCTCTTTCTTTCTCTCTCTGCGCTCTTTCTCTCTCTCTCTGCGCTCTTTCTCTCTCTCTGCGCTCTTTCTTTCTCTCTCTCTGCGCTCTTTCTTTCTCTCTCTCTGCGCTCTTTCTTTCTCTCTGCGCTCTTTCTTTCTCTCTGCGCACTTTCTTTCTCTCTCTCTGTGCTCTTTCTCTCTCTGCACTCTTTCTTTCTCTCTGCGCTCTCTCTCTCTGCGCTCTCTCTCTCTGCGCTTTTTCTTTCTCTCTCTGCGCTCTTTCTTTCTCTCTCTGCGCTCTTTCTTTCTCTCTCTCTGTGCTCTTTTTCTCTCTCTGCGCTCTTTCTCTCTCTCTCTGTGCTCTTTCTTTCTCTCTCTGCGCTCTCTCTCTCTGCGCTTTTTCTTTCTCTCTCTGTGCTCTTTCTTTCTCTCTCTGCGCTCTTTCTTTCTCTCTCTCTGTGCTCTTTTTCTCTCTCTGTGCTCTTTCTCTCTCTCTGCGCTCTTTCTTTCTCTCTCTGTGCTCTTTCTTTCTCTCTCTGCGCTCTTTCTTTCTCTCTCCGCTCTTTCTTCCTCTCTCTCTCTCTGCGCTCTTTCTTTCTCTGCGCTCTTTCTCTCTCTCTGCGCTTTTTCTTTCTCTCTCTCTGCGCTCTCTCTCTCTCTCTGCGCTTTCTCTCTCTGGGCTCTCTCTCTGTCTGCGCTCTCTCTCTCTCTCTCTCTGCGCTCTTTCTTTCTCTTTCTCTCTGCGCTCTTTCTTTCTCTTTCTCTCTGCGCTCTTTCTCTCTCTTTCTACGCTCTTTCTCTCTCTCTCTGCGTTCTTTCATCCTCTCTCTCTTCGCTCTCTCTCTCTCTCTCTGCGTTCTTTCTTTCTTTCTCTCTCTGCGCTCTTTCTTTCTCTCTCTCTCTGCGTTCTTTCTTTCTCTCTCTCTGCGCTCTTTCTCTCTCTCTCTGCGCTCTTTCTTTCTCTCTCTGCGCTCTTTCTCTCTCTCTGCGCTCTTTCTTTCTCTCTCTCTGCGCTCTTTCTTTCTCTCTCTCTGCGCTCTTTCTTTCTCTCTGCGCTCTTTCTTTCTCTCTGCGCACTTTCTTTCTCTCTCTCTGTGCTCTTTCTCTGTCTGCGCTCTTTCTTTCTCTCTGCGCTCTCTCTCTCTGCGCTCTCTCTCTCTGCGCTTTTTCTTTCTCTCTCTGCGCTCTTTCTTTCTCTCTCTGCGCTCTTTCTTTCTCTCTCTCTGTGCTCTTTTTCTCTCTCTGCGCTCTTTCTCTCTCTCTGCGCTCTTTCTTTCTCTCTCTGTGCTCTTTCTTTCTCTCTCTGCGCTCTTTCTTTCTCTCTCTCTCTGCGCTCTTTCTTCCTCTCTCTCTCTCTGCGCTCTTTCTTTCTCTGCGCTCTTTCTCTCTCTCTGCGCTCTTTCTTTCTCTCTCTCTGCGCTCTCTCTCTCTCTGCGCTCTCTCTCTCTGGGCTCTCTCTCTGTCTGCTCTCTCTCTCTCTCTCTGCTCTCTTTCTTTCTCTTTCTCTCTGCGCTCTTTCTCTCTCTCTCTACGCTCTTTCTCTCTGTCTCTGCGTTCTTTCATCCTCTCTCTCTGCGCTCTCTCTCTCTCTGCGCTCTTTCTTTCTTTCTCTCTCTGCGCTCTTTCTTTCTCTCTCTCTCTGCGCTCTTTCTTTCTCTCTCTCTGCGCTCTTTCTCTCTCTCTCTGCGCTCTTTCTGTCTCTCTCTACGCTCTTTCTCTCTCTCTCTGCGCTCTTTCTTTCTCTCTCTGCGCTCTTTCTCTCTCTCTCTGCGCTCTTTCTCTCTCTCTGCGCTCTTTCTTTCTCTCTCTCTGCGCTCTTTCTTTCTCTCTCTCTGCGCTCTTTCTTTCTCTCTGCGCTCTTTCTTTCTCTCTGCGCACTTTCTTTCTCTCTCTCTGTGCTCTTTCTCTGTCTGCGCTCTTTCTTTCTCTCTGCGCTCTCTCTCTCTGCGCTCTCTCTCTCTGCGCTTTTTCTTTCTCTCTCTGCGCTCTTTCTTTCTCTCTCTGCGCTCTTTCTTTCTCTCTCTCTGTGCTCTTTTTCTCTCTCTGCGCTCTTTCTCTCTCTCTGTGCTCTTTCTTTCTCTCTCTGTGCTCTTTCTTTCTCTCTCTGCGCTCTTTCTTTCTCTCTCTCTCTGCGCTCTTTCTTCCTCTCTCTCTCTCTGCGCTCTTTCTTTCTCTGCGCTCTTTCTCTCTCTCTGCGCTCTTTCTTTCTCTCTCTCTGCGCTCTCTCTCTCTCTGCGCTCTCTCTCTCTGGGCTCTCTCTCTGTCTGCTCTCTCTCTCTGCTCTCTTTCTTTCTCTCTCTCTCTGCGCTCTTTCTTCCTCTCTCTCTCTCTGCGCTCTTTCTTTCTCTGCGCTCTTTCTCTCTCTCTGCGCTCTTTCTTTCTCTCTCTCTGCGCTCTCTCTCTCTCTGCGCTCTCTCTCTCTGGGCTCTCTCTCTGTCTGCTCTCTCTCTCTGCGTTCTTTCATCCTCTCTCTCTGCGCTCCCTCTCTCTCTGCGCTCTTTCTTTCTTTCTCTCTCTGCGCTCTTTCTTTCTCTCTCTCTCTGCGCTCTTTCTTTCTCTCTCTCTGCGCTCTTTCTCTCTCTCTCTGCGCTCTTTCTGTCTCTCTCTACGCTCTTTCTCTCTCTCTGCGCTCTTTCTGTCTCTCTCTACGCTCTTTCTCTCTCTCTGCGCTCTTTCTTTCTCTGCGCTTTTTCTCTCTCTCTGCGCTCTTTCTTTCTTTCTCTCTGCGCTCTCTCTCTGTGCTCTCTCTCTCTGTCTGCGCTCTCTCTCTTCGCTCTCTCTCTCTCTGCGCTCTTTCTTTCTCTCTCTATGCTCTCTCTCTGCGCTCTCTCTCTCTCTCTGCGCTCTCTCTCTCTCTCTGCACTCTCTCTCTGTCTGTGCTCTCTCTCTCTCTCTCTCTCTCTGCGCTCTTTCTTCCTCTGTCTCTGCTCTCTCTCTCTCTCTCTCTCTCTCTCTCTGCACTCTTTCTCTCTCTCTCTCACTGCGCTATTTCTCTCTCTCTCTCTGCTCATTCTCTCTTTCTCTGCGCTCTTTCTTTCTCTCTCTGCGCTCTTTCTTTCTCTCTCTCTGCGCTCTTTCTTTCTCTCTCTCTGCGCTCTTTGTTTCTCTCTCTCTGCGCTCTTTCTTTCTCTCTCTCTGCGCTCTTTCTTTCTCTCTGCGCTCTTTCTTTCTCTCTGCACACTTTCTTTCTCTCTCTCTGCGCTCTTTCTCTCTCTGCGTTCTTTCTTTCTCTCTGCGCTCTCTCTCTCTGCGCTCTCTCTCTCTGCGCTTTTTCTTTCTCTCTCTGCGCTCTTTCTTTCTCTCTCTGCGCTCTTTCTTTCTCTCTCTCTGTGCTCTTTTTCTCTCTCTGCGCTCTTTCTCTCTTTCTGCGCTCTTTCTTTCTCTCTCTGCGCTCTTTCTCTCTCTCTCTGCGCTCTTTCTCTCTCTCTGCGCTCTTTCTTTCTCTCTCTCTGCGCTCTTTCTTTCTCTCTCTCTGCGCTCTTTCTTTCTCTCTGCGCTCTTTCTTTCTCTCTGCGCACTTTCTTTCTCTCTCTCTGTGCTCTTTCTCTCTCTGCGCTCTTTCTTTCTCTCTGCGCTCTCTCTCTCTGCGCTCTCTCTCTCTGTGCTTTTTCTTTCTCTCTCTGCGCTCTTTCTTTCTCTCTCTGCGCTCTTTCTTTCTCTCTCTCTGTGCTCTTTTTCTCTCTCTGCGCTCTTTCTCTCTCTCTGCGCTCTTTCTTTCTCTCTCTGTGCTCTTTCTTTCTCTCTCTGCGCTCTTTCTCTCTCTCTCTGCGCTCTTTCTCTCTCTCTGCGCTCTTTCTTTCTCTCTCTCTGCGCTCTTTCTTTCTCTCTCTCTGTGCTCTTTCTTTCTCTCTGCGCTCTTTCTTTCTCTCTGCGCACTTTCTTTCTCTCTCTCTGTGCTCTTTCTCTCTCTGCACTCTTTCTTTCTCTCTGCGCTCTCTCTCTCTGCGCTCTCTCTCTCTGCGCTTTTTCTTTCTCTCTCTGCGCTCTTTCTTTCTCTCTCTGCGCTCTTTCTTTCTCTCTCTGTGTGCTCTTTTTCTCTCTCTGCGCTCTTTCTCTCTCTCTGCGCTCTTTCTTTCTCTCTCTGTGCTCTTTCTTTCTCTGTCTGCGCTCTCTCTCTCTGCGCTTTTTCTTTCTCTCTCTGTGCTCTTTCTTTCTCTCTCTGCGCTCTTTCTTTCTCTCTCTCTGTGCTCTTTTTCTCTCTCTGCGCTCTTTCTCTCTCTCTGCGCTCTTTCTTTCTCTCTCTGTGCTCTTTCTTTCTCTCTCTGCGCTCTTTCTTTCTCTCTCTCTCTGCGCTCTTTCTTTCTCTCTCTCTCTCTGCGCTCTTTCTTTCTCTGCGCTCTTTCTCTCTCTCTGCGCTTTTTCTTTCTCTCTCTCTGCGCTCTCTCTCTCTCTCTGCGCTTTCTCTCTCTGGGCTCTCTCTCTGTCTGCGCTCTCTCTCTCTCTCTCTCTGCGCTCTTTCTTTCTCTTTCTCTCTGCGCTCTTTCTTTCTCTTTCTCTCTGCGCTCTTTCTCTCTCTCTCTACGCTCTTTCTCTCTCTCTCTGCGTTCTTTCATCCTCTCTCTCTTCGCTCCCTCTCTCTCTCTCTGCGTTCTTTCTTTCTTTCTCTCTATGCGCTCTTTCTTTCTCTCTCTCTCTGCGCTCTTTCTTTCTCTCTCTCTGCGCTCTTTCTCTCTCTCTCTGCGCTCTTTCTCTCTCTCTCTGCGCTCTTTCTCTCTCTCTCTGCGCTCTTTCTTTCTCTCTCTGCGCTCTTTCTCTCTCTCTGCGCTCTTTCTTTCTCTCTCTCTGCGCTCTTTCTTTCTCTCTCTCTGCGCTCTTTCTTTCTCTCTGCGCTCTTTCTTTCTCTCTGCACACTTTCTTTCTCTCTCTCTGCGCTCTTTCTCTCTCTGCGTTCTTTCTTTCTCTCTGCGCTCTCTCTCTCTGCGCTCTCTCTCTCTGCGCTTTTTCTTTCTCTCTCTGCGCTCTTTCTTTCTCTCTCTGCGCTCTTTCTTTCTCTCTCTCTGTGCTCTTTTTCTCTCTCTGCGCTCTTTCTCTCTCTCTGCGCTCTTTCTCTCTCTCTTTGCTCTTTTTCTCTCTCTGCGCTCTTTCTCTCTCTCTGCGCTCTTTCTTTCTCTCTCTGTGCTCTTTCTTTCTCTCTCTGCGTTCTTTCTTTCTCTCTCTCTCTGCGCTCTTTCTTCCTCTCTCTCTCTCTCTGCGCTCTTTCTTTCTCTGCGCTCTTTCTCTCTCTCTGCGCTCTTTCTTTCTCTCTCTCTGCGCTCTCTCTCTCTGCGCTTTCTCTCTCTGGGCTCTCTCTCTGTCTGCGCTCTCTCTCTCTCTCTCTGCGCTCTTTCTTTCTCTTTCTCTCTGCGCTCTTTCTCTCTCTCTCTACGCTCTTTCTCTCTCTCTCTGCGTTCTTTCATCCTCTCTCTCTGCGCTCTCTCTCTCTCTCTGCGTTCTTTCTTTCTTTCTCTCTCTGCGCTCTTTCTTTCTCTCTCTCTCTGCACTCTTTCTTTCTCTCTCTCTGCACTCTTTCTCTCTCTCTCTGCGCTCTTTCTCTCTCTCTCTGCGCTCTTTCTCTCACTCTCTGCGCTCTTTCTCTCTCTCTGCGCTCTTTCTTTCTCTCTGCGCTCTTTCTTTCTCTCTCTCTGCGCTCTTTCTTTCTCTCTGCGCTCTTTCTTTCTCTCTGCGCACTTTCTTTCTCTCTCTCTGCGCTCTCTCTCTCTGCGCTCTCTCTCTCTGCGCTTTTTCTTTCTCTCTCTGCGCTCTTTCTTTCTCTCTCTGCGCTCTTTCTTTCTCTCTCTCTGTGCTCTTTTTCTCTCTCTGCGCTCTTTCTCTCTCTCTGCGCTCTTTCTTTCTCTCTCTGTGCTCTTTCTTTCTCTCTCTGCGCTCTTTCTTTCTCTCTCTCTCTCTGTGCTCTTTCTTCCTCTCTCTCTCTCTCTGCGCTCTTTCTTTCTCTGCGCTCTTTCTCTCTCTCTGCGCTCTTTCTTTCTCTCTCTCTGTGCTCTCTCTGTCTCTCTGCGCTCTCTCTCTCTGGGCTCTCTCTCTGTCTGCGCTCTCTCTCTCTCTCTGCTCTCTTTCTTTCTCTTTCTCTCTGCGCTCTTTCTCTCTCTCTCTACGCTCTTTCTCTCTCTCTCTGCGTTCTTTCATCCTCTCTCTCTGCGCTCTCTCTCTCTCTCTGCGCTCTTTCTTTCTCTCTCTCTCTGCGCTCTTTCTTTCTCTCTCTCTGCACTCTTTCTCTCTCTCTCTGCGCTCTTTCTCTCTCTCTCTGCGCTCTTTCTCTCTCTCTCTGCGCTCTTTCTCTCTCTCTCTGCGCTCTTTCTTTCTCTCTCTGCGCTCTTTCTCTCTCTCTCTGCGCTCTTTCTCTCTCTCTGCGCTCTTTCTTTCTCTCTCTCTGCGCTCTTTCTTTCTCTCTCTCTGCGCTCTTTCTTTCTCTCTGCGCTCTTTCTTTCTCTCTGCGCACTTTCTTTCTCTCTCTCTGTGCTCTTTCTCTCTCTGCACTCTTTCTTTCTCTCTGCGCTCTCTCTCTCTGCGCTCTCTCTCTCTGCGCTCTCTCTCTCTGCGCTTTTTCTTTCTCTCTCTGCGCTCTTTCTTTCTCTCTCTGCGCTCTTTCTTTCTCTCTCTCTGTGCTCTTTTTCTCTCTCTGCGCTCTTTCTCTCTCTCTGCGCTCTTTCTTTCTCTCTCTGTGCTCTTTCTTTCTCTCTCTGCGCTCTCTCTCTCTGCGCTTTTTCTTTCTCTCTCTGTGCTCTTTCTTTCTCTCTCTGCGCTCTTTCTTTCTCTCTCTCTGTGCTCTTTTTCTCTCTCTGCGCTCTTTCTCTCTCTCTGCGCTCTTTCTTTCTCTCTCTGTGCTCTTTCTTTCTCTCTCTGCGCTCTTTCTTTCTCTCTCTCTCTGCGCTCTTTCTTCCTCTCTCTCTCTCTGCGCTCTTTCTTTCTCTGCGCTCTTTCTCTCTCTCTGCGCTTTTTCTTTCTCTCTCTCTGCGCTCTCGCTCTCTCTCTGCGCTTTCTCTCTCTGGGCTCTCTCTCTGTCTGCGCTCTCTCTCTCTCTCTCTCTGCGCTCTTTCTTTCTCTTTCTCTCTACGCTCTTTCTTTCTCTTTCTCTCTGCGCTCTTTCTCTCTCTCTCTACGCTCTTTCTCTCTCTCTCTGCGTTCTTTCATCCTCTCTCTCTTCGCTCTCTCTCTCTCTGCGTTCTTTCTTTCTTTCTCTCTCTGCGCTCTTTCTTTCTCTCTCTCTCTGCGCTCTTTCTTTTTCTCTCTCTGCGCTCTTTCTCTCGCTCTCTGCGCTCTTTCTCTCTCTCTCTGCGCTCTTTCTCTCTCTCTCTGCGCTCTTTCTTTCTCTCTCTGCGCTCTTTCTCTCTCTCTGCGCTCTTTCTCTCTCTCTGCGCTCTTTCTTTCTCTCTCTCTGCGCTCTTTCTTTCTCTCTCTCTGCGCTCTTTCTTTCTCTCTGCGCTCTTTCTTTCTCTCTGCGCACTTTCTTTCTCTCTCTCTGTGCTCTTTCTCTCTCTGCGCTCTTTCTTTCTCTCTGCGCTCTCTCTCTCTGCGCTCTCTCTCTCTCTGTGCTTTTTCTTTCTCTCTCTGCGCTCTTTCTTTCTCTCTCTGCGCTCTTTCTTTCTCTCTCTCTGTGCTCTTTTTCTCTCTCTGCGCTCTTTCTCTCTCTCTGCGCTCTTTCTTTCTCTCTCTGTGCTCTTTCTTTCTCTCTCTGCGCTCTTTCTCTCTCTCTCTGCGCTCTTTCTCTCTCTCTGCGCTCTTTCTTTCTCTCTCTCTGCGCTCTTTCTTTCTCTCTCTCTGCGCTCTTTCTTTCTCTCTGCGCTCTTTCTTTCTCTCTGCGCACTTTCTTTCTCTCTCTCTGTGCTCTTTCTCTCTCTGCACTCTTTCTTTCTCTCTGCGCTCTCTCTCTCTGCGCTCTCTCTCTCTGCGCTTTTTCTTTCTCTCTCTGCGCTCTTTCTTTCTCTCTCTGCGCTCTTTCTTTCTCTCTCTCTGTGCTCTTTTTCTCTCTCTGCGCTCTTTCTCTCTCTCTGCGCTCTTTCTTTCTCTCTCTGTGCTCTTTCTTTCTCTCTCTGCGCTCTTTCTTTCTCTCTCTGTGTGCTCTTTTTCTCTCTCTGCGCTCTTTCTCTCTCTCTGCGCTCTTTCTTTCTCTCTCTGTGCTCTTTCTTTCTCTCTCTGCGCTCTTTCTTTCTCTCTCTCTCTGCGCTCTTTCTTCCTCTCTCTCTCTCTGCGCTCTTTCTTTCTCTGCGCTCTTTCTCTCTCTCTGCGCTCTTTCTTTCTCTCTCTGTGCTCTTTCTTTCTCTCTCTGCGCTTTTTCTTTCTCTCTCTCTGCGCTCTCTCTCTCTCTCTGCGCTTTCTCTCTCTGGGCTCTCTCTCTGTCTGCACTCTCTCTCTCTCTCTCTCTGCGCTCTTTCTTTCTCTTTCTCTCTGCGCTCTTTCTTTCTCTTTCTCTCTGCGCTCTTTCTCTCTCTCTCTACGCTCTTTCTCTCTCTCTCTGCGTTCTTTCATCCTCTCTCTCTTCGCTCTCTCTCTCTCTCTCTGCGTTCTTTCTTTCTTTCTCTCTATGCGCTCTTTCTTTCTCTCTCTCTCTGCGCTCTTTCTTTCTCTCTCTCTGCGCTCTTTCTCTCTCTCTCTGCGCTCTTTCTCTCTCTCTCTGCGCTCTTTCTCTCTCTCTCTGCGCTCTTTCTTTCTCTCTCTGCGCTCTTTCTCTCTCTCTCTGCGCTCTTTCTCTCTCTCTGCGCTCTTTCTTTCTCTCTCTCTGCGCTCTTTCTTTCTCTCTCTCTGCGCTCTTTCTTTCTCTCTGCGCTCTTTCTTTCTCTCTGCGCACTTTCTTTCTCTCTCTCTGTGCTCTTTCTCTCTCTGCGCTCTTTCTTTCTCTCTGCGCTCTCTCTCTCTGCGCTCTCTCTCTCTGCGCTTTTTCTTTCTCTCTCTGCGCTCTTTCTTTCTCTCTCTGCGCTCTTTCTTTCTCTCTCTCTGTGCTCTTTTTCTCTCTCTGCGCTCTTTCTCTCTCTCTGCGCTCTTTCTTTCTCTCTCTGTGCTCTTTCTTTCTCTCTCTGCGCTCTTTCTTTCTCTCTCTCTCTGCGCTCTTTCTTCCTCTCTCTCTCTCTGCGCTCTTTCTTTCTCTGCGCTCTTTCTCTCTCTCTGCGCTCTTTCTTTCTCTCTCTCTGCGCTCTCTCTCTCTCTGCGCTCTCTCTCTCTGGGCTCTCTCTCTGTCTGCTCTCTCTCTCTCTCTCTCTGCTCTCTTTCTTTCTCTTTCTCTCTGCGCTCTTTCTCTCTCTCTCTACGCTCTTTCTCTCTGTCTCTGCGTTCTTTCATCCTCTCTCTCTGCGCTCTCTCTCTCTCTGCGCTCTTTCTTTCTTTCTCTCTCTGCGCTCTTTCTTTCTCTCTCTCTCTGCGCTCTTTCTTTCTCTCTCTCTGCGCTCTTTCTCTCTCTCTCTGCGCTCTTTCTGTCTCTCTCTGCGCTCTTTCTCTCTCTCTCTGCGCTCTTTCTTTCTCTCTCTGCGCTCTTTCTCTCTCTCTCTGCGCTCTTTCTCTCTCTCTGCGCTCTTTCTTTCTCTGCGCTTTTTCTCTCTCTCTGCGCTCTTTCTTTATTTCTCTCTGCGCTCTCTCTCTGCGCTCTCTCTCTCTGTCTGCGCTCTCTCTCTTCGCTCTCTCTCTCTCTGCGCTCTTTCTTTCTCTCTCTATGCTCTCTTTCTCTCTCTGCGCTCTCTTTCTCTCTCTCTGCGCTCTCTCTCTCTCTCTGCACTCTCTCTCTGTCTGTGCTCTCTCTCTCTCTCTCTCTCTCTGCGCTCTTTCTCTCTCTCTGTCTCTGCTCTCTCTCTCTCTCTCTCTGCACTCTTTCTCTCTCTCTCGCTGCGCTATTTCTCTCTCTCTCTCTGCTCATTCTCTCTTTCTCTGCGCTCTTTCTTTCTCTCTCTGCGCTCTTTCTTTCTCTCTCTCTGCGCTCTTTCTTTCTCTCCCTCTGCGCTCTTTGTTTCTCTCTCTCTGCGCTCTTTCTTTCTCTCTCTCTGCGCTCTTTCTTTCTCTCTGCGCTCTTTCTTTCTCTCTGCACACTTTCTTTCTCTCTCTCTCTGCGCTCTTTCTCTCTCTGCGTTCTTTCTTTCTCTCTGCGCTCTCTCTCTCTGCGCTCTCTCTCTCTGCGCTTTTTCTTTCTCTCTCTGCGCTCTTTCTTTCTCTCTCTGCGCTCTTTCTTTCTCTCTCTCTGTGCTCTTTTTCTCTCTCTGCGCTCTTTCTCTCTCTCTGCGCTCTTTCTTTCTCTCTCTGTGCTCTTTCTTTCTCTCTCTGCGCTCTTTCTTTCTCTCTCTCTCTGCGCTCTTTCTTCCTCTCTCTCTCTCTGCGCTCTTTCTTTCTCTCTCTCTGCGCTCTTTCTCTCTCTCTCTGCGCTCTTTCTCTCTCTCTCTGCGCTCTTTCTCTCTCTCTCTGCGCTCTTTCTTTCTCTCTCTGCGCTCTTTCTTTCTCTCTCTCTCTGCTCTCTTTCTTTCTCTCACTCTGCGCTCTTTCTCTCTCTCTCTGCGCTCTTTCTCTCTCTCTCTGCGCTCTTTCTCTCTCTCTCTGCGCTCTTTCTTTCTCTCTCTGCCCTCTTTCTCTCTCTCTCTGCGCTCTTTCTCTCTCTCTGCGCTCTTTCTTTCTCTGCGCTTTTTCTCTCTCTCTGCGCTCTTTCTTAATTTCTCTCTGCGCTCTCTCTCTGCGCTCTCTCTCTGTCTACGCTCTCTCTCTTCGCTCTCTCTCTCTCTGCGCTCTTTCTTTCTCTCTCTATGCTCTCTCTCTGCGCTCTCTCTCTCTCTCTCTGCGCTCTCTCTCTCTCTCTGCACTCTCTCTCTGTCTGTGCTCTCTCTCTCTCTCTCTCTGCGCTCTTTCTTCCTCTGTCTCTGCTCTCTCTCTCTCTCTCTCTCTCTCTCTCTCTCTCTGCACTCTTTCTCTCTCTCTCGCTGCGCTATTTCTCTCTCTCTCTCTGCTCATTCTCTCTTTCTCTGCGCTCTTTCTTTCTCTCTCTGCGCTCTTTCTTTCTCTCTGCGCTCTCTCTCTCTGCGCTCTCTCTCTCTGCGCTTTTTCTTTCTCTCTCTGCGCTCTTTCTTTCTCTCTCTCTGTGCTCTTTTTCTCTCTCTGCGCTCTTTCTCTCTCTCTGCGCTCTTTCTTTCTCTCTCTGTGCTCTTTCTTTCTCTCTCTGCGCTCTTTCTCTCTCTCTCTGCGCTCTTTCTCTCTCTCTGCGCTCTTTCTTTCTCTCTCTCTGCGCTCTTTCTTTCTCTCTCTCTGCGCTCTTTCTTTCTCTCTGCGCTCTTTCTTTCTCTCTGCGCACTTTCTTTCTCTCTCTCTGTGCTCTTTCTCTCTCTCTGCACTCTTTCTTTCTCTCTGCGCTCTCTCTCTCTGCGCTCTCTCTCTCTGCGCTTTTTCTTTCTCTCTCTGCGCTCTTTCTTTCTCTCTCTGCGCTCTTTCTTTCTCTCTCTCTGTGCTCTTTTTCTCTCTCTGCGCTCTTTCTCTCTCTCTCTGTGCTCTTTCTTTCTCTCTCTGCGCTCTCTCTCTCTGCGCTTTTTCTTTCTCTCTCTGTGCTCTTTCTTTCTCTCTCTGCGCTCTTTCTTTCTCTCTCTCGGTGCTCTTTTTCTCTCTCTGTGCTCTTTCTCTCTCTCTGCGCTCTTTCTTTCTCTCTCTGTGCTCTTTCTTTCTCTCTCTGCGCTCTTTCTTTCTCTCTCCGCTCTTTCTTCCTCTCTCTCTCTCTGCGCTCTTTCTTTCTCTGCGCTCTTTCTCTCTCTCTGCGCTTTTTCTTTCTCTCTCTCTGCGCTTTCTCTCTCTCTCTGCGCTTTCTCTCTCTGGGCTCTCTCTCTGTCTGCGCTCTCTCTCTCTCTCTCTGCGCTCTTTCTTTCTCTTTCTCTCTGCGCTCTTTCTTTCTCTTTCTCTCTGCGCTCTTTCTCTCTCTCTCTACGCTCTTTCTCTCTCTCTCTGCGTTCTTTCATCCTCTCTCTCTTCGCTCTCTCTCTCTCTCTCTGCGTTCTTTCTTTCTCTCTCTGCGCTCTTTCTTTCTCTCTCTCTCTGCGTTCTTTCTTTCTCTCTCTCTGCGCTCTTTCTCTCTCTCTCTGCGCTCTTTCTTTCTCTCTCTGCGCTCTTTCTCTCTCTGCGCTCTTTCTCTCTCTCTGCGCTCTTTCTTTCTCTCTCTCTGCGCTCTTTCTTTCTCTCTCTCTGCGCTCTTTCTTTCTCTCTGCGCTCTTTCTTTCTCTCTGCGCACTTTCTTTCTCTCTCTCTGTGCTCTTTCTCTGTCTGCGCTCTTTCTTTCTCTCTGCGCTCTCTCTCTCTGCGCTCTCTCTCTCTGCGCTTTTTCTTTCTCTCTCTGCGCTCTTTCTTTCTCTCTCTGCGCTCTTTCTTTCTCTCTTTCTGTGCTCTTTTTCTCTCTCTGCGCTCTTTCTCTCTCTCTGCGCTCTTTCTTTCTCTCTCTGTGCTCTTTCTTTCTCTCTCTGCGCTCTTTCTTTCTCTCTCTCTCTGCGCTCTTTCTTCCTCTCTCTCTCTCTGCGCTCTTTCTTTCTCTGCGCTCTTTCTCTCTCTCTGCGCTCTTTCTTTCTCTCTCTCTGCGCTCTCTCTCTCTGCGCTCTCTCTCTCTGGGCTCTCTCTCTGTCTGCTCTCTCTCTCTCTCTCTGCTCTCTTTCTTTCTCTTTCTCTCTGCGCTCTTTCTCTCTCTCTCTACGCTCTTTCTCTCTGTCTCTGCGTTCTTTCATCCTCTCTCTCTGCGCTCTCTCTCTCTCTGCGCTCTTTCTTTCTTTCTCTCTCTGCGCTCTTTCTTTCTCTCTCTCTCTGCGCTCTTTCTTTCTCTCTCTCTGCGCTCTTTCTCTCTCTCTCTGCGCTCTTTCTGTCTCTCTCTACGCTCTTTCTCTCTCTCTCTGCGCTCTTTCTTTCTCTCTCTGCGCTCTTTCTCTCTCTCTGCGCTCTTTCTTTCTCTCTCTCTGCGCTCTTTCTTTCTCTCTGCGCACTTTCTTTCTCTCTCTCTGTGCTCTTTCTCTGTCTGCGCTCTTTCTTTCTCTCTGCGCTCTCTCTCTCTGCGCTCTCTCTCTCTGCGCTTTTTCTTTCTCTCTCTGCGCTCTTTCTTTCTCTCTGCGCTCTTTCTTTCTCTCTCTCTGTGCTCTTTTTCTCTCTCTGCGCTCTTTCTCTCTCTCTGCGCTCTTTCTTTCTCTCTCTGTGCTCTTTCTTTCTCTCTCTGCGCTCTTTCTTTCTCTCTCTCTCTGCGCTCTTTCTTCCTCTCTCTCTCTCTGCGCTCTTTCTTTCTCTGCGCTCTTTCTCTCTCTCTGCGCTCTTTCTTTCTCTCTCTCTGCGCTCTCTCTCTCTCTGCGCTCTCTCTCTCTGGGCTCTCTCTCTGTCTGCTCTCTCTCTCTCTCTCTGCGCTCTTTCTTTCTCTCTCTCTCTGCGCTCTTTCTTCCTCTCTCTCTCTCTGCGCTCTTTCTTTCTCTGCGCTCTTTCTCTCTCTCTGCGCTCTTTCTTTCTCTCTCTCTGCGCTCTCTCTCTCTCTGCGCTCTCTCTCTCTGTGCTCTCTCTCTGTCTGCTCTTTCTCTCTCTCTCTACGCTCTTTCTCTCTGTCTCTGCGTTCTTTCATCCTCTCTCTCTGCGCTCTCTCTCTCTCTGCGCTCTTTCTTTCTTTCTCTCTCTGCGCTCTTTCTTTCTCTCTCTCTCTGCGCTCTTTCTTTCTCTCTCTCTGCGCTCTTTCTCTCTCTCTCTGCGCTCTTTCTGTCTCTCTCTACGCTCTTTCTCTCTCTCTCTGCGCTCTTTCTTTCTCTCTCTGCGCTCTTTCTCTCTCTCTGCGCTCTTTCTTTCTTTCTCTCTGCGCTCTCTCTCTGTGCTCTCTCTCTCTGTCTGCGCTCTCTCTCTTCGCTCTCTCTCTCTCTGCGCTCTTTCTTTCTCTCTCTATGCTCTCTCTCTGCGCTCTCTCTCTCTCTCTGCGCTCTCTCTCTCTCTCTGCACTCTCTCTCTGTCTGTGCTCTCTCTCTCTCTCTCTCTCTGCGCTCTTTCTTCCTCTGTCTCTGCTCTCTCTCTCTCTCTCTCTCTCTCTGCACTCTTTCTCTCTCTCTCTCGCTGCGCTATTTCTCTCTCTCTCTCTGCTCATTCTCTCTTTCTCTGCGCTCTTTCTTTCTCTCTCTGCGCTCTTTCTTTCTCTCTCTCTGCGCTCTTTCTTTCTCTCTCTCTGCGCTCTTTGTTTCTCTCTCTCTGCGCTCTTTCTTTCTCTCTCTCTGCGCTCTTTCTTTCTCTCTGCGCTCTTTCTTTCTCTCTGCACACTTTCTTTCTCTCTCTCTGCGCTCTTTCTCTCTCTGCGTTCTTTCTTTCTCTCTGCGCTTTCTCTCTCTGCGCTCTCTCTCTCTGCGCTTTTTCTTTCTCTCTCTGCGCTCTTTCTTTCTCTCTCTCTGTGCTCTTTTTCTCTCTCTGCGCTCTTTCTCTCTCTCTGCGCTCTTCCTTTCTCTCTCTGTGCTCTTTCTTTCTCTCTCTGCGCTCTTTCTTTCTCTCTCTCTCTGCGCTCTTTCTTCCTCTCTCTCTCTCTGCGCTCTTTCTTTCTCTCTCTCTGCGCTCTTTCTCTCTCTCTCGACGCTCTTTCTCTCTCTCTCTGCGCTCTTTCTCTCTCTCTGCGCTCTTTCTTTCTCTGCGCTTTTTCTCTCTCTCTGCGCTCTTTCTTAATTTCTCTCTGCGCTCTCTCTCTGCGCTCTCTCTCTGTCTACGCTCTCTCTCTTCGCTCTCTCTCTCTCTGCGCTCTTTCTTTCTCTCTCTATGCTCTCTCTCTGCGCTCTCTCTCTCTCTCTCTGCGCTCTCTCTCTCTCTCTGCACTCTCTCTCTGTCTGTGCTCTCTCTCTCTCTCTCTCTGCGCTCTTTCTTCCTCTGTCTCTGCTCTCTCTCTCTCTCTCTCTCTCTCTCTCTCTGCACTCTTTCTCTCTCTCTCGCTGCGCTATTTCTCTCTCTCTCTCTGCTCATTCTCTCTTTCTCTGCGCTCTTTCTTTCTCTCTCTGCGCTCTTTCTTTCTCTCTGCGCTCTCTCTCTCTGCGCTCTCTCTCTCTGCGCTTTTTCTTTCTCTCTCTGCGCTCTTTCTTTCTCTCTCTCTGTGCTCTTTTTCTCTCTCTGCGCTCTTTCTCTCTCTCTGCGCTCTTTCTTTCTCTCTCTGTGCTCTTTCTTTCTCTCTCTGCGCTCTTTCTCTCTCTCTCTGCGCTCTTTCTCTCTCTCTGCGCTCTTTCTTTCTCTCTCTCTGCGCTCTTTCTTTCTCTCTCTCTGCGCTCTTTCTTTCTCTCTGCGCTCTTTCTTTCTCTCTGCGCACTTTCTTTCTCTCTCTCTGTGCTCTTTCTCTCTCTCTGCACTCTTTCTTTCTCTCTGCGCTCTCTCTCTCTGCGCTCTCTCTCTCTGCGCTTTTTCTTTCTCTCTCTGCGCTCTTTCTTTCTCTCTCTGCGCTCTTTCTTTCTCTCTCTCTGTGCTCTTTTTCTCTCTCTGCGCTCTTTCTCTCTCTCTCTGTGCTCTTTCTTTCTCTCTCTGCGCTCTCTCTCTCTGCGCTTTTTCTTTCTCTCTCTGTGCTCTTTCTTTCTCTCTCTGCGCTCTTTCTTTCTCTCTCTCGGTGCTCTTTTTCTCTCTCTGTGCTCTTTCTCTCTCTCTGCGCTCTTTCTTTCTCTCTCTGTGCTCTTTCTTTCTCTCTCTGCGCTCTTTCTTTCTCTCTCCGCTCTTTCTTCCTCTCTCTCTCTCTGCGCTCTTTCTTTCTCTGCGCTCTTTCTCTCTCTCTGCGCTTTTTCTTTCTCTCTCTCTGCGCTCTCTCTCTCTCTCTGCGCTTTCTCTCTCTGGGCTCTCTCTCTGTCTGCGCTCTCTCTCTCTCTCTGCGCTCTTTCTTTCTCTTTCTCTCTGCGCTCTTTCTTTCTCTTTCTCTCTGCGCTCTTTCTCTCTCTCTCTACGCTCTTTCTCTCTCTCTCTGCGTTCTTTCATCCTCTCTCTCTTCGCTCTCTCTCTCTCTCTCTGCGTTCTTTCTTTCTCTCTCTGCGCTCTTTCTTTCTCTCTCTCTCTGCGTTCTTTCTTTCTCTCTCTCTGCGCTCTTTCTCTCTCTCTCTGCGCTCTTTCTTTCTCTCTCTGCGCTCTTTCTCTCTCTGCGCTCTTTCTCTCTCTCTGCGCTCTTTCTTTCTCTCTCTCTGCGCTCTTTCTTTCTCTCTCTCTGCGCTCTTTCTTTCTCTCTGCGCTCTTTCTTTCTCTCTGCGCACTTTCTTTCTCTCTCTCTGTGCTCTTTCTCTGTCTGCGCTCTTTCTTTCTCTCTGCGCTCTCTCTCTCTGCGCTCTCTCTCTCTGCGCTTTTTCTTTCTCTCTCTGCGCTCTTTCTTTCTCTCTCTGCGCTCTTTCTTTCTCTCTTTCTGTGCTCTTTTTCTCTCTCTGCGCTCTTTCTCTCTCTCTGCGCTCTTTCTTTCTCTCTCTGTGCTCTTTCTTTCTCTCTCTGCGCTCTTTCTTTCTCTCTCTCTCTGCGCTCTTTCTTCCTCTCTCTCTCTCTGCGCTCTTTCTTTCTCTGCGCTCTTTCTCTCTCTCTGCGCTCTTTCTTTCTCTCTCTCTGCGCTCTCTCTCTCTGCGCTCTCTCTCTCTGGGCTCTCTCTCTGTCTGCTCTCTCTCTCTCTCTCTGCTCTCTTTCTTTCTCTTTCTCTCTGCGCTCTTTCTCTCTCTCTCTACGCTCTTTCTCTCTGTCTCTGCGTTCTTTCATCCTCTCTCTCTGCGCTCTCTCTCTCTCTGCGCTCTTTCTTTCTTTCTCTCTCTGCGCTCTTTCTTTCTCTCTCTCTCTGCGCTCTTTCTTTCTCTCTCTCTGCGCTCTTTCTCTCTCTCTCTGCGCTCTTTCTGTCTCTCTCTACGCTCTTTCTCTCTCTCTCTGCGCTCTTTCTTTCTCTCTCTGCGCTCTTTCTCTCTCTCTCTGCGCTCTTTCTCTCTCTCTGCGCTCTTTCTTTCTCTCTCTCTGCGCTCTTTCTTTCTCTCTGCGCACTTTCTTTCTCTCTCTCTGTGCTCTTTCTCTGTCTGCGCTCTTTCTTTCTCTCTGCGCTCTCTCTCTCTGCGCTCTCTCTCTCTGCGCTTTTTCTTTCTCTCTCTGCGCTCTTTCTTTCTCTCTGCGCTCTTTCTTTCTCTCTCTCTGTGCTCTTTTTCTCTCTCTGCGCTCTTTCTCTCTCTCTGCGCTCTTTCTTTCTCTCTCTGTGCTCTTTCTTTCTCTCTCTGCGCTCTTTCTTTCTCTCTCTCTCTGCGCTCTTTCTTCCTCTCTCTCTCTCTGCGCTCTTTCTTTCTCTGCGCTCTTTCTCTCTCTCTGCGCTCTTTCTTTCTCTCTCTCTGCGCTCTCTCTCTCTCTGCGCTCTCTCTCTCTGGGCTCTCTCTCTGTCTGCTCTCTCTCTCTCTCTCTGCGCTCTTTCTTTCTCTCTCTCTCTGCGCTCTTTCTTCCTCTCTCTCTCTCTGCGCTCTTTCTTTCTCTGCGCTCTTTCTCTCTCTCTGCGCTCTTTCTTTCTCTCTCTCTGTGCTCTCTCTCTCTCTGCGCTCTCTCTCTCTGTGCTCTCTCTCTGTCTGCTCTTTCTCTCTCTCTCTACGCTCTTTCTCTCTGTCTCTGCGTTCTTTCATCCTCTCTCTCTGCGCTCTCTCTCTCTCTGCGCTCTTTCTTTCTTTCTCTCTCTGCGCTCTTTCTTTCTCTCTCTCTCTGCGCTCTTTCTTTCTCTCTCTCTGCGCTCTTTCTCTCTCTCTCTGCGCTCTTTCTGTCTCTCTCTACGCTCTTTCTCTCTCTCTCTGCGCTCTTTCTTTCTCTCTCTGCGCTCTTTCTCTCTCTCTGCGCTCTTTCTTTCTCTGCGCTTTTTCTCTCTCTCTGCGCTCTTTCTTTCTTTCTCTCTGCGCTCTCTCTCTGTGCTCTCTCTCTCTGTCTGCGCTCTCTCTCTTCGCTCTCTCTCTCTCTGCGCTCTTTCTTTCTCTCTCTATGCTCTCTCTCTGCGCTCTCTCTCTCTCTCTGCGCTCTCTCTCTCTCTCTGCACTCTCTCTCTGTCTGTGCTCTCTCTCTCTCTCTCTCTCTCTGCGCTCTTTCTTCCTCTGTCTCTGCTCTCTCTCTCTCTCTCTCTCTCTCTGCACTCTTTCTCTCTCTCTCTCGCTGCGCTATTTCTCTCTCTCTCTCTGCTCATTCTCTCTTTCTCTGCGCTCTTTCTTTCTCTCTCTGCGCTCTTTCTTTCTCTCTCTCTGCGCTCTTTCTTTCTCTCTCTCTGCGCTCTTTGTTTCTCTCTCTCTGCGCTCTTTCTTTCTCTCTCTCTGCGCTCTTTCTTTCTCTCTGCGCTCTTTCTTTCTCTCTGCACACTTTCTTTCTCTCTCTCTGCGCTCTTTCTCTCTCTGCGTTCTTTCTTTCTCTCTGCGCTTTCTCTCTCTGCGCTCTCTCTCTCTGCGCTTTTTCTTTCTCTCTCTGCGCTCTTTCTTTCTCTCTCTCTGTGCTCTTTTTCTCTCTCTGCGCTCTTTCTCTCTCTCTGCGCTCTTTCTTTCTCTCTCTGTGCTCTTTCTTTCTCTCTCTGCGCTCTTTCTTTCTCTCTCTCTCTGCGCTCTTTCTTCCTCTCTCTCTCTCTGCGCTCTTTCTTTCTCTCTCTCTGCGCTCTTTCTCTCTCTGTCGACGCTCTTTCTCTCTCTCTCTGCGCTCTTTCTCTCTCTCTCTGCGCTCTTTCTTTCTCTCTCTGCGCTCTTTCTTTCTCTCTCTCTCTGCGCTCTTTCTTTCTCTCTCTCTGCGTTCTTTCTCTCTCTCTCTGCGCTCTTTCTCTCTCTCTCTGCGCTCTTTCTCTCTCTCTCTGCGCTCTTTCTTTCTCTCTCTGCGCTCTTTCTCTCTCTCTCTCTGCGCTCTTTCTCTCTCTCTGCGCTCTTTCTTTCTCTGCGCTTTTTCTCTCTCTCTGCGCTCTTTCTTTCTTTCTCTCTGCGCTCTCTCTCTGCGCTCTCTCTCTGTCTACGCTCTCTCTCTTCGCTCTCTCTCTCTCTGCGCTCTTTCTTTCTCTCTCTATGCTCTCTCTCTGCGCTCTCTCTCTCTCTCTCTGCGCTCTCTCTCTCTCTCTGCACTCTCTCTCTGTCTGTGCTCTCTCTCTCTCTCTCTGCGCTCTTTCTTCCTCTGTCTCTGCTCTCTCTCTCTCTCTCTCTCTCTCTCTCTCTCTCTCTCTGCACTCTTTCTCTCTCTCTCGCTGCGCTATTTCTCTCTCTCTCTCTGCTCATTCTCTCTTTCTCTGCGCTCTTTCTTTCTCTCTCTGCGCTCTTTCTTTCTCTCTCTCTGCGCTCTTTCTTTCTCTCTCTCTCTGCGCTCTTTGTTTCTCTCTCTCTGTGCTCTTTCTTTCTCTCTCTCTGCGCTCTTTCTTTCTCTCTGCGCTCTTTCTTTCTCTCTGCACACTTTCTTTCTCTCTCTCTGCGCTCTTTCTCTCTCTGCGTTCTTTCTTTCTCTCTGCGCTCTCTCTCTCTGCGCTCTCTCTCTCTGCGCTTTTTCTTTCTCTCTCTGCGCTCTTTCTTTCTCTCTCTGCGCTCTTTCTTTCTCTCTCTCTGTGCTCTTTTTCTCTCTCTGCGCTCTTTCTCTCTCTCTGCGCTCTTTCTCTCTCTCTGTGCTCTTTTTCTCTCTCTGCGCTCTTTCTCTCTCTGCGCTCTTTCTTTCTCTCTCTGTGCTCTTTCTTTCTCTCTCTGCGATCTTTCTTTCTCTCTCTCTCTCTGCGCTCTTTCTTCCTCTCTCTCTCTCTGCGCTCTTTCTTTCTCTGCACTCTTTCTTTCTCTCTCTCTGCGCTCTCTCTCTCTGCGCTTTCTCTCTCTGGGCTCTCTCTCTGTCTGCGCTCTCTCTCTCTCTGCGCTCTTTCTTTCTCTTTCTCTCTGCGCTCTTTCTCTCTCTCTCTCTACGCTCTTTCTCTCTCTCTCTGCGTTCTTTCATCCTCTCTCTCTGCGCTCTCTTTCTCTCTGCGTTCTTTCTTTCTTTCTCTCTCTGCGCTCTTTCTTTCTCTCTCTCTCTGCGCTCTTTCTTTCTCTCTCTCTGCGCTCTTTCTCTCTCTCTCTGCGCTCTTTCTCTCTCTCTCTGCGCTCTTTCTCTCTCTCTCTGCGCTGTTTCTCTCTCTCTGCGCTCTTTCTTTCTCTCTGCGCTCTTTCTTTCTCTCTTTCTGCGCTCTTTCTTTCTCTCTGCGCTCTTTCTTTCTCTCTGCGCACTTTCTTTCTCTCTCTCTGTGCTCTTTCTCTCTCTGCGCTCTTTCTTTCTCTCTGTGCTCTCTCTCTCTGCGCTCTCTCTCTCTGCGCTTTTTCTTTCTCTCTCTGCACACTTTCTTTCTCTCTCTCTCTGCGCTCTTTCTCTCTCTGCGTTCTTTCTTTCTCTCTGCGCTCTCTCTCTCTGCGCTCTCTCTCTCTGCGCTTTTTCTTTCTCTCTCTGCGCTCTTTCTTTCTCTCTCTGCGCTCTTTCTTTCTCTCTCTCTGTGCTCTTTTTCTCTCTCTGCGCTCTTTCTCTCTCTCTGCGCTCTTTCTTTCTCTCTCTGTGCTCTTTCTTTCTCTCTCTGCGCTCTTTCTTTCTCTCTCTCTCTGCGCTCTTTCTTCCTCTCTCTCTCTCTGCGCTCTTTCTTTCTCTCTCTCTGCGCTCTTTCTCTCTCTCTCTGCGCTCTTTCTCTCTCTCTCTGCGCTCTTTCTCTCTCTCTCTGCGCTCTTTCTTTCTCTCTCTGCGCTCTTTCTTTCTCTCTCTCTCTGCGCTCTTTCTTTCTCTCACTCTGCGCTCTTTCTCTCTCTCTCTGCGCTCTTTCTCTCTCTCTCTGCGCTCTTTCTCTCTCTCTCTGCGCTCTTTCTTTCTCTCTCTGCGCTCTTTCTCTCTCTCTCTGCGCTCTTTCTCTCTCTCTGCGCTCTTTCTTTCTCTGCGCTTTTTCTCTCTCTCTGCGCTCTTTCTTTCTTTCTCTCTGCGCTCTCTCTCTGCGCTCTCTCTCTGTCTACGCTCTCTCTCTCTTCGCTCTCTCTCTCTCTGCGCTCTTTCTTTCTCTCTCTATGCTCTCTCTCTGCGCTCTCTCTCTCTCTCTCTGCGCTCTCTCTCTCTCTCTGCACTCTCTCTCTGTCTGTGCTCTCTCTCTCTCTCTCTCTGCGCTCTTTCTTCCTCTGTCTCTGCTCTCTCTCTCTCTCTCTCTCTCTCTCTCTCTCTCTCTGCACTCTTTCTCTCTCTCTCGCTGCGCTATTTCTCTCTCTCTCTCTGCTCATTCTCTCTTTCTCTGCGCTCTTTCTTTCTCTCTCTGCGCTCTTTCTTTCTCTCTGCGCTCTCTCTCTCTGCGCTCTCTCTCTCTGCGCTTTTTCTTTCTCTCTCTGCGCTCTTTCTTTCTCTCTCTCTGTGCTCTTTTTCTCTCTCTGCGCTCTTTCTCTCTCTCTGCGCTCTTTCTTTCTCTCTCTGTGCTCTTTCTTTCTCTCTCTGCGCTCTTTCTCTCTCTCTCTGCGCTCTTTCTCTCTCTCTGCGCTCTTTCTTTCTCTCTCTCTGCGCTCTTTCTTTCTCTCTCTCTGCGCTCTTTCTTTCTCTCTGCGCTCTTTCTTTCTCTCTGCGCACTTTCTTTCTCTCTCTGTGCTCTTTCTCTCTCTGCGCTCTTTCTTTCTCTCTGCGCTCTCTCTCTCTGCGCTCTCTCTCTCTGCGCTTTTTCTTTCTCTCTCTGCGCTCTTTCTTTCTCTCTCTGCGCTCTTTCTTTCTCTCTCTCTGTGCTCTTTTTCTCTCTCTGCGCTCTTTCTCTCTCTCTCTGTGCTCTTTCTTTCTCTCTCTGCGCTCTCTCTCTCTGCGCTTTTTCTTTCTCTCTCTGTGCTCTTTCTTTCTCTCTCTGCGCTCTTTCTTTCTCTCTCTCGGTGCTCTTTTTCTCTCTCTGTGCTCTTTCTCTCTCTCTGCGCTCTTTCTTTCTCTCTCTGTGCTCTTTCTTTCTCTCTCTGCGCTCTTTCTTTCTCTCTCCGCTCTTTCTTCCTCTCTCTCTCTCTGCGCTCTTTCTTTCTCTGCGCTCTTTCTCTCTCTCTGCGCTTTTTCTTTCTCTCTCTCTGCGCTCTCTCTCTCTCTCTGCGCTTTCTCTCTCTGGGCTCTCTCTCTGTCTGCGCTCTCTCTCTCTCTCTGCGCTCTTTCTTTCTCTTTCTCTCTGCGCTCTTTCTTTCTCTTTCTCTCTGCGCTCTTTCTCTCTCTCTCTATGCTCTTTCTCTCTCTCTCTGCGTTCTTTCATCCTCTCTCTCTTCGCTCTCTCTCTCTCTCTCTGCGTTCTTTCTTTCTTTCTCTCTCTGCGCTCTTTCTTTCTCTCTCTCTCTGCGTTCTTTCTTTCTCTCTCTCTGCGCTCTTTCTCTCTCTCTCTGCGCTCTTTCTTTCTCTCTCTGCGCTCTTTCTCTCTCTGCGCTCTTTCTCTCTCTCTGCGCTCTTTCTTTCTCTCTCTCTGCGCTCTTTCTTTCTCTCTCTCTGCGCTCTTTCTTTCTCTCTGCGCTCTTTCTTTCTCTCTGCGCACTTTCTTTCTCTCTCTCTGTGCTCTTTCTCTGTCTGCGCTCTTTCTTTCTCTCTGCGCTCTCTCTCTCTGCGCTCTCTCTCTCTGCGCTTTTTCTTTCTCTCTCTGCGCTCTTTCTTTCTCTCTCTGCGCTCTTTCTTTCTCTCTTTCTGTGCTCTTTTTCTCTCTCTGCGCTCTTTCTCTCTCTCTGCGCTCTTTCTTTCTCTCTCTGTGCTCTTTCTTTCTCTCTCTGCGCTCTTTCTTTCTCTCTCTCTCTGCGCTCTTTCTTCCTCTCTCTCTCTCTGCGCTCTTTCTTTCTCTGCGCTCTTTCTCTCTCTCTGCGCTCTTTCTTTCTCTCTCTCTGCGCTCTCTCTCTCTCTGCGCTCTCTCTCTCTGGGCTCTCTCTCTGTCTGCTCTCTCTCTCTCTCTCTGCTTTCTTTCTTTCTCTTTCTCTCTGCGCTCTTTCTCTCTCTCTCTACGCTCTTTCTCTCTGTCTCTGCGTTCTTTCATCCTCTCTCTCTGCGCTCTCTCTCTCTCTGCGCTCTTTCTTTCTTTCTCTCTCTGCGCTCTTTCTTTCTCTCTCTCTGCGCTCTTTCTTTCTCTCTCTCTGCGCTCTTTCTCTCTCTCTCTGCGCTCTTTCTGTCTCTCTCTACGCTCTTTCTCTCTCTCTCTGCGCTCTTTCTTTCTCTCTCTGCGCTCTTTCTCTCTCTCTCTGCGCTCTTTCTCTCTCTCTGCGCTCTTTCTTTCTCTCTCTCTGCGCTCTTTCTTTCTCTCTGCGCACTTTCTTTCTCTCTCTCTGTGCTCTTTCTCTGTCTGCGCTCTTTCTTTCTCTCTGCGCTCTCTCTCTCTGCGCTCTCTCTCTCTGCGCTTTTTCTTTCTCTCTCTGCGCTCTTTCTTTCTCTCTCTGCGCTCTTTCTTTCTCTCTCTCTGTGCTCTTTTTCTCTCTCTGCGCTCTTTCTCTCTCTCTGCGCTCTTTCTTTCTCTCTCTGTGCTCTTTCTTTCTCTCTCTGCGCTCTTTCTTTCTCTCTCTCTCTGCGCTCTTTCTTCCTCTCTCTCTCTCTGCGCTCTTTCTTTCTCTGCGCTCTTTCTCTCTCTCTGCGCTCTTTCTTTCTCTCTCTCTGCGCTCTCTCTCTCTCTGCGCTCTCTCTCTCTGGGCTCTCTCTCTCTGTCTGCTCTCTCTCTCTCTCTCTGCTCTCTTTCTTTCTCTTTCTCTCTGCGCTCTTTCTCTCTCTCTCTACGCTCTTTCTCTCTGTCTCTGCGTTCTTTCATCCTCTCTCTCTGCGCTCTCTCTCTCTCTGCGCTCTTTCTTTCTTTCTCTCTCTGCGCTCTTTCTTTCTCTCTCTCTCTGCGCTCTTTCTTTCTCTCTCTCTGCGCTCTTTCTCTCTCTCTCTGCGCTCTTTCTGTCTCTCTCTACGCTCTTTCTCTCTCTCTCTGCGCTCTTTTTTTCTCTCTCTGCGCTCTTTCTCTCTCTCTGCGCTCTTTCTTTCTCTGCGCTTTTTCTCTCTCTCTGCGCTCTTTCTTTCTTTCTCTCTGCGCTCTCTCTCTGTGCTCTCTCTCTCTGTCTGCGCTCTCTCTCTTCGCTCTCTCTCTCTCTGCGCTCTTTCTTTCTCTCTCTATGCTCTCTCTCTGCGCTCTCTCTCTCTCTCTGCGCTCTCTCTCTCTCTCTGCACTCTCTCTCTGTCTGTGCTCTCTCTCTCTCTCTCTCTCTCTGCGCTCTTTCTTCCTCTGTCTCTGCTCTCTCTCTCTCTCTCTCTCTCTCTGCACTCTTTCTCTCTCTCTCTCGCTGCGCTATTTCTCTCTCTCTCTCTGCTCATTCTCTCTTTCTCTGCGCTCTTTCTTTCTCTCTCTGCGCTCTTTCTTTCTCTCTCTCTGCGCTCTTTCTTTCTCTCTCTCTGCGCTCTTTGTTTCTCTCTCTCTGCGCTCTTTCTTTCTCTCTCTCTGCGCTCTTTCTTTCTCTCTGCGCTCTTTCTTTCTCTCTGCACACTTTCTTTCTCTCTCTCTGCGCTCTTTCTCTCTCTGCGTTCTTTCTTTCTCTCTGCGCTCTCTCTCTCTGCGCTCTCTCTCTCTGCGCTTTTTCTTTCTCTCTCTGCGCTCTTTCTTTCTCTCTCTCTGTGCTCTTTTTCTCTCTCTGCGCTCTTTCTCTCTCTCTGCGCTCTTTCTTTCTCTCTCTGTGCTCTTTCTTTCTCTCTCTGCGCTCTTTCTTTCTCTCTCTCTCTGCGCTCTTTCTTCCTCTCTCTCTCTCTGCGCTCTTTCTTTCTCTCTCTCTGCGCTCTTTCTCTCTCTCTCGACGCTCTTTCTCTCTCTCTCTGCGCTCTTTCTCTCTCTCTCTGCGCTCTTTCTTTCTCTCTCTGCGCTCTTTCTTTCTCTCTCTCTCTGCGCTCTTTCTTTCTCTCTCTCTGCGTTCTTTCTCTCTCTCTCTGCGCTCTTTCTCTCTCTCTCTGCGCTCTTTCTCTCTCTCTCTGCGCTCTTTCTTTCTCTCTCTGCGCTCTTTCTCTCTCTCTCTCTGCGCTCTTTCTCTCTCTCTGCGCTCTTTCTTTCTCTGCGCTTTTTCTCTCTCTCTGCGCTCTTTCTTTCTTTCTCTCTGCGCTCTCTCTCTGCGCTCTCTCTCTGTCTACGCTCTCTCTCTTCGCTCTCTCTCTCTCTGCGCTCTTTCTTTCTCTCTCTATGCTCTCTCTCTGCGCTCTCTCTCTCTCTCTCTGCGCTCTCTCTCTCTCTCTGCACTCTCTCTCTGTCTGTGCTCTCTCTCTCTCTCTCTGCGCTCTTTCTTCCTCTGTCTCTGCTCTCTCTCTCTCTCTCTCTCTCTCTCTCTGCACTCTTTCTCTCTCTCTCGCTGCGCTATTTCTCTCTCTCTCTCTGCTCATTCTCTCTTTCTCTGCGCTCTTTCTTTCTCTCTCTGCGCTCTTTCTTTCTCTCTCTCTGCGCTCTTTCTTTCTCTCTCTCTCTGCGCTCTTTGTTTCTCTCTCTCTGTGCTCTTTCTTTCTCTCTCTCTGCGCTCTTTCTTTCTCTCTGCGCTCTTTCTTTCTCTCTGCACACTTTCTTTCTCTCTCTCTGCGCTCTTTCTCTCTCTGCGTTCTTTCTTTCTCTCTGCGCTCTCTCTCTCTCTGCGCTCTCTCTCTCTGCGCTTTTTCTTTCTCTCTCTGCGCTCTTTCTTTCTCTCTCTGCGCTCTTTCTTTCTCTCTCTCTGTGCTCTTTTTCTCTCTCTGCGCTCTTTCTCTCTCTCTGCGCTCTTTCTCTCTCTCTGTGCTCTTTTTCTCTCTCTGCGCTCTTTCTCTCTCTGCGCTCTTTCTTTCTCTCTCTGTGCTCTTTCTTTCTCTCTCTGCGATCTTTCTTTCTCTCTCTCTCTCTGCGCTCTTTCTTCCTCTCTCTCTCTCTGCGCTTTTTCTTTCTCTGCGCTCTTTCTCTCTCTCTGCGCTCTTTCTTTCTCTCTCTCTGCGCTCTCTCTCTCTGCGCTTTCTCTCTCTGGGCTCTCTCTCTGTCTGCGCTCTCTCTCTCTCTGCGCTTTTTCTTTCTCTTTCTCTCTGCGCTCTTTCTCTCTCTCTCTCTACGCTCTTTCTCTCTCTCTCTGCGTTCTTTCATCCTCTCTCTCTGCGCTCTCTTTCTCTCTGCGTTCTTTCTTTCTTTCTCTCTCTGCGCTCTTTCTTTCTCTCTCTCTCTGCGCTCTTTCTTTCTCTCTCTCTGCGCTCTTTCTCTCTCTCTCTGCGCTCTTTCTCTCTCTCTCTGCGCTCTTTCTCTCTCTCTCTGCGCTGTTTCTCTCTCTCTGCGCTCTTTCTTTCTCTCTGCGCTCTTTCTTTCTCTCTTTCTGCGCTCTTTCTTTCTCTCTGCGCTCTTTCTTTCTCTCTGCGCTCTTTCTTTCTTTCTC